>NC_053390.1:417570405-418171967 GCF_905171765.1 Bufo bufo
CAGGGAAGGCGGCACAAGTACGGGTCAGGCAATCCAGGTTAACAACAGGAGGGTCGAGGCAGAGCAGGTAAGGATCAAACAGGTAGCGGGGTCCAGAAACAAATGTATGGGTCAGGTATACAGGAACACAATGACAGAGACCAGCAACCTTTGCAGGACACAAGGTCCTTTGGTGCTCAGGCACCTGGGAAGGGGGCTGGATCACTTATATAGGTGCAGGAGGGCCTGGATTGGTCAGCACAGTCACATGTGCTAAACCCATAAATTATAGGAAGTGATGCACTTAAGGAAGTGCTACAGGGAACTGGCTGGAAAGTATGCTGTGCCCAGGTCTGAAAGGAAATCATGGAGCAGATTACAGGAAGTATGATGTCTGCAAGGACAGAGCCCAGGACTGCAGTGGTGAATGGAGAACCACCAGCAGCTGATCACTGCCGAACAGAGAGCCCGGGACCACGGTGGTAAGTAGGGGAACAACGGCGGCCAGCAACTACTGTTACACTGATTACTATTATATGCATACAACCAAGTGGACAATTCTGTGGGGTGCATACACACAGTTGTCAATCACTGATTAGACCACCTCATTGACTTCAAAGCCCAAAATGAGAAAGAATTTACATTAATGAAATACAAGTTATAATGAACATTTTTCCTCTATAACATGCTGCTGTCATTTCATGGTGACAGGTCCCCTTTAAAGGGAATCTGTCAGCTCTAAAACACCCCCAAATTAAAGTACAGTATGCAATGAAAAGTGTGATGCTGAAACCAATTATGCAATTTTTATCTTCATATTCACTTGCATTCTGACACGCTCCCACAAACCAGCAGTAAAATGCATTGAGACGACTCCTCTTTGAGTCCTCTCCATTGTGTGTGTGAGCCCGGAAGTCCTCTCAATGCATATTACTGCTGGTTTGTTGGAGCACAATATCTGAATGAAGATAAAAATTACATAGACTCGGCATCACTCACACCAGTGGTCCCCAACTACCGGTCCGAGGACCAGGCCCTTGATGATTGTTTGCCAGGCCGCGGCAATACAGACGAGGAGAGATGCTAAGCACGTGCGCAGGATGCTCACATCACACTCAACTTCAGGTGGCAGAGCAAGAAGGAAGGAGAGCACTCCTTCCTTCCAACTGTGATGCTGGCCAGCCACTGCCACCAATGAAAAGCCTGACAAAGGGGTTGTGAGGGAGGGATTGGTTAGGATGTCACTGCCCCACCAATGGAAATAAACATGACGGCCCGGGGAGGGGTCGGCATCCGGGTGCGGAGTTATTTCAGCTAGTATCGGAGGGAGCGGGAGAATGACCTTGGAGCGCAGTTCCTCTTCCTGCCATGTGCACCTTGAAAATATCACAGAGACAGACATCAGCAGAGCCCAGTGCTGTGGAGCCCCGTGCAGCAGAGACCCGTGACCACTAGACCCTAGTCAGTTTTGTGCAGCCAATTCAGGTATAGTTACGATGTCAGCCTGAAATAAAGGCAGGGCGATATCAATGTAATAGTAAGGCATATTTCACACTGCTGGCATAGTTTCTGCATGCTGTTCTAGCAGAGAACTGCCTGCCGGAGCTATCTGGTTCCAGCATTGCCAGATGTTACCAGAATGTCTTCCGGTCCCATGGACTATAATGGAGTCTGGCAGAGATTTGTTATGCGAATAAATAAGTCAGCGCCGACCAGCACCCCCCTTATATCCGCCCCACCCCACCCGGTTCCTGGGAAAATTGTCTTTCATGAAACTGATCCTTGGTGCAGAAAAGTTTGGGGACCACTGAATTACACTATACACTGCTTACTATTGTTTGGATGGTATTTTGGAGCTGACAGATTTCTTTAAGCATATATTATTCTACAATATGCCATGTGGGGCTGTACTATAATTTTAAACACAATATTAGAACAGAAGCACTACTACAGGAAGGGTAAAAGGGGCATTTGCCCTAAGACCCTGATTGTCTAGGGTCTTCTAGTACACTGCATCCACTATGCACAGCTTTGTCAAAATTGGGAACTGTATGTCACTGTTCGTGAGGCTCTATATAGTGATGTTATTTGAAACTTGTTGCTTGGATACTATTTAGCTTAATTATATTATAGCTTTTATAATTAAGACCGTGTATAGCACTTTTATGCACTAATACAGGGGTGTCCAAACTTTTTTCGAGGAGGGCCAGATTTGATAAAGTGAACATGTGCGAGGGCCGACCATTTTGCCCAACATTCTTTGAACCATTAAAATTACATGCAAATTAACTATTTTATGCAAATTTTATTGCAAACGGCATACCTTTCATTTTGTGACTTGGATGACAAATCTAAACAGGTGTTAAATCACTCTGCCTTCAATATAAAAAACAGGAGGCAGAAATATGTCGGAAACAGTACATTACAAGGTTGTCTGTTAACTTTTAAATTCCAAAAATGTGAACTGGAAGTGTGGAGGCGCAGGGAGAAGGAAAGGCAACGTTAATTGGTGATGACTTTGATTATGATGTTTGGACCTGGAACTCAGCGCTAGAACGCAGCCAGAAATGTTTTAATACATTTTTTCTTCTACATTTGGGACCTTCACACTGTATAAATGTCCTCTGGGGGTAATGTGACCGTGGAGGTAGGAGACCTCAACAAACTGCAACTTAATGTGAGTGCCTCACTCTCCTTGTTATAGTGATCAGTGGGGGCACTCAGACCCCCACTAATGAAAACCTTTCATATGTCGCTGGGACATATAAAAATATTTAAAAAAATCCAGCAACACTTTAAAAGGGTTTTCCAGTACTTCTTATAGCTGCAGATGGTGCTGGAAATTCAGAGCTCTTTCTCCTGTGTAGTGGTTGGAACTAGTAAAGTTGCTGTAGCACTGCTCCCATTTGCTTCCAACATTGGAGGTACAAGGATAGGCCACCAATATAAACGTACAGGAAAACTCGTATAAACAAAGAGAAGGGCACCTGATGTATGAAAAGTGTGACTAAAACGGTGGGTAAATGAATCAGCCACCCACAACTCTGTGACCCTGGCTTCCAAAAAAACATCAGAGCTGAGATACAGGGGATGAACTTAAAGACCGATATTCTGGCCTTACTACAGAGAAGAAAAGCCGAGATCTCGTGACGTCAGAGATCTCGTGACATCTGAGATTTGGGCTTTCCTTCTCCCTGAGCCCAAATCCCGCGAGATCTTGGACGTTGTGAGATCTCGGCTTTCCTTCTCTGTGAAGGCAAAGACCAAATCTCGCGTGATCTCGGACGTCACCGCGAGATTTGGCCTTTGCTGATGCAGCCTCTTCCTGTAAGATGTGGTGTCTTGTAGTGTCCCACTAGGATACTTCTAGAGAACAAAGAGTTTAAAATGTGTGATGTTAAAGAAATCTTAAAAGGGGTTGTCCAGGCAGTATATATTGATGACCTATTGTCAGGATAGGTCATCAATATCTGATCAGTGGGATTCCAAGGAGCCAGCCGCTTCATTACACTGCCCATCGTCTTGGTCGAAAGTTTTGGAGGCCCAGTGTAATTACAAGTACTCTTTCCTTCACCACTGCAATGCAGACAACATGCAGTATAATGAAGAGGAAGCAGAGCTGGCATGGAGCGTGGCCTCCTCTTCAAACTGCTGAACAGCGGGAGTTCCAGGTGTGGGACCCCACCAATCAGAAATTAATGACCTATCCTGAGGATAAGTCATCAATATACCATATACTGCCTGCACAACCTGCTTAATATATTCTGTTTTTATACTGTTTGCATGTACTTGCAGAGAAAAGCTGCAATGTAACATACATGTCTTGTGCTGTGTGTGCTGCTAGAGCTAAGACATGTTTCCTTTTCTCTCTTATAGGTTCTGTGTAGAAAACTATGCAACAAGGTTGAGGTTGAACTGTATTGGGGATTTGCTGCCATCCTCCTGGCCATTCAGTCAGAGTGAGATAGTGTATGTGCAGTTAGTTAGGAAAATTAAGGGCTCTTTCACACTTGCGTTCTTTTCTACCGGCATAGAGTTCCGTCGTCGGGGCTCTATGCCGGAAGAATCCTGATCAGTTTTATCCTAATGCATTCTGAATGGAGTGAAATCCGTTCAGGATGCATTAGGATGTCTTCAGTTCCAGAACGGAACGTTTTTTGGCCGGAGAAAATACCGCAGCATGCTGCGCTTTTTGCTCTGGCCAAAAATCCTGAAGACTTGCCGCAAGGCCGAATAAGGAATTAATGCCCATTGAAAGGCATTGATCCGGATCTGGCCTTAAGCTAAACGTCGTTTCGGCGCATTGCCGGATCCGACGTTTAGCTTTTTCTGAATGGTTACCATGGCTGCCGGGACGCTAAAGTCCTGTTTGACATGGTAAAGTGTAGTGGGGAGCGGGGGAGCAGTATACTTACCGTCCGTGCGGCTCCCGGGGCGCTCCAGAGTGACGTCAGGGCGCCCCAGGCGCATGGATGATGTGATCGCATGGCACGTCATCCATGCGCATGGGGCGCTCTGACGTCATTCTGGAGCGCCCCGGGAGCCGCACGGACTGTAAGTATACTGCTCCCCCGCTTCTACTATGGCAACCAGGACTTTAATAGCGTCCTGGATGCCATAGTAACACTGAACGCATTTTGAAGACGGATCCGTCTTCAAATGCTTTCAGTACACTTGCGTTTTTCCGGATCCGGCGTGTAATTCCGGCAAGTGGAGTACACGCCGGATCCGGACAACGCAAGTGTGAAAGAGGCCTAATCTGTAAGAAGACAGAGGAATTAGGTTTCTGGCCTGGCCTAGCCATTTATGTAACTGACCTAATCAGAGAGACCAACCTGAGAAGGGTGCAATCTATAGACTGTGAGGAGAACTCTTTGGATATGGGCCTCATAGTGTAGACATTTATAACATAGTTCCCATAATAAGATAATCCTACCTATTCTGTAAGACATATATTCTGGCCTTACTACAAAGAAGAAAAGCCGAGATCTCGCGATGTCCGAGATCTCGTGACGTCAGAGATCTCGTGACATCTGAGATTTGGGCTTTCCTTCTCCCTGAGCCCAAATCCCGCGAGATCTCGGACGTTGTGAGATCTCGGCTTTCCTTCTCTGTGAAGGCAAAGACCAAATCTCGCGTGATCTCGGACGTCGCCGCGAGATTTGGCCTTTGCTGATGCAGCCTCTTCCTGTAAGCTGTGGGCTCCCGGTGAGCTGGCGGTGACTGGTGAGAGGGGCCGGGGGCCGGAATACCAACGATTCAATCAAACCTCTGGGGGGCCGTTTTACTCCTGGCCCCGGGCCGCAATTGGCCCGCGGGCCGGACTTTGGACATGCCTGCACTAATACATTCCCTATCACATACTGTGGCCCACATTTACTAATGTGAGTGCACCTAGAGATTGTCGTAAACGGACCCAAATTTTGGTCCAAATTGGAGCAATTTAACACATCTAGTTTTAGAGAAATTCACATATCATAGCTTTCGAAAAGGCATGTCTTAACAGAAAAGGAACATTGCTTGGCTTGAAAGGAGTGGCCTATGATTAAACATTTTTCGCCAACATTGTACTGCAATTCTGGTGTAAGATTCTGTTACAGACTAAGCCAACCAATAATGGTCGTAAAGTTACACAAAAGTGTAAAGAACACTGCAAAACTGAAAAAAGGGGTTAAATGTTTATTTTTGTGTGATAAATGCATTTCTGTGTATGTTTATGTATGCACAAGGTATTAATAGACAATATTCACAGCCACCACTAGATGGGGCTGGTGTCACCCTCTCCATACAGAGAAGAGGAACATTCTAGAGCCAGGTTAGTCTAGTCTGAGACAGTGAAGGAAGCATATGTCCAATTTGAGAACTCACAGCTTAGGCTACTTTCACACTTGCATTCGGGGTTCCGCTTGTGAGTTCCGTTTGAATGCTCTCACAAGCGGCCCCGAACGGATCCGTACAGCCCCAATGCATTCTGAGTGGATGCGGATCCGCTCAGAATGCACCAGTTTGGCACCGTTTGGCCTCCTTTCTGCTCAGCAGGCGGACACCCAAACGCAGCTTGCAGCGTTCGGGTGTCCGCCTGGCCGTGCGGAGCCAAACGGATCCGTCCAGACTTACAATGCAAGTCAATGGGGACGGATCCGTTTGACGTTGACACAATATGGTGCAATTGCAAACGGATCCATCCCCCATTGACTTTCAATGTAAAGTCAGGAGTCCCTATTAATATACCATCAGATCGGAGTTTTCTCCAATCCAATGGTATATTTTAACTTGAAGCGTCCCCATCACCATTGGAACGCCTCTATGTTAGAATATACCATCGGATTTGAGTTAGATCGTGAAACTCAGATCCGACAGTATATTCTAACACAGAGGCGTTCCCATAGTGATGGGGACGCTTCAAGTCAGAATATACTAAGAACTGTGTACATGACTGCCCCCTGCTGCCTGGCAGCACCTGATCTCTTACAGGGGGCTGTGATCCGCACAATTAACCAATCAGGTGCCGCACCGGAGGGGTTAATTGTGCGTATCATGCCCCCTGTAAGAGATCAGGTGCTGCCAGGCAGCAGGGGCCAGACCACCCCTCCCTCCCCAGTTTTAAATTCATTGGTGGCCAGTGCGGCCCCCCTCCCTCCCCTGTATTTAACTCATTGGTGGCCAGTGCGACCCCCCTCCCTCCCTCCCTCACCTGTATTTAACTCATTGGTGGCCAGTGCGGCCCCCCTCCTTCCCCTGTATTTAACTCATTGTTGGCCAGTGCGGCCCCCCTCCCTCCCTCCCCTGTATTTAATTCATTGGTGGCCAGTGCGGCCTCCCTCTCCCCCCCCTTAATTAAAATGACTGACCCCCCATCATTGGTGGCAGCGGAGAGTCCCGATCGGAGTCCCAGTTTAATCGCTGGGGCTCCGATCGGTTACCATGGCAGCCAAGACGCTACTGCAGTCCTGGCTGCCATGGTTACTTAGCAATTTTAGAAGCATTATACTTACTTGCGATGTCTGTGACCGGCCGGGCGCTCCTCCTACTGGTAAGTGAAAGGTCTGTGCGGCGCATTGCTTATAGCACAGACCTTTCACTTACCAGTAGGAGGGGCACCCGGCCAGTCACAGACATCGCAGGTAAGTATAATGCTTCTAAAATTGCTAAGTAACCATGGCATCCAGGACTGCAATAGCGTCTTGGCTGCCATGGTAACCGATCGGAGCCCCAGTGATTAAACTGGGACTCCGATCGGAACTCTCCGCTGCCACCAATGATGGGGGGCGGTCATTTTAATTGGGGGGGGGAGAGGGGGGGCCGCACTGGCCACCAATGAGTTAAATACAGGGGAGGGAGGGGGGCCGCACTGGCCACCAATGAGTTAAATACGAGGGGGGGAGGGGAGGCCGCACTGGCCACCAATGAGTTAAATACAGGGGAGGGAAGGAGGGGGGCCGCACTGGCCACCAATGAGTTAAATAAAGGGGTGGGAGGGGGGTCTGCCCCCTCCTGCCTGGCAGCACCTGATCTCTTACAGGGGGCTATGATACGCACAATTAACCCCTCAGGTGCGGCACCTGAGGGGTTAATTGTGTGGATCACAGCCCCCTGTAAGTGATCGGGTGCTGCCAGGCAGCAGGGGGCAGTCATGTACACAGTTCTTTTAGTATATTCTAACTTGAAGCGTCCCCATCACCATGGGAACGCCTCTGTGTTAGAATATACTGTCGGATCTGAGTTTTCACGAAGTGAAAAATCAGATCTGAAAAAAACAGTTATGCAGACGGATCCGTTCTGAACGGATGCAAGCGTTTGCATTATAGGAGCGGATCCATCTGTGCAGACACCAGACAGATCCGCTCCAAACGCAAGTGTGAAAGTAGCCTAAGCCTCTCCTGAAGCAGGCCAGAAAGAACAAAAAAAACAACAACAAAAGAATGCCAGAAAAAAAGAGATGGTGCAGAGTGGAAGTTCTGTAGAGGTGAATTTCATTGCAAGAAGCTTCTAAACTCTACAGCCACATTGCCGAGTTGTATAAAGGCTTCCGCCCCTGGACATATTTACCCAGCAGCTTGATCCCCTGTGTAGAAGAATCCACATACCACAGAGGTCATTGTGGGAGCACATGGAAAGCTATTAAAAAAAAAGGTGCAGAGCATTGCCTGACATTTAGGGCTCGCCTTGTGATTGACTTGCTCAAAGAAAAGTGTGCACCCAATGCCTGGATGCTTAAGTATAGGTCGCCGACAGAAATGGATTGTAAAAAAGATTGTTATAAACAGACTGTTATGGTTCCCCGGTCTGTTGCTGCCTCCCTACGTCAGGAGCGTCTGGTTTCTGGGGGAACCAGATCAGCTGGGTGGCCCGCTCTGACTTTGGAGCCCCAGGCAATAATGAAGGGCACCTGGGTTCCAGAGCGCCAGGATGCTCGGCTGGCCACTCCACCTAGCGTGCAGGGACACCAGTATGAGCTGTTTCCTGTTCACTATATAAGGCTGGCACTTGCATGTGCAGGTGCCAGTGAATTTGTAGTTCTCTGGCTCCCCCTGCTGTTCCCTTACTGTAATTGAAGACTTCTCCGGCTTGGATTTTCTGGATTGGTATTGTGACTATGTTTTTGGCTTCTGGCGATTTGGTATTGTATTTGATCTCCTGTTTTTTTACTCTCTGGCATGGCATATTGGTTTTATAGTTTGCCTCTGGCGTTTTTTGTATTTCATTGTCTGACTAGCATCTAATCCTTTACCGTTTGTCTGTTTGTTGTTCCCTGTTTGAAAGCGGTCATCAGCATGCAGATGTCACAGGGAGCAGTGAGGGATACGCTGTGCTGGCTCTACTTTACCTCCCTGGTCTTCTTTTAGGCGCTGCCCTGCACTGTGTCCTAACTGTGTACAGCATCAGGATGTAGTAGGCGCACACTTTGACCTGACGCTATGTGATGTCAGGTTATAGTGCAGCGTGGACAGAAAGAAGAGCAGGAAGCTATGTGTCCTGGATCTAGAGAGTGGCAGCGCCATCTGGAGCAAGCAAGGTAAGTTTATTTATTTTTTTATGCCTGATATGAGGTCTGATGGGGGTCTGATCTGAGGTCAGATCTGAGGCTGATGGGGGTCTGATCTGAGGTCTGATGGGGGTCTAATCTGAGGTCTGATGGGGGTCTAATCTGAGGCTAATGGAGGTCTGATCTGAGGCTGGGGGAGTCTGATCTGATTCTGACGCAGGCTGGGCAGGTCTGATCGGAGGCTGATGGAGGTTGAGTGGGTCTGATCTGAGGCTGATGGGGGACTGATCTGAGGCCGATGGAGGCTGGGGGGTCTGATCTGAGGCTGATGGAGCTTGGAGGTTTGATGACGGTCTGGTCTAAGGTCTGATAGAGCTTGGGAGTCAGAATTGTGGGGTCTGATGAAGAATGGGGTTATAGATTTGAGGGTCTGATGAAGATTGAGGTTCTGATCTGAGGTGTGATGAAAATGTTTATTTTTTCTTATTTTCCTCCTCTAGGCATCTTATAGTCCGAAAAAAAAAGGTAAATAAATAAGTACTGACTAACTGATCTCAAGGAAGGCTTTGCTGTCTGTGAAAATACTAAACATAGCAAATAAAATACTTTTTAAAAGGTTCCCTCTGAATATGAAATCAGTATTGTGACTGGTGACAATGTAGAGCAGATAAATGACACTTAAGACTATTAGGCCTCTTTCACACTTGCGTTGTCCGGATCCGGCGTGCACTCCACTTGCCGGAATTACACTCCGGATCCGGAAAAACGCAAGTGTACTGAAAGCATTTGAAGACGGAACCGTCTTCAAAATGCTTTCAGTGTTACTATGGCACCCAGGACGCTATTAAAGTCCTGGTTGCCATAGTAGGAGCGGGGAGCGGGGGAGCGGTATACTTACAGTCCGTGCGGCTCCCGGGGCGCTCCAGAGTGACGTCAGAGCGCCCCATGCGCATGGATGACGTGTCCAATGCGATCACATGATCCATGCGCCTGGGGCGCCCTGACGTCACTCTGGAGCGCCCGGGGAGCCGCACAGACGGTAAGTATACGGCTCCCCCGCTCCCCGCTACACTTTACCATGGCTGCCAGGACTTTAGCGTCCCGGCAGCCATGGTAACCATTCAGAAAAAGCTAAATGTCGGCTCCGGCAATGCGCCGAAACGACGTTTAGCTTAAGGCCGGATCCGGATCAATGCCTTTCAATGGGCATTAATTCCGGATCCGGCCTTGCGGCAAGTGTTCCGGATTTTTGGCCGGAGCAAAAAGCGCAGCATGCTGCGGTATTTTCTCGGGCCAAAAAACGTTCCGTTCCGGAACTGAAGACATCCTGATGCATCCTGAACGGATTTCACTCCATTCAGAATGCATTGGGATAATCCTGATCAGGATTCTTCCGGCATAGAGCCCCGACGACGGAACTCTATGCCGGAAGACAAGAACGCAGGTGTGAAAGAGCCCTTAGCCATTATAGTCAAAACTGTGATACTATGTCAGCTTTAGAGATGGCCTTGCTGTTCCCCCGGCAGTCGTTTCGCCGAACCTGCGAACATATGAAGAAATTTGCGCCCGCCATACATCTTTTACATTGTGAAGAACTTTGACCCATGACACATCCATCAGGTGGTACAGGACAGCCAATTGAGACATATCAGCACATGGACATACCCCCTACCTTATAAATAAACCTGATCTGGCCGCCATTTTACATTCAGTGTTTTGCCAGTGTATGGAGAGGTTGCTGTGTGGAGCAGGGACAGGCTGTTAGGGACACCAAACGCTAGCTAATAGGGCCAGAAAAGTCATTTTAAGCACTAGTATAGGTGTGCTATCGATATGTGTGATACACAGAGGGGTGCGATATACTTATAATATACTTTTATAATGAGTCAAAAACACATAGATCTATATAGTGATCACCTGGAAGTCAAGGGGCTAGGGGCTTACTACCATTTTTATATAGGGTAAGATTCCGGACGGGGTCGCTCTTATCAGGGCGGGTGGTCTGTGGTTAGGCTATCAGGGCCAGAATAGCACCCCCCTGTAGGGCAATATCAGGGACAGTTCTTTGCCCACCCTGTCCTTCAATACCACATCATCATCTAGCCCAGAGATGGATGTTTCTTTGCTTTCCCTCCTGGATTCATCGATGTGCACTGGAACCCCCCGGCTTGAGGTAGGACATATGGTTTCTGATTTGGTGCAGCCGAGCACTTGTTATTGCCTACCACATCTATGCTTTTTGGTTAACTTTAATAATTTAATTTATTTTCATTTTGAGGGATATCTTTTCCATTTACACATCCGCAAAATGGGTCCGTATCCGTTCTGCAATTTTGCGGAACGGGTGCAGACCCATTAATTTTCAATGGGGCCGGAATGTGCTGTCCGCATCTGCATTTGCGGATCCGCACTTCCGCATCTGTGCTTCCGTTTCCGCAAAAAAATAGAACATGTCCTATTCTTGTCCGCAATTGCAGACAAGATTAGGCATTTTCTATTATAGTGCCGGTGATGTGTGGTCCACAAATTGTGAAATGCACATTGCCAGTGTCCGTGTTTTGCGGATCCGCAAAACACTTACGGACGTGTGAATGGACCCTCATAGTAAAATTATTAAAGGTTACGTTTTATCTTCATGTATATTCTAATGGATTGCCTTCCTTGTACAATGTTATAATATACTTTCTATGTTAGAAAGTATATTATAGTGCATTTGTATTGTGTGGCAGTTGTGTGCGGTTCTGCTGCGATACTGCAGGTATATAGAGGGACAAGAGTTATTGGAACAAATAATTTCTGCTGGTGTGATATACCAGTCGTCCCCCCAAAAAACTGATTGAAGCGGGGTGTTATATACCAATATACTTTCTTTATAGTGGATTTGGGTACTGTATAGTGCATTTGCGCATGCACGTATGCGAAAATTATATTGCCGATATTTCGCATTGAAAAAAAAAATGAATGGAGATCGCAAATTCGAATAATACATCTGGTATGTCACTGTCCATGTTGTGGGACTATTTGTGCACTTCTAGTAATTATTTCTTGGCTGCAAATATGAGCTGAAGGTTTTTCAGGTTCGCCTGCCATTAAAATAAATGGGACCCGCCGCGAACTTGTGGTTTGCGAACATTTGATCGCGTTCGCGAACCGCCCCGGCAGATGTTCGTCCATCACTAGTCAGCTTCCTTTACTAATGTAAAAGAATTAAAAAAAACATTAAATAAACCTCACAAACCATAAGTAACACATTTTATACCTCTGAATTGATAGCTGCGTCCTTTGAAGTTGTTTGTGCATTCCTCCATGCCAAGTAAACATTCTTTAATGGCACAATCTAAAACAGGCGAAAAGAAACATGAATATTAATCCTTTCAGTAATGTGCATTGTGCACAATTTGAATACTCATTTGGGAAATATACTGTATGCTTTACCTAGTGGGCTTAATTAATGTAGATAATATATTGGTTGAAGAAGTGAAAATTGTTTCTGCTGTTTAAACTGTATTTACATTTGTAAGAGGGTTGGAAATATCCCTTGTTCATCTTATAACAGAAAAGCTTTCCTTTAAGTTTGGCATGGAGTGTCAGTATGGATTACAGTTTTTCTCATTTGCAGTGACAACCCTACCTAAGTTGAACTGTTAAGCGGTAATGTGACTGCACATTGTAGGGCTGCTGGCACTGTAGGGCTACTTGCACACTAACATTAAAATATTCAGGCAGGCCGTTCCGGCAGAGGAACAGCCTGCAAGAGTTCCTCGTATCCGGCATAGCCGGAAAGAGAGGGTGCGCCGTCAGGCCCTATTGACTATTATGGGACCTGTCGGAGATGAGGTATGTTTCCAGCATTAACGCCAGGATTTGTCCAGACAAAAAACAGTGCTTGCATTGTTTTTTTGTCTGACCGAATCCCGACACTAAGGCTCCATTGACATGTGCACAAATGGGTCCGCATCCGTTCCGCAATTTTGCGGAACGGGTGCGGACCCATTAATTTTCTATGGGGACGGAATGGATGCGGACAGCACACAGTGTGCTGTCAGCATCCGCATTTGCGGCGCGCAGCCCCGATCTTCAGGTCCGCAGCTCCGCAAAAGATAGAACATGTCCTATTCTTGTCCGCAGCTTGCGGACAAGAATAGGCATTTCTATATGGGTACCGGGTGGGTGTGTTGCGGATCCGCAATTTGCGGGTCCGCAACACACCATGGACGTGTGAATGGAGCCTAATACTGGAAACAGGCGTATCCACACCTGGTCTGATTATAGTCAATTTGCTCCGTCTGGGAAAGGCAGTATCGAGCTATGCTAGATACCATGAACTCTGGAAGGCTGTTCCTCTGTCAGAATGGCCTGCCTGAAGATTTGAACACTAGTGTGCATGCAGCCTAAGCCTAACGGTTCATGCAGATGATGCGGTTTACGTTCAGTTTTTCTGCATAGATTTCAATGCTCAAAGACTGCAGTATAATACAGTACCAGCAAAGTATATGAGACTAGACAAATTCCCAAGTACACCTTGCTTTTTTCTTAGGGGAGGATGTTGACCTGCTGTGCATATTTAGAAATCTGCAGCATGTCAATTGTTGTTGCGCTTTTCTTGTGGGGATTTCACCCTTTTGAATGGAAGTGATCTGCACATCAGCATCAAATACGCATAAAAACTGTCCCAAAAAAAGACCATAAGGCCTCATGCACACGACCGTTGTGTTCCGTTCCGCAAAATGGGGTTCCGTTGTTCCGTGATCCGTTTCTGTTTCCGTGTGTCTTCCTTGATTTTTGGAGGACCACCAGACATAAAGGAAAGTCAAAAAAATCAAAGTCAAGTTTGCCATGCAAATGATAGGAAGAAAAACGGACGCGGATGACAATTTTGTGTGCCTCCGCATTTTTTCACGGTCCCATTGACTTGAATGGGTCCGCAAACCGTTTTCCGTGAAAAAAATAGGACAGGTTATATTTTTTGGACGGACTGGAACCACGGATCACGGATGCGGATGACAAACGGTGCATTAGCCGAGTTTTCAACGGACCCATTGAAAGTCAATGGGTCCGCAGAAAATCACGAAAAACGGAACAACGGACACGGAATAAAACAACGGTCGTGTGCATGAGGCCTAACTGTGATACTTTCTGCACACAAATCTGCACTGTGTACAGCCACCCTTAGGCTACATTCTCACCACAGTTAAAAAAAAGAGACTGCAGAGAGATGGGTGTTTTTATTTTATTTGGGCATACATTTGAAGGAATGTGTAACCTAGCTCCTAGGAACAGTTTGCATCCATGTTTGATATACCTTGTTGGATATGTAACATGTTACATTCACTATAGGGGCAAAAGTATTGGAACACACCTCTTAAAAAAGTTCTCCGGGAATTAAGAAAATGAAATTACAGAAAATAATAAAATTACTTTATTATAAATGTTCTGAAATACCTTTTATTAGTTATAATGGCTCGTTTTCTCTGGGGAGCAATCACCAGGGGCAATAAAATGGCCGCCATCCTATTAGTACACACAAAACCTGCCCTAATCACACAGCAGGACAAGTTACTTCAGAACACTGAGCTAAAGATCTGCCTCATCCTTCTCTCTGCTTGTCAGGGATTATGATTCTGAATACAGATGATAAGATCTTCAGCTGAATCTCTGTAGGAATGGAGTTCATGAGGAGACATGAAGTACAGACTGGAGTGTGGGAGTGTGGCTAATGAGCAGCAGCACTTGCATGCAGTCTCCACTACCACAGCCCTACATTATTACAGTCTTTCCTGTCCATCCTCTCGGTACTTCATGTCTCCTCATGAACTCCATTCCTACAGAGATTCAGCTAAAGCTCTTATCATCTGTATTCAGGATCATAATGCATGAGCCCACACAAGTAACAATCTCATATGTTAGAGAATAGGTTGTTGTGGGCACAAGTCCCATCCAAAAAAATAGTAAAAGGATATGCTCACAATGTAATAGACAAAGGATATGCTCGCAATGTAATATCAATAATTGAGTGCCATACTACCAATACCTGTGTTACCCCGTGAGTGTGTCCTTTTTCATTAATATGAGTGTACGTTCATACTATACTCCATCCAGGCCTTCCAGTATCCACTGCTCACAAGCAATACTGAGACGACGGGACTGGTAAGACCCATCCGTGTTGTTATATTCCCTTTTGTGTGTCCAAACATTTTTTATACTGTGGAGGGTACTAGGTTTCAGTATACCTCTTCCTTTATTCTTCCCCTCCCCTGTCCTTTTTTTGTAATGCATGCATTACGTTTTAAGTGACACATGTACCACCCCTTTGTATTTTGAATTATTATTGTTTTTCTGGTGTAGGGGCGATACACCTTCATACAATCTGAAGGTGTACCTCTGTGATTAGGTCCTTGCCACCCCCACAGCCAGTGAATATGAAAGTCCATCTATGAGGAAAAAAAAATATATTGTTAATTTTAAGAAACACAGCTATGCCAGTGTGCATCTAGTGCCACTTAACTAATTGTATGTGACCATCTAGAGCAGTGATGCTCAACCTGTGGCCCTCCAGCTGTTGCCTACTACAACTCCCAGGATGCCCAGACAGCCTACAGCTTTCAGCCTACAGCATGGCATGATGGGAGTTGGAGCTGGAGGGCCGAAGGCTGGGCATCCCTGGTCTAGAGGAATGGGGCTAGAGAGAATTCAATGTTCATACCCGTTGGATACAGCATATACAACTCATCCATTTTAGTTTTGTTTGATCTGTTTTTCTCTATCTCCTCCTCATCTTAAAGGAGGGACATACTGTAGTCAATGATCCTGAATAGTGATGATCGAGCACCAAAGTGCTCGGGTGCTCTGGCCGAACACATAGGGATGCTCGGGTGCTCTACCGAGCACCCGAGTATAATGGAAGTCAATGGGAGAACCCGAGCATTAAACCAGGCACCCCCTGCTCTGAAGAGGGAAGGGTGCCTGGTTCAAAGGAAAAGGTCAGAAATTGATGGAAACACCACCGAAATGGTTCGGGAACAGCATGGGGAGGATTTCTCGATGCATCTTGGACTCCCAGGTCGCTGCTGGGAACCATGTTGTCCAAGTAGTACGCCACTTTTACAGACTGACAATAATACGCATAAAACCGGAAAAAAAAAACTATTTTAGAGGAAAAATTGTTAAGAAACATTCTAGGTGAGGGTCTGCAGCTGCTTTGTTGACTCTAGATAACTTCTAGGCGATCGCATGTCCCCGTGACAGCGACAATCCATTTGGCTGTCTGCCCTATAAACTTTGGAGCAATTTTTTCAACAAGGACCTTCTGGTATAGCACCGTTTTGCTTGTCCTCCCCACCAGTGGAATGAGAGATGAGAAGTTCTCTTTGTAGCGGGGGTTGAGAAGGGTGAACAACCAGTAATCCGTGTGGTCTAAAATGCGTATAACGCATAAAGATTGTAAGTGAGGGCCTGCAGGTGAGCTAACCCTGTAAATCATTATATGCGAGGGCCTACAGTTGAGCTGACCCTGTAAAACATTATATGCGAGGGCCTGCAGTTGAGCTGACCCTGTAAAACATTATATGTGAGGGCCTGCAGTTGAGCTGACCCTGTAAAAAATTATATGCGAGGGCATTATATGCGACGAATAAGCATGTTGATATGATGGAAGAGGAGGAGGATGAGAAAAGGAAGATTTAACCATATACCCTTTTTTGTGGTGGAAGGGGTGCATGGGAATACAGTGTATTCAGTACATTAAACAACACATTTAAAGTGCCTTTGTTCATCCGCTTTCCTCTGGTGGAGTCAAGAAGTCTGGGGCAATCCAGGCCTTGTTCATTTTTATGAGTCAATCTGTCAGCATTTTTAGTTGACAGGGAGATATGCTTATCTGTTATAATGCTCCCAGCAGCACTAAATACCCGCTCAGACAAAACGCTAGCGGCAGGGCAGGCCAGCACCTCCAAGGCGTAGAGCGCCAGTTCGTGCCATGTGTCCAGCTTGGACACCCAGTAGTTGTAAGGCACTGAAGGATCACTGAGGAAGCTGACAGGGCCTGCTACGTACTCCTTCACTATCTTCCAAAAATGTTCCCTCCTTGTGACACTAGGCCGCGCATCAGGGTGAGGGTGCTGGCGGGGTGTCATGAAACTGTCCCAGGCCTTTGAGAGTATTGCCCTGCCTCTGTTAGAACTGCTGTGTGTTCCCTTTGTCTCCCCTCCTTGTTTGGCCAATGAACTACGGACTCTGCCGCCAGCGTTGTCAGATGGAAATTTTTGGGGCAATTTTTCAACAATGACCTTCTGGTATTGCACCGTTTTGCTCGTCCTCTCCACCTGAGGAATGAGAGATGAGAAGTTCTCTTTGTAGCGGGGGTCGAGAAGGGTGAGCACCCAGTAATCCGTGTTGTCTAAAATGCGTATAACGCGCAGGTCGCGGGAAAGGCAGCCTAACATGAAGTCAGCCATGTGTGCCAAAGTACCAACAGGCAAGACTTCGCTGTCGTCATCAGGAGGATTACTCTCAATCTCCTCATCCTCTTCTGCCCACCCATGCTGAACAGATGGAATTAAACTTCCATGGGTACTACCCTCTGTAGCGGAGGCAACTGTCTCCTGCTCCTCCTCGTCCAATTTGCGCTGAGAAGACGGACGAAGGGTGGTCTGGCTATCACCCTGTGTAATGTCTTCTTCCCCCATTTCCACCTCTTCCACATGCAAAGCATCGTCCTTAATCATGAGCAGCGAGCGTTTGAGTAGACACAGAAGTGCAATGGTTACGCTGATAATAGCGTTATCACCGCTCACCATCTGTGTTGATTCCTCAAAGATTCTTAAAACCTCACAGAGGTCAGACATTCATGCCCACTCCTAGCTTCTGATTAGTGGAAGCTGACTGGAAAGGCGACGACCATGTTGCAGCTGGTATTCCACTACTGCCCTCTGCTGCTCACAAAGCCTGGCCAACATGTGGAACGTGGAGTTCCAGCGCGTGCTCAAGTCGCACAACAGCCGGTGAGCTGGCAATTTCAAGCGCTGCTGCAGCACTGACAGACAGGCTGAAGCTGTCTATGACTTGCGGAAATGTGCACAAACTCGGCGCACCTTCACCAGTAGCTGAGGCAAATTGTGGTAGGTTTTGAGAAACCGCTGATCCACTAAGTTTAAGACGTGGGCTAGGCATGGGATCTGTGTGAGCTTGCCGAGCTCCAAAGCCTCCACCAAGTTACGGCCATTATCAGACACAACCATTCCTGTTTGTAAGTTGAGTGGCGAGAGCCACAGCTCAGTCTGGTCTCTTATCCCCTGCAACAGCTCTGCAGCGGTGTGCTGTTTGTCCCCTAAGCATATTAGCTTCAGCACGACCTGTTGACGCTTCCTCACTGCAGTGCTACACTGCATCCAGCTACCGACTGATGGCTGACTGGTGCTGCACGCGGATAATTTGGAGGAGGCGGAGAAGGAGAAGTGGGAGTTGGAGCCACTAATGTATGTGCTGGCGGAAACCCTGATGGAATTAGGGCCCGCAATCCTTGGCGTCGGTAGGACCTGTGCCATCCCAGGGTACGACTCGCTCCCGGCCTCCACAATGTTCACCCAGTGTGCCGTCAGGGAAATGTAGCGTCCCTGGCCAAATCCACTTGTCCATGTGTCTGTGGTTAAGTGGACCTTCCCAGTAACTGCGTTGGTCAGGGCACGTGTGACGTTTCGGGACACGTGTTGGTGTAAGGCGTGCACGGCACACCTCGAAAAATAGTGGTGGCTGGGGACTGAGTACTGCTGGAAGGCCGCCGACATCAGGCTGCGGAAGGCCTCAGTGTCCACAAGCCTAAATGGCAACATTTCCAGGGCCAGTAATTTTGAAAGGTGCGCATTTAGTGCTATGGCCTGTGGGTGGGTGGCTGGGTATTTGCGCTTGCGTTCAAATGCCTGGGGTAATGATATTTAGACGCTGTGCTTGGACAGGGAAGTGGGTGTGGTCGCTGATGGTGCTTGCGAAGGTCCAGGTGCAGGGCAGAAGTCATCCTCACCTGTGCCTTCGACAGGCGATTGGCCAACACATACCATAGAAGAGGAGGAGGCAGTGGTGTGACTCGCAGACACAGATTGTGGACCCAGGCGTTCGTCCCACTTGTTACGGTGCTTGGATGCCATGTGGCGGATCATGCTGGTGGTGGTGAGGTTGCTAGTGTTCACGCCCCGGCTCATTTTGGTGTGGCACAGGTTGCAAACTACTATTCTTTTGTCGTCCGCACTTTCCTCAAAAAAGCACCAGACTACGGAACACCTACCCCTTTGGCAAGGGAGATTTACGCAAGGGGGTGCTTCGTGGAACAGTTGCGGGCCTGCTTGGTGTGGCCCGCCTTCTCCCTTTTGCCACCCCACTGCCTCTTCCAGCCTGTTGCGGTGCTCTGTACTGCTGTCCTCGCTCAGCTTTCCACCTTCCCAGGTTGGGTCAATGACCTCATTGTCCACCACCTCCTCTTCCACTTCCTCACTCTGATCATCCTCTTCATTTGTTGACCTAACCACAACCTCAGTGACTGACAACTGTGTCTCATCCTCTTCATCAACCTCTTGAGACAGTAATTGTGGTTGACTCATTGGCAACTGTGTCTCATCATCATCCACCTCATTAAACACTAATTGCTGTTCCACCAGTTCTTGTGACTGTGGATGCTCAAAAGGTTGGGAATTAGGGCACAAGATCTCATGTCCCTCTTCAAGAGTGCTTGGCGAGAGGGCCAAATTAAGTAATGGCGATAAAAAAAGATCCTCAGAATTTCCAAGTGTGGGATCACTTGTTTGGCCAGACTCTCCATGGTGGGAGGAAGGAGGATCAGGAAGAGTATTCTATTGATCAGACTCTTGGCTACTGAGACTGGACTTGGTCGAAGACTTAACCGACTGGAAGCATTGTCTGCTGCAAACCACCTGATCGCACTGGTCTGACTTCAAGAGTTTTGTCCTGCGACGCCCTGCTAACTGGGACATGAAGCTAGGTATCGTGGATGATTGTTTTCCTTGTGCTCTGGCATCAGGCACAGTTTCAACGTGCCCAGGGCCATGGCCTCTGCGTGAACCATCAGCATCACGCCCACTTCCTCGTCCCTTACTGCTCGCGCATATTAAATGTTATATGCACGCTTGACACACAAGATGTGGCATGGATGTCACAGTTCACAGCAAGCACAGTATATGGGAAAAGTATGGAAAAGTATGGAAAAAGAAAAATAGATTTCATTTATACTTCTCCAATCTCTGGCCCTGACACACAGAAGGTATTGGATAGATGTCACTAGTCACTGCAGACACCCTCTATATTAAAATTATTGAAAATGATGGAAAAATTATAGTATTTTTCAGTTATATTTCTCCAATCTCTGGCCCTGACACACAGAAGGTATTGAACAGATGTCACTAGTCACTGCAGACACCCTCTATATGAAAGAGATTGAAAAAAAATATTAATTTTAACTTATATTTCTCCAATCTCTGGCCCTGACAGACAGAAGGTATTGGACAGATGTCTCTAGTCACTGCAGACACCCTATATAGAAAAATTATTGAAAATGATTGAGACACCCTCTATAGAATAAGTATTAAAAATGCTGGAAAAAATAATTGGTACTGTAGCTATAAAATACTACCAGCCTGCCACCGCAGACAATAGTCCTTAAAAGGACTTTTGGGTCTTTGAAACGTTTTTCTACTGCTTGATTGTGATCAGACTCCCTACACTCTCTGTCTCTTCCGAAGCGCAGCTGTCCCTGACTACAAATGAGACGAACATGTGTCATTGGGTGCTATATAGCACCCGATGACATGTTCCGGCCAGCCAATCACTGTAATGCCAGTAGCCAACATGGCTACTGGCATTACAGTGAGGGCAGTACTTACCTGCACGTTTATTGGCTGCATAGCAGCCACGAAACGTGCGGGAAGGAGACTCGAGCAGTTTGGCCGAGCATGCTCGCTCAACACTAATCCTGAACCTTAGTTGGCTCACGCTCTGTTTGAGGTCATTAAAATGATTTGGTACTGAAAAGTCAAGAGCTTTGGTACGGATTATGTTTTCTGATCCTTTCTTTACAATCATTTGTAATCTCTTCCACATATAAAAGTCAGCGCGGGCATTGAAATGTATGGACCTCATAGCTGGTTTGGCATGTGTAGTAGCCCTTAATCTGATATTTTCTACCCATTCTTGGATGTGAAAAGGTGATGACCCTCAAGATAAAGTTGCAATGGCAGCAATTCAGGCATGTAAAATTGCCCTTCTTAACTGTGGATAGAACAGATTGCCTAACACGCTTTTTTTGCTCAATGTCAGACATAACCAATCGAATTTTTTTCTTTACGCCAATAAATTGGTTCTTGGTTCAGTCATTAAATGTTTCTTATGGATGTCAAGAATTCTGGAGGAAAATCTCTTTCTAAATTTCTTTTACATCTCATCCTCACTGACCATCCTCTTTACTCTCATAAGTTGTAATGACCTTACCATGGGTCTAGGGTGAAAACTGTCAAAATGACTATTGCAAGCAGTATTTTTCACATAGAGGTCAGTCATAATGTTGGAGCCCATTTTATGTATTATCACATCCAGGAATTGTAATCCAGAAACGGAATGTGAATTGTAACTCTTTCACGAAGAACTCTTATAAAATGTCAGGTTGCCTTGTCCAAAATGCAAAAATGTCATCTTTATAATGCCACCAGCATAAAAAATGCTTCAAATGTGGTGATTTGTAGATGTAGAATTCCTCTGTGTAATTCATGTAGATATTTGCATAAGTGGGGGCCACGTGGGACCCCATTTTGGTCCCCCAGCACTGTCCAAAGAAGGTATCTCTGTACAAAAAATAGTTTCCATATATATTGGTTCCAACAGTTTAAGCAGGTATTCACAACAGTCACTAGAATAGTTTGTCCATTCTAATACCTTGTGTACTGACTATGTTCAGATTGGAACAGTTTCAGTGGAGTCCAGGAGAAATGGGACTACTTAAAAGTGGCATTATTGAAGGCAGCAGAAAATTGCATTAGGCTTGTCAGTAAAAGAAAAAAAAAGGAAGAGACCACTGTGGTACTCAGCAGAAGTGGCCAAAATCATTAAAAACAAAAAGCATTTAGTAATTATAAAAAAAAAAAAAAAACGAGGATGACAGGCAAATTTATAAGATTAGGCAGAGAGAGGCCAAACAAGTTATAAGAGCTTCTAAAGCACAGGCAGAAGAGAAATTAGCTCAGTTAGTGAAAAAAGGCGATAAGACATTCTTTAGATACATAAATGAAAAAAGGAAACTAAAACATGGAATTACCAAATTAAAAACAAAAGAAGGAAGGTATATGGAAGAAGATAAAGAACTAGCTGACTGCCTCAATGAATACTTCTGTTCAGTTTTTCCAAAATAAAATGAAGGAAAAGGACCTCAGTTAGGAAAGAAGACTAATGAATCTTTTGATGCATCTCTTTACAGAGGAATAGGTTCTAAGTCTAAGTGTTGTTCCCATTCACAAGAAAGGTAGTAGGGAGGAATCGGGCAACTATAGGCCAGTAAGCCTGACATCAATAGTGGGGAAATTAATGGAAACCATACTTAAGGCGAGGGTTGTGAAACATCTAAAATCCCATGGATTGAAAGATGAAAAACAGCATGGGTTTACTTCAGGGAGATCATGTCAAACTAATCTTATAGATTTTTTTTTAATTGGGTGACTAAAATAATAGATGGAGGAGGTGCAGTAGACATCGCTTATCTGGACCTTAGTAAGGCTTTTGATACTGTCCCACATAGAAGGTTTATCAATAAATTGCAGTCTTTGTGCGTGGACTCCACATATATTCAGACCATGGTCTTGTTACCAGTGGGGTACCTCAGGGATCTGTTCTGGGACCCATATTGTTTAATATCTTTATCAACGAAATTGCAGAAGGCCTCGATGGTAAGGTGTGTCTTTTTGCTGATGACACAAAGATTTGTAACAGGGTTGATGTTCCTGGAGGGATACACCAAATGGAAAAGGATTTAGGAAAACTAGAGGAATGGTCAAAAATCTGGCAAATAAAGTTTAATGTTGATAAGTGCAAGATAATGCACCTGGGGCGTAAAAACCCAAGAGCAGAATATAAAATCAGTGATACAGTCCTAACCTCAGTATCTGAGGAAAGGGATTTAGGGGTCATTATTTCAGAAGACAAAGGTAGGCAGACAATATCATAGAGCAGCAGGAAATGCTAGCAGAATGCTTGGGTGTATAGGGAGAGGCATTACCAGTAGAAAGAGGGAGGTGCTCATGCCGCTCTACAGAGCACTAGTGAGACCTAATTTGGAGTATTGTGCGCAGTACTGGAGACCATATCTCCAGAAGGATATTGATACTTTGGAGAGCGTTCAGAGAAGAGCTACTAAACTAGTACATGGGATGCAGGATAAAACTTACCAGGAAAGATTAAAGGACCTTAACATGTATAGCTTGGAAGAAAGACGAGACAGAGGGGATATCATAGAAACTTTTAAATACATAAAGGGAATCAACAAGGTAAAAGAGGAGAGAATATTTAAAAGAAGAAAAACTGCTACAAGAGGACATAGTTTTAAATTAGAGGGGCAAAGGTTTAAAAGTAATATCAGGAAGTATTACTTTACTGAGAGAGTAGTGGATGCATGGAATAGCCTTCCTGCAGAAGTGGTAGTTGCAAATACAGTGAAGGAGTTTAAGCATGCATGGGATAGGCATAAGGCCATCCTTCATATAAGATAGGGCCAAGGGATATTCATAGTATTCAGTATATTGGGCAGACTAGATGGGCCAAATGGTTCTTATCTGCTGACACATTCTATGTTTCTATATGCTATTCTGGTGTGAAATAGATGTATATAGGGACACTACATCAAATGATACCAGTGTGGCCATTTCAAGATTATCTAGTCTCTCTAGCTTAGTCATGAAGTCTGTAGTGTCTCTAACATACGAGGGGGATTGTGATGCAAATTCCCTTAGTATTTTGTCAAGGAAGACAGCTATACTAGAAAAGATAGTCATTGCCAGAGGCTATGGGTCTACCCGGTGGTTTATCCTCATTGAGGATATTGTATATACGTTTGGCAATCCAAAATTTAGGGTCACTTTGTAGGGGACTATATACACTAGTGTCGGCCAGTTGATTTTCAATCTCTTGTATGTAATCTGTGGTTACTCCCTTAATATAATTTTACTGAACATTAAAATTCTTCAGCAGGATGCTAAGGAATCCAAGAAAAGACTAACTGACTTAGATGGCCAAGTCGATCCAGTATTGTCGAAGCAGGACCTGAAGGAATACAAGGACAAAGTTGGAACTCTCCTCACAAAATACCATAGAGAGAACAAAGCCAAAAAACTAGATTTGGAGGATTATCATACTGGCAAGATCTACAGATCGAGACCAAGGAGGAGACGACCGAGACGCCAGGGGACAGGCAATGCAATGGCAGAATCGTATTCATCAGATGGGATATCTTTTATAGAGATACAAACCACAGAACCCAGGAGGAGAAGGGCAGTGGAGAAGCGGTGGCTGTAAACACATGAGAGATCACAGAGCAACCATCCAATGAACAAGCCTCCACACAAGCAATACCCATCACGGCACAAGACGGAAGGACTTAGTGGTAAATATACAGTACAGGCCAAAAGTTTGGACACACCTTCTCATTCAAAGAGTTTTCTTTATTTTCATACTGAAGGCATCAAAACTATGAATTAACACATGTGGAATTATATACATAACAAACAAGTGTGAAACAACTGAAAATATGTCATATTCTAGGTTCTTCAAAGTAGCCACCTTTTGCTTTGATTACTGCTTTGCACACTCTTGGCATTCTCTTGATGAGCTTCAAGAGGTAGTCCCCTGAAATAGTTTTCACTTCACAGGTGTGCCCTGTCAGGTTTAATAAGTGGGATTTCTTGCCTTATAAATGGGGTTGGGACCATCAGTTGCGTTGAGGAGAAGTCAGGTGGATACACAGCTGATAGTCCTACTGAATAAACTGTTAGAATTTGTATTATGGCAAGAAAAAAGCAGCTAAGTAAAGAAAAACGAGTGGCCATCATTACTTTAAGAAATGAAGGTCAGTCAGTCAGCCGAAAAATTGGGAAAATTTTAAAAGTAAGGGCTATTTGACCATGAAGGAGAGTGATGGGGTGCTGCGCCAGATGACCTGGCCTCCACAGTCACCGGACCTGAACCCAATCGAGATGGTTTGGGGTGAGCTGGACCGCAGAGTGAAGGCAAAAGGGCCAACAAGTGCTAAGCATCTCTGGGAACTCCTTCAAGACTGTTGGAAGACCATTTCAGGTGACTACCTCTTGAAGCTCATCAAGAGAATGCCAAGATTGTGCAAAGCAGTAATCAAAGCAAAAGGTGGCTACTTTGAAGAACCTAGAATATGACATATTTTCTGTTGTTTCACACTTGTTTGTTATGTATATAATTCCACATGTGTTAATTCATAGTTTTGATGCCTTCATAGTCATGAAAATAAAGAAAACTCTTTGAATGAGAAGGTGTGTCCAAACTTTTGGTCTGTACTGTATCTTCACATCCACTAACGGATTATGAATTGTCTGCTTTAAACAAAGACCTTGTTATTGTCCAGCCCAAAAGATTGACTGGTTTGGTCTAGAAGTAGATTTACTAAAACTTTTCCGCACCTGAAGACTGAGGGCACATTATCTAATATACCATCAATGAATGATAACACAATTAATTCTGTGGCAGAACTACAATTCAAACATTTAGGCATTAAGAAGAGCCATTATGAGCCCCTAAGTCTACCTAAATAAATCCCCCTCCTCACTCCTGAATATTGCTATAGCTTGCAGATTTGCCTTTCAGGGTCCCGGGAAAGCTGGGTTGCCACCATGTGGAACTGTAATAGGATGCAGAATACAAAATCTACTAAGATAAATCCTGCTCCCCATTCCTAAATAGTGCCACAGCTAGGCAGACTTACTTTTCAGGGTCCTGGTTACAGGTTACCACCTTGTGGAACTGTAATAGAGAATCCAGAATACTAAATCGACCAAAACAACCTCCCTCCTCACTCCTAAATAGAGCATTGATTGGCAATTCTGCCTTTAAAGGGTCCTGGGGAAAGCTGGGTTACTACTATGTTGAATTTCAATATACTCCAGAATACCAAATCTACCAAGATAAATCCCATTTCCTATTCCTAAATAGTGCTGTTTCTAGGCAGATTTTCTTTTCAGGATCCTGGGAAAGCTGGGTTACCACTATATACAACTGTAATAGAGATTGCACAATACTAAATGTACCAAGATAAATCCCCTTTCTCACTCCAAAATAGTGACATATAGCCTTGCATATTTGCCTTTCAAATTCCTGGGGAAGCTGGTTTAATGTAAAGGTTACAATATACGTTGGCTCAGTGGTTAGCACTGTTTTTTTCCAGCGCTGGGATTCTGGGTTTAAATCCGACCAAAGACAACATCTGCATGGAGTTTGTGTTTGCGTGGGTTTCCTCTGGGTACTCTGGTTTCCCCCAAACTCCAAAGGCATACTGATAGGGAATTTAGATTGTTGTGAGCTCTGCAATAAAGTCTGTAAAGCGCTGCGGAATATGTCAGCGATATATGTGAGTAAAATAAAATAAAAATAATATTAATCTGATTAGTGTGTATGGCTCCACAAAACTAGTTTTCCCACATTAATGAATGTCATATTTGCCTAGACAGACAGTGAGAAATCCTTCCTGCCTATACATGCAAACTTCACATTCAGGCACCTGGGAAAGATGGGTAGCACTTTCTGTAGAGTCAATGCACTGGTAGTCTAGTCTAATATCCCTGCATACATATAGGAGGGGGTTTTGTAAGAAGCTGCTAAGTTTTGCAGTTTCTGGGGCTTTCACTGTGATCTGACTGTCCAGTAAAAAGGGAACCTGTCACCACACAATTAAATATAATTTGCAGGCAGCATGCTGTAGAACAGGAGGAGCTGAGCAGATTAATGTAAAGTTTTGTGGGAAAAGATTCAGTAAAACTTGCAGTTTATTTATTTCAACCTATGCTCTTTTCTACTCAGTGATTAGCAGCGCTTCTTCTATGCTTGGTCATGCAGTTAGCTGTCAATCACTGAGTGCCACCGCCCACTTGAATCTGATGCATAAAAAAGCTGAGGATTAAATAATTAAATTGCAAGTTTTAATGAATCTTTTCACAAAGCTATATATCAGTCTGCTCAGCTCCTCCTGTTCTATAACATGCTGCCTGCAAATTATACTTAATTTTTTTATGAAAGGTTCCCTTGAAGTGTATTGGAGTTAAGCACCACCCCTTTCCTGAACTTCCTGTGTGACTGTGAGGTCAGGCTAGTGCGCGTAAGCTATTAACAGCCTTTCTCCAGCCGAAGATGAAGAGGCAGGGAGGAATGAAGGAGTTGTTTGACTGCAGGAAATCTCTTAAAATGGCTTTCTGTAGCAGTTTGAAGATGTCCAAGTAGAAAGAGGTAAATACAAACTTTCCTTAGCAGGTTATGTTGTTTTTCTTGTTTTTCAGGTTCCTTTAATATGGCATGTTCCAGTTCAAGACTATAGCTTCAGCTTGGTAGCTCAGTGGTTAGCACTGGTGCCTTGCAGCGCTGGGGTCCTAGGTTAGAATCTGACCAAGAACAACATTTGCATGGAGATTGTATGTTCTCTGCGTGTATGTGTGGGTTTCCTCCTAGACTGCAGAGGCATACTGATAGGGAATTTAGACTGTGAGCTCCAGTGGGGACAGCAAGTGATGATAATGTCTGTAAAGTGCTGTGGAATGCAACAATAAAAGAATCATGGCATGCTCCATCACACAGACTTACAGTATAAGGGCTCATTCACACGACTGTGTGAATGAGTCCACATTATTCCGCTACTTTGCAGAACGAGTGCACACCCAATCATTTTAATAGGGCCGCAAAATATGTGGACAGCACACCATGTGCTGTCCGCATCCGTAGTTCTGTTCCGCGCCCACCTAAAAAAGATAGCGCATGTCCTATTCTTGTCCGTAATTGCGGACAAGAATATGCATTTATAGTGGCGGCCATGTGCAGTCCGCAAATTGTGCAACGCACATGGGCCGGTATCCGTGTTTTGGGATCTGCAATTGGCAGATCCGCAAAACACTACGGTCGTGTGAATGTGCCCTAAGGAGCATCTAGGAGAGAATATCTGTACTCCAACAAAGCCTGGGTGCCTCAGTACTAAAGGGCCCATACAGACTACATGCACTACCATACAGGTTATAGGAAAGTCTGCATGAGTCCCTATCGAAGAAACAAGATTTCAAATTTTTATATGCTCTTTCAGTTTTACCTAAAAAAATAAAAAATACACCAAAATCTGCATCTGTTAATACTGTCCACAGCTTTCCTTGTAAGCATACTAAATTATGATAAAAAAAATATAAAAAAAGCTAGAACAATGCGTTATTAACTATTCTATCATCATTAAAGGTGTGTTCCCATAAATATCGTTTAACACCTATTCACAGGATAGGTGACGAATATATGATTGCTGGGGTCCAACAGCTGGGACCTGCATTGAGAATGGGGATCCATGAGTCACCATGTGAATGGAGTGATAGCGTACATGTGTGACTACTGCCGTCACTGTTGGTCTCATGGACAGAGAATGGAGCAGTGCTCACACATGCACACTACTGCTCCATTCATACATTATACTCTAGGATCTGGGTTCTAATGATCAGTGGGGTTCCTGTGAATGGGTGATAAATGTTGCAACACTAAGTGTAGGTCATTTATTCCACTTTGCACATACATTCCAATGTGTACTTTATTTATAGTGTGCACTTTATTTACCTGTGGAGTCAGTATTGCTAGATGTGAATTCCAGTTACATCACTCTGTTCACTTCACAAGGCAGCCCTAATGTCTACATCATGTCAATTGCTCAGCTCTTTTGTCTTCCACTCCAGAGAGTCTCAAAGTGCATCACCACCTTGTTGATTTCCATGGGCGGTCAGAAGATTATTCTGGAATGCTAACCTCAGTCCTGAGCATGTGCTCTTTTCTTAGAGTCCATAGCCAATACTGGGGGAAGTATTCCAACACAGCCTCATGCAAATCAGTAAGATGGTGACATACTCTGAGACTCTCTGGACCAGAACACAGAAGAGCACAGGATTGGATGTGACATAGGCAAAAGGACCATCTTGTGGAGTGAATGGGGTCATGTCAGAGTTCATATGTAGAGATAATGACCATACAGCTAAATAAAGCATATTACAATGTTACATAGCGAGTGTGGATCCACGCTGTCACTTGAACAGATTTGGCTTGGGGCTACTCCTAAGGGCATTATCTAAGTGACTTCCTGGTCTTCACCCTTTAGCTCCTGTACAGGGATGTGGATTCTGCTGCAAGGGAACCACTAGGATTCTACCTCTTGAAGTAGTCGCTGTTCAAGTGACTGCTGACCCCCAGAGGTCAAGAGACACTGGTGCAGAGCACCAAGGGATCAGGCAAACCTGTAGTCAGGAACAGACCGAAGTCAAGGCAGGCAGGGTAGCTGTAATCCAAAAAACAGCCTGAGGCCAGAATGGGCAGTTCAGGGTCAGTATGGAGATCAGGCAGAGGTCAGGCCAGGCAGTGGATAGTCAATATCCAGGGAACAGGTAGTAGTCAGTATACAAGTAAATGACAGAATATGACTTATCTTGCAGGAATATAGCTGTTAGAACCTATTGTTCATGCACCTTACCACGGGGAAAGGTGTCTAAGTACGCTAAGGCAGCCAGCCATTGGCTGGGAATATCATATTACATGTGTGCTGGTCCTTTATAAGAGCTGGCGCGCATGCTCCCTACAAGCACAGCAAACAAGGGCCTGAGCCTTTGTGGAGGTGAATGGAGCAGTTCTACTCCTGCAGCCGGGCCCGGTGGTTAGGAGCAAGGGAATGCTGGTGGGACAAAGCTGCCGCAGTAGATAACTAGAGAGCTGACCATGCCTGCTGGAATGAGCAGAGACTGGCTTGGACCGCCACCATAACATGCAAGCTGAAAGGCTTATACAAAATTAAATGAATGACCCATACTCATTGTAACCCAGACAACCCCTTTAAGGTTCAGAGAACTATAAAGCCAGGTAACATGTATATAAAATATAGTTTATGATGCAAACATATTTTTTCTAATTTTGTAAAGATTTTGGAAAGAAAAGTATACAAGAAAGACTACTCTGCCTTCCAGAACAATCATCAAGGCCCTTATCACAGCCTGCCACCTCCAACTCAACTCTGCTGGTCCAGTCAATCTCTACCACCTCTCTACTCTTCACACGTTAAACGTTTCCCAGTAAATCTATTTTAAAATTCTCACAATTAAAATACCAAACACTTTACAACCTAGCCCCTCCATACATCTCTGTACTCATTTCCAAAGCACATCCCACATGCAACCTCTGCGTTTTACCCTTGTCCCCACTTCACGTGTCTACTCCTTATATTTTCCCTCAAAACCTTTACCAGAGCATCTCCACTTCTCTGGAACTTCAGGATATCAGACTCCTTTGTAGCCTTCAGGCTTTCTATAGGAACCTAAAATTCCACTTCTTCAGACAAGCTTACAACCCACCAGATCCTATTCTCAACTAATGTCAATTACACAGTTGTTACAATGTTTAATTATTCCACTTCCTTCTGTGTTGGTCTCTTTATTCTCTGTTTTGTAGTATTTTGTATACGTGCCTTCTTATGTTATGTTTTAATCTTATCTATTTTACACGTATGAGCATTGTCCTGGAAGTTTATGGTGCTTAAATAAATATAAAAAATATCACTGTAATACTTATATTTTCTACATCTCTGATTTTAGTCAAGATTCATATGTGCCCTTATGCAATTCGAGGTGTAACATTTTAAAAATAAAAGTCTTTATTTTACTTCAACATTTTCAATTTACATTGCCTGTGAAGCATTTTAAATTTTTTTACACAGGCACACTTACTAGATTTTTGGTTTTCCTCATAACCTGAAGGAAATGATCTCTTGGAGAAGAATGCTAAAAATAGAAAATTAAGAAACATTTATTAAAGGGTTTTATCGGACTCAAAGGGCTCCACAAACTCCTCTTAATTACATGACTCGCCTGTAAAAGAAAGTTTGTAATATACTTAACGTCTCAAACTTGCATGCACTGACTGCTCAGGAATTCATTCATGAGACACTCCTCTTCTGAAAGTCCTGATTCCACCAAGGTCACATACTCTACCTGGTTTCTAGCCTGATCTAGTGACATGACGTTGGTGGAAGAAGGATCCTTAGGAGAGAAGCATTACATGACCTGGTTCCTGAGGGACATATCCACACAACATCAAAACTGAACTTTTTTTTTTATTAGTGCACTGTACTCATCGTCAACTAAAAACATTTTTTCATTTGGTCTTTATTAAAAATATGGAGTTCTTTTCTCTGTACAGAGCCGAGATGCTCTACTAGCAGGATTTGAATTTTCTCTCTGCTCTGTCAGACAGGGAACCCATGGACTCCTTATCTCTGCTCTCAGACCTTATAAACACTCATCAAAGCTCAATCTTTATCTTACTGATAAGAATGTGGCTTAAATAAGTATTTATGACCTCTTAGTAATTTAGAGATAAGGTTTATTAGATGACTGAAGGTCATTGACTGGCACAAAGTGAAAGTAGAATGCACACAGCTAGAAAAACAGTTATGACAGAAGAGTTCAATATTTTTAATAAAGACCAATTGAAAAAAATATTTTTTACCCCAAATTAGTTAAATGCAATCATTAAAAAATTGTCCCCAAAGGTGTACAAAGCCTATCCAATCCCTGTTATAATGAATAGTAGCTTCCTATACAACAATGTCTATAATCCCTCAAGTCTCTTTATATGGATATAGAATGACTGTCAATTACGGTACCTCTCCTTGAGTTTGACTTTTTGCTGCAACATAATCCGTCACTTCCATCTGAAATGATAGGAGAATATAAAAAAATAATAACATGAAAGGGATTGTCCCAGCTGGACATTTACTGTATGGTATATATTGCAATAGAACTGTAGTACATAAAGTTTAGAATATAAAAAAAGGGAACCTGTCATCATGAAAATGCAAAGTAATCTGCAGATAGAATATTATAGAGCAGGAGGAGCGGAGCACACTGATATATAGTTTTTGGGGAAAATATTCAGTATAACTTTTATTTCATTCATTTAAATTCCTGCTCCTTCTGGGCTTGGAAGTCAAGGAGGCGTTCTATCTCTGTATACACAGCCATAGAAGGAAGGCTGTCAATCACTGAATAGGACCACCTTCTTGACTTCAGAACCTAGAATGAGCAAGGATATAAATTAGTAAATTATTAATGCTGGCCAAGTAAGAGCGAGTTCACATCTACGTTAAAAAAGCTCCATTGGAGGCCTCTGTCGCAGATTCTGTTACAAAGACCAGATAAAAAATGCCTGCATGCAAGACTTTTTCTCCAGAAAAAAAAACAGTGTTCTGAAAGGAAATTGAACTGACTCCACGGTACTCAATGCAGTCTGTTCAACCGCATTTGGGTCACTCATGTGCCCTATCTGGCACTTCTGTTTTTCCGTTGTTCTGCTCCATTAGAAATAACCCAGCCTTATCCTGAATAAAACTATACAGGCGCATCTCAATAAATATATAATTGAAAAGAATATCATCGAAAAGTTAATTTATTTCAGTAATTAAAATAGATTCATTCCACATAGAGAGATCTATTTCAAGTTTTTATTTCTTTTAATGTCAATGATTAAGTGTTTATTTCGTTTAATGTTGACAGCTAATGTAAACCCAAAAGTTTTTATCTCAGAAAATTAGAATATTGTGAAAAAGTTCAATATTGTAGACTCATGGTGTCACACTCTAATCAGCTAATTAACACAAAACACCTTCAAAGGTTTCCTAAGACTTTAAACGGTCCCTTAAGTCTGGTTCAATACAATACATCATGGGGAAGACTTGACAGTTGTCCAGAAGACAGTCATTGACACCCTCTACAAGGAGGGTAAGCCACTGTTATGTAGCACGCCCACAGTCAAGCTAACTCCGGTGCAATCACCTCCAGTTGTTACTGGTAACACAGGCGCCTGCTGGAAAGAGCCTGTCCGCGTAACATGGCGGTGACAATATATAGGTGCTCAAAATCAAAGCATTAACTTCCCACACCCTATACTTGCTGCCACCATGTTCGTAAAAAGAACCACACTAAACCTGAGGATCAGGGTGTCACACCGGTGACAGGTTTTAGAAGGTCTGAAAGATTATATGCACATTAGTGATCTGACAGCCTCTTTTGGTTTTGGTTTCACTTTGTCTGTGTTGCTTGTATGTCCACACCTCCTGTTCAGGTGTGGATCATGTTACCTTTACCTCTCCCTATTTAGTCTGACTTTACCCAACACTCCTTGCTCTGGATAGCTTCATTTGGTTTTTGGAAGAGCTGGAGTGTGGTTCTAGTTGAAGTCCTGTTCATCCATCATCCATCCGCCTCAGAAGTTAAGTGTTCCGTTTGTTGTATTTTGTATTCCCCCCCACTTTTGTTGTTTACTAGGCCTCAGCGAGACGCTGGTTTCTTCACCAGGGAAGGAGCGGGTAGTCTCTGCCCTGTCATTACCATTAGGGCATCTGAGGACCACCAGGGTTTTCTAGGTTCCTGTGTATGGGCATCTCTACCATGGAGAGGTGCCCATACAGATAGGAGTTAGGGCCAGGAACAGGGTTTTATAGGTGGTGACCCTTTTTCTTCCCTAGCGGTGAGGCCTAGTGTCTTTTCCCTTCCTTCTTGTTGTCTTTTGGTGTTCTCCCCTACTACATCCGTGACACAGGGATTTTGATACTGTAATTGCCAATTTACCATCAATTAAGCATCAACTTGCTCCCTGCCGATCGATATCTTATCGATCGCCTATCACCTATTGCACTGTAACAGTTGGGTTCTATGCCAAAGACCTATTGGTCACTTTCCTGGACACAATAATCTCTTCTCAGATGACCCACATCTGATTGGACAGTCCGCATACATATACAATCGTCATACAATAATCTTAACCATAACACTAGAATATACCAATTCTTTCCTGAAGGAAGTTGGATTCTCAATCTGTTAATATTTCAGAGCGAAAGGAAACATACAATTAAAAAGAAATAGTTATTTTTAATGGAACAAGTCAGTTATAACAAGTTTTCAAAGATTTACAACAAAAATGGTAGACAAGACATAGGGAATGAAATGTAAACAAAAGGGGCTTAACACTGAAATAATACCTTTCCTAAATGAGTAGTATCTAGGCTCTATATCTTAGGTTCTGTCTAAAGTCCTGCACACATTGGGTATCGCTGTCAGTGCCGTGAAGACACAGCTTTCTATCCTGCTGCTCTCTCTATGAACTCACAACTACAAAATGGACTCCTGCATCCAGTTTATATAGACTCTGACAGGTTGCCTAGGAAACCAACAACTCTTACTGAAATGGCCATTTCAGTTATTTCTAACAGAAAATTAGCAAATCAGAAACGGTTTAAACCTCCCAAGGAGCAAGTGAATATGTCATGTCCCTGAAATGCAGCTGAATTGAAATGGCTGTGTGTGTGTCAGCAAAATTTCACGGCGCTGTGCTATATTGTTTACTATATTAATACACCACCATCATCACAGTCACAAAAGGTCATTGCTAAAAAAAAAGCTGGTTGTTCACAGATCGCTACATCCAAGTATATTAATGGAAACTTGAGTGGAAGGAACAAGTCTGGTAGAAAAAGGTGCACAAGCAACAGTGATAACTATATCCTTGAAAGGATTGTCAAAAAAAAAAAGACATTCAAGAATCTGGGGGAGATTCACAATGTGTGGACTATGACTGGAGTCAGTGAGAGCCACCACACACAGATGTATCCAGGACATGGGGTCCAATTGTCACATTCTTTGTTTCAAGCTAGAAACAATATCAGAAGCTTCTTACCTGGGCTAAGGAGAAAAAGGACTGAACTATTGCTCAGTGGTCCAAAGTCCATTTCATTTGGAAATTAATGTCCCAGAGTCTGGAGGAAGGGTGGAGAGACACACAATCCAAGTTTCTTGAGGTCCAGTGTGAAGTTTCCACAGTCAGTGACTGTTTGGGGAGCCATGTCATCTGCTGGTGTTGGTCCACTGTGTTATATCAAGTCCAAAGTCAATGCAGCCGTCTACCAGGAAATTTGAGAGCACTTCATGCTTCCCTCTACTGACAATCTTTATGGAGATGCTGATTTCATTTTCCAGCAGGACTTGGCACCTGTTCACACCGCCAATAGTGCTAATACCTGGTTTAATAACCAGTATCACTGTGCTTGCTTGGCCAGCGAACCCATCTGACCTAAACACTATAGAGAATCTATGGGGTATTGTCAAGAGGAAGATGAGATACACCAGACCCAACAATGCAGATGAGGTGAAGGCCGCTATCAAACAACCTGAGCTTCCATAACACCTCAGCAGTGCCATAGGCTGATCGCCTCCATGACACATTGCATTGATGCAGTAACTCATCCAAAAGGAGCCCTAAACAAGTATTAATTACATAAACTATACATACTTTTCAGTAGGCCATTTCTATATTAAAAATCTTTTTTTAGTTTGTCTTATATAATATTCTAATGTTCTGAGATACTGATAATGTTCTGGGTTTTCATTTCCATTGGCTGTAAGCCATAATCCAGCATTAAAAGAAATAAATGCCTGATCACTCTATGTGTAATGAATGTATAATATATATATATATATATATATATATATATATATATATACACACACACACTGCTCAAAAAAATAAAGGGAACACAAAAATAACACATCCTAGATCTGAATTAATTAAATATTCTTCTGAAATACTTTGTTCTTTACATAGTTGAATGTGCTGACAACAAAATCACACAAAAATTAAAAAATGGAAATCAAATTTTTCAACCCATGGAGGTCTGGATTTGGAGTCACACTCAAAATTAAAGGAGAACACACTACAGGCTGATCCAACTTTGATGTAATGTCCTTAAAACAAGTCAAAATGAGGTTCAGTAGTGTGTGTGGCCTCCACGTGTGTATGACCTCCCTACAACGCCTGTGCATGCTCCTGATGAGGTGGCGGACGGTCTCCTGAGGGATCTCCTCCCAGACCTGGACTAAAGCATCTGCCAACTCCTGGACAGTCTGTGGTGCAACGTGACGTTGGTGGATAGAGCGAGACATGATGTCCCAGATGTGCTCAATTGGATTCAGGTCTGGGAAACGGGCGGGCCAGTCCATAGCATCAATGCCTTCATCTTGCAGGAACTGCTGACACACTCCAGCCACATGAGGTCTAGCATTGTCTTGCATTAGGAGGAACCCAGGGCCAACCGCACCAGCATATGGTCTCACAAGGGGTCTGAGGATCTCATCTCGGTACCTAATGGCAGTCAGGCTACCTCTGGCGAGCACATGGAGGGCTGTGCGACCCTCCAAAGAAATGCCACCCTACACCATTAGTGACCCAATGCCAAACCGGTCATGCTGGAGGATGTTGCAGGCAGCAGAACGTTCTCCACGGCGTCTCAAGACTCTGTCACGTCTGTCACATGTGCTCAGTGTGAACCTGCTTTCATCTGTGAAGAGCACAGGGCGCCAGTGGCGAATTTGCCAATCTTGGTGTTCTCTGGCAAATGCCAAACGTCCTGCACGGTGTTGGGCTGTAAGCACAACCCCCACATGTGGACATCGGGCCCTCATATCACCCTCATGGAGTCTGTTTCTGACCGTTTGAGCAGACACATGCACATTTGTGGCCTGCTGGAGGTCATTTTGCAGGGCTCTGGCAGTGCTCCTCCTGTTCCTCCTTGCACAAAGGCGGAGGTAGTGGTCCTGCTGCTGGGTTGTTGCCCTCCTACGGCCTCCTCCACGTCTCCTGATGTACTGGCCTGTCTCCTGGTAGCGCCTCCATGCTCTGGACACTACACTGACAGACACAGCAAACCTTCTTGCCACAGCTAGCATTGATGTGCCATCCTGGATAAGCTGCACTACCTGAGCCACTTGTGTGGGTTGTAGACTCGGTCTCATGCTACCACTAGAGTGAAAGCACCGCCAGCATTCAAAAGTGACCAAAACATCAGCCAGGAAGCATAGGAACTGAGAAGTGGTCTGTTGTCACCACCTGCAGAACCATTCCTTTATTGGGGGTGTCTTGCTAATTGCCTATAATTTCCACCTGTTGTCTATGCCATTTGCACAACAGCATGTGAAATTGATTGTCACTCATTGTTGCTTCCTAAGTGGACAGTTTGATTTCACAGAAGTGTGATTGACTTGGAGTTACATTGTGTTGTTTAAGTGTTCCCTTTATTTTTTTGAGCAGTGTATATATATATATATTGAATAGAATCACTGAAAAAATTCACTTTTCAATGATATTCTAATTTATTGAGATGCACCTGTTTATCAGTCTGCTTGGTTCCCGCTTATGACAGGTTCCCTTGCTCTTGCACACGCTCAGTTGTTTGCCAGCACTCTGTATCAGGAAAATACATTGGTACAAAAAATGGCATGACAAAAAAAAAACATCATAAGATGCAATACACACTGGCGTTTTTCCAAGAAAAAAAAAAAGGGTGAATTTCTATGGAACAAAAATGTGAGATACTGAGGGAACAGATGCTAGACTCAAAAACACATCTCAAGGGTTAAAAAACACCACCACAAAAAACTCTTGTGTGTGCTGAGTTTCATTTTTCACATAGAATTCAGTGTAACTTCTGGAGCTGCTTTTCTCTTCTTCTTTTTTTTTTATATCCTGCAAAAACAGCCCAAAAATGCTGAGGGCAGCAGGAAGTGCCTTGGACTACCAAATGCACTTTATGAATCAATAGTCTGAGAAACTGTGCAGACATTTTGGATGGCAGAAGAGGAGCCCAGGAAAAGGCAGACTTGCAGATCAAAAGGTGGACACTATATGTAAGTGTTTTGTTATTTCCCCAGTTAATGTGATTTTATTTATTTTTAACCAGAGGGACGTTTTAAATAACGCAGCTCTGCTACTTCTGTAAAACAAACCTTTTAGGCCCTATTCACATCAGCGTTCAGCCTTTCCGTTCTCTTGCTCCGTTATAGGAGCAGGAAAACGGAAAGGACGGATTCGGCTCATAACTGAGCCGAACGGAGCCTACGGACCTCATAGACCCCCATAGACTATAATGGGGTCCGTTAGGTTTCCGTTTAGAAGATGATTTTGGAGCGGAGACAAAAGTCCTGCATGCAGGACTTTTGTCTCCGCTCCAAAATCATCTTCTGAGCGGAAACCTAACGCACCCCATTATAGTCTATGGGGGTCTATGAGGTCCGTAGGCTCCGTTCGGCTCAGTTATGAGCCGAATCCGTCCTTTCCGTTTTCCTGCTCCTATAACGGAGCAAGAGAACGGAAAGGCTGAACGCTGATGTGAACATAGCCTTAACCTGACAAAGATTATTTTTACAGGAAATGGATACAGTACAACCTATATGAGTAATTTCACATAGGACTGCAAGGAAACTTAGTTATACACTGCGTGCAGAATTATTAGGCAAATGAGTATTTTGACCACATCATCCTCTTTATGCATGTTGTCTTACTCCAAGCTGTATAGGCTCGAAAGCCTACTACCAATTAAGCATATTAGGTGATGTGCATCTCTGTAATGAGAAGGGGTGTGGTCTAATGACATCAACACCCTATATTAGGTGTGCATAATTATTAGGCAACTTCCTTTCCTTTGGCAAAATGGGTCAAAAGAAGGACTTGACAGGCTCAGAAAAGTCAAAAATAGTGAGATATCTTGCAGAGGGATGCAGCACTCTTAAAATTGCAAAGCTTCTGAAGAGTGATCATCGAACAATCAAGCGTTTCATTCAAAATAGTCAACAGGGTCGCAAGAAGCGTGTGGAAAAACCAAGGTGCAAAATAACTGCCCATGAACTGAGAAAAGTCAAGCGTGCAGCTGCCAAGATGCCACTTGCCACCAGTTTGGCCATATTTCAGAGCTGCAACATCACTGGAGTTCCCAAAAGCACAAGGTGTGCAATACTCAGACACATGGCCAAGGTAAGAAAGGCTGAAAGACGACCACCACTGAACAAGACACACAAGCTGAAACGTCAAGACTGGGCCAAGAAATATCTCAAGACTGATTTTTCTAAGGTTTTATGGACTGATGAAATGAGAGTGAGTCTTGATGGGCCAGATGGATGGGCCCGTGGCTGGATTGGTAAAGGGCAGAGAGCTCCAGTCCGACTCAGACGCCAGCAAGGTGGAGGTGGAGTACTGGTTTGGGCTGGTATCATCAAAGATGAGCTTGTGGGGGCCTTTTCGGGTTGAGGATGGAGTCAAGCTCAACTCCCAGTCCTACTGCCAGTTTCTGGAAGACACCTTCTTCAAGCAGTGGTACAGGAAGAAGTCTGCATCCTTCAAGAAAAACATGATTTTCATGCAGGACAATGCTCCATCACACGCGTCCAAGTACTCCACAGCGTGGCTGGCAAGAAAGGGTATAAAAGAAGAAAATCTAATGACATGGCCTCCTTGTTCACCTGATCTGAACCCCATTGAGAACCTGTGGTCCATCATCAAATGTGAGATTTACAAGGAGGGAAAACAGTACACCTCTCTGAACAGTGTCTGGGAGGCTGTGGTTGCTGCTGCACGCAATGTTGATGGTGAACAGATCAAAACACTGACAGAATCCATGGATGGCAGGCTTTTGAGTGTCCTTGCAAAGAAAGGTGGCTATATTGGTCACTGATTTGTTTTTGTTTTGTTTTTGAATGTCAGAAATGTATATTTGTGAATGTTGAGATGTTATATTGGTTTCACTGGTAAAAATAAATAATTGAAATGGGTATATATTTGTTTTTTGTTAAGTTGCCTAATAATTATGCACAGTAATAGTCACCTGCACACACAGATATCCCCCTAAAATAGCTAAAACTAAAAACTACTTCCAAAAATATTCAGCTTTGATATTAATGAGTTTTTTGGGTTCATTGAGAACATGGCTGTTGTTCAATAATAAAATCCTCAAAAATACAACTTGCCTAATAATTCTGCACTCCCTGTAAAAACAAAGTGGACCCTATGATTAAACTGTCATCTCCATCAGCATGTTCTAGACCAGGGATCAGCAACCTACAGCACACCTGATGACCCCGATTCTAGACACTAGCGTGTTACATGTTGAGTAAATTAACAAATTATTAAGCCATTTTAAGTTAAAGGCTATGGACACCTTCGGGGCAATTTTTTTATGATTGCATTTGACTCAATTTGGGCTAAAAAAAATTTTTTAATTGGTCTTTATTAAACCTTTTCAACAGTTTCTGTGATACAAGGGGGCAGAAATTAATCTTATTGCAGACTGTCCCTCCTGGGTTCTGTCAACTGAATGGGCTCATGTATAGCTCTTATCTGTAATCTCCTTACCTCATAAAGACTCATTTAAAGTAGGATTTAGACAGGGAGAGGAAAAGCCGATTGTCTGGAAGGAAGCAGTCCTGGCAGTCGGCTGCTCATTTACATGCAGCAATCACCTCCACAGTATGAGGACAAGGGATAGCTATTGAGATTGCTCATTCTCATACAATGCATTGTTTCTGGGAAGCAGATTACTGTTTAGACAGCACGATCTGCTGCCCATAAAAGATAATTTACTTGCAAGCACCAACAACAGTTTCACCCGATGAACGAGCATTTCATCAGGTGATCGACTGCACCTTTAAATGGGCAAATTGATGGGAACGAGCGTTCACAGGAACGCTCATTCCCAATAATCTGCCCGAATATCAGGCTGTATAAATCCACCTTTAGGCTACAAAATCTACGTCTGGATATTGCATTCATTAAAGTATAATGAGGTCTGGCAGACATTCTGTTCGCATCCAGTTGACAAGCGGAGAACCCGCCGGACACAAACTGCTTCATGTTGTGGTTTGTGTCCGGATGATCCGCTGCTTGCCTGCCGGAACAGGCTACTGGAACACCGCTACTGCAGATGTGAAGGTAGCCTTAGCCATATTCTTATCATTTTGATAAGAGTTTAGCAATAATGAGTGATTATGAGGTCAGCATATCAGAGATAAGACTTCACATGAGCTGTCAGCTGACAGAACTCAGGAGGGATATTCTGCAAATAGACTAATTTTTAACTGCATGTCAAGATTTCTAATTGCAGGTCAAGTTATGTATGGATTCCTTTACGAAAATATTCCACAGCATGTAAATGACAATTTGTTAAATCTTATCCACTTTGCTCCTACTCTATTATGCTGTGGATTTCCACAGAATATCCCTAACGTGTGGCTGTACCCTAAGAATGCTGGCTCATAGTGATCAATACTATTTGTCAAAATGACAGGATTCAATGGATCTGATCATTATCGACCTGTATAGAAATGTCTCCACCAATGTAGCTACAATTATAGTGTAAACAGTGATTGGAAAGGAAAACACATTACAGGAAATTACAGGGCTTTCAATGGGAATGAATATATATATATTTTAGTAATATCCAGTAAATCATACAGATTTAAACTAAACTAAATGACACTAAATTACATTAGAAAAGTAAGTTGGCAATTTAAGATCACAAGCAATCAATCTAATTCATAAGACATAAAGATATTTGATTTGCCAAATTTCTATTAACCTCAATTTGAAGGCAAAATATAATGTAAAATATATAAGCTTACCTGTAAACCAAACTAAAATGAGAAAGGTTGTCACAATGAATAGCGCTCTCATCTTTGTGTATGTGTTCAGTTCCTTGTCCTGGGCTCAGGAGTGCTTTCTGGCTTTTAGACGGATAATGCTCCTTATAAGGCAAGGGATTTCTGCTTTATCCTGGTTTTAATGGCACTTAACCACTTAAAAGTATACAAGAAACCTATACTAGCAGGGTAATGATGCTAACATGATATGAAGAGTCTCAGAAAAGGGGGAGCATATTCATTAAAGGATTGAGTATAATACATTATAGTACCTGTTTAGGTTTGCTTCCTTCTCAGAAATGTAACTATAGCACTGTGCATCACTGTCATAAAAGTCACTTACAATCGAGTATGTAAAGCATAACTGATTGAAATCACTGAGGTAAAAAACTCTAAAACATAACTATTGTTAATATAATAAATAGATATAATTGAAGATATAATAGATTAAAAAAATATGATACATAAGGGACCCTTGGGGTAACAAGAATAAGACAGGGGAATACACAGGGGCAGACTGGGAACTTAAAGTGGCCCTGGAAAAAAAAAAAAATTGGCACCATGTTATAGGCAGGGCTAACACAAGTAAGTGGGGCCAGCAAAACTATATTTAGGCACAAAATACCACCCTAGCAGAGCCAAATACCTCAGTGCAACACAATAAACTGACCCAGCAGCATCAAAAACCACGGTGCAGCACAAAATAATGCCCCAGCAGGACAAAATATCTCCTCAGAAGCTGCCCCCTTGGGGTGGCCAGCTCCAGTTTCCACATTCTGTCCTCCTACACCAATTTCCACCAGATTATTACTTACTTGGCTAGCGCCTGTGAGGAGGGCTCAGATGGCCCCTTGGTCCTATCTTGTGGTTACTCACTGTCAGATGACTCAGATAAATAAGGCCATCATTCCAGCTTGCCACATCCCTTAAATATGTCGCCTATACACATAACCACATGGAATCCCAATGTAATAAAAATATCAAAGTTTATTACATAATCCATTGAAAATATTAAAAGGAAGCAAATCACATATAACAAGAGAAACCCATAATAAATACAAAAATCGTTACTCTAAATAGTAGCACCATGTGGTATATAACTATTGCATAAATTATTCTCTATTGGATAAATAATGGCCAGAGCACAAATACTGGTTACAAATATAAGTACACAATAGAATCAGACAGTATGTAATAGTAACATACAGTCAAAAGGACAATATTGTAAGACACAAATGATAATAAAGGATACACAGCCATACAGAACAAAATGATGGGACCTCACACCTCTAGCGAGTTTTGCCGTGGCTTCTTCCAAGGGGAATTAAACAGTACATTAAAGTCAGTGTATATATAGGGAGCAAACAAATTAAAATGAGAATAAATCCTTACAACTGACTAGGGGCAGAATATTAACTGGAGGAAGCTCCATAACACGTGGGATGTCTACATGTCTGCCAGAACAAAGCTTATCCCAGAAGTATGTATGCGCCTCATGATGAATACAGCCTCGTCAGGCCAATAAAAAAAATTCTAAATAATTCAAAAAAGTTTTCATCACTTATAATATATCCAAACAATGAATTGCTTGTTAAATGTATTTAAACAGAATACATCCACAATTAGAAATGATAACTGTACTCTATTACAAGGAGAAGCCATCAGACAATTGAGCACTATGTCTGAGATAATTATAAAACCATCAGACAAGGGAGGAAAAGTAGTGTTATGGCCTAGAGTAGTGTATGAAAAGGAAGCCATTGCTGGGAATGCAATTGCTACAGGAAACTCATGTCCAATCCCCTTTTGTTCAAGAGACAGTTGAAGACGATACTAGAAAAAGCAGTAGAAGAAAAATAACATCAAAAGAAAGATCATATTTGTGGGTAGAAGATCCCAAAATTGTAACTTTTTATTTATTACCTACAGTCCACGAAAACATGGCCAGTAATGTCCAGTATAGGTAGTCTTTGTGAACCAATTTGCAAATTTAATGATGGAATTTTAAAATCACTAGTGGAGACTAGTGTTGATCACGAATATTCTAATCGTGAATATTGGCACTTTGAGAATTCGTGAATATCTAGAATATAGTGCTATATCTTCATAATCACAAATATTCTAGATTTTTTTTCATCAGTACCCATGATCCCTCACTGCTTCTTGCTTGTATGCCAATAAGAAGGCTGCAATATCTTTGACTTTAGGAGTAGTGTTGAACGCAAATTTTCGTATTGTGAATTTTTTCGCAAATTTTCAGATTGCTGATTTTCGCAATCAAGAAAATAATGACGAGATCACGAATTCTCGAATTCGTAAATATATGACGAATATTCGCGGAATATTGCCCCTGCTGCTCATCACTGGTGGAGACACCCTCTTATCTTAAGGACATGGGATATGTTTTGAGGAAGATCAACAACATACAATTGGAGAAGGACATGTTGATGACAGTGATAGATTTGGAATCTCTTTACACATCAATTCGACACATTGATGGCATACAAGAAGCATGGGAAGGTGAATTTTGTGAGTTCATTTAGAGTTTATTAGAATTCACACGGACAACCATGATGGCGTCTTGTGTGTCCACATATGCTAATTAGTTTTTGGGGCTGTGGGAGAGGAAGATCTTCCTGTCAGAAATGGTGCCCGTGATTGAGAAGGTACATTTCTGCAGAAGATACATTGATGATGTTCTGATCATTTGACGTGGCACTAAGAATGAAGTTGTCAAATTTATTGGCGTGTTGAATGCGAATGACCAGAACATGACTCACCTTCAATTACGATTATCATCAAGTGGATTTCCTTGATCTCTCCCTAAGGGTGGTGTAACGGACCGTTTCAGCAGACAAGGGGTTAAAATCCGTTTAGGTGATCTGCCCCTTTCTGAGAGACAGGCACAGCTACTGCAGAACACCAAACTCCCGAACTGGATACAAAATAGCACTCCAAACTGGGACCTCACGAATAGCTGCTAGCAGACGAACAGGAATCAGCTTACACTCCTGGCAATCAGTCTCTAACAGCATACAGTGGATCCCCCCAATAACGAGACAAGGCTCAGTGTTGAGGGTCAAGCAGTGGTCTGAGGTGCTGGCACACCCAGCCTGGTTTTTATTACAGTTGTTGCAAATACAGGTCCGCCCACAGGGAGGTATAAAACAACCAAGCCCATCTGGTGTACACGCCCCTAGGGGACCAGAAGGAAGACTGTGACACAGGACAGACATGTAGCACTGCAGGACACACAGAGACACTACATCCCCACAATGCATCATGGGTTCCTCCTCTCTGCCCTGGAGACACCCGAGGAGTAATCCAATTATCTCTCAAGACAAAGGGAAATCACCAATACACATGTGGGGACAACAGAACAGAAATCACCATTTAAACTTACAATGTCACAACCCTTTTCAATACACAGACATTTAACATCCCACAATGCCACGAATTAGACCAGGAGTTCAAGTTAGTTCAAGTCCTTTGTGAACAAATGAGGCCTGGCTGATGAGAGGGCCCATAATCCTGGGGCAAGAGGCCAGGCCCCTCCAAAACCCAGTGGCGAGGTTGGTTTCGCCACAGGTGGATTCTGAGGGATATATTCAGACAGATGTCTTCAGAAAAGAAACAACAGTCTTTTACATAAATCCTCCCACCCAAAAAGTCCAACAGAGGGGATACCAACGGGTTAATTTATATGAATAAGGTGTATTTGCCTAACGGAAACCGACTTTGAAAAACAAGTCCACAATTTGAAAGAAAGATCTGAGGTGAGAGGATACAAGAAGCAGGTGATTTGAAGGGGATATGAGAGCCAAGAACTCCAAAAGAGAAGATCTTCTGCATCCAAGATGGATAAATGTGAGACAGCATGTGAAGGTGAGATTCATTTCACCTTACATTTTCAGGTGGCAAGAGATGAAGGCAACACTATATAAACATTTTACTTGCAGACAACACTTTAAAGAAATATATATCCAATTGTCCTAGTATAATATACAGACATGGTAACGTGAGCTTTGGCATCTGTTAACATAGTGTGGTACTGCGTGGTTGCCATTGTTGCTGTGATGCTGTGCTGTGGGTTGGTGGGGCTCAGTGTCAGAGTGGCTTTGTCTGGTAGCAGGGGTGCTGTTGGACTGCTGGGTAACACCGTCTTGCTGGTGCAGTGCTGTAGCGTTGGTGGTAGCCACATGGTGCCGTTCAAAATTAGAGTAGGTTTCCAAATGTAGAGGCAATCTTGGGCTTATGCATTTGGATCTAAATATATACCAATGCCTCATGTACAGTACGTATATTAGGGGGCTGTATACTTTTAATTACACTGAGAAGCTATGTGAATTGTGCTAGGAAGCAGTGATAGATCAATGCATAGCACATGAATGTGCAAATGTATTTCCATTTTTGTTGAATATAACATGCAGACGGGCCAAAAAATTGCGAGATGCTTTTTTCAGAGTCATTACAAAGGAAAGATGGAAATGTTGAAGCTTAGTACTAAAGATCCAAGATGGGGGAATACATTGTATGTCAATTACTGACTGCATCTGCTCAGGTTTCTGTGCAAATTTTTATTTTTTATTTTAAATAAAATAAATTAGTTAGTGCTAGCTAGTTCTCTCTCTCTCTCTCTCTCTCTCTATATATATATATATATATATATACAGGGTGGGCCATTTATATGGATACACCTTAATAAAATGGGAATGGTTGGTGATATTAACTTCCTGTTTGTGGCACATTAGTATATGTGAGGGGGGAAACTTTTCAAGATGGGTGGTGACCATGGCGGCCATTTTGAAGTTAGACATTTTGAATCCAACTTTTGTTTTTTCAATAGGAAGAGGGTCATGTGACACATCAAACTTATTGGGAATTTCACAAGAAAAACAATGGTGTGCTTGGTTTTAACGTAACTTTATTCTTTCATGAGTTATTTACAAGTTTCTGACCACTTATAAAATGTGTTCAATGTGCTGCCCATTGTGTTGGATTGTCAATGCAACCCTCTTCTCCCACTCTTCACACACTGATAGCAACACTGCAGGAGAAATGCTAGCACAGGCTTCCAGTATCCGTAGTTTCAGGTGCTGCACATCTCGTATCTTCACAGCATAGACAATTGCCTTCAGATGACCCCAAAGATAAAAGTCTAAGGGGGTCAGATCGGGAGACCATGGGGGCCATTCAACTGGCCCACGACGACCAATCCACTTTCCAGGAAACTGTTCATCTAGGAATGCTCGGATCTGACACCCATAATGTGGTGGTGCACCATCTTGCTGGAAAAACTCAGGGAACGTGCCAGCTTCAGTGCATAAAGAGGGAAACACATCATCATGTAGCAATTTCGCATCTCCAGTGACCTTGAGGTTTCCATTGATGAAGAATGGCCCCACTATCTTTGTACCCCAGATACCACACCATACCATCATTTTTTTTGTTCCAACAGTCTTGGAGGGCTCTAACCAATGTGGGTTAGTGTCAGACCAATAGCGGTGGTTTTGTTTGCTAACTTCACCATTCACATAAAAGTTTGCCTCATCACTGAACAAAATCTTCTGCTTATGCTGTGAAGATACGAGATGTGCAGCACCTGAAACTATGGATACTGGAAGCCTGTGCTAGCATTTCTCCTGTGGTGTTGCTATTAGTGTGTGAAGAGTGGGAGAAGAGGGTTGCATTGACAATCCAACACAATGGGCATGAAAGAATAAAGTTACGTTAAAACCAAGCACACCATTGTTTTTCTTGTGAAATTCCCAATAAGTTTGATGTGTCACATGACCCTCTTCCTATTGAAAAAACAAAAGTTGGATTCAAAATGTCCGACTTCAAAATGGCCGCCATGGTCACCACCCATCTTGAAAAGTTTCCCCCCTCACATATACTAATGTGCCACAAACAGGAAGTTAATATCACCAACCATTCCCATTTTATTAAGGTGTATCCATATAAATGGCCCACCCTGTATATGTATATATATATATATATATATACAGTACAGACCAAAAGTTTGGACACACCTTCTGATTCAAAGAGTTTTCTTTATTTTCATGACTATGAAAATTGTAGATTTACACTGAAGGCATCAAAACTATGAATTAACACATGTGGAATTATATACATAACAAACAAGTGTGAAACAACTGAAAATATGTCATATTCTAGGTTCTTCAAAGTAGCCACCTTTTGCTTTGATTACTGCTTTGCACACTCTTGGCATTCTCTTGATGAGCTTCAAGAGGTAGTCCCCTGAAATGGTTTTCACTTCACAGGTGTGCCCTGTCAGGTTTAATAAGTGGGATTTCTTGCCTTATAAATGGGGTTGGGACCATCAGTGGCGTTGAGGAGAAGTCAGGTGGATACACAGCTGATAGTCCTACTGAATAGACTGTTAGAATATGTATTATGGCAAGAAAAAAAGCAGCTAAGTAAAGAAAAACGAGTGGCCATCATTACTTTAAGAAATGAAGGTCAGTCAGTCAGCCGAAAAATTGGGAAAACTTTGAAAGTAAGGGCTATTTGACCATGAAGGAGAGTGATGGGGTGCTGCGCCAGATGACCTGGCCTCCACAGTCACCGGACCTGAACCCAATCGAGATGGTTTGGGGTGAGCTGGACCGCAGAGTGAAGGCAAAAGGGCCAACAAGTGCTAAGCATCTCTGGGAACTCCTTCAAGACTGTTGGAAGACCATTTCAGGGGACTACCTCTTGAAGCTCATCAAGAGAATGCCAAGAGCAAAGCAGTAATCAAAGCAAAAGGTGGCTACTTTGAAGAACCTAGAATATGACATATTTTCAGTTGTTTCACACTTGTTTGTTATGTGTATAATTCCACATGTGTTAATTCATAGTTTTGATGCCTTCATAGTCATGAAAATAAAGAAAACTCTTTGAATGAGAAGGTATGTCCAATATATATATACACACACCGGTATTTTCAGTTCGTGCTAGTTTACATTTTTGTACACACGCACCATACGAGTATCTTGCCTCTGATACAGAGTCTGCCAGCGAGGGAGAAGAGGATGCCACATTCCTCTTCTCCCTCATCATCATCGTCATCTGGTGATTATAGACCCTCAAAGAGTTGCCCCAGGAGAGAAGCTGAGGTAGCATTCCCCCCCCCCCCCCCCCCAGTGATCCCTTTAGGATCCCTCCACTAATTCCTGAGTTTGTTGCCAGCTCAGGAATCCAAATTGATTGTGCAGGCTTCAGAGAAATATTTCATAAATTTGATGGTGGCTGTAAAGGGGGAATATTAATCACCAATATTTATGCAAATATCAATAATTAATATTCCTAAATGGGAGGAGCCATCTAGTGATAACTCCGCCCATTTATGCCTTTATATAATAATAACAATACCTTTGCTATACTTTACACTGATCGCTACGCTAGCTGCATGCGCCTTACTGAACTAACTATCGCCAATAAATACACACTACACAAAGGGTACAAATATAAATGGTATTTATTACAACCTAATACACTACGCACGCAATACACTAACAATACAGCACTACAATATACAATCATAAACTACACTACACATTCCCAATTCCACCCATAAACTAACTAGACAATTCACACATACAAGTATATTAACAATCCACCCCACCTGACTATTCACTGTCCCTACGGGGTACGACGAAGGGTTAATGGTGGCCTTACAGGGGTGTAAACCGACCACAAACACAAAGGGTTATCTGAACTGTACAGCAATGCAAGGGTAAATACCCTGCAAGTGTACAGTGAGGGGGGGGTGGCAGGGTTTGAGCAGGGGTTACCACCAGGGGTTAATCAGGGTAGGGAAAGGGTTACACGGTGGAGATACAGTGGGGGTCATCAGGGGGGTGTAACTGAACCACAAATACAATCAGGGGAACCAGTGGCACAGGATCAGGGGTACAAACAAGGATACAATAAGGCAAGGGTTTGGGGGATCAGGGTGTCCAGTAACACGGCAAGGGTAAATCAGGGCCCAAGGTACACATCAGGGGCAAGGGTTATAAGGCAGGGCCCAAGGTGCACATCAGGGACACAAATATAGGGGTTACAGGACCAGGGGTGTGGGTTAACCAGGGGAGAGATATAGCGGTCGGGGGTCAGGGGATATACTTAATCCTTCCAGCGTTAGTAGGCCTCTTCCAGGCGGTCATAATGGAGCTGCACTCTCCCATGTGTCTAGTCTGGTTGCAAGAGAGGGCACCTCTGTCCGGTTTGGGGTTTTATAGCCCAAAAGCAACCCCCTCTTCCTTCTTCAGGCATGTGACATCATAGTGTGCCTTAGTCCTCCCCACTAGTCCCAAAAATGCAGGGAGTAATGGGCAAGGCCATGGGGCAGAGGTGTGGAAAACAGGTTATGATGTCTCTGGTTAGAAGGCCCCCTCAAACGGTGCCAAAGAGTCTGATTGCATGGGGCCTGAACAAAAGGGGACTAGATGCTAATCAGCTGTTATCCTACAGGCTATCAGCACAAGTTTTTCTCTAAACAACTCTGTTGAGAACAGTTGGAATTGCATATATACATATATATATATCCACAGATGCTTGGGGCACATCTATAAACACATACAAAACCGGGGGTATGAATGGGCAGCAATAAGCCCACATACATACTGTCATGCTGACATAAGTGTATATACATAGACAAGTGTGCAAATACATACACACATATATATATATATATACACACACCCTCGCATATATCTGGGGCATCACATACAGGGGACATGCATATGTCCCCACTTGCCATACAGGGACTATAAGGGGGCACATATATACTAATATAAGGGGGATTATAAGGGGGCACAGCTTCCAGGGACCACATATTTCCCACAGGGGCCACCATGAGCCCCTGGGGATCACCATGGGCAGACGTGCGCAGATGCTGGGCACATCTGCGCACATCACCCCATGATGTGGTGGTTAATGTATGCATATATATACCATACATGCCCGCACGTGTTTGCAGGCATGCATGGATATATATGCATACGTCTCAACCCTTCCTCAACAGTGGCCCAAATAAATTTATATGCCCAACAATTTCTAACTCAGAACCCCACATCCTTATATGTTAGACCCCTTGGTTGGACCCCTGTAAATCCAGCAGAGATTATAATGTTTTGCGGGCTTGTGCTGCATATGGGCCTTGTTAAAAAGCCACAGATTACATAATATTGGAGTTCTGACATTTTGTACCAGACTCAAACTTACAATATGGCCCACAATATGACCGTCTATTTAAAATTAGACTTGTTCTGGACTACTTTAACTCTAAATTTGCAGAGCTGTACACCCCTGAAAAAGATATTTGCATAGACGAGTCCCTTGTAAATTTTAAAGGAAGGGTAAAATTCTGCCAGTACCTGCCCAGCAAGCAGGCAGGGTGTAGCATTAAAATGTACTAGCTATGCGTGAGCACCTGGCTGGTGGTTAAATACAAGAGAAGAGGAATGTCCATGTACTGAACACCATTCACACCCTGTACAGTTCCCTTGACCTTGTATGATGTACCGCTATCCCCAAACCAGACTGCATCCTAGACTACAACAGGCACATGGGAGGGGTTGATTTTTCATATAAAGTTCTAAAACCATACAGTGCCACTCGAAAAACTAAGGTATGGTACAAAAAGCTGGCTGTGCACCTTGTACAGAACGCACTGTACAATACATACATGTTACATTGATCTGCAGGCCACACAGGAAATTTCCTTCAGCTCGAAGAGGTTGTCATCAAGGCCCTAATTTTCCCAAATCAGGAAAGGGAGGGACTTAGTACTTCAGGAAGTCATGGTGCCCATGTTGTACCAGAAAATCCATGTCTGCCAAATCAGGCCTGCTGTGCGCCCATACAGCAGACTACAACCACATATGGGGTGTTGCCATAATCAGGACAAAATGAGTCACACATACTGTAGTGCATTTTCTCCTGTTAGCTCTTGTGAAAGTGAAAAATTGGGGTCTGGTAGTAATTTTTTATTTTTTTACAGCCATGTGCTTTTAAATTATTTGACAAGTGTTTCTGCCTGTTTGCTCAAACGTGCCCTTTCCACCCCTTAAAATGTTCATACAGGAGTGCAGTTTCCAAAAATAGGGTAACTTCATAGAGTTTTCAATTTCTGGGGACCTCGGGAATTTTTTACATGCGACATGGAATCTAAAATCCATGTCTGCCAATTCAGGCATATTTTGCAGTTTGTCTTCAAAGTCCTCCTGTGCGCCCATACAGCAGGATTCAAGCACACATGGGCTGTTGCCGTATTCAGGGTAAAATGGGTAACAAAATGTGAGTGTATTTACTCCTGTTACCCCCTTCTTAAATTGAAAACTTTGGGCCTAAAGTTACTTCTTGAAAAAAATTGTTGTTTTTCATTTTCACAGCCAATCCTATGAAACACTTTTAGGGCCAAAGTGCTCACTACATGCCTTGAAAGATTCCGTGAGGGGTGTAGTTTTTAAAATGGGGTCACTTTTTGTGGGTTTCCACTGCAGGGATACCTCAGGATGTCTTCATATGCGACATAGCTCTCAAAAACCATTCCTGCAAACTATGCTCTCCAGATGCCATATTGCGGTCCTCCTATTCTGAACACATATGGGGTGTTGTCTTAAGGAAAAAAATGTGAAAGTGATAAATGTGGGCCTAAAACAATTTTTCATTTTCACAGCCAAGTGTTTATAAATTCTGTGAAACTCTCGTGGGGTCAAAGCACTCAATACACCTCTTAATAAATTCTTTGAGGGGTTTATTTTCGTAAATGGCGGTTACTTTTGGGGGGTTTTCACTGCAGGGATATCTCAGGGTCTAGTCTAATGAAACATGGGACCTTAAAACCATTCTAGCAAAATCTGCCCTTCAAAAACCATACAAGAGTGTACAACAATATATGGAGTGTTTCTGGAAACTGTAGAAGTAGGGTAGTACATTTATGGTTTGTTTTGCTGTTAACCCTTGCTGTTTTACTGGAAAAAATATTAAAATGAAAAATCTGAAAAATTTCACCTCCATTTTGCATTAATTCCTCTGAAACAACTAAAGGGTTAAAATGTTTATAAAAACAGTATATAATGTGTATGAAAATAACTTGGTGTGTAGTTTCTAAAATGAGGTTACTTTGGGTGGTTTCTGTCAAGTAAGCTCCACAAAGTGACTTCATAGCTGAATTGGTCCTTAACCCCTTAAGGACCGGGCTCATTTTCACCTTAAGGACCAGGCTCATTTTCACCTTAAGGACCAGGCCATTTTTTGCAAATCTGACTAGTGTCACTTTAAGTGCTCATAACTTTAAAACGCTTTGACTTACCCAGGCCGTTCTGAGATTGTTTTTTCGTCACATATTGTACTTCATGACACTGCTAAAATTGGGTCAAAAAAGTTAATTTTTTTGCATAAAAAAATACAATTTTTACCGTAAATTTTGAAAAATTAGCAAATTTCAAATTTTCAGTTTCTCTACCTCTGTAATACATAGTAATACCCCCAAAAATTGTGATGACTTTACATTCCCCATATGTCTACTTCATGCTTGAATTGTTTTGGGAATGATATTTTATTTTTTGGGGATGTTACATGGCTTAGAAGTTTAGAAGCAAATTTTGAAATTTTCAGAAATCTTCAAAATCCCACTTTTTATGGACCAGTTCAGGTTTGAAGTCATATTGTGAGGCTTAGATAATAGAAACCTCCCAAAAATGACCCCATTCTAGAAACTACACCCCTCAAGGTATTCAAAACTGTTTTTTCAAACTTTGTTAACCCTTTAGGTGTTCCACAAGAGTTAATGGCAGATGGAGAAACAATTTTGAAATTTATATTTTTTGGAAAATTTTCCAATATAATCAATTTTCTCCAGGAGTAAAACAAGGGTTAACTGCCAAACAACACTCAAAATGGGTTGCCCTGATTCTGTAGTTTGCAAAAACACCCCATATGTGGTCGTAAACTACTGTTTGGCCGAACGGTAGCACATAGAAGGAGGGGAACACCATATGGGTTTTGGAAGGCAGATTTGGCAGGACTGGTTTTGTTTATACCATGTCCCATTTGAAGCCCCCTGTTGCACCCCTAGAATAGAAATTTCAAAAAAGTGACTCCATCTAAGAAAGTACACCCCTCAAGGTATTCAAAACTGGGTTTACAAACTTTGTTAACCCTTTAGGTGTTCCACAAGAGTTAATGGCAGATGGAGAAACAATTTTGAAATTTCTATTTTTTGGAAAATTTTCCAATATAATCAATTTTTTCCAGGAGTAAAACAAGGGTTAACTGCCAAACAACACTCAAAATGGGTTGCCCTGATTCTGTAGTTTGCAAAAACACCCCATATGTGGTCGTAAACTACTGTTTGGCCGAACGGTAGCACATAGAAGGAGGGGAACACCATATGGGTTTTGGAAGGCAGATTTGGCAGGACTGGTTTTGTTTAAACCATGTCCCATTTGAAGCCCCCTGTTGCACCCCTAGAATAGAAATTTCAAAAAAGTGACTCCATCTAAGAAAGTACACCCCTCAAGGTATTCAAAACTGGGTTTACAAACTTTGTTAACCCTTTAGGTGTTCCACAAGAGTTAATGGCAGATGGAGAAACAATTTTGAAATTTCTATTTTTTGGAAAATTTTCCAATATAATCAATTTTTTCCAGGAGTAAAACAAGGGTTAACTGCCAAACAACACTCAAAATGGGTTGCCCTGATTCTGTAGTTTGCAAAAACACCCCATATGTGGTCGTAAACTACTGTTTGGCCGAACGGTAGCACATAGAAGGAGGGGAACACCATATGGGTTTTGGAAGGCAGATTTGGCAGGACTGGTTTTGTTTATACCATGTCCCATTTGAAGCCCCCTGTTGCACCCCTAGAATAGAAATTTCAAAAAAGTGACTCCATCTAAGAAAGTACACCCCTCAAGGTATTCAAAACTGGGTTTACAAACTTTGTTAACCCTTTAGGTGTTCCACAAGAGTTAATGGCAGATGGAGAAACAATTTTGAAATTTCTATTTTTTGGAAAATTTTCCAATATAATCAATTTTTTCCAGGAGTAAAACAAGGGTTAACTGCCAAACAACACTCAAAATGGGTTGCCCTGATTCTGTAGTTTGCAAAAACACCCCATATGTGGTCGTAAACTACTGTTTGGCCGAACGGTAGCACATAGAAGGAGGGGAACACCATATGGGTTTTGGAAGGCAGATTTGGCAGGACTGGTTTTGTTTATACCATGTCCCATTTGAAGCCCCCTGTTGCACCCCTAGAATAGAAATTTCAAAAAAGTGACTCCATCTAAGAAAGTACACCCCTCAAGGTATTCAAAACTGGGTTTACAAACTTTGTTAACCCTTTAGGTGTTCCACAAGAGTTAATGGCAGATGGAGAAACAATTTTGAAATTTCTATTTTTTGGAAAATTTTCCAATATAATCAATTTTTTCCAGGAGTAAAACAAGGGTTAACTGCCAAACAACACTCAAAATGGGTTGCCCTGATTCTGTAGTTTGCAAAAACACCCCATATGTGGTCGTAAACTACTGTTTGGCCGAACGGTAGCACATAGAAGGAGGGGAACACCATATGGGTTTTGGAAGGCAGATTTGGCAGGACTGGTTTTGTTTATACCATGTCCCATTTGAAGCCCCCTGTTGCACCCCTAGAATAGAAATTTCAAAAAAGTGACTCCATCTAAGAAAGTACACCCCTCAAGGTATTCAAAACTGGGTTTACAAACTTTGTTAACCCTTTAGGTGTTCCACAAGAGTTAATGGCAGATGGAGAAACAATTTTGAAATTTCTATTTTTTGGAAAATTTTCCAATATAATCAATTTTTTCCAGGAGTAAAACAAGGGTTAACTGCCAAACAACACTCAAAATGGGTTGCCCTGATTCTGTAGTTTGCAAAAACACCCCATATGTGGTCGTAAACTACTGTTTGGCCGAACGGTAGCACATAGAAGGAGGGGAACACCATATGGGTTTTGGAAGGCAGATTTGGTAGGACTGGTTTTGTTTATACCATGTCCCATTTGAAGCCCCCTGTTGCACCCCTAGAATAGAAATTTCAAAAAAGTGACTCCATCTAAGAAAGTACACCCCTCAAGGTATTCAAAACTGGGTTTACAAACTTTGTTAACCCTTTAGGTGTTCCACAAGAGTTAATGGCAGATGGAGAAACAATTTTGAAATTTCTATTTTTTGGAAAATTTTCCAATATAATCAATTTTTTCCAGGAGTAAAACAAGGGTTAACTGCCAAACAACACTCAAAATGGGTTGCCCTGATTCTGTAGTTTGCAAAAACACCCCATATGTGGTCGTAAACTACTATTTGGCTAAACGGCAGGACATAGAAGAAGGGGAACGTCATTTTTGGAAGGCAGATTTTGCTGGACTGGTTTATTGACACCATGTACCCTTTCAAGCCCCCTGATGCACCCCTAGAGTAGAAACTCCATAAAAGTGACCCCATCTAGGAAACTACGGGATAAGGTGGTTGTTGTTTTGGGACTATTTTTGGGGTAAATTTGATTTTTGGTTGCTCTATATTAGTCTTTTTTGAGGCAATGTAACAAAAAAATGTAATTCTAAAATTGTTTCTACATTCACTATTTGGTTTTGTGGAACACCTAAAGGGTTAACATAGTTTGTAAAGTAACTTTTGAATACCTTGAGGGGTGTAGTTTCTTAGATGGGGTCACTTTTTTGGAGTTTCTAGTCTAGGCTACATCAGGGGGGGCTTCTAATGGGACATGGTGTCAAAAAAAAAACTGTCCATCAAAATCTGCCTTCCAGAAACCATATGGAGTTCCCTTCGTTCTATGCCCTGCCGTGCGGCTATATAGCCATTTACGACCACATATGGGGTGTTTCTGCAAACTACAGAATCGGGGCAATAAATATTTAGTTTTGTTTGGCTGTTAACCCTTGCTTTATTACCGGCAAAATGGATTCAAATTGAAATTTTGCCCAAAAATTGGTGTTTTGGCACAGTTTTTATTTTATATTTTTAACACCGTTCATCCGAGGCGTTTGGTCAAAAGTTATTTTTATAGCGACGACTTTTACGCACGCGACGATGCCCAATATGTATGGCTCTCAGACTTTGGAGACACTAAGCAGGCATCCTAAAACTGCGGCCCTCCAGATATTGTAAAACTACAATTCCCACCATGCCCTGCTGATGGCTGTAGGTTGTCTGGGCATGCTGGGAGTTATAGTTTTACAACATCTGGAGGGCCGCAGTTTGAGGATGCCTGCTCTAAAACTCATATTTTTTGGGGAAAGAAAAATTGTTTCCGTGTCTCCAAAGTCTGAGAGCCATAGTGTTTTATGTTCTCTAGTGGACTGTTGAGGATTATAAAAATTTAGTACTCCATGGAAGTGTGATACTCCCTGAAGCAATTGATAATGCAGAGGCCCGGATGATCGGGGCAAGTGTCACATTGAGTAGTGGTGTCCTTCCGTATCCCCCTCTTGTGACACACTCTGCACTTTTTTTGGGTTCGTCCCTTCTTTCCAGTATGGGGGACCACACCTGGAAAGTGTTGGCCAGGGACGATCCGGGCGCCTCCAATTCCCGAGGTACTCCGGCCTGCTCTTTCCCGGTCCGAAAAGATCAGGTCTTTGAGGACTGCCTCATAGAACTGGAGGAATGTCCCTGTGCTGCCAGCGCTTCGGGATAGTACAAAAGAGTTGTACATGGCAACCTGTACCAAGTAGACCGCAACTTTTTTGTACCATGCCCGGGTTTTGCGCATGGCGTTATATGGCGTGAGGACTTGATCAGAGAGATCAACTCCTCCCATATACCGATTGTAGTCGACGATACAATCGGGCTTGAGGACCGTTGCCGCGGTACCTCGCACAGGGACAGGGGTGGTGCCGTTACCGTGGATTGTGGACAGCATAAGGACATCCCTCTTGTCCTTATACCTGACCAGCAACAGGTTTCCACTGGTAAGGGCACGGGTCTCACCCCTGGGGATAGGTACCTGGAGGGGGTAGGCAGGGAGGCCGCGTTGATTTTTCCGCACGGTCCCACAAGCGAACGTGGATCTGGCGGCAAGGGACCTGAACAAGGGAATGCTGGTATAAAAGTTATCCACGTACAAGTGGTAACCATTATCCAGCAGTGGGTACATAAGGTCCCACACGAGTTTCCCGCTAACACCCAGAGTGGGGGGACATTCTGGGGGTTCAATACGGGAATCTCGCCCCTCGTACACACGAAATTTGTAAGTGTACCCTGAGGCACTCTCACAAATTTTGTATAGCTTCACGCCATACCTCGCCCGCTTTGTGGGAATGTATTGGCGGAAACTGAGTCTCCCCTTGAACGCAACGAGAGACTCATCAACCGCGACCTCCCTTCCAGGTACGTAGGCCTGCTGAAATGTGGCCCCAAAGTGATCGATGACCGGCCGTATCTTATACAGCCGGTCATAGGCAGGATCACTTCGGGGGGGACATGCTGCATTATCGGAATAATGCAGACATTTCCGGATGGCCTCAAACCGGTGACGTATCATGACCATACTGTACAGTGGGGTCTGGTAGAGTATGTCCCCACTCCAGTATTGCCTGACACTGGGTTTTTGGACTAGACCCATATGCAGCACGAGGCCCCAAAATGTCCTCATTTCGGCTGCACTGACCGGCGTCCAGCCACCGGGTCTAGCCAAAACTGAGCCTGGGTTTTGAGCGACGAACTGTTGGGCGTACAGATTCGTCTGCTCCACCATCAAATTCACCAGTGAGTTACTGAAAAAAAAACTAAAATAGTCTATTTCAGTAAACCCCACTGTGGGAATCTGGATTCCAGGATTGCCAGCAAAATCCGGAATCTCAGGCTCAAAGTCCACTGGGGGACACCAGCTAAGTTCATCGGCAGGGGGCTCCGGTGGACTTATTTGGTGGGCCGGGAAACCAGTACGAACCCCAGGGCGGCTCGTACTAGGGTGGGCCACAGAATCCCTAGCATGTGGGGCCCCTGGCTCCGCCTGGCGGCGTCTCCGCCGCCTTGGTGGCTCATCGTCATCAGATGATGATGAGGAGGATGCGGATGACAAAAGGAATGTGGGGTCATCCTCATCCTCACTGGGGCTCTCAGAGTCGGAGGCAATCTGGGCGTATGCCTCCTCGGCCGAGAACATCCGGTGGGCCATGGGTGTGTGTGCGTGTAGGTGTGCGTGTGTGGCAAACTTTATTATATGTGCGTGTGTGTGGGGGCAACGGGTGTTCGCGTACTAAAAAGTCCAGGCAAAAAAATGGGCAAGTGTTAGAAAAAAAAAAAGTTAAAACTTGCTGATCAGCGGTACAACGCTGATCAGCGGTCGGTGGGGTGGTGGGGCGGGCGATGCGCTAACAGTGGACGGACGCTAAAAAGTGCCGGCCAGTCAGCGCACGCAGAAAAAAAAAAGTGGTGGTGAGTGGGGGGTGGGGGGTGCTGGTGGGGGGTGGGTGGGGGGGGGAGGCAGGTGGGGGGGGGGGGGAAGTGGCTGGTGGGGGGTGGGTGGGGGGGCAAGTGGCAGGAGGGGTCTGGGTTAGGGTTAGATGGAAGTTTGGAAGTTTGGAATAAAAGTACTTTTTTTTTTTTTTTTTTCTAACTTACTTTTCCCTTCTTTCCCTGCCTAACGGTGCCTCTCCCTCACTGACCCTAACCTACCTGGGTGGCGATGGGTGCAGGAGGGTGATGGATGCCGATTAGGGGGACACAGGAGCTCGTTCTGGACGGTGCTGCACGGTCAGGGTGCTGGACAGGAAGAGGAGGGGAGAGAGGAGCGCAGGAAGTTTGAATCTCGCGCCTCTCTCCCCTGCACCAATCAGCACCCTGGACAGCGGCATTCAGCACCAGGGCCAGCACCGCCTCTCCAAATCCTCGGACTGCGATAGGTGGTGTATAATTACGCCACCGATCGCAGTCTTTTTCCGGTTCATCGGGTCACAGGACACCCGAATGGACCGGAAACGCAGAAAACCGCAGGTCTGAATTGACCTGCGGTTTTCTGCGATCGCCGATACGGGGGGGTCAAATGACCCCCCCCTGCATTGTTACGGGATGCCGGCTGAATGATTTCAGCCGAAATCCCGTTCCGATTAACCCCTGCGGCGCCGGAGTTCCGATTTTAAGTCAGGACGTACCGGTACGTCCTCGGTCCTTAAGGACTCGGGAAATAGGGCGTACCGGTACGTCCTAGGTCCTTAAGGACTCGGGAAATAGGGCGTACCGGTACGTCCTAGGTCCTTAAGGGGCTAAACAAGTTTGCTCCTAAAATTTACAAAATTATGCAAACATAATGTAGACATATGGGAAATGTAAAGTAATAAATATTTTATGAGGTATCACTATCTGTCTAAAAAGCAGAGAAATTAAAATTTCTAATAAAAAAAATGATTTTTACATTTTGATATTTTTTTTTTTATACATGGCCATTACTAATCTGACAGACAATAATTTATGTAATAGTTATATACCCCATGGTGCTACTATTTTTGTATTTATTATGGGTTTCTTTTGCTATGTGTGATTTGCAATAAACTTTGATATCTTTATTACATTGAGATACCGCGTGAATATGTGTATAGGCGACATATCCTAGATGTTATTTACCACTAGGTATATATTACTGTTATAGCCCAGGTTGTTTGTTTGGCATGTACATCCCTTAAATAGTAAAACCGCTAGGACTGAGAATTCTTCTCATTCTTCTGATCATGTGAAAACGTATATAAATTAAGTTATAATCCTTATATTGTTGTTATATAGTCCTGAAGGCAATGAGTTACAGCAAAATATTCAAATACTCTTGAGGTATTTGATAAGGGACACTTGCCCAATTTATCCAACAAGTGACCCTAGCTAAAAGCAGAGTAATCAACTTGAAATGGGCAGCCCCACTTATTGGTGGTTGTCCCTAGTACTACAGACCCCTGCCTATGAAATGTAGCATAGGTTCATCAGGGAACTGGATGCAACGTGCACAATTGCACAACCGATATAAGGTACCCACATTCGGTCTGTACTTTTTGGCCAGCCGTTCTGCACCACAACACCAGTATACATATCCACACTAACCTAGCCCTGGCATTTCTAAAGGTTCAGGGCGCTTGTGCCGACTGATGGCGTCACAGTCATGTGCACAACATGTCATATGGGCATGTGCAGAGGCAAATACTGTGTGTACATACCTGAGGCTACAGTGGCCGAGGCAATTTTGGACATGTAGAAAAAGTTTCATAGTGTAGATTCAAATGGGGAACCAAAGGAACGATAAACAAAACTGATGTGAGAGGTTGCTTTGAAGTGCAGATGCACAAAAATAAATGGAGTGGGCCATAAACACCACCAAAACCAAATTCTGGCTCACAGTTGAGGGTATATATAGAAAAAGTAACTGGTAATAAAAGCATTGCATAAATCCTGATAATAGCTTCACAATTATTGCAAAATACGGACCAATTCCGATCCTATATATACATGTGCATCTCAATAAATTAGAATATCATTAAAAAGTTAATTTATTTCAGTAATTCAATTCAAAAAGTGAAACTCTATATATTATATGGACTCATTACACACAGAGTGATCTAGTTCAAGCGTTTCTTTTAATGTTGATGATTCTGGATTACAGCTAGTGAAAATCCAAAAGTTAGTATCTCAGAAAATTAGAATGTTATATAAGACCAATTACAAATAATGATTTTTAATACAGAAATGGTGGCCTACTGAAAAGTATGTACAGTATACACACTCAATACTTGTTTTGGGCTCCTTTTTTGGGTCTGGCGTCTGTTCCCTCATTGTCTGGTATTTTAGTTTTTTGCTTGTTTTTCTGTCCTGTTTGGAAAAACGCAAGTGCCAATGTTTATGGTATCTTATGACTTTTACTTTTCTATAAGAAAATAACACAAGGCGTGCCGAAATGCCATTAAAACTGCCAGGTGCTAGAGAGGACGACAAAATAAAACACCATGACAAAACTTTGTGTGGCAGCATACTAAAGACGTCTAATCAGAGTGCTGGCAAACAACTGAGCATGTACAAGAGCAAGAAAACTTAAAGGGAACCTGTCACAAGCAGGTAGACGGCTGCGGAATTGATCTAACACTGACTGTGGAAACTTCACAATGGACCTCAAGCCACTTGGACTGTGTGCCTCTCTACTCTTCCTTGTAACAGCGGCTGCTGTGCTCTGCTGTTCCCCTGCTTACCGCTGTGGTCCTGGGCGCCGTGTTCAGCGGTGATCTGTGGCCAGTGCTTCTTATTCACCGCTGCAGTCCTGGGCTCCGTCTGTGTAGGTACTGTGGTTCTGGGATCCGCTCCACAGTTTCCTCTCTGTCCTGGCCACAGCATGCATGCTGCTTGTTTCCTGCAGCACTTCCTTAACCCCTTAGTGACCACCCATACGTGTTTTTACGGCGGTCACTAATGGGCCTTAGGCTGGGCCGCCGCGTTTTTACGGCGGCCCAGTCTAAGCGCTGCACGGCTCCCCCGTGCAGCGGGGAGCGCGGACCTGGCTCTCACATGAGAGCCGGGTCCCTGCTCTAACAGCCCGGAACGGCAGGAGTGCCGATCCGGGCTGTTTAACCCTTTACATGCCGGGCGCAATGGCGCCCGCCGCATGTAAAGTGGTGACAGAGGGAGCGGACTCCCTCTGTCTCCCATCAGCACCCCGAAAATGCGATCGCGGGGTGCTGATGTACTAGGAAGCTTACCTCACTTCCGATCAGGGCCCCGAGCCTGTCTTCAGTTACTTCCAGCAGGCTGTGCCTCTCTGGCGCAGCCTGCTGGTCAATGTTCGAATAGCATTGCTTTTGAAATGCAATGCATTATAGAGATAATGCATTACATTTTAAAAGCAATCAAAATACTGTATATTATAGTCCCCTTGTGGGACTATTAAGTAGTAAAAAAAATAGAAAAAAAATACACATTTATTAAATAAAAAAAATTCCATAAAATAAAAAAATAGGCTTTTTTTTCCATTGAAAATACGCTTTTCAATGAAAAAAATTGCAAAAAGAAAATATCCCCCATATGTTTGGTATTGCCGCGTCCGTAACGACCGGGACTACATAAATATTACATAAATTATCCCCTATGGTGAACGCCGTAAAAAATAAAAAATAAAAAAAGACAGAATTTCGAATTTATTCTTAGTTTCCACCGAAAAAAAACGTAATAACAAGCGATCAAAAAGCGGAATTTACTCCAAAATCATACCAATGAAAAATACAAGTTGTCTTTCAAAAATCAAGCCCTCACACAATTCCATATAAAAAAATAAAAAAAAGTTATGGGTCTTGTGAAGTGGCAATGCAAAATAATTTTTTTGGTTAATAAAAGGTGTTTTATTGCAAAAAAAGTAGTAAAATGTAAACAAAATTATAAGTATTTAGTATCACTGTAATCGTACTGACCCAGAGAATAAAGATATTATGTTATTTGTACCGAAAAATGAACGCCAAAAAATGTATAATGTAAAAACGCAGTGGCAGTATTGCTATTTTTCCCCATCTCCCTCCCAGAAAGAGTTAATAAAAGTTAATCAGAAAGTTATGTGTACCCCAAAATGGCGCCATTAAAAACTACAACTTGTCCCATAAAAAACAAGCCCTCATAAAGCTATATAGATGAAAAAATAAAAAAGTTATAGCTCTTGGAACGAGACCATAAAAAAAGAAAGAAAAACGCTTGGTCATAAAGGCCCAAACAGGCTTGGTCACTAAAGGGTTAAGGGCTGGCGCGCATCACTTCCTGGGCTTTATGGGTTAGGTCATGTGACCTCGCTGACCAATCCTAGCCCTCCTGCGCATATATAAGTGCCTTAGTCTCCTTTCCAGATGCCCCAGCGTCAAGGTCCTTGTGTCCTGCTAAGGCTCCCGATAACCACTTGTGTTCCTGACTCGTTCTTGTGTTCCTGGAGTCTGCTACCTGTCTGATCCCTGCCTGCTACAGTGGCTCTCCAGTTGCCAACCCAGATTGCCTGACCTGTGCCGCCTGCCCTGACCTTTTGCCTGTCTGAATATGCCTCTGAGTCATCCTTCGGTCCTGCACTGTTGCTCCTGGTAACAACTCTGCCTGGAACAGCTGCCTCGTGTGCCTATCCTAACGACCTTGTGTTCCCTATGGGAAAGTCTATCCCCACCATCAGGGGTACTGTGAAGAATCGAGGGGTTTACTTAGACAACGCCCTTAGAGGAGGTAGGACACGTGGCACAGTGGGTTCACACCCCCTGGTTCGTGACATTCCTCCAGACTCTGGGACCAAATGAAATGCAAAATTTACTTTCATCTGAAAACAGGACTTTGGACCACTGAGCAATAGTCTAGTCCATTTTCTCCTTAGCTTCTAACCATGTCTTTGGGTCATAAGTGGCTTGACACAAGGAATGTGACATGTATCCCAGGTTGTAGATATTTCTGTGTGTGGTGACTCTTGAAACATTAACTCCAGCTGTAGTCCACTGCTTGTGAATCTCCCCCAGATTCTTCAATGGCTTTTTCTTGACAATTCTTTTTTTTTTTTTTAACTCGTTTTATTGAAGTTTAACAAGAAAGGTATGTTACATCAGAATAAATCAGGGGTAAATCCCACGCAGGGCACATTAATAACATAGTACAACTCGAGAATCTTGCAACAGATCTGGAAAGAGCTCTCATCACAATCAGCATAAGAAACCAGTGGGGTCAATAAGACATTAGTTCAGGGCTCAAAGTCCTCATATTATCATACATCGGCCACAGAGTACATGCATGCATTATGCAATGTCAAAGGAGATGCACACCACTCACCCCATACCTTATCAAACTTTTGTGGGCATTTTCTATGAATAAAAACAACTTTTTCCATGCTAACAGAGTGATTGACCAATGACTTCCACTGACCTATTGTAGGTGCTCTATCAGCCATCCATCTCAGAGCAATGGCTTTCCTAGCAAAGAATAGAGTTTCACTTAAAAAATCCTGTGGTGATGCCCCCAGACCTCCTCATCTAGTATTCCAAGAACACAACTTTTAGGACATAACGGCACTGCAGTTGGAACCATAGTAGATAGCACTTCTATTACTGTTTTCCAGAAGTTTTTTAAATATGTACAGTCCCACATGAGATGCCAAAAATCGGCACCGTCCTGAAAGCATCTATGACATCTATTGTGTGGTAATCTGCCCATTTTGTGTAGCCTGGTAGGCGTGAGATAACTTCTGTGCAATATAAACAGCTGGATCAGCTGGTTATTAATTGATGGAGAAACCCTTGTTGGAGTAATCAGAGCTTCATTCCAATCATCAGCCGATAATGAAGCAATGGAATTTCTCCACTTCTCTTCAACAGCAAGAGGGTTCATCAGCATACGATTGTTAAGCAGGTGCGTATAGAGCACAGAAATAATACCTCTCGGACCCTGTGACCTTAGAACCCCTATCAGAGGATATTTTGATATTTTCCGATCACCTGCCCCAAATTGTGTTGCTAACGCGTGTCTAAGTTGTAAATATCTAAAGAAAAGGTTTTGAGGTAGCTCAAACTTTTCCTGCAATTGCAAGAAGGAGCATAGACTGCCCCCTACATATAGATCACTCAAGATATTGATGCCTTGGGCCTTCCACAAATTTACCCCCTCCAGTTCTTTCAGATGGGCAAACATAGGGTTATCCCATAACGGTATGTCATCCGGAAGATCCTTAAACGATTGCATCTTAGCAGCATTCCATACCTGATGGGCCAATTTATGAATGGGGAGCAAGCGCGTGGGTACAAAGCACGATCCTTGCAGTACTGGCCACAAGGAGATCATGCTTAGATATTCCTTGAGGTAGTATTCTGCATTTGGCAATTCTGACGATAGGACACAGGAAATTAGGAATTTCAACTGCCCAGCTAGGTAGTATAAAAAGAAATCAGGCAGGGCAGCACCACCCTCTAGCTTGGATCTCTGCAGGACATTAAGGGATAGTTTCCGTCTGGACTCCCCCAGATAAATTTAGCCACCAGTGGGTGGATACGGCCAAAGAAGCCCTGTGGTATCGGAGTACATGCATGCGCTAGGAGATAGAGCCCCTTGGGTAAAAGAATCATTTTAACCAGATTTAATCTTCCCATGGTTGATAACGGCAGGGTCCTCCATATTTTGAATTTATCGATAAACAGGGATTCCAGGGATGCAGTATTTAGTGAATGTGCCAATTGAGGATCCCTGGTAACCACAATCCCCAGGTACTTAAAGCGGTCTACAACCGGCAGATTACAGTATTGTGAGAGCCACGTGTGCGTCCATAGGGGCATAAGTGCTGATTTTGTCTAATTTATGTGCAAACCCCAGTATTCCCCGAATCTTCCTATTATATCAATTGCTCTAGGGAGCGTAGTTTCAGGTTCGTCCATAAAGAGTAGGAGATCATCCGTGTATAGTCCAACTTTATCTGTCCTGTCTCCCATGCACACCCCTTTAAAGATCTGATCTTGCCTGACTCTTAGGGCGAGATGCTCTATCGCTATGGCGAACAAAAGCGGCGACGGGGCACCCTTGCCTTGTACCTCTGTGGAGTTTAAAGGACTCAGAAAGCGATCCGTTCACCAGTATGTTAGCTTTGGGAAGTTGGTATAGAATCTCCACCCACTTGACAAACTTAGGGCCAAATCCAAAACTCTGTAACACTTCTATTAGGTATACCCCTTCCACTGAGTCAAAGGCTTTGGCTGTGTCCAGTGATGCCAGAGCCCAGTGCTTATCTCTTGCCACTCCTACCTGCGCTATGACCTGCGCCCTCCTGATGTCAGATGTCGATCTTCCCGGAATAAATCCAGACTGATCTTTGTGTACTATGGTGGCAATTACCTTATTTAGTCTGGAGGCCAATAGTCTTGTGAGAATTTTATAATCTAAGTTCAGCAGCGATATCGGTCTGTAAGACCCACACTCCAGGGGGTCCTTATCCGGTTTCAAGATCACCACTATGGTAGCGTCACACATAGAGTCGGGTAGCCTATTTCTTTGCTGTGCAGTCTGATATAGTTTAAGAAGCTCGGGCCCTAATACCTAAGTATATTTAGTGTATACTTCTACTGGGATCCCGTCAGGGCCTGGCGCTTTACCCGCTGACAGCTCTATTATTGCCATTTGAATTTCGTCTAGTGAAATATCAGCCTCTAGTAGATTCCTATCCTCATCACTGAGCTGGGGATGTACTACCTGCACTAGATAATGTCTCAACTCTTGGGCGGCGTAGTGAGCCGCTGACTTGTAGAGATCTTGATAGAAGCCCCTGAAGCTTCCCAGTATGTCACCAACTGATTCTACCACCACACCCTCAGAATTCTTTATTCTAATGATCGGGGGAGACATACTATTACTACGCACAATATGAGCCAGTAATTTACCTGCCAGATTCAAAGGACTGCTGCTTCAAAAAGAACAGTTTACGCTGTTTTCCCTGAGGTGCATCATATAGAGCCTTCCTTTAAGCATCCAGTCCTGCCTGTTCACCTCAGTGGGATCAGACCTGAAGGTGTTCTCCGCATCTTTGCAATTAGCATGCAACTCTAGTTCTTTGTGCGCTGAATCTCTTTTAATATAGGATATGGATGACTTGAGGCACCCTCTCAAATAGGCTTTTAATGTCTCCCAAAGCAGCAAATCATCTGTCATCTCATCCTGCACTTCCAGAAACATCTGAAGCTGATCAGGAATTCTATCATTTGAGGACATAAGAGATAACCAGAACGGGTGTACACGCATTTTGGGAATATTTTCATTTGGTCAGTGAGACCACAAATGTCTCTGGTTTATACGTGCTACTAAATGTATTGGTTATTTACATATAAAATTTAACGTTTATATGCATTTTGGGAATATTTTTTTTATTAACGCATTTTGGGAATATTTTCATTTGGTCAGTGAGACCACAAATGTCTCTGGTTTATACGTGCTACTAAATGTATTGGTTATTTACATATAAAATTTAACGTTTATTTCATACATTTAAAATAAATGCCTTGAACTCACACATTAAAACTATCAGTGGTGCCTGCCCTATTACAATGTATCTTATATTGTATCCTTTGATAATATGCTTGTTGACCACTGGGGGGCCCTTTAGGTTCTCTTAGCTAGTTCCTGCCGTCTCAATGCAGCAGTATATCGCCGTTATTTCAGGTGCACTGTTATTGACACAGTGTACTCCTCTAGGTACAAGCTTGTTCCCAGATTGCTAGTTGGTATCTGCGCACTGTTTTTCCACAATGCGCTCGCTGAGCTGCGGGCTTTTTCCCAGTGTGCTAATAGTGATTAGTATGTGATACTCCTGCTGCTTGGCATCGCACTCACTGCCTAAAATAACATACAACACACTCTGCCCCCCGACATGTTTCGCCAAGCTCTCTTGGCGTCTTCAGGGGAACGGGCAGTGTTTGTGTTGGGGGCGGAACCTGGCTTTTAACACCTCCTATTCACGGTCATAATCATATTGCCCTATGTGCGTCCCTCTTGCTGCACTCCGTTCGAGTTTAACCAATCCCTACTAGCGTTAGATATGTTACTGTGATGGGAACCTCCCACTCCTTTCTCCTCCAATCGGCATTAGACTGCGCCGCTCATCTGTGCGCACACACTTGGCGTGGGCTGCAGGGTCTGCTTGTCAGCTTCTTGTGCGCATGCCCGGGCACTTGGATCTTACCTCCATAGTCGCATTTTTGGTAAGGCGCCTGCGCCGGAACTTTGTGCCAGACATCGATGCTGCGTCCTGTTTGCGCATGCTCCTGAACTTAGTAATCGGTACCGCTTCTTGCGGTTTCAATGCGCATGTGTCCGGACTTGCTGCTGCACATACTTACCTAGTACTGACTGGGCATGCTCGGGCTAATGGTACTGATTTCGGATCTACTATTATACACAGGATGTGGTGGTCTTTCTAATCTATGGGGTCTTGTTGGAATAGCTACTTCATATATACCATCATCTACCTTAATTCTTTCCTATGTCACTGTCTTAAAGATGTATATTATTAGGGGAAAGGGGGGGGGGAGGGGGAGGGGAAGGGAGGGGGGGGGAGGGGAAGGGAGGATGGGGGGAGGGGAAGGAATGGGGGGGGGTGGGACTGCCCTCTATTGTTGTTAGCTGTATCTCTCTTTGCATATGGAAGATCTGTGTGCTCTTTATTTATAATATTACTTCGTAGGTCGTCTACTACATCCACTTATTATATTTATATTTTTATTTATTTATTATATATTCTAGTATTTTTTATTATTTTTTAGTTATTGGAATATTTTTCATAATTTTTTATACATTTTTGATTTTTTATATATACAGGTGTCATATGCTTCCACCCTTCGTGATGGTGACTACAGACTGGTAAGTGTAAAGAACGTGTGAGTATACTTTATTATTAGTGATTTCATTTTGATGCGTATTTTTTATTTTATTATTTCATTTAATTTTTGTTTTTTGTTATTATTATTAGTGTTATAGTTTAATTTTTATTTATTTCCCCATATTTTAGAGAGCTTATTTTTGATTTTTATAGATTTTGGAAGGAATTTTCATTGGATGTTTTAACTAAGTTGATAGGTATATTGATATTCTTTATTGGGATCCCTTATGATGATATTCCACATTCGCTAGATTCCTGCAGACACCAGAGGCCTGCACCCTCTGTCGGTGCGACCCTCCCTGCTGGTGTATATTCTATTGTTTGAATATCCTTTCCTTATTAACAATTTGATTTTTATATATATATTTTTATACCATTTTTTCAACAAGGGAAAATTGTTATTTTTAGTTTTTCTCGAATTTTAATTAGATGTTTAATGATATTTTAATTAGATATTAATGCTCGATTGATGAATAGTAGTACTGATGCTTTTGTAGAGATCCTTTTATAGTAATAATTCGTTGGTTGCAGTATGGGGAGGCATTTTAGAATTCCTTTATATTTGTATTTTTATAGGGCACCTGGTTCCTTCCCTCTTGTATCTTTTTAATGAGGTTCTACCGACCAATCTTACCAACCTGACACTAACATTGGAACATGAAAACGTACTTAATAAGGGCCTATCGTTTACACCTTTACCGTATTTTGATTGTTTTGGGTGGGTAAAAGACATCAATCTGTTTGCTAGGAAGCTAGCCCTATATAAAGAACATAAAAATCTAGAGAGAGACCCTACCAAATTTAATGCAAAAGAAGTTAAGGCAATACAAATCTTAGAAGACCTGGAAAAAGAACACAGGGGAGAAATAGTACCACCGAAGGCACCACATAGTACTCTGACTCCACAATCCAAATTTACCTCCCCATTCACAAAGTACGGTAAAATCGAGGCCTTTGTGGACCTAGTTACTAAAGATCTTCAGGAAATAAAGGCCAATAAGTCACAATTGGGATCCAATCTAAGTCATCAAGAAAAAATGGCGTTAGACAATTTGATGGAAAATAAGAATATAGAGATTAAACCCTCTGACAAAGGTGGAAACATAGTGCTCCTCAAAAAGGATGACTATGTACGCATGGTGATGGCCCTTCTAGAGGACAAGAATACATATCAACTGTTGAAAGAAAATCCCACAGAGAAGTATAAATTAGAACTAAAAGCCATATTAGACCAAGCAAAATTGAAAGATCTTATCACCAAGGAAGAGATGAAAGTATTATATAATCCTAATCCAATGATAGCCACCTTCTATGCAATCCCAAAAGTGCACAAAAAACGTGAGCCCATACCAGGTAGGCCAATAGTGTCGGGTAATCAAAGCCTGTGTGAGGGGATCAGTGGCTATGTGGACCAGACGATATCCCCATTTGTACCCAGTTTGTCCTCATATTTGAAGGACACAAAAGACACATTGACCAAGCTACAGGAGGTCCAAGTTAATAAAACTACGCTGATAGCGAGTCTGGATGTAGAAGCACTCTACACCAGCATACAACATGACTTAGGCCTAGAAGCAGTTCGTTATTATTTGAATACGAAAGGGATACAATATCACGAGCACAGCACCTTTGTTTTATCACTGTTACAATTTCTGTTAACACACAATTATTTCATGTTCAACGGGAAGTTTTATTTACAGATCACAGGGACAGCTATGGGGACGATCTGTGCCCCTAGCTTTGCAAATTTATTTTTAGGGTGGTGGGAGGAGCGCACTGTATTCACAGACGAAAATCACCACTTCACTAAACACATATTATACTGGGGTCGATACATCGACGACATTTTAATATTATGGGACAGCACGAGCACACTCTTCCTTGAATTTGTCAGGGAATTGAACGACAATCTCCTAGGCCTAAAGTTCACAGCGGAAATAGACCAAAGAACTATTAATTTTTTAGATCTCACCATCACCTTGGAAAATGATGGCAGCGTCAAGACCACAATATACAGGAAGCCGACTTCCACTAACAGTCTCCTGCATTGGCAAAGTTACCACCCTACTTCACTCAAAAAGGGTATCCCGATAGGGCAATACTTACGGGCTAAACGAAACTGCTCCACCACAGAGAGTTTTGAGAATGAAAGTAAGCTCCTCTATAGTAGATTTTTGGCAAGAGGATACCCGAAGAAAACCCTACACTATGCGTACAACAAGGCGAAAAGAAGTGACCGTACCATCTTACTTCACAAGGGCGAAGAACAAGCTAGCCAAAAAAGCGCAGTGATACGATGCATAGGAAATTACGATGGACAGTATAAAAAAATAAACAACATCTTGGGACGACACTGGCATATATTGCTCTCAGATGATGAACTACAAGAAATTTTGACCCCCAGACCAGCTATCACATATAGGAGAGGGCAAAACCTAAGAGAAAAGTTGGTGCATAGTCATTTCATGCAAGACAAAAAACAAGAGAAACCAACCTGGCTCCATACTGTAGGATCCTATCCTTGTGGTGACTGTAGTTTCTGTGGAAGAATGGTACCGAAAAAAGAATTTCATAATCCAGCTGATAATAAAAAGTACCAGATTAAAGAATATATAAATTGCAAATCAATGGGAGTCATATATGCCATACAGTGTGGCTGTCCAAAATTGTACGTGGGGAAAACAACACAGGAGCTCAGAAGACGCATTTCCAAACATTTGAGTACCATCAATACGCTCAGTGATACACCACTTGCTAGACATGTGCAAAATATACATAATGGAAGTACTCAGAGTCTAATAGTGTGGGGAATCCAAAAATTGAAACTAGGCCCGAGGATGGGCAACCTGGATATACGACTACAGCAGGAGGAGGCTCGGTGGATTTACCGCCTCAATAGCCTAACCCCACAAGGCCTCAACGAGGGATTTACGTATGCATCATTCTTATAAAAGAGATTCCAACGAACAACTGTAATAATGAATACTGAAAAAAATTAGACCATTATAGAACCTCATTAAAAAGATACAAGAGGGAAGGAACCAGCTGCCCTATAAAAATACAAATATAAAGGAATTCTAAAATGCCTCCCCATACTGCAACCAACGAATTATTACTATAAAAGGATCTCTACAAAAGCATCAGTACTACTATTCATCAATCGAGCATTAATATCTAATTAAAATATCATTAAACATCTAATTAAAATTCGAGAAAAACTAAAAATAACAATTTTCCCTTGTTGAAAAAATGGTATAAAAATATATATATAAAAATCAAATTGTTAATAAGGAAAGGATATTCAAACAATAGAATATACACCAGCAGGGAGGGTCGCACCGACAGAGGGTGCAGGCCTCTGGTGTCTGCAGGAATCTAGCGAATGTGGAATATCATCATAAGGGATCCCAATAAAGAATATCAATATACCTATCAACTTAGTTAAAACATCCAATGAAAATTCCTTCCAAAATCTATAAAAATCAAAAATAAGCTCTCTAAAATATGGGGAAATAAATAAAAATTAAACTATAACACTAATAATAATAACAAAAAACAAAAATTAAATGAAATAATAAAATAAAAAATACGCATCAAAATGAAATCACTAATAATAAAGTATACTCACACGTTCTTTACACTTACCAGTCTGTAGTCACCATCACGAAGGGTGGAAGCATATGACACCTGTATATATAAAAAATCAAAAATGTATAAAAAATTATGAAAAATATTCCAATAACTAAAAAATAATAAAACATACTAGAATATATAATAAATAAATAAAAATATAAATATAATAAGTGGATGTAGTAGACGACCTACGAAGTAATATTATAAATAAAGAGCACACAGATCTTCCATATGCAAAGAGAGATACAGCTAACAACAATAGAGGGCAGTCCCACCCCCCCCCCATTCCTTCCCCTCCCTCCCTCCCCCATTCCTTCCCCTCCACCCCCCATTCCTTCCCCCTCCCTTCCCCTCCCCCCCCCTCCCTTCCCCCTAATAATATACATCTTTAAGACAGTGACATAGGAAAGAATTAAGGTAGATGATGGTATATATGAAGTAGCTATTCCAACAAGACCCCATAGATTAGAAAGACCACCACATCCTGTGTATAATAGTAGATCCGAAATCAGTACCATTAGCCCGAGCATGCCCAGTCAGTACTAGGTAAGTATGTGCAGCAGCAAGTCCGGACACATGCGCATTGAAAACGCAAGAAGCGGTACCGATTACTAAGTTCAGGAGCATGCGCAAACAGGACGCAGCATCGATGTCTGGCACAAAGTTCCGGCGCAGGCGCCTTACCAAAAATGCGACTATGGAGGTAAGATCCAAGTGCCCGGGCATGCGCACAAGAAGCTGACAAGCAGACCCTGCAGCCCACGCCAAGTGTGTGCGCATAGATGAGCGGCGCAGTCTAATGCCGATTGGAGGAGAAAGGAGTGGGAGGTTCCCATCACAGTAACATATCTAACGCTAGTAGGGATTGGTTAAACTCGAACGGAGTGCTGCAAGAGGGACGCACATAGGGCAATATGATTATGACCGTGAATAGGAGGTGTTAAAAGCCAGGTTCCGCCCCCAACACAAACACTGCCCGTTCCCCTGAAGACGCCAAGAGAGCTTGGCGAAACATGTCGGGGGGCAGAGTGTGTTGTATGTTATTTTAGGCAGTGAGTGCGATGCCAAGCAGCAGGAGTATCACATACTAATCACTATTAGCACACTGGGAAAAAGCCCGCAGCTCAGCGAGCGCATTGTGGAAAAACAGTGCGCAGATACCAACTAGCAATCTGGGAACAAGCTTGTACCTAGAGGAGTACACTGTGTCAATAACAGTGCACCTGAAATAACGGCGATATACTGCTGCATTGAGACGGCAGGAACTAGCTAAGAGAACCTAAAGGGCCCCCCAGTGGTCAACAAGCATATTATCAAAGGATACAATATAAGATACATTGTAATAGGGCAGGCACCACTGATAGTTTTAATGTGTGAGTTCAAGGCATTTATTTTAAATGTATGAAATAAACGTTAAATTTTATATGTAAATAACCAATACATTTAGTAGCACGTATAAACCAGAGACATTTGTGGTCTCACTGACCAAATTAAAATATTCCCATATATAGAGTCTCAATACGTGCTAATGGGTCGTATGTAATTTTCATACACGCATTTTGGCACTCTGTTTAATACCGTCATATAGTGTAAATTGAGCAAGAATCGGTGCATGGTCCGAGGGCCCCTGTTATCCATATCCAATATCTTTGAGATCTGTGTATACTGCGGCATTGCCGACAATATAATCTATTCTGGACAGTGCGCCCCTGGCTGGAGTGAAGCAGGAGTAATCCCTCTGAAGAGGATGCCGCAACCTCCACATATCCAGCCATCCAAGTTCAGTAACCATTCTAGATAGATTAGTGGCGCGCTGAGTGTGCTCGCCCTCTCTCACCTCTGAACGAAACCTATCCATGTCTTCATGCCTCACTAGATTAAAATCCCCCATGCAGAGGAATTTAGCATTGGGATATTGCGCAGCAAAACTCATCACCACCTGGAATATGGTTGTAGTGGCGCGGGGGGGGGGGGGGGGGGGGGGGGTTATAAATATTAACCACAACATATGGAGCACAATTGATAAATGCATACACCAGGATATACTGCCCCTCAGGATCCACCACCGATTGTTGGACCTCCCACCTAATACTCTTGTGAACAAGTATAGCCACCCCTCTGGAATGTGTAGACCCAAACGCATTTAATGACCATTGAGCCCATGGCCTCTTAATTCTGTTCCCTGTTTCTGGAGTTAGGTGGGTCTCTTGCAGTCCCAGGATGTGGGGACTGTACTGCCGGAGATGGGAGAATACAGCAATTCTTTTTCTCGGGCTACCCAGACCCCTCACATTCCATGATACAACATTAAAGTCTGCCATTTTGACTCAGCGGCCTATTCTCCTGACAATACAGCACCCCACCTCCCTGAAAATCAGAGCCCTTTACCTCAGGCCTTCTCTTGCACACCCCTTGCATTGCAGTGACGTGCTTAACGTACCATGCCTTTAACAGTATAAACAATATACAACTTAATTGTTGAATAACAGATAAGTGAATAACCCTGTAAACGATGACATCTCTGCCATCCTGTAATATGGCTGAGTTTCCGGAGACCTGCATAGTGCAATATGGTGTTAAACCTATGCAGGTATCTGCTCGACCCCATATCAATGGGACAACACTGGATAATGCATTTACATATAACAATAATGAGAAGAAAAAGGAGAACAGAGGAGGGGAGGAAAGGGGATCAAGCAACTAGGAATAGGGGGCGAGTAGATGGAAGGATAATGGCGTCCACGCCAGCACATCCACATAAATTCCTGCAGGCACGCTCACTTCACCTGCATACATTGAGGGAGTTCCCCCCTAGTCCCGGACCATGATGTTAAAGTCAGCAGAACTCATGTATCAGGTAAGCACATCATTACAACACAGGATACTTGCAACAACTGTGGTGATAATAGTATCAGCGTGGGCCTGGACGACTTGGCCTCTTTGAGATCCATTCTTCCGCCTCTTTAGGATCCACAAAGAAGATCGTCTTTTCACCATCTATCACTCGAAGACGTGCCGGGTAGGCCATAGAGTATTGTAGATTCATATCGCGGAGGCGACGCTTGACAGAGATGAAAGTGGCTCTCTTCTTTTGCAGCTCAGCTGAGAAATCAGGAAACAGCGATATATTTGCGCTTTCATGTTTAATGTCTCGCTTGTTCCTTGCTTGCCCAAGGATAAGATCTCTATCTTTCCAGTTGAGCATTCGCGCCAGTAAGGGCCTTGGGGGAGCTCCTGGAGGGGGAGGCCTGGCGGGAACCCGGTGCGCTCTTTCAACTGTGTAGACGCCAGAAAATGGCGCATCAGGGAATTGTGCCTTGAACCAAAGTTCCAGGAAGGTAGCTGGATCGGAGCCCTCCGCTCTCTCAGGTAACCCCAGGATCCTGACGTTGTTGCGTCTGGCTCTATTCTCAAGGTCATCACACTTTTGCTGCCACAAGCTCACAGACCTCTCCACGTCATGCACTCTGCTTGCAAGTGGCCTGGTAAGATCTTCTAGAGCCGAGACCCTGTCCTCTGTGTGACGCACACGCTCCCTGAGCTGCTGCACATCTTGTCTGAGCAGGCCCAAATCCACCTTTACTTCCTCTATCTTGCAGGTAAGTGATGTCTGACAGGTGGAAATTGCAGTTAGGAGCTGATGAGAGACAGTCTTAAGGGTTACCTCTGGCTCCTCCGATCCCTCCGCCTCTGACTGCTGTGCTGCCTGGCCTCGCGTTACCGCCGCTCGCGGTGTTGGAGCGGCGGCGCCATTTTGGGCCTCTTGCCGAACATATTCCTTGAGCTTTTCAGCTGCCGATTGTGCCTTGCTGGGGCCCATAATTGCCTTCCCAGGTCTTCTCTTCCTCCTCTATACCTGGCACTCGTCCCTCTGTGCAGCCAGTATGTCAGGATGTTGAAGGATTAAGATCGGGGTATGGAGCAGACCTCAAGTGCGTGCGCTCATGTCGGCAGTTAGCCACGCCCCCCTTGACAATTCTTTTAGGACTACAGTTGCTTGTTTTCTACCACATTTTTCCTTCCACTCAACTTTCTATTAACTGTGAACAGACAGCTTCTTTATGACCTTATGTGGCTTCCCCATAATTGTGATTCCTACTTAGGCTACTTTCACACTAGCGTTCGGGTGTCTGCTCGTGCGCACCGTTTGAAGGGGCTCACGAGCGGCCCCGAACGCATCTGTCTGGCCCCAATGCATTCTCAGTGGAGGCGGATCCACTGAGAATGCATCCGCCTGCCAGCGTTCAGCCTCCGCTCCGCTCAGTGAGCGGACACCTGAACGCTGCTTGCAGCGTTCGGGTGTCCGCCTGGCCGTGCGGAGGCGAGCGGATCCGTCCAGACTTACAATGTAAGTCAATGGGGACGGATCCGCTTGAAGATGACACAATATGGCTCAATCTTCAAGCGGATCCGTTCCCCATTGACTTTCAATGTAAAGTCTGAACGGATCCGCTCAGACAACTTTCACACTTAGAAAATTTTCTAAGTTTTAATGCAGACGCATCCGTTCTGAATGGATGCGAACGTCTGCATTATCGGAGCGGATCCGTCTGATGAAACATCAGACGGATCCGCTCCGAACGCTAGTGTGAAAGTAGCCCCAACCAGACTGGGGGACCATTTAAAGGCTTAGGAAACCTTTGCAGGTGTTTTGTGTTGATTAGCTGATTAGCGTGTGACACAATTAGTCTACAATATTGAACTTTTTCACAGTATTCAAATTTTCCGAGATACTGACTTTTGGGTTTTCATTAGCTGTAAGCCATAATCATCAACATTAAAATAAATGAACACTTGAAATATATCACTTTGTGTGTAATATATGAGTTTCACTTTTTGAATTGAATTACTGAAATAAATAAACTTTTCAATTATATTCTAATTTATTGAGATGCACCTATGTATATCTAACATAAGGTGCACAGCAATATCAACGATCCCTGACCCAGACCGCTAACCTCAGATATTCTGATGAGAAATTTTATAATTATTATTTATAGGAACCTAGTAAATGATAAAACTTCATTCAAACACTAGGGATTAACAGCTTGCAGAGAGGACGCATGTGCAGGGAGCTCCGTGCAGGACTCTAGAGCGGCTCACATAACCCATTGCAGACAGAATATCTATTACCCTACAGGTCACCATACTGCTGTTGGCAGTCCTCTGACCCTGCAACGCCATGACAAGAGGGAGAAGTAAGGGCTCAAGCCCGTCCAAACTGACAGCATTCTTCTCGCTGGCCCACAAGCCTGCACAAGATGGCGTTGATTCCTGCAACTGAGGGAGTGCTTTCCCATCTGTGAGCCAGAAGAGCTCCCCTCCTAACAAGCAGCAGCCAAAAATGTCTGCAAATACCCCGCAGCAGAGCTGACTAGCTATGAACGATCAATCTCTCCAAATAGTGAGTAATTCTCCTGTAGCTCACTATGCACAGAGGCCCAAACAATGTAATCCAACAGAAACAACCTTTAGAGCACAGATGGGGTGGCACTGCCCAAGTTCCACTTTCAGAATAACAGCTCTCCCAAGTCGGGTCCTTATTCCCACTATAGGTGGTGCTCTGCCTCCAAGCCCTTTGCAAATGTCCCATGGAAAAAAAATACATAAGCAGCATTCACCAGAGATGGGTTTCTTTATTCCAAAATTCTCACATTACATCGATATAGGCATGGGGCTGGACAGCCCTGCCACGAGTTACATGCCTGCTTTATGCTGATCCGCCCCATGCCTATATCGATGTAATGTGAGAATTTTGGAATAAAGAAACCCATCTCCGGTGAGCGCCGCTTATGTGTTTTTCTTCCATGGGACAAATGTAATCCAACAGAGACACAAATCTCTATCCAGGAGGTTAAATCTATGTTTCAGGACTCTACCATGACATTAGTGATGCTATCTCACCAATTCATGTAGATCTGGTGGCAATCAGGAGAGTGCCAAGCACACAAAATAGAGGAGTTTGTAGTCACCCATAACAGTCTGGTAGACTATGGATGAGCCATAAAATTTAAATTTGTTGACCTAGAGCAGTGGTGGTGAACCTTTTACAGACCGAGTGCCCAAACTGTAACCCAAAATCCACTTTTTTTATTGCAAAGTGTCAACACTGCAATTTAATATGAATACCAATATAGTATATCTTCCATGTACTTTTATCATTTATCTATAATAACCTGGCCACATTCAATGCACTGCCTGTGCTGTTCATAGTGCGCCCTGCGCTGCCTGTGCTGTTCATAGTGCGCCCTGCGCTGCCTGTGCTGTTCATAGTGCGCCCTGCGCTGCCTGTGCTGTTCATAGTGCGCCCTGCGCTGATAAATGGCAGGAAAAGTCTATGCATATTGGTACACCTTAGACTTTTTCCATGGTGCGGGTGCCCACAGAGAGGGCTCCGAGTACCGCCTCTGGCACCAGTGCCATAGGTTCGCCAACACTGACCTAGAGGATCCCTCTAGGCGAAACAACATCAGGTTCAGAAACATCCCTGAAACAGTCGCCGATTTCCAACTGAAAGAATTGCTAACAGATCTTATTGTCACTTTCCTACTGGAATCATCTGAGAAATATTTTATTATCGACAGGGCCCACAGAGTCCCTAAACTGAAAGCTCTTCCACCTACCACTCCTAGGGACATACCGGCTACACTTCATTATTACCATGTAAGGCCCCTTTCACATGGGCGGGAAGTCAGTGCGGGTGCAATGCGTGAGGTGAACGCATTGCACCAGCACTGAATCCGGACCCATTCACTTTAATGGGGCTGTGCAGATGAGCGGTGATTTTCACGCATTACTTGTGCGTTGCGTGAAAATCGCTTCATGTTCTATATTCTGCGTTTTTAACGCAACGCAGGCCCCATAGAAATGAATGGGGATGCGTGAAAATCGCATAGCATCCGCTATCTTCATTCAGCAGGACCTCTGCTGAAGTCACCACATGATGAGTGCGATTACGTCAAAGGTCCTTCTGCAGGTCCTGAAAATGAAGAAAGAAGACTATGTCGGCTGCGCGAACAAGAGGATGAGGTGAGTTAATTTTTTTTTTTTTTTACCCCTCAAGCAACATTTTAGTAAGCATTCTGTATTAAGAATGCTATTATTTTCCTTTATAACCATGTTATAAGGGGAAATAATAAAATATACAGAACACCTTACCAAAACCCGAACTTCAGTGAAGAAGTCCAGGTTCAGGTCTGGGTACCGCATTCAGTTTTTTCTCACGCGCGTGCAAAACGCATTGCACTCGCGCGGAAAAAACTGAACATCAGAACACAATCGCACTCAAAACTGACTGCAATTGCGTTCCTACTCGTGCGGTTTTCCTGCAATGCACACGCGATGCATCTGGAGCAAATACAGGACGCCCGTGTGAAAGAGGCCTAAAAGAGAGTCTTCTGAAGGCAGCAATGCACACACAATCTCTGCCGAGCGTTTTCAATAAATCTCTCTGTTTGTTGACCTATCTCCAGCTACGCTAGTGAGACCCAGGGAATTTGCAGCTTATACGAAAATCCTTATGCAGCACAACATCTCCTACAAGTGGGGTTTCCCTGTTAAATTAATTGTGCGTAATAATGGGTCTACTGACATCTTTCTTTCCCACCAAAGAACTGGATATAGTTATCAACAAATGGGCACTCAGACCACAAGAGGGCACCAACTCTCCACCAATCACCTCCTAAGAAAAAGCCAGCACTTCTATCTTATATATCTATCTTTTCGCCTTTTCTCTTGCTTCCCATTGGAGTTTTACTCCATATTCACTTTTATACACCTCCCCTATAAATGGGACTAAAGATATACAGTATATGAGAAAGACTTCTTTTTTTCTCAATTGTTTTTTTTTTTAAATTATTCTTAGCAATCATGGCAATGACTGGCCTCCGAGAACGCGACTCAATAATTCCACTGGACCGCCATCAACGCCTTTCGTCGGGAATTCTACATTCTACTTTTCTCAAGATTCACTACGAGGACTACATCACACAGCTTTTGGAATCAAGTACTATGTTATTTTTCCAGTTCTCTATTATATTCAGACTACAATACTACAATATGTTTTGCCTATGAGTAACCATGGGGATTCAAATCCCATCACTCAATGTTAAAGGACTTAACAGACCCTAAAAATATCTCTGACTTGGTCTGAGATTAAAAAACAAAATTGCAGCATATTCTGTTTGCAAGAATCACATCTTAATGAATCAGATGGACATTGCATGCATCATTCTGCTTAAAGGGGTTCTGCACTTTGTTAAAACTGATGAGCTATCCTCTGGATAGATCATCAGCTTCTGATCGGCAAGGGTCCGACACCCGGGACCCCCGCTGATTAGCTGTTTGAGTAGGCAGCGGCGCTCCAGCAGCGCCGCGACCTACTCACTGTTTACCGCTGGCCCAGTGACGTCACGACTAGTATCAACTGGCCTGGGCGGGGCTAAGATCCGTTCACTTGAATGGAGCTTAGCCCTGCCCAGGCAAGTTAATACTAGTCGTGACGTCACTCGGCCAGCGGTAAACAGTGAGAAGGCTGCGGCGCTGCTGGAGCGCCGCTGCCTTCTCAAACAGCTGATCGGCGGGGATCCCGGGTGTCGGACCCCCGCCGATCAGAAGCTGGTGATCTATCCAAAGTGCAGAACCCCTTTAACTCATATTTATTTCTCTTATGTTATGAACAGAAAAAGTGGAGTGATCATGGGGTTTAAAAACTGGATTGCTTTTCAACTACATAGGCAAATTTCTGATGAGGAAGGTAGATATATATTAGTATGTTCCATCAGCAATGTTAAATACACAATAGTTAACATTTATGCCTCCAACACCCATCAATTACACTTCTTTACTATACTTCTAACCCTAACCTCTGTCATTAAGCAAGGTTTCCTGCTCCAGTGCGGTGACTTCAATATTCCCCCTGACATGATACAAGACAAAAATCCCTCCCTTCATAGCCCAGGTCCATCTTACAATCTCTACTCAATAGTGTGGACCTATTTGATATCTGGAGAGTTCTGCATGTGAATAAAAGGGATTTTACATTCTTTTCCAACACACATAAATCTTGCTCAAGAATAGATCTATTCATTTCAGTTAAATGGCTATTACAGAAAACAACAACAGTTTCTATTTCTTCTATAACATAGTCAGATCATTTCCCTATCTCCTTGTGCTTAACTGAATATATTTCAAACCAGCAGTTCAATATAACAAGATCTCTAAGGCTATGCTTAACTGAATAGTTTAATTCTCCTTATTCTTCCCCATGGCGATTAAACAATTCCCTTCTATCCAACTCCAAACTGCATGAGACTAACACTTCTCTTTTAGAATATTTCCACATGAAAGACAATAAAATGGTTGCAGATGCAACCCTTTGGGTGTGCACACAAAGCTACATGAGAGGTAATTTTCTTAAATTAGCCTCTATACAAAAAAATAAAAGATTAGCAACTACTAACTCCCTTTTGACTTCCATTAAGACTCTAGAAGACAAGTTCAAAAACACTTTACATCACACTACATTGTTAAATTTTAAAAAGGCATGCTATCAAATGTACCTACATCTTCAATATAATTATGAATTCCATCTCCGTAGAATCAAAGCTAACCAACCAGGGGCGTACATAGAAATCACTGGGCCCCATAGCAAGAATCTGAATTGGGCCCCATAACCCCACCCACTACCAACCCCTGGCCCATGCCACCTCCTGTCCTGGCTTCTCCCCTGCCACACTCCCATTTGCTAATAAAGAAATGCATACATGACCTACTGAAACCGTTAGGGATAAATCTTTATTTAAATTTTTTTTATTAACCAAATTTGTTGCAGTAATTTAAAAAAAATTATACGTATTTTCCAATAAGGACCACTGAGGAAGGGAGAGTGAATCTACCCAAAACGCGTTTGGTGAAACAAGTGGACGTACCTGCATTGAAAATCCTCCTATCAACTGTATGGCCATACAGAAAAATTCCTAAAGAAAAGGAATAAATATCACTTTCCTGAAACGCTGTACCGAAGGAATTCGCTGTAAAGAGTTTGAACTCCCGCGATCTTTGGAACTCCCGCGAGATCTAAACTTGCTTGGCTCAAGGAGACAACGAGTACGCCGGCTAATACTTAAAGCTCCGTACCAAGCGATCGGGAGACAACGGGCACCATACGGTAAGCCGAATATTAATAAAGATTTCACCTTTAGTCCTAAAGGACATGTAAGGAGAGACTCTAAGCACAGCACCACCTGAGTTTATCGGATGATATACGAGCATATTGCGCTCTCATAAAAAGTGCACTAATAGCACCTGAAGTGACATTCACGTTTCCATTCTGGGACAGAGTTATAAAGGAAATTATTTTTATTTTTCCTTTTACATTTTGAAACGGTAGTATATAGCAACTGCGATATATAAAGTCCAGGTGTATAACCAGAATAATCTTGCGCAATATATACTACAAGATATTTTGATTGTTTTATTATATGCTAATGTATACCTTGAATGTTATATTATTTTTATTGTTTTAGATATTTTATGGGGATTAATACATTTTCTGCATACTTCAATCTGGGACCAAGTGTATGAGTGCTCGCCCATCTTTTCTTTTTCTATTTTCCAATAAGGATTTGTTCTGTGAAATAAAACAGAAATCAAATATTATAGATAACACTACTTTCACACTAGCGTTAACGTTTCCGGTACTGAGATCCGTCATAGGGGCTCAATACCGAAAAAAAATGCTTCAGTTTTACTCCCATTTATTGTTAATGGGAACAAAACTTAACTGAACCGAACGGAATCCTCCAAAATTCATTCCGTTCCGTTTAGTTGTGTTCCCAGAATGGAGAGCAAACCGAAACATGTTGTAGTTTGCTTTCCGTCCTGGGAAAAACTGAATCTCTGCCACAATAGAAAATTGATCCGTCCCCCATTGACTTTCAATTTTCCTGCCGGATCCAGCAAAAACGTGTGAAAGTAGCCCAAGCTAGATTAAAAAAAATTATTAACTTACCGGTACTTTGAAGATGACATAGTTCTGCATCTAAAAGTCCAAGTCAAAAGAAGTAGCATGGCAGGGATCATAACTATAAAAAAAGTTATGGGGGTCAAAATATGGTGATGTAAAAAAGTAAATCATATTTTTTTTTACAAAGTTTTAATTTATTTTTACACTATTTAGACATTAATAAACTTATACATATGTGATATCATTGTAATCGTACTGACCCAGAGAATGAAGGGCATAGGTCAGTTTTGCCGCAAGGGAAATGCCGTAAGAACAAAACCCGTAAAAAACTGTGGAGAAATAGCGTTTTTTTTTTTATTCCACCCCATTTAGAATTTTTTTGCCCGCTTCCCACTACATTGTATGCCATATTAAAGTACAACTTCTCCCGCAAAAAATAAGCCCTCATACATCTATGTGAACGGAAAAAAAAAAAAAAAAAAAGTTATGGCTCAAGGAAACTAGGGAAGAAAAAAGAAAAAACCTCCGGTATCCTAAGGGTTAAAGGGGCTATTTAACCCCTATTATGCCCCCCAAAATTCCGGGCACCACATACAGATAATACTTATGCCCAGTGGGGGGTGAAGCCAATAGCAGGCCGCGTTGGAAATTAGCCTTCCTAGCGTTACCCGCGATGCTAGGGAGGCTGGTTCCCATTGTGGCCTGATATTGGCTGCCCCTCATGTCGCTGAATGTTTTAATCTGCGTGACAGGAGGGGTTGGCAGGGGGCATTATAGGGATTGGATGGGGGTGGATGTTGAGGGGGGCTGATGACTTGTCTTGAAGCAGACGTGAGCGACAGAACGCTACTCCGGTGTGCGCCTCTGTATGTGCACCTGCTCCTGCAGCCTTCCAGCCATACACTGGCCAATCAGCAGCAGCCTCTTTGCGCTGGCAAATGCTGATTGGTCAGTGTGAAATTATGCAGCAGACGCAGTGCCTGGCTAGGAGGGAGTCCGGATCATGGAGGTCAGAAAGGGAGCGAGGGGAGGAGGGGGGCTGGAGGGAGAACACAAGTGGGCGGGACACAGGCAGTCTCAATGCCTGTATGAATAAACTGTCTGTGCAGTTCCATGCGCTCCAGGCCCCTCTGTGCCGCGGGCCCCATAGCAACGGCGTCGTCTGCCTATATTGGCAGTACGCCACTGTAACCATCACTACCAAGGATACAGAGCCAATAAACAGCTTGCCAAGAGAATTAAATCCAAAGCGGTTAAATCACATATCCCTTTCCTCTATGATCAATATAACAATAAAAACAAAAACAAGCAAAAGTCCTTAACCGTAAATTAATTTTAGAAGAATGTGCAAACGACTACCAAGATTTATACAATCTTCACACCTCATCCTCTGGTCCCCACCAAGATATCTCTCATATCAATTCCGTTTTAGGAAAAATTTGCTTAACTAGCATTACTAAACAACAATTAACCTCTCTTTTCTCTTTCAAATTTATTTTTCTTGCAGTAGTATATTAGAAATAAACATAACATAAGGCAAACATGCCCAAAGATCATGAGAGCATTTAGCAATGACATTTCAGAGAGCGTACAAAATTACATACAGTCACATAGGACAAAATAAAAGCATGATCTTGCACATTGGATAGAAAATGGCTACTCAATAAACAAGTGCATAGTAGGACGGGCGATACTTCAGACATGAGGTCAGAGCATGCAAGAGACAGAGGTGACAGATCAGGATGTATTACCAGGAGTGTTCGTATGCAATCCTGACATGGATGAAGACCCCTGTATCCACTGTAACCATGGAGACCATGTAATCAGAAATTTGTCGTGTGAAAGGGACTGCCAACTAGAGAGTTCTTCCAGTCTGCAGATGTCCTGAACTTTTCTCTCCAACTTAATAAAGTTGGGGCTTTTTCGATGAGCAATTTGGCCGCTGCTATTAAGTGGGGGAGTAAGGAATGTTTGTTGAGGGGGCAATGAAGATCTGGTAAGTTCAGAAGTACAGATCTAGGCGATAGTATGGTGCCCGCTGGGACTATCTTTTTAATCACATTAGAGACCTCGTCCCAAAATGGACATATTTTAGGACACGACCACCAAACATGAAGTGTCGTGCCTTGAGATGAGTGACATCTCCAGCATTTAGGTGACACAGAGGGGAACATCCTATGCAGAATGTCAGGAGCTCGGTACCTTTTAGTAACTAACTTAAAGGCATTTTCTTGTATTATTATACAGCGAGAGAAGCCATGTGAATGACTAAGTATCCTGGAGGTGTCCGACTCTGTGAATATCGTCTCAAACTCCAGTTCCCATTGATGAATAAAGGATGGTTTTGCTGACAACTTAGACTCCAAGAATTTATTATAGAAGATAGATAACAGTTTGCGCTTAAGGCTAGGAGATTGCACAATTGTGTCATACCATGAAGGAACATAATCCTTCTGTGCTATGTCTAAATATTTTTCACATATAGAGCTGAAATGTAGATAATGTAAATGGGACCACTTAATACCATTATAGGATTCCTGTATAAACTGAAAACTCTGAATAATATTTCCTCTCAAGACGTCACCCACAGCTAAATTCCCAAAAGCTGCCCAGACATTAAGATCGTCTTTGTAATCTCCTTGTAAGTAATAAGGGACCAATCTCATTGGCATAAAGGAGAAGGACTACTTGGCAGATTTAAAAGAGGAGACATAGTGTTCCAAGCGTTCAGGACTTCTAAGTATGTGGAATATGTTCCACAACTAGGGGTGGCGGCAGGAGAGGAAACCTTCCATAGACTAGCCATTTCAGACGGGTCAAACAATATGTTGGCTAGGTGACAGCCTAATTTAGTTGGGAGGGGGTTTAGGATCTCTGAATGTAGTCTAAGCAGATTGGCATGATAGTATAGTTGAACGTCCGGTAATCCAAGCCCCCGTCCAGAAGGAGGTTGGGATAGGTAACTATAAGATACACGTGGTTTAGTTTGTTTCCAAATAAACGAGGAAAAAAGTTTACGTATTTGTAATAAGTATGATTTTGGTAAGGAAATAGGTAGGGTTTGTAACAAGTATAGCAACTTACACAGGATATAAGTTTTTCCTGCCTATCCATGATAGGTAAGCGATCTTTAGGCCAGCCAGCTGAGATCTTATGTCAGTAAGTAGGACAGAATAATTCAATTGGTATAATTGTTTGGGAACACTAGTGATGCTAATACCTAGAAATTTAATGTGAGAAGTGAAGGGTTAAATAGAATAAGCTATATGATCTGTATGAATGACAGGATGTTGGGTGACATCATACTAGAGGGTGAGTGTATTTACATTAGCCTTATTTCCATATAAGGAATTGTTTCTACTCAGCACCATTGTACAGGGTGGGCCATTTATATGGATACACCTTAATAAAATGGGAATGGTTGGTGATATTAACTTCCTGTTTGTGGCACATTAGTATATGTGAGGGCAGAAACTTTTCAAGATGGGTGGTGACCATGGCGGCCATTTTGAATCCAACTTTTGTTTTTTCGATAGGAAGAGGGTCATGTGACACATCAAACTTATTGGGAATTTCACAAGAAAAACAATGGTGTGCTTGGTTTTAACGTAACTTTATTCTTTCATGAGTTATTTACAAGTTTCTGACCACTTATAAAATGTGTTCAATGTGCTGGATTGTCAATGCAACCCTCTTCTCCCACTCTTCACACACTGATTGCAACACCGCAGGAGAAATGCTAGCACAGGCTTCCAGTATCCGTAGTTTCAGGTGCTGCACATCTCGTATCTTCACAGCATAGACGATTGCCTTAGGATGATACGAGATGTGCAGCACCTGAAACTACGGATACTGGAAGCATGTGCTAGCATTTCTCCTGTGGTGTTGCTATCAGTGTGTGAAGAGTGGGAGAAAAGGGTTGCATTGACAATCCAACACAATGGGCAGCACATTGAACACATTTTGTAAGTGGTCAGAAACTTGTAAATAACTCATGAAAGAATAAAGTTACGTTAAAACCAAGCACACCATTGTTTTTCTTGTGAAAGTCCCAATAAGTTTGATGTGTCAAATGACCCTCTTCCTATTGAAAAAACAAAAGTTGGATTCAAAATGACCGACTTCAAAATGGCCGCCATGGTCACCACCCATCTTGAAAAGTTTCCCCCCACACATATACTAATGTGCCACAAACAGGAAGTTAATATCACCAACCATTCCCATTTTATTAACGTGTATCCATATAAATGGCCCACCCTGTATATGTGAACCACATTTGTTTCCTATATGGATGTACACCCTGTACAGAATTATTAGGCAAATGAGTATTTTGACCACATCATCCTCTTTATGCATGTTGTCTTACTCCAAGCTGTATAGGCTCGAAAGCCTACTACCAATTAAGCATATTAGGTGATGTGCATCTCTGTAATGAGAAGGGGTGTGGTCTAATGACATCAACACCCTATATCAGGTGTACATAATTATTAGGCAACTTCCTTTCCTTTGGCAAAATGGGTCAAAAGAAGGACTTGACAGGCTCAGAAAAGTCAAAAATAGTCAGATATCTTGCAGAGGGATGCAGCACTCTTAAAATTGCAAAGCTTCTGAAGCGTGATCATCGAACAATCAAGCGTTTCATTCAAAATAGTCAACAGGGTCGCAAGAAGCGTGTGGAAAAACCAAGGCGCAAAATAACTGCCCATGAACTGAGAAAAGTCAAGCGTGCAGCTGCCAAGATGCCACTTGCCACCAGTTTGGCCATATTTCAGAGCTGCAACATCACTGGAGTGCCCAAAAGCACAAGGTGTGCAATACTCAGAGACATGGCCAAGGTAAGAAAGGCTGAAAGACGACCACCACTGAACAAGACACACAAGCTGAAACGTCAAGACTGGGCCAAGAAATATCTCAAGACTTTTCTAAGGTTTTATGGACTGATGAAATGAGAGTGAGTCTTGATGGGCCAGATAGATGGGCCCGTGGCTGGATTGGTAAAGGGCAGAGAGCTCCAGTCCGACTCAGACGCCAGCAAGGTGGAGGTGGAGTACTGGTTTGGGCTGGTATCATCAAAGATGAGCTTGTGGGGCCTTTTCGGATTGAGGATGGAGTCAAGCTCAACTCCCAGTCCTACTGCCAGTTTCTGGAAGACACCTTCTTCAAGCAGTGGTACAGGAAGAAGTCTGCATCCTTCAAGAAAAACATGATTTTCATGCAGGACAATGCTCCATCACACGCGTCCAAGTACTCCACAGCGTGGCTGGCAAGAAAGGGTATAAAAGAAGAAAATCTAATGACATGGCCTCCTTGTTCACCTGATCTGAACCCCATTGAGAACCTGTGGTCCATCATCAAATGTGAGATTTACAAGGAGGTAAAACAGTACACCTCTCTGAACAGTGTCTGGGAGGCTGTGGTTGCTGCTGCACGCAATGTTGATGGTGAACAGATCAAAACACTGACAGAATCCATGGATGGCAGGCTTTTGAGTGTCCTTGCAAAGAAAGGTGGCTATATTGGTCACTGATTTGTTTTTGTTTTGTTTTTGAATGTCAGAAATGTATATTTGTGAATGTTGAGATGTTATATTGGTTTCACTGGTAAAAATAAATTATTGAAATGGGTATATATTAGTTTTTTGTTAAGTTGCCTAATAATTATGCACAGTAATAGTCACCTGCACACACAGATATCCCCCTAAAATAGCTAAAACTAAAAACAAACTAAAAACTACTTCCAAAAATATTCAGCTTTGATATTAATGAGTTTTTTGGGTTCATTGAGAACATGGTTGTTGTTCAATAATAAAATTAATCCTCAAAAATACAACTTGCCTAATAATTCTGCACTCCCTGTATGTATAAGAATCCGTAATTGTCCATATAAAATCAGAGCTGTTTCAGAGACCATACTGTGTGTGTGTGTCATTGATAGCTCTCCAGGCGCCTGTCATTGGGGATGAAGGAGGAATCAGGGTGCATCCAGAAGCAGATCCCTTTCAGTTGGGGGCTCCGTCCAGGATAGCACACACAGGAATTCGGTAAGTACGGAAACTTCCTGCCTTTAGGACTGGGGAGATTCTAATGCTTTCCGAAAACTCTCTGTTTCTATCTTGAATCCACTTCAGACACACTGAAAGGAATAGTATCTATCTTTAGGCATGATAGACTATTAATAAACTACTGGCCAAGTCTAAAAGATAAATTCTTTAGGGAAGGATTTAAAAGAGGAATTCTTTTGGGAAGAATTCAAATATTGTCTGCACCCTGGTTTCTCTTGTCAGCCAATTTCTATCGCTTCTTATCTGTCGCTTTCTTATGCTCTCTTTTATGTTATGATGTTATGAAGCATTAAGTAATTTTATTTTATGCTGAAGGTAAGCAGCAAATGATACTGTGAAAACTGTACTAACTTTATTTTGTGTGTCCTGGAGAACCGTAAGACGCCCCACCGCTAACCCAGAAACTGGTGAATGCAAGTGACGGTTTTAAGGGATAATACTAACAGACAGTTGAGAAGGAAGTTGAGCATAGGCATAAGTCCTCTCTACCCAGTTGACAGGAATTGTCGGAGCCTTTACGGTTCAGTACAGCCAGTCCTGGGGAGAGTTCTGCTCTGCCTCCATCTCAATAAAGTTAGAAGAAATGGGTGCAAAGCAAGGAAAGGTCTCTCCACCCCCTCCGTATGTAGGAGAAACATGTAAGGATTATGTAGCCCGAGTCTGTGGGACTGATTATTATTTAGTTACTCCCTAGGTGGATAATATGGCAGGATGGACAGAGGGGATGAAGAGTATAAATTCGTTCCCTCGGGAAGGGGCTAATGACACCTTCCATATGGACATGGTAAAAGGGTTATGTTTGGGTAACACTGAAGCTTACCCATATTATGGTCCAGACCCCCAGTGGGACATGCAGTATATGAAGTTGGGAGGGGAAAACTGGCTTACTTATGCACCATATTAGTATAACAGACCAAATAAAAAGGTTAAGAAACAGAAGGCAGAGAACCAGGAGGGATATAAAAAGAAACATGAGTTAGAAAAAGAATTGACAAGGGGTTCACTTCAGAAGCCCCCTCCTCCCTATTTAGGAAATATCCCACAGATATATCCATCCTTTTCAAAAGATGACTTAGATTTACTGGCTAGATATAGTGCTACCAACATCCAAACACCTACAGCTCCCCAGGTCCCGCAGCCACCTCCGCAGTTGCCCCAACCTATGCCTGATCAGAGTGGTCAGGATCCAGCGGCTGGTGCTGTTGGTAATGGGGATGTCATATCTCCCAGGCGCCTTAGATCACAAAAGTATTTTCCCAAACCTGAACATATACCTCATCATGATGAGGACAGTGACCTTGAGGAACAGTTCCCTTTTATGACTGTAGGGGACACCTTATTAAAGAAACCTATTGAAGTAGATGATATTAATAAGATTGTTAAACACTGCCCTAAACCCTCTTCATCTTTATCTGGGACATTTCATTATTTGAAGAGAGTTTGTAAAGGGAGATGTCTGACTCAGGAAGATATGCGCCTTATAATAGATGGGATAGTTGGGCACAATTCACCATCGGATTGGAGTAAGGTCCCCTCTATAAGCACTGTAGAGCCCCCGAATACACCGGCTGGAAATTATAAATTAAATACTGAGGCAGGCATAGACACAATGTGGGAAGAAATTAAAGGGATTCTGTCACCCCTTTTACGATTTCAAGCTGGCACCATCGCTATGTTGACTAAAGTAGCTTATTTCCAGGACTCTTCTTTTTACTTTATTACGTTTAGTAGTTTTGATGTAAAAGCGATTTGTATGTTATGCTAATTAGGGTCCAATGTGCCCAGAGGTGCGTTTTTCTCACTCTCCGGTGCCCAGTGACGCCCCCCTGCAGTGCCCAAGAACGCCTCCTGATAGTCAAAACACCTCCTACAGCCTCGGCAAACGGTTCCGCCCCCTCCCCACGTAATAATCTACCTTATAGATATGCCCCGTCCTCTTTCCTGTCTGCAGCCAGAAAACTCGCGCAGGCGCAGTACCGCCTGCTGCCTGCGTGATCATCAACGTCCTGAGGGCAACAGCGCTCAGGTCACATCACTGGGCTCGGCGCATGCCCAGTGAGACTTTTGATGCTGTTGCCCTCAGAAGGTTGATGATCGCGCAGGCTGCAGGCGGTACTGCGACTGTGCGAGTTTTCTGGCCGCAGACAGGAAGGAGGACGGGGCATATCTATAAAGTAGATTATGACGTGGGGAGGGGGCGGAACCGTTTGCAGGGGCTGTGGGAGGTGTTTTAAATATCAGGAGGCTGTCTTGGGCACTGCAGGGGGGCGTCACTCGGCACCGGAGAGTGAGAAAAACGCACCTCTGGGCACCTTGGACCCTAATTAGCATAACATAAAAATCGCTTTTACATCAAAACTACTAAACAAAATAAAGTAAAAAGAAGAGTCCTGGAAATAAGCTACTTTAGTCAACATAGCGATGGTGCCAGCTTAAAATCGTAAAAGGAGGTGACAGAATCCCTTTAAGTGCGAAATGGAGAGCTGTTTTCAGACTAGGTCCTCGTTGTCGACTGCTGTAGCCTGTAAACAAAAATCAGGAGAGTCTGTTATAGACTTTTGGAAGAGGTTTAATGAAGTTTGGACTCTGGAGGCAGGAATGAGTATTCAGGATAATATGCATTCTATGCTCATTCAGACTTTCCTTACCAATCTACAGCCACATCTCCAGCTTACTGTTAAACAAATGATCTCCGAATGGCCTAGTCTTAATAAAGATCAATTCCAAAATAAGTTAATGTTGGTAATGGGGCGGGTTGTTTTGAAATGGTAAGACCTAAAGAGGCCCATTACCAAACTCAGGATAGGAATTGTCCCTCGAATCAGCCTAATAGGGGAAGTGGCAGAAGAAGGGATAGAGGGCCATGCTCTGGGAAAGGGGGGAATAATAGAAATCGTCCTGCAGGTTGCTTTAATTGTGGTAAGACTGACCATTGGATTAGTCGATGCCCTTACCCACTCAGGCAACATGCCCTAAATGATACCCAAGCTCAAGGCACCCAACCATGATGGAATTCCTAGAGGCAGGGGTTATTGAGGAAATTATTTCCCCCTATAATACACCTATCAACCTAGTGAGAAAGGCAGATAATACCTTTAGGTATGTCCAGGATCTTAGAGCGGTACATGCACAGATCATACCCATAGCCCCTGTGGTTCCAGACGTACCATCTCTGCTATCGGCTATTCCTGCCCATGCAGAGTTTTTCTCTGTTATTGATTTAAAGAATGCATTTTTTTCCGTCCCAGTTGACAAGGAGACACGGCCACTCTTTGCCTTCACATTTAAATTTCACTAGTATACTTGGTGTAGAATGCCTCAGGGTTATGTAGACTCCCCAGTAGTCTACTCCATTGTCTTCCAAGTTACACTGCGCCCTTGGACTGCCCCTCATGGTTCTGTCCTTCTACAATATGTGGACGATCTCCTCATATGTAGTTCTACTCGGGAGGCCTGCCAGGCAGACTGTTAGTTTATTACTGTGGTTATGTGAATGTGGTCACAAAGTTTCTAGGAAGAAATTACAATGGTGTATGGAAAGTGTTGAGTATTTGGGCTTTGTTCTCGGTAAAGGTGAGAGGAAAATCAGCCATGCCAGAATTATCTGCCCCGCCCACAAACCAAGAAAGACATGTTGAACTTTCTTAGCATGATTGGTTACTGCCGCCAATGGATTGCTGATTGTTCCTACTATGATAATATTCTGAGACAAGCCACTAATACTGATATGCCTGACTTCATTAAATGGTCTCATGAAATGTTACAAGCTATTAGTAATTTGAAATGTGCAATGGTCTCAAGTCCTGGTTTGGGCCTACCCGACTATGGCGTGATATTTCACTTATTTGTCAGGGACAAATGTAAAACCATGGCGGGAGTCCTGGCGCAAGAACATGGAGGCAAATACCGCCCTGTTTTTTCTCAAAAGTGGTTCCCATACAGGTTCAGGACATGCCTGCATGTCTCAGGAGTTTGGCAGCCTGTGCTATGGTCGCTGAGATGGCCACGCTTAGCACCCTAGGTCATCCAACCACTCTGCATACCTCACACAATGTTCAGGCCCTATTGAAGAACATACATACACAACATATGTCAGCACAAAGACTGAGTGGATATGAAGTTTTTTGCATGTACTGAACTTATACATGAACATACCTCACCTAGGCCTGACTTACAGTCCACACCCATTGAAGGAGCACCTGATATTTTTGTGGATGGATCCTGTTCCCGCCCTAATGACAACACTTATCATGCAGGATACGCTGTGTTTCAACTCCCTGATGTTAATCTAGAATCAAATCCTATACCTTTTCAGTCAGCCCAAGCAGCTAAACTGATTGCCTTCACTAGAGCTTGTTGTCTTTTTGAGGGGAGAGATGTAAATGTATACACTGATTCCAAATATGCCTTTGGGGTTGTACATGATCATGGGGGTAATCTGGCAGAGGAGAGGCTTCACAGCTGCAGATGGGAGGCAAATCTCACATTTCGCCCTAGTACATGATCTCCTGGTCGCCATCCAATTACCAAGCAAAGTTTCTATTATCCATTGTAAGGCACATACTGGTCTCCAAACGCACATGGCTAAAGGGAATGTCCTAGCTGATAAGGCAGCAAAAGAGGCTGCTATTAGAACGGCAGCAACAGTTCAAATGCTCTCCCTAGTTCCAGACATTACCCTTACTGACAATCTACCGTATATACTAGAGTATAAGCCGACCCGAGTATAAGCCGAGCCCCTATTTTTACCCCAAAAAAATGGGAAAAATTATTGACTCGAGTATAAGACTAGGGTGGGAAATGCAGCTATAATGCAGAGTGTATGTGTATATAATGCACACACTCTACATTATATACACACATCTGCAAGAGGGTGACTCCCTGTATTTAATGCAGAGTGTGTGCATTATATACACACACACTCTGCATTAAATACAGGGAGCCATCCACAGATCTCCCCCCTAAACAGTGCCATCCACAGATCCCCCCTAAACAGTGTTATCCACAGATCCCCCCTCCCCTAAACAGTGCCATGATGGCACTGTTTAGGGGAGGGGGTATCTGTGGATGGCACTGTAGGGGGATCTGTGGATGGCACTGTAGGGGGATCTGTGGATGGCACTGCCATCCACAGATACCCCTACAGTGCCATCCACAGATCCCCCTACAGTGCCATCCACAGATCCCCCTACAGTGCCATCCACAGATCCCCCTACAGTGCCATCCACAGATCTCCCTACAGTGCCATCCACAGATCTCCCTACAGTGCCATCCACAGATCTCCCTACAGTGCCATCCACAGATCTCCCTACAGTGCCATCCACAGATCTCCCTACAGTGCCATCCACAGATCTCCCTACAGTGCCATCCACAGATCCCCCTACAGTGCCATCCACAGATCCCCCTACAGTGCCATCCACAGATCTCCCTCCCCGACGCTCACAGCAGTATTCTTACTTTGTCTTTGCTCCGGTAATACAGGCAGTGCGGGGAGCGGCGCTCACTCACTGATGTCACGCGCCTTCTCCCACTAGGCGGCGCAGGCGCGTGACGTCAGTGAGTGAGCGCCGCCCCCCGCACTGCCTGTATTACCGGAGCTAAGACCTAGACTCGAGTATAAGACGAGGAGGCTTTTTGAGCACAAAAATATGTGCCAAAAAACTCGTCTTATACTCGAGTATATACGGTAAGCCTCCAGGATTTGGCTACCAGTAGTGACAAAATAGAATGGCAGTCGGTAGGTGCAGTACAAGAACCTGATACGAGTCTTATTTGCAAAGAGGGGAAACCATGTATTCCAGTTGCAAGCTCCCCGATTTTAATTGCACAATATCATGGTCTTGACCATAGGGGAGCACAGGCAACCACTGACCTCCTTCGGAGAGATTTTTTTATACCAAGTCTTAGATCAAAGGTACAATCTTATGTTTCACGGTGTATTATATGTCTCAGAAACAACCCAAATAATTCAAAGAAGGCCCAACACCAGCATCTGAATTACCCGACTTCGCCATTCACTCACTTACAAATTGACTTCACCCATATCCCAAAGACAGGAAGAAAGCAGGAGTATGCCCTTGTAATTGTGGATATGTTCTCTAGATGGCCGGAGGTTTTTCCTACTACCAATGAAACCACATAAATTGTGGTAAAAATTTTGTTACAAGAGATCATCCCCATATGGGGGTGTCCTGTTCAAATTAACTCAGATAATGGCCCAGCTTTTGGGTCCAGGGTATGTAGGGAGCTTTCCAAAGCCCTTAGGATTGGCTGGAAGTTCCACCTCCCTTATAACCCACAGAGTTTCGGGGTAGTAGAAAGGATGAATAGAACAATTAAAGAAAAATAAGGAAAATTACTGGAGGCACGTTCACTAATTGGAAAAAGTTCTTGCCTATAGCCCTAGCAGAAATTAGGATGCAGCCTAATAAGAATACTGGTTACTCACCATTTGAGGTCCTAATGGGAAGACCCTTCCCCACCCCTTCGGGTCCAAAGGCCCCCATGATAGAAAAAGGGGATCTAGAAGTAGTACAGGCAGAATATGTGAGGAGACTTGTAGAAACTTTAGATCAAATTGAACGAGATGTTGCTGTTGCCTCTCCTTTCTCTCCACAGGAACCTACGCATCCTTTCCAACCAGGAGATGTGGTGATAGTCCAACGCCTGGCAATAGGACGAAAACAGACTGAGTTCCTGTTTGAACCACCCACCCAAATGGTAGCAGTCACCAGAACAGCGATTCTCACAGAAGAGGCTCCAATCTGGATTCACGCTAGCAGAGTGAAAAGGGTCCCTGAGGCTTCTTCTCCGGTGACGGACAAAGACAAAGAGGGTGAAGTAGGTGTGAAATCCCTGAACAGAGAGGGGAGCTCAGAAGAAGTTTCCCTTAAAAAAGTGCCTTGCCACAGGCTGAAGATGATGACCCCACAATATTCTGGGAGATTTGTTTGTCTGCTGATAATTATGAATCTGTGTGTTTTCTTGCCAGTCTGGCTTATTACTACATGTATTTATCACCCAGAGGAGATGAGTTTCTTCTGCGGTGCACCAAATAATCAGTAAGTATATAAAAGACCTCAGGAGCAAGATCCCTTTGCTCCTGTCCCCTTTTATTCTTAACAGAATAGTATAGTCAGAATGGCAAATGCCCTAAATGTTAGTTCATTGTGCCTTAAAGACTTACAGAGCCCACGGGATCTTATACAAACATGTGTTATTGCTGTGCCTACACCCGATGAATCTCTCCTTGAAGTATGGTCGATGGCTAACAACACACAATCTTATATTCCCTTGTATGACTTCTGTGGGGAGTGTCAGAAATTAGGAAATAGCAGGGATAATATTAGAAAAATTACTATTAATGTGACTACAGCAGAGACTTGTTTTACCTTTTCCCAGGATATGACTTTATATTGTGATAGTAGAGACATAAAAAGTGGATTACCTAAGAATAGTGTATATGATTATATTGATGACTACTGTAAAAAGAATAGTAGGCTTGCTAGCTCCCTGAATAATTCCATAAGTTGTAATAAGACCATTGTGACTCCCAGTTTTATCTATAATATAATGCTCCCTAAGGGATGGTTTTTGTCTTGTGGTAACAGCACTTACAATCATGGGTGTAGGAACCCCCAAAAATCTGGGGGGGCGGACAGCATTTTTGCTCGCCGGGTATAAACTTACAGTTCTGAAGACTCAGGGGTACTGGCTTGGCCAGGCAGAAAGAGTGTGGGAGACTGTGAGGCCTTTTTCTCCAAGCTGCTCCGGATCAGTGCTCTGGGCTCCGGGCTGGAAGTGGGCACAATAAGAAAAAAATATTTTTCATTACACCTTAGGTCAGACCACCAATCAGACCCCCAATGTTAATCAGACCTCAGCTAACAGCCCCAATAAGATCCTCAATGTTAATAAGACCTCAGATCACACCTCAGCTCAGACCCCAATATGAATGACCCCCAAACAGACCTCAGATAAGAGCCCCATGCCTCATAGCAGCCCCCAGTGCCTCTCCAGCAGCCCCCAGTGCCTCTCATCAGCCCCCCAGCGCCTCTCATCAGCCAGTAATAACAGCCCCCCCCCTCAATCATGTGCCAGTAATAACAGGGCCCCCCCCCCCCAATCATGTGCCAGTAATAACAGGGCCCCCCACCTAATCATGTGCCAGTAATAACAGGCGCCCCCCCCAATCATGTGCCAGTAATAACAGGGCCCCCCACCCAATCATGTGCCAGTAATAACAGGCGCCCCCCCCAATCATGTGCCAGCAATAACAGGGCCCCCCCCCCAATCATGTGCCAGCAATAACAGGGCCCCCCCATTATGTGCCAGTAATAACCAGGCCCCCTCATTATGTGCCAGTAATAACCAGCCCCCCCCCCATTATGTGCCAGTAATAACCAGGCCCCCCCCCATTATGTGCCAGTAATAACCAGGCTCCCCCATTATGTGCCAGTAATAACCAGGCCCCCCCATTATGTGCCAGTAATAACCAGGCCCCCCCATTATGTGCCAGTAATAACCAGGCCCCCCCATTATGTGCCAGTAATAACCAGCCCCCCCCCATTATGTGCTAGTAATAACCAGCCCCCCCCCCCATTATGTGCCAGTAATAACCAGGCCCCCCCATTATGTGCCAGTAATAACCAGGCCCCCCCATTATGTGCCAGTAATAACCAGGCCCCCCCATTATGTGCCAGTAATAACAGGCCGCCCCCCCCCCCCCAATCATGTGCCAGTAATAGGGCCCCCCCATTATGTGCCAGTAAAAAAATAATTAACACTTATACTTACCTCTTTGGAGAGATGCGATGCAGGACTCTTCCGGCCTGTGTCCCGACTCCAGCGCTGTACGGCTCAGGCGGTGCGATGACGTCATTGCGCCGCCTGCGCCGGCCTCTGATAGGCTGCCGGCCTAGTAGTGCCGGCAGCCTATCAGAGGAACAGGAAAGGGACACCTCCCTGCCCTGCTCCTCCACAGCCTTCTGTTTGTATCGCTATCCTGAGGACGGCGATACAAATAGTCAGATCACTATGGAGATGAGCGCTTCGCTTCCACAATGGAAGCGCTCATCTCAGTGCCTGCCCCGCCGCACACACTGCCGCTGGGGGGGATTTGACCAAACCTGTCCCCCCCCGCATTATTTCCTGGGGGGGATCCGTCCCCCCCGCTTCCTACACTCATGCTTACAATTACATTCCTGCTAATGTTATTGGAGGTTCCTGTGCGTTATCCAGGCTGACTTTGGCCCTTCCCAGTCAACCCCCTATCAGGAGAGCTTACAGATCGGTTACCAAGACTTTATCAGAAAACTGTGACTCTACTTTACCCCTTCTCAGACGTGCAGAATATACAAGTTTGGGCGCTTCTATATTAGGAGTGCCTGGACTGGCTATATATATAATACTTGTACTATAAATTCTATTGCATGTGACTTGGCTAAATCTCTGAATCATACCTCTATCGCCTTATCAGACATGCTTTTAGATCTACAAGGCGTAAGAGGAGCAGTGCTAGAAACTAGATTTGCTTTGGATTATCTGTTACTTAAACATAATATAGGATGTCAAGATTTTAAAGGAATGTGTTGCTTTAATTTATCTGACCATTCCAGATCAATCCAGGCCCATATTCAAGCGTTACATGAAATTGCCAATAATATCAAGAAGGATGTTGATTCATCCTCTTGGTGGGACTGGTTATTGAGCTGGCTGCCGGATTTGAGTTGGTTAAGAACATTATTTATCAGTATTATAATTATAATTGCTTCCTTGATTATCATATGTTGTTGTATCCAATGTTTCCCTTCCCTCATACAGATTTTTTGTGTAATGTGTCCAAAACCCACAGATCCTGGACAATCATATGCTACTTACCTCTCTATGAGAGAAAGAAGATAAGTCATATTCTTGACTTAAGAGAGGATTGAAGGGTTAAATAGAATAAGCTATATGATCTGTATGAATGACAGGATGTTGGGTGACATCATACTAGAGGGTGAGTGTATTTACATTAGCCTTATTTCCATATAAGGAATTGTTTCTACTCAGCACCATTGTATATGTGAACCACATCTGTTTCCTATATAGATGTATGTATAAGAATCCGTAATTGTCCAGATAAAATCAGAGCTGTTTCAGAGACCATACTGTGTGTGTGTCATTGATAGCTCTCCAGGCACCTGTCATTGGGGATGAACGAGGAATCCGGGTGCATCCAGAAGCAGATCCCTTTCAAGAAGTAACCCAAGTAAAGGGGTAGGCCCGTGACAGTGAGGACATGGCCTTAGTTGGCATGTTAACTCCCATGGCAGAGCATTTGGGGAGGTTAATTTTGAAATTAGACAGATGTCCAAATTCTTCCAATAAGTTGAGGATCTCTGGAAAGGCTGTTTCTGGGTCTGATAAGATCAACAACATGTCATCAGCAAACGCTGCCACTGTATGGTGCATAGAACCTATTTTAATGCCTTTGATGTTATCATTTTGTCTGATGGCTTGGATGAGGGTTTTAAGGCAAATTATAAAAATGGTGGGGGACAATGGACAACCTTGGCGGGTGCCATTAGTGATGTTAAAACAAGAGGAAAGGATACCATTACCTCGAACCCTAGCGTGTGGGGCAGAGTACAGGGACAGCACCGCTCTCACAAACTCAGATGGGAAGCCAAATTTGTATAAGGTAGCCTCCATAAATCTCCAGTCGACTCTGTCAAAAGCTTTTTCTGCATCTGTTCCTAATAAGGTGAGGTGGTTGTTGGTGCGTAAAGCATACTGAATTAGCATCTGTATTCTAAAAGGTGCTGTCCCTACACTCCCGTCCACCCAAAAAACCGGATTGCTCAGGAGAGATAAGATCTTGTAGAAAAGATAGGGAGATAGGTCTGTAATTAGACAGATATTCAGGGTCTTTATTTGGTTTTGGAAGGACCACAATGTGTGCCTCCAACGCCTGCTTTGGCGGTAGGGTACCACCAAGCAGAGAGTTGAAATAAGACACCAACTGGGGACCTAATATGGGGATTTTTTTTTTTATAATATGTGAACTGCAGGCCATCAGGGCCAGGACTTTTTCCTGAAGGTATTGAGCTAAGAATTTTTTGTACTTCTGATAGGGTAACAGGGTCCCAGAATTGATAAGGAGGCCAAAGGGAAAGAGCCAGCGGTACATGATCTTAGAAGATCGCATGAGATCTGTGAGTGGCTTCAAAATCCTCCTTTTCTAGGTCTTGATAGATCTGAATTTTGGTACCCAGTAATTGAACGTCACCCATGGCTCTGGCTTTTTGCAATATAGCTTCGGTGTCGCGGAAGCTTAATAGGCCACATATTATGTCTCTAGGGTTGTCAGAAGGGAGCGGTTTAGGGCGTAATGCCCTATAAACTCTTTCAATAACGACAGACTTAGCTCGGCTTGGGCACAGTAACATCGAAAACAGCTCAAACATAAGCGCGGGTAAGTCCTCCTTTTCTGCCGCTTCAGGGAGATTTCTAATTCTTAGATTTCTCCTACGGCTCCTGTTCTCCTGATCTTCCAGGAGCAATAAGGAGTTGTTGATCGCTGTACGATGTGTATCTAAAGTGGATCTGACCGCTGAGTTAAAAGAAAGCAAAGAGTCTTAGTTGTGCTCCAGGGTTTCCACTCTCTCTCCAATATGGCGCACCTCTGTTTTAATAACTGCAAGGTCCGCAGCAATCGGGGCTAAAGCTTTCTGGAGAGCCTCATCAAGGTAACCTTTGGTAAGTATAGCTTGTTCGCTCACCTCATGGCGGATGGAGGAGGTTACCTCAGCAAAGTCAGAGCTCTCCGCTTGAGTCTCAGGGAGAGAGTGCTCTGCATCTTTCGGCCGAGGCACCATCTTGGAAGCGCGTGAGGCATGCTGCTGTGGCTGTCTATTGATGAATTTCTCCATGTCTTGATGGGGTAAGGGGTCTCCCGAAGGTGCAGCTGAGCTTATCGGGTTGTTTTTAGGCTGTATTGTTACCCCTCAGGCTAGTGTGCTAAAACGGGCTGAATAGAAGCTTGGTGGCGGGAGCGCTACTCACAAGCTTTCACCATCCAGCGCGGTCAGGCTCCGCCCCCAACAATTCACCTCTCTTAAAGACATTTTCATCAATAAGATTTTACAAGCTATCTCTTCCCTGAAACTAAACAAATATCCAGGCCCAGACGGCCTATCTAATGACTATAATATAAAAAATATGCCCATATCTCATCTCCCTACTTGCTTAGAACCTTCAATCAAATGTCCCATTCTGGTAATATGCCTCCTGATATGTTACAGGCATTAATCATCACCCTTCCCAAACCATGTAAACCAATAGATCATGTGCCCAACATCAGGCATTTATTTTAAAATATATTCTAAAATCTTGTCTTCCAGATTAGTGGACATTCTCCCAACTATCATTAATCATGACAGTCCTCTGATGGAAAAAGGAGGTTTATTGATCTGATAGATGTTGCTCATTCTACTCGAATGCCTTCTCTGCTCCTATACATGGACACGGAGAAGACATTCCACAGGGTTCATTGGGATTATATCTAAGCTACTCTTTCCGAATTTGGTATTTTGGGATTCTCTCACTGCTCTTATGGCATTATATACTAATCCTACAGCTTCAGTATACTCCTCTGCTTTTCTATATTTCCATATCAAACAGTACAGCCCAGGGTTATCCCCTCTCTCCTTTAATCTTCTCCCTATTTATGGAACTTTTTCCCGAACAAATCAGATCTTCTACTTCAATCTTAGAAATTAAAACTGGACTTTCGGGAGGCGGCGCAGTGTGATGGCCGCATCTTAGATGAGCTCCGGACCCACCGCTCTGTTGAGGCTGCCCTACATACTTCCTGTCGGGCATTGAGGGCGGCCACTACCCGGACAAGCGCTAAATCCCCAGAGGTCCTGGAGACCGCCTTCACTACTGCGGCCTGCGCAACCCGCCCAGCATTACCTCGTGGCGGCAGTGGCCTTACCAGCCAGTCGCAGCACTCAACACCTAGCGCTGCTGCTGCACCTTTCCTCAGGCTGTGCCACTAGACCGGGTAAGCCTACAGAGTAATACAGGGGCATTTAATGCTTGTTTATTAGATTGGTGGACATACCGGCAGGTGCACCACCAGTTTTGCGCCATTAAGTAAAAAGCATAGACAAAAGGGCGGATTCTGCCCCAGCGCTGCAGAGTGGGTCTCTGCCTCATATATCAGTTTATAATCACAAGCGGTTTGTCACCGATACTATTCTGGCTCTGCAATAATAGAACTTACACCTCTAAAAGTTTACTACCGGCCCCGAGGAGGGCAGCATAAATCCCCTTAGACTATCTATTTGATCTAATTAACCCTCATACTGTTGGGCAATTATCTATACCTAAGCCTACATTTTCTCATTGCATTGCCCACCCCTGGATCTTCATTTTAAGGAATTTAATCTACATCTGCTGTAAGAGTTATATATTCAGCACCTCATTGCTTCTCTTTAGGAACATTTTCTTGATTCTTCATGTAATACAATACAATTGCTAATGTGACTCTGCTGATCTTCTTACATTGAAGCTCGACCTATACAGTGAATAACCCCCTTTTTACTTGCCATCCCATGGATAGGTTTATGGGGAAAAGTACCGCTGCCACTAAGTGACACAGAACCCTAACCTGCAGTCAAACCCCATCTTCTCCGGTAAATACGTCCACAGATTCTATGATGGATACTTCAAAGGCGACTGCTCAGGCTATTTCTGATCTACTAATGCCAACTATCGATACTAGGTTGGCAGACTTTCAGTCCTCCTTAGATCTTATTGTCTCTCAAGTAACTGCCCACAATACCCGCCTCACAGAAGTCGAATAGCAGGTTTCTGATTTGGAGGACACTGTCCACTCCTGCCACAAACAATTAGAAGAAAAGGAGCAACTGCTTATCACTTTGCAAAACAAGGTGGACGACTTAGAAAATTGATCCTGGCGTAACAACTTACGCCTAATTGGAGTTCCTGAAAGTGTCCGCCCCAATGAACTCTTATGGCTCGCCTCTGAATGGTTGCCCCAGGAATTAAAGTTGGGAGACTCCATATACAAAATACCAGTGGAACGCGCTCAGAGTGGGCACCCCGCGTGCAGACAGCTCATCTAAGCCGAGACCTGTTATTTTTCGAATCCTCAAGTACCAGGATAAACTTAGAATTATGGCTGTCTTTCGCCAAGCTTCTAAAGTTAACTATGAGAATTCCAAACTCCTACTTTTTCAGGACTTTTCCTCAGCAGTGGTAGAAAAACGAAGAGCCTTCAACCCCGTCTGTAAGCTCCTGCTAGACAAATCTGTCTGTTTCAGCCTCCAGTATCCCGCCACTCACCGATTCTCCATTGGCAACAAAATGTGGGTGTTCAACGATCCCCAGAAGGCTTTAGCCCATCTTGAGGCTTCAGGTCTAGCTACGCCCTCTTCGCCATCTGCAACTACTTGAACGCGGGGGTCACATGTGAATTTTGGTGTAAAGTTACAATTTTATTTGCTCTACTTTGTAAGCACATTCTGAACTCCGGTTATGTAATTTGCTTTACTGTATGTTCTGTTTTCTGTTGCCAGGATGCTGCATAGTGGGGGGGGGATTTTAATTATGTTCATGATTTTAGATAGAGGTGGGGAAAGAAGCTCGTTGTTGAGACCTGTATCCAATGCTATTCAAACCCTTATGGATCATCTAGATCTGATAGATCCCTGGCAATTATTGCACCCCACAGACTCTGAATATACTCATATGTACATAACTCTCATGTCAGAATTGATTAATGGTTGATTCCACATACTTCCATTCACCTTTTGAAATCGTCCCGAATTATGGATATTTATATTTTGGATCATGCACCAGTCTTTCTTGAGTTGTCCTTAATTACGCCTATTCCTCTCTCTAAGAGAAAAAACGAATGGCCTCATCCTCAACCCAAAAAAAAAAAAACTTACTCAGGCATACAAGAAACTTAAGCTTTGTAATACTCCTAAAATGAAACAATACCTAAATGTCTAGCTGATGTGGCTAGTGAACTTAAAGGTTGAACTGGTTCGCATTGATGTCCATTATAAAGGATTCTAAACCCCCCCTGTCTCCAAGCCAGATGAGGAGGCAGTCATCGATATATCTTCGCCAAACTATCAGTTTGCCCCCTTCTAGATTTTTATTCAGGACTGTGTCGATTCTCTCCCTCTCCCACATGGTCATGAAAAGGTTAGCAAGGCTGGGGGCGAATTTTGCCCCCATCGCCACACCAGAGTGCTGGAGGTAAAAAGAATCTTTTTTTTATACAGAGATTCTTTTTACCTCCAGCACTCTGGTGTGGCTTGGAGACAGAGAGGGTTTAGAATCCTTTATAATGGACATCAATGCGAACCAGTTCAACCTTAAGTTCACTAGCCACATGAGCTCTACCTCCGTGGATTTCCTTGACTTAGCTATTTTTGTAGAAGACAGCAGGCTAAAAACCAAAACATTCTTTAAAACCGTAGCTGTGAACACCTATATTGGACTTAATAGTTGCCATCATCCCTCCTGGCTTAAAAATATACCAAAAAGCCAGTTTCAACGCATTTCTAAAAATTGCACCAAAACAGAAGATTATAGGGAACAGGGCCAGATGATGAGATTTTTGGAAAAAGGGTATGAGGAAAAATTTCTGGACCACTGCAGAATAGAAATAGAAGAAAAACGTGATAAGAATAAGCCCCCAAAGAATGAAAAGGGATAACAGCGAAAAAATGATTTTAGGTTCAGTTTTTTGACCCAGTATAATAACAAGGTGGGCCATATCAAAAACATTATTATTAAAAACTGGCATATACTAAAAAATGACCCCGTCCTTAGTAAGGAGATTCCAGATAAACCCCCTATAGTCTTTAAGAGAGCCAGCAACTTGACCAACAGATTGGTCCATAGTGGCAGTTTTGCAACTAATAAAATACGCCCAATAAATAATAAGGACAAATTCACATGGTGCAGTTTCTGTATACCCTGCAGAAACCGCATCCAAAAGGATCGAGTAATGTCTACCAAAACCATACAATCCAAGAAAAGAAACGGAGCCACTTTCAAAATAAGAGGTAACTTCTCTTGTCATAATGTGGGTGTTATCTATCTATTGGAGTGCCCTTGTGGCCTCCAATACGTGGGTAGAACCACACGCAGTCTCAAGACTCGAGTGCAGGAACACATCTGCAATATAAAAAAGGGACTTGAGACACATAGTGTCTCCTTGCATTTTAAAATCCATCATCAAAAAAAAACCAGGGGTCTGCGTTTTACTGGGATCGAGTTAGTCCACATACCCGTACGTGGAGATTTTGTTGCAATTTTAAATAGGAGGGAGGTAGAGTGGATGTATTTGTTGAATACGATCCAACCTCACGGGTTGAACATTGAATGTGATGTAAATTCATGTATAGTCTAGATGTGAAGGGAGAAGTTAGCACTATTCATTAATAGGAGGAGCCTCAACCTATTTTTACTTTTATTTTTATCTAGTTCCCATGATAATATCTGATTCTGTTGTTTTTATATATATATATATATATATATATATATATATATATATATATATACACACATACATATATACACACACACGTGGTAGGAATCTTATTTATTTCCCTCTTTCCCCCTTTTTTTTTTTATGAGCTACTATATTTTAAATAAATTTAGGAGGTCATGCTGACGTATATCAGAAGGGAGGTACCTTTTGTGAATTTATATTCAGCTGTTCCCATTCAGTAATTAACGCCCCAGACGAAGCATTATGGCGAAACCCGGGTCGGGCAACACACCTTGTTCTTAAATACTATTTTAATCCTGTGTTTTTTGTAAGTACAATAAACCATTTTCATCTGTAACCGCTGAGACGTACTTTACTATTTCTGCACCTCCCTTTCTTTGAGTACTATGGAAGTGAGAGACGGTTGCTACCTTGAAGTGACGCTCGTCTAGTGAGATCAGAGTTCAGACCAAACATCTCCTGAACAAGCGGCTCCTGGTCCCTGCTGGTCTTACAACTAGAGCTCCTTGATTGAAGACACACCGGTCTTTTTCTGTGCGCAGTACGAGCGATCCTTGTGAGTATATGGCATACATCCGATGCGATTGGTGTTTGGAACATACTACACCATAGTGCGTTTTTTTCACTGCATTTTAGGTTTCCATGCAAATTAATGATTGAATGTGGTCCATCTAACTGAAGAATTTTCCGAATATAAGAAGAGAATAGGAACATTTAAAAAGAATCTTCTCTTGCAGCGCAATCCTTTTCTTTATCATTGATTTTTTATAATACTGTTGATTTTTTATTGTGATATTTATTGCCAATTTTATTGTTAAATCTTATTATATGCAATAAAAGATCCCCTTACTTATAGAGAGTGCCCCACTTCTATTCTTTATCTGTTTATTATTTTATCATAAGATGAATTAACAGATTAAAAAAAAAAATATATATATGTAAAACTGGCCCTGTCGAGCATAACTCAGGTTACTGAGACATTCGGTTTTTCCCTAGCCAATCATTCTCTACCATATTTAGGCATCTTACTTAGCCAACTTCGTGCCTGTTTAAAAGCAATTTTATACCCTTACTAGACACCATTAAAGCATAGCCTATTCTCTATGAAGCTCCAGAACCGCTCTTGGTTAGGGAAGCAAGCTGAAATTAAAATGGACCATAAGCACCAGAGAGGGAACTAGAGGGGTGCTGTCATGGGTTCTGGAAAATCCAATTACCGGTAAGTGTAATTATAATTTTTCCCTTCACCCATGACAGTACCATAGAGAGATCGAATACCAGAGATAAAAAACACCCCTTGGGAGGGACGTGCTTGAAAAGTAATCTTAAACTATGAAGAAGACCCCAAAAGCTAACAAGAGGTCCAAACTAAAAAAGTGAGAACAATAAACCTAGGAATTTCAACATTATACCTTAAACCCAGGATAATCTTATAAAATAAATCTTATATGGGTCTCTCATCAAGTGTTAACATAAATCAACAGATTTAACAAAACATCTTAGAGAAGTACCTATCTTGACGCAGAGTGATTAAACTGAAGAGGATATCTGAACACCGATTCCTTTGGTACAGATTATATTCCGAGACAGATGTTTCTTCCTGCCTCACCAAAAGTTTCCCAGGAGAGGCCCTTCCAAGGCACGCCACCTGCACTGTTGGAAGAGCTTAGCGGGGAGCTCACCCGGCAAGCTCCCCACCCAGTGATCCAAGATCCATTGAAGGACCAGAAGAACTTCAGATGCCAAAATCTCCAAATTTTCTCGCAATCCGGCATCCATGATGGAACCTTACCGTGGCATCAATCCCTTATCTGTAGGAGCTCACGGATCTGCTGCAAGAGGTCCAAAGAGCCCCCTGAACCCTTCAGACCTCCTAGGGTCCCCACCGCTGGAATCTACTGCACTAAGGACCCCAGCAGACAACCGCCTGTGGCAAGTGCCTTTTGCGCTGTGGCATTAGAAGAATTTTGGTATCTCTGACTTTTAGTGTAACCAGACTGTCTATTACTCTGTAATTGCTCTAGCACCGTTCTATGAAAACAGTAGGTTTAAAGAGCACACCAAATGCTTGAATTAACTTCTTTATTAACTTCAACTTTTCTTCATATATAACACTGCTGCCTCCGCAGCAGTCTATGTACATAACACGTGTTGAAAAGATATCACAAAATGGCAGTATGCATAAGATGGTGTTCAATCTTGTCATTCAACATAAAATGGTGGATATATTTCTCTCTTGAGTATCTGTACTCTCACTTTAAGTTATTTAAGCACTTTATGATCTCTCCAAGAGGTATATCTGAGGTCTAACTAATAGTTCACTTGCTGAAATTGGTCGCAATTTGCAATATGCAGTTAGCAGTAACTATTGGCAGATTGGTGGAGTATGATCTGGTATGGTTGTATGCAATTTGGATTGCAATATGGAATTTGAATTGTGAACTTCGTAGTTTGCAATTGGTGGAACTGTAAGTAAACACACATACACTCACCTAAAGAATTATTAGGAACACCTGTTCTATTTCTAATTAATGCAATTATCTAGTCAACCAATCACATGACAGTTGCTTCAATGAATTTAGGGGGGTGCTCCTGGTCAAGACAATCTCCTGAGCTCCAAACTGAATGTCAGAATGGGAAAGAAAGGTGATTTAAGCAATTTTGAGCGTGGCATGGTTGTTGGTGCCAGACGGGCCGGTCTGAGTATTTCACAATCTGCTCAGTTACTGGGATTTTCACGCACAACCATTTCTAGGATTTATAAAGAATGGTGTGAAAAGGGAAAAACATCCAGTATGCGGCAGTCCTGTGGGCGAAAATGCCTTGTGGATGCTAGAGGTCAGAGAAGAATGGGCCGACTGATTCAAGCTGATAGAAGAGCAACGTTGACTGAAATAACCACTCGTTACAACCGAGGTATGCAGCAAAGCATTTGTGAAGCCACAACACGCACAACCTTGAGGCGGATGGGCTACAACAGCAGAAGACCCCTCCGGGTACCACTCATCTCCACTACAAATAGGAAAAAGAGGCTACAATTTGCACGAGCTCACCAATATTGGACTGTTGAAGATTAGAAAAATGTTGCCTGGTCTGATGAGTCTCGATTTCTGTTGAGACATTCAAATGGTAGAGGCCGAATTTGGCGTAAACAGAATGAGAACATGTATCCATCCTCTGATGGCTACTTCCAGCAGGATAATGCACCATGTCACAAAGCTCGAATCATTTCAAATTGGTTTCTTGAACATAACAATGAGTTCACTGTATTAAAATGGCCCCCACAGTCACCAGATCTCAACCCAATAGAGCATCTTTGGGATGTGGTAAACGGGAGCTTCGTGCCCTGGATGTGCATCCCTCAAATCTCCATCAACTGCAAGATGCTATCCTATCAATATGGGCCAACATTTCTAAAGAATGCTATCAGCACCTTGTTGAATCAATACCACGTAGAATTAAGGCAGTTCTGAAGGCAAAAGGGGGTCCAACACCGTATTAGCATGGTGTTCCTAATAATTCTTTAGGTGAGTGTATAACTGGTTCAGTATACAGTTCTAATCACTATATTAACAGTAGGAACATTATATAAAACTGTTTTAAATACCTATTTTGGCCTCTCTGCTTCCATAAAACACAGCACTTAGTGGAGTGAATGTCGGTTCAGCTTCTCTCTCTGATGAATAATAATTTCTAGAAGCTCCTGCTAGGGAATTTCCCACACAGGATGTGTGAGAGGCTGGCTGTCATTGAGCTTACCTTACATTTTATAATGAATTTTAAAAGGCATACTATCTTTTCTGATTCTGTGAACACAAAATATAAAAGTTATATGACATCCAAACATGAAGTCACTATAAATAACTCTGCTTTTGTCTTTAACACACAAACATAGGAACTGTATTAAGGTTATTGGCAGGTCTAGCTGTATAAACATATAAGCTATGTTAGCAACCTAGGGCAGGTCTTAGCTGGCCAGCGACACCGCCGACCCTCCAGGGACTCCCTGGGAAGTTTTAGATCGGCTGCAAGTATTTATTGGGTTTTGCTGGTGAGCCATACCTCCTGTAGGCCATCCAGACTAAATGGACCAGCCCATCTTCTTACTCCCAACCAGGAGCCATAGAGGACTTTGTTGGTACGCCATATGTCCTGTAGGCCGTCCAAACAACATGGTCCAGCCCATACCTTCACTCCCAACTAGGAGACTTATAGGGCTCTAAACCATCTGGTCCAGCCCGTCTTCTCATTCTCCACTAGGATTATTATAGGGCTTCTATGGTGTACTATGCTTATTGTAGATCATTAAACTACAAACTGTCAATCAGGCATAGCCACAGAACTAGTTCACCATGCAGGCATAGCCATCAAGGTAGACCGCCACCAAGACATGGTTGCATCTCAGGCACAGCTGGTCACAGACATCCGCTCAGAGCCAGGTACCATCATCCAGATACTGTTGCAAGAACAGTCAGTTATCAAGACACGGCGGTACAAGCAGACAGAGCCACAGAAGCCGCCAACCATGAAGACACGGCCCATGCAAAGAAAGCAGCTGAACAAGCACAGCTGCACTCGATAGGCCCAGCAGCAGAAGCAGCCAGTTACAATGCAAAGCTGGAGAAGCATCATCTCAGACAAGCATAACATAGAAACAATCAGCTCCATAGGAACATGAGGCCATGAAAATAGTCACCCTGCCACAAAGACTGACTTTATTTTATTTTTTATTACCACAGACTCAAGGCAGTGAACCAGAAAGGCCCAGGTTCCAAGGCAGCCATCATTTTTTAGGCATGGACCCAAAAGGAGTAACAAGCCAACCAGGCATATACTCAAAGGCAGTCGGCCATGAAAGGCAGCCAGCCTGCTAAACAGAGACTCAAAAGCAGCCAGCCGACCAGGCATAGACCCAAAGGCTGTCAGCTGACCCAGCATGGACACACAAGTGTTCAACCAACCAGGCATAGATGCACAGGCACTCAGCAGACCAGGCTTTCAACAAAGCAGGTATAGATGCAAGACATTCAGCTAAGCAAGCATAGAGATGCACAGGTGGACTGCCAACCAGGCATTTAACAAAGCCAGAATACATGCAAAAATGTTCAGACAGACAGGCATAGCCACACAGGCATACACAGGTCATTAGAATTCAATGAAGCCAAGGGGCAGCCAACCGGGCCCTGAAGCCAAGAGGCAGCCAACCGGGCCCTGAAGCCAAGAGGCAGCCAACCGGGCCCTGAAGCCAAGAGGCAGCCAACCGGGCCCTGAAGCCAAGAGGCAGCCAACCGGGCCCTGAAGCCAAGAGGCAGCCAACCGGGCCCTGAAGCCAAGAGGCAGCCAACCGGGCCCTGAAGCCAAGAGGCAGCCAACCGGGCCCTGAAGCCAAGAGGCAGCCAACCGGGCCCTGAAGCCAAGAGGCAGCCAACCGGGCCCTGAAGCCAAGAGGCAGCCAACCGGGCCCTGAAGCCAAGAGGCAGCCAACCGGGCCCTGAAGCCAAGAGGCAGCCAACCGGGCCCTGAAGCCAAGAGGCAGCCAACCGGGCCCTGAAGCCAAGAGGCAGCCAACCGGGCCCTGAAGCCAAGAGGCAGCCAAAAAAAAAAAAGTACCTATACTTTTTCCTAAAGCCTACATTAACAAATTGCAGTCCTTGTTATCCTATTACTTATGGGGCAAGAAAAAAAACTAGAATTAAGGCCTCTATTCTTCTTCTACATCCCAAACAAGGGGGTTTAAATGCACCTTCCATACTACATTACCACGAAAGCCATTATTTTTAGACCAAATGAAAGCTATCCTAATGAATGACATATCTAAAATATCTAGATATTCTGAAGAATCGTCCCCTTTCCCATTTTTTGGCTTCCCAAGTCTTTTTTTAAACTACAATCTAAACGCCACTGCTAATTCTCAAAACGCTATTCCACATCTGGAACTCTATTCCGGTCAACATAACCTTACTATCCCAATCTCTCTATGATTCTTCTATTGAGATTTGTGAAATAGCAATACCAGATCTATCCCTCTCAATGTGGAAATCTAATGACCTTACTAACAAATCTCAATTATGGGTAAATAATGTTTTTGTTGCCTTTTTTACAGCTCAAAGATGAATATAACATTCTGTCCAAAGACAATTGTGCCACCTCTTACAATCTTATAAACCCTGTACTTTAAAACCAGCACATACCTAATTAAGGGCTTGGTTATACTCCACCACTTTAGCAAATAAGGGTATTTTTAGGGGCTACTAACTGCTGAAGATTGCTCCTCTTGACCCCCTTGAGTCATTAAAAACTATTTGGCAAAAAGACAAACCTCCATTTTCCCTGGCAAATGGATGGAATCCTTCACCATTTCCTCTAATCTTTTAAAAAGCATTAGTCACTTAGAAAATGCTAGAAAAATGTTCTACCACTGGTACTATACTCCTACGTACATTAATAGATTCCTCCCCGAAACTTCTACAAATTGCTGGAAATGTCATGTTCAAAAGGGAACTTCTATAAATCAATGTTAGTCTTGTCAAGTGATCCACAGTCTCTGGATAAAAGCCTTTGACCTCATATCCCATTTGCGTTCATTTACAGTCACTCCTACACCATCTCTAGCTCTTCTCGCAATTGGCCTCATGCCTTTGCATATGAACTTCAAACAGTAATTGCTCATATACTATTTGCGACACGGCTAAAATTGCCTTCTGTTGGAAACAGGAGTGTCTCTTCTCTCCAAAGAATTACTGGAAAAGTCAACAATTGCTGGTACAAGGGTATATTTGCATCAATTTTAGGATGTTCCATACATGGAAAGGAGGTTCTAGTACCCTGTTGGGCTGCCTTTGAGATACAGTTGGGAATGGAGTCATACAGGTTTCGTATGGTATCCAGTGGCAAATTTGCAGACAGATGTTGCAGCTGGGCCTGTAGATCCTGCACACTCATCACTTGTCGAAGCTGGCAGCCCATAAATCTGGTGACTGGGCAGACCAAGGAAGTATTGCAATCTGGCAGAGACATTAAAACTCTTGCTGTCTGTGGGCAAGAATTATCCTGCTTAAAAATGCTTTAGAATCCTAGCACGAGAAGCAACACGTGGCTGCAGATGTCGCTGAGCTGTTAGTGTCCCTCGTATCACTACAAGGGGTGACTCACTGTCGTATGTGGTGCTCCACAGCAAGATTGAAGAGCTCACCAACAGGCCTCCATACTCAAACCCGACTGTCGTGGGATCTCAAACCTGGATTCGTAGCTAAAGATGACAGTTCTAGTCTGTACCATTACAGGTTTCTTGCCAACTACACCTCTGCAAACTAAGACGATGATGGCTGGCTGTCAATGGCAGGACATATAATGGTGCCATGACACTAAATGTCCTTGTTCTAAATGCTTATATATGGTCTGGGCAGAGAGAGAGGTGCCCAAATGAAGGTGGGTCTGGATGGTGGAAAACGAAACTCTGGGATCTGCTTGTGCTTGTTGGCAGATCAAGTGATCCTCTCTACTGTTGGTCTGTCTGGGCTGACCAGGGCCTGTTTGTGTTCCCTCACATAACCACTGCTCCAAACACAGCTAGGTCAGAACAGCTTACTTGGCAGGCAGTTTTGAGATGCAGTCTGTCAACTAGGCAAAATGTCTTCAAGTGTTTCGTAGAGGCATGTCTGGCAGTCAGCAATGTCTCAAGAGGTATACTACCCAAAAGTAGCCTCTGAAAGCCTTTTTTATAAGGAAGCAGGGGAAACACTTATGCAAGCTCTTGTGGCAAGACTTAGGGTGTAGATTTCAGTTATAATCTGTGCCAGTACACGGAGTGGGACCTGTACTGGAGGCAGACCACCCTCCGTTTTTATTTTCCTATGTATTTTATTTACTAAGCTACCATTTTAGTAATTAGCACGACAAAATCATTTTAAATTATTTTTCACTCTTCATCGTAATGAAGTCCTACCCTACTGTGAATTCTAGCACTAATCATTATTGGTATACCTGATCCAACACACTTGTATGTATTATAGACTTACTGAGGCTGGGTTTACAAGTTTTTGGAGAAAAAAATAAATAAAATACCTTATATGTTCTCTCCCTTTATGATCCACACCTGGTTTGGCTTCAAAATCTGTATCTGAAAACGTGAATGTGTAAACCCAGCCTCAATGTTTGTGGTTGCAATTACTTTTTTACAGCTTTGAGACTGTCAGCAACTGAACACATGTTCTATCATTTTCAATGGATTCTGTAGAAGATGGTATCCATGCAGTTGTGGAGTAAACAGATAAAAAGTTACAAAACTGAAAGATTATAATGAAATTATTTCATTTTTATTGATATGGGCAAATAAATCCGCTGTGTTTTCTTACATTAGTCTTAAGTCTACAGTTTGGCATAATTTATGTCTGGCACATTTTTAAATCATGACTTGTGAGGAAACATCTGTCTGTATAAAAAAATAGCAAAAAGTAAAAAAATTATATATACACATAAGTTACATAACGCTTATGGACAGCTTAAACAGTGGCTTAAGTTCTGTCCTTGTGTGCAGTGTTAATCAGCCTCCAGGCGTGGGATAACAGGAAGAATTAGGTTTCCAAAAGCAGAGTCTTGGGTAATGAAGTATCCAGTTGAATGTGCATGTGCATGCTGCGGAGAGAAAATACATATTAGTTGCAATAATTGTTAGAAACTATTTGAAACTGAGCATTTGTAATCAAAAGCAAAGAATCTTCAAATGGTAAGCTATTAAGTCTAAAATGTTTTCAGATCATTAACCCCCTTAAAAGGGAATCTGTCACCAGAATCATCACCATTAAACTAAAACTATTGTCTTGTCTTGTGGTACTTACTACCTCCTTTCCAGATGTGCTTTTCTTTCCTTGCCGCTTGGTTTCTATCTTGAAAAAAATCCACTTTATTCCTTATGCAAATGAGCTACAACTACAACTAACCCAAACCTGAACTTCTGTGAAAAAGTTCGGGTCTGGGTACCACAGTCAGTTTTTTTTATCACGCGAGTGCAAAACACATTGTACCCGCGCGATAAAAACTGAACATCGGAACGCAATCGCAGTCAAAACTGACTGCAATTGTGTTCCTACTCGCGCAGGTTTGCCGCAAAGCAACAGGACGCATCCGGACACGCTCGTCTTGCTCTTCCCTGCGCTCAAGTAACTAACAGACACAGATTGTTAGGGCACATATAGGGAGTCAAAGGTCAGTGAGATAAGATACAAGTTGAGAAGTCTGTCTCTGTATGTTCCACATAGCTGTCTTCAGAGTTCAGCAGATGCTGAAGATGGTAAGAATAGCCCAACACTCAAGAGTGTTTCTAAGGAGACTCTTTACATACTGAAAATAGTAGTGGGTTGTAGTGGCTCTCTCCTTAGTAGTTACAGGGTGGTGCTGCAAGCTCATATAGAGGGAATCACCCCACCCTTTACATACTGTTTTCTAGTAAAAATACACATTTTCCTAATAAAGCACAGAACAAAAATGCTTCGAATCCCTGTCCCTACACAAAAGCACCAGCCTATGTGAGCTCCAACGGTACCGGCCACCAGAGAGGCCAGCATTTTTTTCTATAGTGTCCAAGCACGACCACTGCTGATGGACTGCAGGGTGGTTGCAACCATGGAAGCGAGCAGTGTATAATGTGATGGAAAAATTAATCCAGCCAGCAATGGAAGCACTATGGATAACAACAATACATTAGAAGGCGACTTGTATTAACTTTCTCTACATAATAAATGCTGTTTGCTGAGGTGAGACAACCCCTTTAATGATCTGGCACTTTTTATTTTATTTGGTGCACAAGGTGGTTTAATGGCACGAACTATTATTTGCTACCAAAATAATATTTCACAGGGTTTTTCCCTTTACACATAGGCATGTTTATTAATTTGTATTTAAAATAGATTCCCTAATTTGTGTTAGTCATTTTGATATAAAATATGCAAACTATCTTGTATATATTTGTTACATAATATGTTCTGCAAGAGTTCTTGAAAGACCTCTAGGGACATTTACACTTTTTAGTATTTTGCACTTTTTCACTGGAACTGCAGCATCCATAAAATGCCCCACTTACAGGGAAAAAACAATCACTGGCAGAGCTGATCTGGGGTCTGTTATGCCTAGAGATACCCAGCAAGCATGTGATCACTGGGTCCAATAGCAAAAGTGGCATTGCAGCTTCCTCTATTCACAGCACAGCGCTCATTGAGAGCTACATAAGCTACGAGAAGAATTGTGGGGAATTTATCAAGCCCTGCACCCCAGAATTCTACAAATAGTCACAAAATAGGGCTTTTGGGACTTTTTGGCATCATTTGTGCAAAAATGGTGGGAAAGTGGACAATGTAAGCTAGGTTAACGAGTTTCACTCCAGATTGATCACTGGGACCTTTTTAAAAATTAGCAAAAATGTCCCAAAGTCACAGTAGGGGGTGGTATATAAAACTGGAGTAGCATTTCTAGACAACAGTGTTTGTTTGTAAAATTTTACACATTTTTAAAACTATGTGCCGCATTTGATAAATTTGGTCCCCAGCCGTCTGAGGAGCAGAGCTTTAAAGGGGTTTTACTATCAAATACAATGGGGGCATATCGCCTGCCCAAAGAAATGAACGGGAGCAGGGGCCACGCGTGCGCGGTGCACTCCCATTCACTGTATGGGAGTAGCGCTTGGTGGTGGATGGACCCCAGGAAACCCTGTGTCCTCCAGCCACAGCTCTCCCCGCTCAGTTCTCCTTGTAGGTAAGGGACCCAGAGGTGGGACACGCACCTATCAGACAATGGGAATACCCCTTTAACCTCCTTTTATTACAAACTTGAAGCATGTACTGGTAACTTCCAACATAAGCAAATCAATGCAAGTTCTGGGATGATTTTTCATGTAAAAGATTATTCCTATGATTGTTGTAGAGTAAGTTAAGAGTTTAATTGGCTTTAATATGCATTCATGTCAGTAATCAACTATTTACTGTACCAAGTCTAGTTTGTAGACTGTAAGCTGGTTAACATCATTAGGCTACATTCACACATATAAGTAGTGCACTGGTCCAACGACTGTTAAAAACAGCTACAAGGGTCTCAGGAGTTAAAATACAAAAAACTCACCTCATCCACTTGACCGCTCTGGGACACTCGCTTATTAAAACCTTGCTATTTACTGAACGCAGCAGGACCAGCGTTGTGAGGTTACAAGCTGGAAACGTAAGGTTCTGCTGGTTTATTATTTTTTTTAGGTCGGCACACTGTCAGTTTTTCATGGCCATTTTGTGCATCCATTTTCTGAAAAATCATGACAGTTATAAATGGAAAATGGATGCACAACCGTTGAATAGTGTGTCTGTTTTTAACAGGCTTTATTTTCACTGTTGTGTGAATGTGGCCTTACAATAGAGCCTGGAAAAGATGTTTATTTCTCCCTCTACCACCTGCCAGTAATTCATGAAGAGATGAATGAGTAGACCCTACTAAAGCTACTGCTGTGGAGGTTGGCCATTAACCACTTCAGCCCCCAGTGCTTAAACACCCTGAAAGACCAGGCCACTTTTTACACTTCTGACCTACACTACTTTCACCGTTTATTGCTCGGTCATGCAACTTACCACCCAAATGAATTTTACCTCCTTTTCTTCTCACTAATAGAGCTTTCATTTGGTGGTATTTCATTGCTGCTGACATTTTTACTTTTTTTTGTTATTAATCGAAATTTAACGATTTTTTTGCAAAAAAATGACATTTTTCACTTTCAGAAGTAAAATTTTGCAAAAAAAACGACATCCATATAGAAATTTTGCTCTAAATTTATAGTTCTACATGTCTTTGATAAAAAAAAAATGTTTGGGTAAAAAAAAAATGGTTTGGGTAAAAGTTATAGCGTTTACAAACTATGGTACAAAAATGTGAATTTCCGCTTTTTGAAGCAGCTCTGACTTTCTGAGCACCTGTCGTGTTTCCTGAGGTTCTACAATGCCCAGACAGTACAAACACCCCACAAATGACCCCATTTCTGAAAGTACACACCCTAAGGTATTCGCTGATGGGCATAGTGAGTTCATAGAACTTTTTATTTTTTGTCACAAGTTAGCGGAAAATTATGATTTTTTTTTTTTTTTTTTTTTTTCTTACAAAGTCTCATATTCCACTAACTTGTGACAAAAAATAAAAAAAGTTCTATGAACTCACTATGCCCATCAGCGAATACCTTGGGGTCTCTTCTTTCCAAAATGGGGTCACTTGTGGGGTAGTTATACTGCCCTGGTATTCTAGGGGCCCAAATGTGTGGTAAGGAGTTTGAAATCAAATTCTGTAAAAAATGACCTGTGAAATCCGAAAGGTGCTCTTTGGAATGTGGGCCCCTTTGCCCACCTAGGCTGCAAAAAAGTGTCACACATCTGGTATCTCTGTATTCAGGAGAAGTTGAGGAATGTGTTTTGGGGTGTCTTTTTACATATACCCATGCTGGGTGAGATAAATATCTTGGTCAAATGCCAACTTTGTATAAAAAAATGGGAAAAGTTGTCTTTTGCCAAGATATTTCTCTCACCCAGCATGGGTATATGTAAAATGACACCCCAAAACACATTCCCCAACTTCTCCCGATTACGGAGATACCAGATGTGTGACACTTTTTTGCAGCCTAGGTGGGCAAAGGGGCCCATATTCAAAAGAGCACCTTTCGGATTTCACAGGTCATTTTTTACAGAATTTGATTTCAAACTCGTTACCACACATTTGGGCCCCTAGAATGCCAGGGCAGTATAACTACCCCACAAGTGACCCCATTTTGGAAAGAAGAGACCCCAAGGTATTCGCTGATGGGCATAGTGAGTTCATGGAACTTTTTATTTTTTGTCACAAGTTAGTGGAATATGAGACTTTGTATGAAAAAAAAAAAAAAAAAAAAATAAGCATTTTCCACTAACTTGTGACAAAAAATAAAAAATTCTAGGAACTCGCCATGCCCCTCACGGAATACCTTGGGGTGTCTTCTTTCCAAAATGGGGTCACTTGTGGGGTAGTTATACTGCCCTGGCATTTTCCAGGGGCCCTAATGTGTGGTAAGTAGGTAAATGACCTGTGAAATCCTAAAGGTGCTCTTTGGAATATGGGCCCCTTTGCCCACCTAGGCTGCAAAAAAGTGTCACACATGTGGTATCGCCGTATTCAGGAGAAGTTGGGGAATGTGTTTTGGGGTGTCATTTTACATATACCCATGCTGGGTGAGAGAAATATCTTGGCAAATGACAACTTTTCCCATTTTTTTATACAAAGTTGGCATTTGACCAAGATATTTCTCTCACCCAGCATGGGTATATGTAAAATGACACCCCAAAACACATTCCCCAACTTCTCCTGAGTACGGCGATACCAGATGTGTGACACTTTTTTGCAGCCTAGATGCGCAAAAGGTGCCCAAATTCCTTTTAGGAGGGCATTTTTAGACATTTGGATACCAGACTTCTTCTCACGCTTTGGGGCCCCTAGAATGCCAGAGCAGTATAAATACCCCACATGTGACCCCATTTTGGAAAGAAGACACCCCAAGGTATTCAATGAGGGGCATGGCGAGTTCATAGAAATTTTTTTTTTTTGGCACAAGTTAGCGGAAATTGATATTTTTAATTTTTTTCTCACAAAGTCTCCCGTTCCGCTAACTTGGGACAAAAATTTCAATCTTTCATGGACTCAATATGCCCCTCACGGAATACCTGGGGGTGTCTTCTTTCCGAAATGGGGTCACATGTGGGGTATTTATACTGCCCTGGCATTCTAGGGGCCCTAAAGCGTGAGAAGAAGTCTGGAATATAAATGTCTAAAAAATTTTACGCATTTGGATTCCGTGAGGGGTATGGTGAGTTCATGTGAGATTTTATTTTTTGACACAAGTTAGTGGAATATGAGACTTTGTAAGAAAAAATAAATAAAAATTCTGCTAACTTGGGCCAAAAAAATATCTGAATGGAGCCTTACAGAGGGGTGATCAATGACAGGGGGGTGATCAATGACAGGGGGAGTGATCAATGACAGGGGGAGTGATCAATGACAGGGGGAGTGATCAATGACAGGGGGAGTGATCAATGACAGGGGGAGTGATCAATGACAGGGGGAGTGATCAATGACAGGGGGAGTGATCAATGACAGGGGGAGTGATCAATGACAGGGGGAGTGATCAATGACAGGGGGAGTGATCAATGACAGGGGGAGTGATCAGGGAGTCTATATGGGGTGATCACCACAGTCATTGATCACGCCCCTGTAAGGCTTCATTCAGACGTCCGGATGCGTTTTGCGGATCCGATCCATCTATCAGTGCATCCGTAAAAATCATGCGGACATCTGAATGGAGCTTTACAGGGGGGTGATCAGGGAGTCTATATGGGGTGATCACCACAGTCATTGATCATGCCCCTGTAAGGCTTCATTCAGACGTCCGGATGCGTTTTGCGGATCGGATCCATCTATCAGTGCATCCGTAAAAATCATGCGGACATCTGAATGGAGCTTTACAGGGGGGTAATCAATGACAGGGGGGTGATCAATGACAGGGGGGTGATCAGGGAGTCTATATGGGGTGATCAGGGGTGATCAGGGGCTAATAAGGGGTTAATAAGTGACGGGGGGGGGGGGTGTAGTGTAGTGTAGTGGTGCTTGGTGGGACTTTACTGAGCTACCTGTGTCCTCTGGTGGTCGATCCAAACAAATGGGACCACCAGAGGACCAGGTAGCAGGTATATTAGACGCTGTTATCAAAACAGCGTCTAATATACCTGTTAGGGGTTAAAAAAAAACACATCTCCAGCCTGCCAGCGAACGATCGCCGCTGGCAGGCTGGAGATCAACTCTCTTACCTTCCGTTCCTGTGAGCGCGCGCGCGCCTGTGTGCGCGCGTTCACAGGAAATCTCGCCCATCGCGAGATGACGCATATATGCGTGACTCTGCGCAGGGCTGCCACCTCCGGAACGCGATCCTGCGTTAGGCGGTCCGGAGGTGGTTAACAGGTCCCACATCGTGTGCCGCAGACAAACTCAGCTGATATCCTTTTATTTAAACACAGAACGTACCTGAAGTGCAGCTTTTTGTTGGGCAGCTATATGCTGCTGCTCTGCGTGGTCACGGAAATCCTTGTTAACATTTGGTCTTGACAGGGCTACACTGTGAGAAGATACAAGAAATACAAATAATAAAAAGAGAAGTAATTTTGCACTTTATAATACAGCCTGTAAAACATAGCCCCAGTCAAAATGTACTTTAATTTCCTATGACATCTATACTCAGCTGGTGCGCATGGTCCAGCTATGGAAGCATGAGGATGTGTCTTCTAGAGCTCCTCAATCTCCTCTGAGCAATTCTTCTGCATCCTACTGCTAACAATGGGGAAATATCCCCAAAAAACAGAAGAGCTAAGCCTGCCTGCTGCTCTCTTTATATCTTGATTAGGTGGTACATATAGCTGTGCGTGCGCCTCTTCTCACTGGATGCTTGATGCACACAGAGGTAACTAGGAGCAGCACACTATATGTGCAGGGTTTGCGCTCCTGAATGTGGATGCCCAACGGCATAGGTAGGTTTAGCGTAGGACCTGCATGACTGAGACCACTTTGGCGCTGCACAGATGTGTTTTGATCACAATATATTGGCTAAGACAACGGCAATAAACCTTAGGCTACTTTCACACTAGCGTTCAGAGCGGATCCGTCTGATGTCTGCACAGACGGAACCTCTCCTATAATGCAGACGTTTGGATCCATTCAGAACGGATCCGTCTGCATTATAGTTTAGAAAAAATTGTAAGTGTGAAAGTTGTTCAGACGGATCTGTCCAGACTTTACATTGAAAGTCAATGGGGGACGGATCAGTTTGAAAATTGAGCCATATTGTGCCAACTTCAAACAAATCCGTCCCCATTGACTTACATTGTAAGTCTGGACGGATCCGTTTGCCTCCGCACGGCCAGGCGGACACCCGAACGCTGCAAGCAGCGTTCAGGTGTCCGCCTGCTGAGCGGAGCGGAGGCTGAACGCTGCCAGACTGATGCATTCTGAGCGGATCCACATCCACTCAGAATGCATTGGGGCAGTACGGATGCGTTCGGAGCCGCTTGTGAGAGCCTTCAAACGGAGCTCACAAGCGGAACCCCGAACGCTAGTGTGAAAGTAGCCTTAATTGACTTTTGCAAAAGAAAGCGCTTATAGCAGAGATAACTGTGGAGACCACATATATGCTTCCTGCTCTCCTCCCACATTTCTTTCCAAACAACTTTCTTCCCCTTCATTATTTTCCCTCTTCTCTTTCTTTTCCATATTTCTTTTTTTATTTTCTGTATGCTTTTCCTTCCTTTTTCACTCTAGGTTGCAGTGATGTACCTTATCACACCATGCTAATTTTTGGTCACTGTTACTGTATCTATTTGTTGACTATTTTTGCCATTTGTTTCATTAGACTGCTTAGCTATCCTGTGGGTCGGATCACATGGGCTAGCCTCCACCCCCATACGCATCAGTGACCCTGTGAATGCTCACTGGTCACTGTCTTTCCTTGGACTACTTTATGTAAATCAAGTACTAACCACTGGATACCAGGATTACCCCACAAAACCTGCCAGTCATATAGCTAACACATGTTGGCCCTTGTCAGTGTTAGGCCTCTTGCACACGACCATATGCCCTCCGAGATATACGGTCCGTGAGCGGGCCATATGTCCTGGCGCGGCATTGATCGTGCGCCCAGCATCAAAGATTACAATAATGCTGTGCCCGTCGGGCCGCCCTATTGTCCCGCACTCATAATATCGTACGAGTGTGGAACAATAGCCCCGCGGGCGGCTCGACAAGCACAGCTTAATTGTAATCCATGATACTGTATGCTCCCGTGCACACGATCAATGCCGCTCCGAAACATATGGCCCACTCACAGACCGTATATCTCGGGGGTGGGGGGAGTATCGTGTGCAAGGGTCCTTACTCAGATCTTTACGTTTGCCCATATTTTTCTACTTCCAAACACATCATCTTCAAGAACTGACTGTTCCCTTGCAATGTAATATATCCCATTGGGATATTGTCACAAGATGAATGTTATTCACAACACCTGTGGTTTTGATGTTATATTAACTGAAGCAGCCTCAGAGTGCAAAACTTGGACGTGGCTGGAACCCAGTGACATTTATCAAGAGTTTCACTCCACCATTGTGGCACAACTCATACCTTCACCGTAATTTGTGACTTTTCAGTTCTCTGACCACTTTTTAAATCTGGTGAGAAAAATGCGTTGGGCTTAGCAGGGTGCGGGGCCTCCCATGGCCCGACAGATTTACTATCATTTAAGCTAGAAGGTTCATTATTAGGGATGAGCGAACCCGAACTGTATACATTTTCGTAAAAGCCTGGGTTCGGGTTCGGTGTTCGGCGCTTTTTGAAAGGCTGCAAAGCAGCCAATCAACAAGCGTCATACTACTTGCCCCAAGAGGCCATCACAGCCTTGCCTACTATTGGCATGGCTGTGATTGGCCAGTGCAGCATGTGACCCAGCCTCTATATAAGCTTGGGTCACGTTGCGCTGCACGTCACACTGCTGATTCAAGCATAGGGAGAGGTTGCAGCTGCGACGTTAGGGCGAGATTAGGCAGATTAACTCCTCCAAAAGACTTCATTCTGTGATCGATCTGCAGCTGTGGATCATTGAAGTGCTAATATTGACTTGCTCACTTTTTTGAGGCTGCCCAGAGCGTTTTTAGATCACTTTTTTCTGGGGTGATCGGCGGCCATTTTGTGACTTGTGGTGCGCCAGCACAAGCTATCACCAAGTGTATTTAACCATCAATAGTGTGGTTATTTTGTGCTATATCCTACATCAGCTGCAGGCTGAGCCTGTGTCACCGAAGTGCATTTAACCATCAACAGTCTGGTTATTTTTTGGCCATATATTACATCTGGTGCAGGCTGAGCCTGTGTCATCCAAGTGCATTTACCATCAACAGTGTGGTTATTTTTTGGCCATATACTACATCAGGGGCAAGTTGAGCCTGTCACCCAGCGCCTAAAAAAAATAGACCTGACATTTCTATTCAACCAAATCTGTACTGTTTTAGCTGGTCAAGTTATTTGTAGTGACCGTAAAAGCACACTTTTGGTTCTGGGTTGAAAAACTATTTCCAAATTTGCCATTCTCAAAATAACTAGTTTCTGGTATTTGAGGCCTACTTGAAATCTATCCCAAAAAGGATATCTTACATTGAAGGTGCTGATAGTGTCATTCAGAAAAACCTAAGACACACGCTACCATGCAGATAGAAGTCTGATTCTGTGATTAAACCTATACCTGTCACATAGCGCAAAAAAAAAACAGGCCTGACATTTCTATTCAACCAAATCTGTACTGTTTTATCTGGTCAAGTTATTTGTAGTGACCGTAAAAGCACATTTTTTGTTCTGGGTTGAAAAACTATTCCCAAATTTGCCATTCTCAAAATTGTGGTGAACGGGAACAATGAGGAAATCATCTAATAAGGGATGCGGACGTGGACATGGTCGTGGTGGTGTTAGTGGACCCTCTGGTGCTGGGAGAGGACGTGGCCGTTCTGCCACAGCTACACGTCCTAGTGAACCAACTACCTCAGGTCCCAGTAGCCAGCAGAATTTACAGCGATATTTGGTGGGGCCCAATGCCGTTCTAAGGATGGTAAGGCCTGAGCAGGTACAGGCATTAGTCAATTGGGTGGCCGACAGTGGATCCAGCACGTTCACATTATCTCCCACCCAGTCTTCTGCAGAAAGCGCACAGATGGCGCATGAAAACCAAGCCCATCGGTCTGTCACATCACCCCCATGCATATCAGGGAAACTGTCTGAGCCTCAAGTTATGCAGCAGTCTCTTATGCTGTTTGAAGACTCTGCTGCCAGGGTTTCCCAAGGGCATCCACCTAGCCCTTCCCCAGGGGTGGAAGAGATAGAATGCACTAACGCACAACCACTTATTTTTCCTGATGATTAGACATGGGAATACCACCTCAGCACGTCTCTGATGATGACGAAACACAGGTGCCTACTGCTGCGTCTTTCTGCAATGTGCAGACTGAACAGGAGGTCAGGGATCAAGACTGGGTGGAAGACGATGCAGGGGACGATGAGGTCCTAGACCCCACATGGAATGAAGGTCGTGCCACTGACTTTCACAGTTCGGAGGAAGAGGCAGTGGCGAGACCGAGCCAAAAGCGTAGCAAAAGAGGGAGCAGTGGGCAAAATCAGAACACCCGCCGCCAAGAGACTCCGCCTGCTACTGACCGCCGCCATCTGGGACTGAGCACCCCAAAGGCAGCTTCAAGGAGTTCCCTGGCATGGCACTTCTTCAAACAATGTGCTGACGACAAGACCCGAGTGGTTTGCACGCTGTGCCATCAGAGCCTGAAGCAAGGCATTAACGTTCTGAACCTTAGCACAACCTGCATGACCAGGCACCTGCATGCAAAGCATAAACTGCAGTGGAGTAAACACCTTAAAAACAAGGAAGTCACTCAGGCTCCCCCTGCTACCTCTTCTGCTGCTGCCGCCCCGGCCTCTTCTGCTGCTGCCGCCGCCTCGGCCTCTTCTGCTGCTGCTGCTGCCGCCGCCGCCTCGGCCTCTTCCTCTGCCTCTGGAGGAACGTTGACACCTGCCGCCCAGCAAACATGGGATGTACCACCAACACCACCACCTGCGTCACCAAGCATCTCAACCATGTCACACGGCAGCGTTCAGCTCTCCATCTCACAAACATTTGAGAGAAAGCGTAAATTCCCACCTAGCCACCCTCGATCCCTGGCCCTGAATGCCAGCATTTCTAAACTACTGGCCTATGAAATGCTGTCATTTGAAGCTGTGTGTGTCCACCAGCCTAAACAGCTCATGTCACTTGCTGTCCCACAGTATGTTGTTCCCAGCCGCCACTACTTCTCCAAGAGAGCCGTGCCTTCCCCGCACAAACAAGTGTCCGATAAAATCAAGTGTGCACTGCGCAACGCCATCTGTGGCAAGGTCCACCTTACCACAGATACGTGGACCAGTAAGCACGGCCAGGGACGCTATATCTCCCTAACTGCACACTGGGTAAATGTAGTGGCGGCTGGGCCCCAGGCGGAGAGCTGTTTGGCGCACGTCCTTCCGCCGCCAAGGATCGCAGGGCAACATTCTTTGCCTCCTGTCTCCTCCTCCTCCTACTCAGCTTCCTCCTCCTCTTCTTCCACCTGCTCATCCAGTCAGCCACACACCTTCACCACCAACTTCAGCACAGCCCGGGGTAAACTTCAGCACAGCCCGGGGTAAACGTCAGCAGGCCATTCTGAAACTCATATGTTTGGGGGACAGGCCCCACACCGCACAGGAGTTGTGGCGGGGTATAGAACAACAGACCGTCGAGTGGTTGCTGCCGGTGAGCCTCAAGCCCGGCCTGGTGGTGTGCGATAATGGGCGAAATCTCGTTGCAGCTCTGGGACTAGCCGGTTTGACGCACATCCCTTGCCTGGCGCATGTGCTGAATTTGGTGGTGCAGAAGTTCATTCGCAACTACCCCGACATGTCAGAGCTGCTGCATAAAGTGCGGGCCGTCTGTTCGCGCTTCCGGTGTTCACACCCTGCCGCTGCTCGCCTGTCTGCGCTACAGCGTAACTTCGGCCTTCCCGCTCACCGCCTCATATGTAACGTGCCCACCAGGTGGAACTCCACCTTGCATATGCTGGACAGACTGTGCGAGCAGCAGCAGGCCATAGTGGAGTTTCAGCTGCAGCACGCACGGGTCAGTCGCACTGCGGATCAGACACACTTCACCACCAATGCATGGGCCTCCATGCGAGACCTGTGTGCCCTGTTGCGCTGTTTCGAGTACTCCACCAACATGGCCAGTGGCGATGACGCCGTTATCAGCGTTACAATACCACTTCTATGTCTCCTTGAGAAAACACTTAGGGCGATGATGGAAGAGGAGGTGGCCCAGGAGGAAGAGGGGTCATTTTTAGCACTTTCAGGCCAGTCTCTTCGAAGTGACTCAGAGGGAGGTTTTTTGCAACACCAGAGGCCAGGTACAAATGTGGCCAGACAGGGCCCACTACTGGAGGATGGAGGAGGACGAGGATGAGGATGAGGAGGATGAGGATGAAGCATGTTCACAGCGGGGTGGCACCCAAAGCAGCTCGGGCCCATCGCAGGACGATGACGATACGCCTCCCACAGAGGACAGCTTGTCCTTACCTCTGGGCAGCCTGGCACACATGAGCGACTACATGCTGCAGTGCCTGCGCAACGACAGCAGAGTTGCCCACATTTTAACGTGTGCGGACTACTAGGTTGCCACCCTGCTGGATCCCCGGTACAAAGACAATGTGCCCACCTTACTTCCTACACTGGAGCGTGATAGGAAGATGCGCGAGTACAAGCGCACGTTGGTAGACGCGCTACTGAGAGCATTCCCAAATGTCACAGGGGAACCAGTGGAAGCCCAAGGCGAAGGCAGAGGAGGAGCAAGAGGTCGCCAACGCAGCTGTGTCACGGCCAGCGTTAGCATGGCAGAGATGTGGAAAAGTTTTGTCAACACGCCACAGCTAACTGCACCACCACCTGATACGGAACGTGTTAGCAGGAGGCAACATTTCACTAACATGGTGGAACAGTACCTGTGCACACCCCTCCACGTACTGACTGATGGTTCAGCCCCATTCAACTTCTGGGTCTCCAAATTGTCCACGTGGCCAGAGCTAGCCTTTTTTGCCTTGGAGGTGCTGGCCTGCCCGGCGGCCAGCGTTTTGTCTGAACGTGTATTCAGCACGGCAGGGGGCGTCATTACAGACAAACACAGCCGCCTGTCTACAGCCAATGTGGACAAGCTGACGTTCATAAAAATGAACCAGGCATGGATCCCACAGGACCTGTCCATCCCTTGTGCAGATTAGATATTAACTACCTCCCCTTAACAATATATTATTCTACTCCAGGGCACTTCCTCATTCAATACTATTTTTAATTTCATTTTACCATTATATTGCGGGGCAACCCAAAGTTGAATGAACCTCTCCTCTGTCTGGGTGCCGGGGCCTAAATGTGTGACAGTGGCCTGTTCCAGTGGTGGGTGACGTGAAGCCTGATTCTCTGCTATGACATGAAGACAGATTCTCTGTTATGCGACCTCTCTCCTCTGCCTGGGCCTAAATATGTGACAGTGGCCTGTTCCAGTGGTGGGTGACGTGAAGCCTGATTCTCTGCTATGACATGAAGACAGATTCTGCGCTGACATAAGGCCAGATTCTCTGTTACGGGACCTCTCTCCTCTGCCTGGGTGCCTGGGCCTAAATATGTGACAGTGGCCTGTTCCAGTGGTGGGTGACGTGAAGCCTGATTCTCTGCTATGACATGAAGACAGATTCTCTGTTATGCGACCTCTCTCCTCTGCCTGGGTGCCTGGGCCTAAATATGTGACAGTGGCCTGTTCCAGTGGTGGGTGACGTGAAGCCTGATTCTCTGCTATGACATGAAGACAGATTCTGCGCTGACATAAGGCCAGATTCTCTGTTACGGGACCTCTCTCCTCTGCCTGGGTGCCTGGGCCTATATGTGTGACAGTGGCCTCTTCCAGTGGTGGGTGACATGAAGCCAGATTCTTTGCTATGGCATGAAGAGACTGATTCTCTGCTGACGTGAAGCCAGATTCTCTGCTATGGGACCTCTGTCCAATTGATATTGGGTCATTTTTATTTTTTTAATTTTTATTTTAATTCATTTCCCTATCCACATTTGTTTGCAGGGGATTTACCTACATGTTGCTGCCTTTTGCAGCCCTCTAGCTCTTTCCTGGGCTGTTTTACAGCCTTTTTAGTGCCCAAAAGTTCGGGTCCCCATTGACTTCAATGGGGTTCGGGTTCGGGACGAAGTTCGGTTCGGGTTCGGATCCCGAACCAGAACATTTCCGGGAAGTTCGGCCGAACTTCTCGAACCCGAACATCCAGGTGTTCGCTCAACTCTATTCATTATGACTGTGGTCTATAAAAGGGAAACGGTCATCCACTTTATGCTGCTATTATTGAGGGCACCATAAAGTAATGACAGGCATGCTGATTTCATTGGTCTGCCACTTAAAGCAGCACTGCAACAAAATGTTTTATTATTTTGCCTATTAGTTACAGGGCATTTTGTAAACTGTCAGTCGGATGAAAGGCACCAGGATTGGCATTTGGTCGATTGTAAGTCACAGTCCACAGTGCTCACACGGCCCAGTCAATGAACTAATAGCAAAACAATATTGAGGTAGTAGAAAGGGTATAAACCATTATTTTTAGGCCAGCATTCCGTCGTTACCACCATTTAATCATATCGGAGTGATGCTGGAAAGGCCGCAAGAGGGGGAGGGAAGAGGATCTCTTGCTGGGTGGCAGACTAAAAAGGTAGGCACTCACCAGCATGTATAGCTAGATTCTTAAATGGACAGCAGAGGTCTGTTCGGAAGAAAGCATTCCACCCAAGGTGTCCATATTTAAGAATTGATTATGACGGTCTGCTAAAATAGAGGTACATTTTTTGCTGACCACATAAAAATCTATGGGGTCTTTTTCAAACTGGTGTAAAGTAGGACTGGCTTAGTTGTCCATAGCAACCAGATTCCACCTTTTATTTTTGACAGCTCCTTTGGAAAATGAAAGGTGGAATCTGATTGGTTGCTGTGGGCAACTAAACCAGTTCTATTTTACACCAGTTTGATAAATCTCCCCACTAGTCTGCGCTTTACTTCGGAGAAGTCCAGAGAGGGTTTTTTCCAGGCTGCTACAATCGTCTGGTAGTCAAGAAATAGAAACAGTCGGGAGAGTGGAGGGATTCTCAGGATTCTCTTATTAAGTAATGCCTCATACCCGTTCTTCTGGATATTAGAACCCATTACGAAGTTAATAAGGTTATAAACTCTGATCCAAAGTCTTTTCACCAGAAGGCAGGCCCACCAGATATTTTGTTCAGATTTAAAAAACACACACACACACACACACACACACACACACACACACACACATATATATATGCCTTGTATGTGTATGAATTTTTCTCCATACTAATCATCAAGGTGAAGACAACCACAAACCGTAGTCATTCTATGTCTCAAAATCACTTTTTCTTACCTTGCCCCTGGATTGTTTGTTGACGACTGATTTTGCAGGAGCAATTTTCTCTTCTCCTTGTCTAGTTCTGCCAAAATAGCAACTCTGTTCTTGCTTGCAAAGCCTATGGACAAACAAATGGATATGCAATAACCCTTGATAAAAAAATTATCTTGATTTTTAAATGAAAAAATAAATAAATTTTAAATGCATAAGACAATGAACCAGTTTAATATTTGCGGTTGTCTGGTTGTGGATGTGAATCACGGAAAAAAAGATACAGAACATCCTGCACGATACGATAATGAATGTTGCGGATGTACATGGCTACATTCATACAGAAAATAATGCACTATAGTAATAGATGCAAACACAACATATGGACTAAGCCCTCACTCCAATGATAAAATCTGAGACTCTTAGCCAATACATTTTGATCAAAATACATCTGTGCCCACCTACCCAGCGCCAAGGTGGTCTCAGTTCAGGCAGGTCCTACGCTAAACCTGCCTATGCCGTTATGCATTTACAGTTGCAAGAAAAAAAAGTATGTGAACCCTTTGGAATGATATGGATTTCTGCACAAATTGGTCATAAAATGTGATCTGATTATCATCTAAGTCACAACAATAGACAATCACAGTCTGCTTAAACTAATAACACACAAAGAATGAAATGTTACCATGTTTTTATTGAACACACCATGTAAACATTCACAGTGCAGGTGGAAAAAGTATCTGAACCCTTGGATTTAATAACTGGTTGAACCTCATTAGGCAGCAATAACTTCAACCAAACGTTTCCTGTAGTTGCAGATCAGACGTACACAACGGTCAAGAGTAATTCTTCACCATTCCTCCTTTACAGAACGGTTTCAGTTCAGCAATATTCTTGGGATGTCTGGCTTTCTTGAGGTCATGCCACAGCATCTCAATCAGGTTGAGGTCAGGACTCTGACTGGGCCACTCCAGAAGGCGTATTTTCTTCTGTTTAAGCCATTCTGTTGTTGATTTACTTCTATGCTTTGGCTCTTTGTCCTGTTGCAACACCCATCTTCTGTTGAGCTTCAGCTGGTGGACAGATGGCTTTAAGTTATCCTGCAAAATGTCTCGATAAACTTGGGAATTCATTTTTCCTTTGACGATAGCAATCCGACCAGGCCCTCATGCAGCAAAGCAGCCCCAAACCATGATGCCCCCACCACCATACTTCACAGTAGGGGTGAGGTTTTGAGGTTGGTGTGCTGTGCCTCTTTTTCTCCACACATAGTGTTGTGCGTTTCTTCCAAACAACTCAACTTTGGTTTCATCTGTCCGCAGAATATTTTGCCAGTACTGCTGTGGAACATCCAGGTGCTCTTGTGCAAACTGTACACGTGCAGCAATGTTTTTTTTGGACAGCAGTGGCTTCCTCTGTGGTATCCTCCCATGAAATCCATTCTTGTTTAGCGTTTTACGCATCGTAGAGACGCTAACAGGGATGTTAGCATATGCCAGAGACTTGTGCAAGTCTTTAGCTGACATTCTAGGATTCTTCTTCCCCTCATTGAGCAGTCTGCGCTGTGCTCTTGCAGTCATCTTTACAGGACGGCCACTCCTAGGGAGAGTAGCAGCAGTGCTGAACTTTCTCCATTTATAGACAATTTGTCTTACCGTGGACTGATGAACAGCAAGGCTTTTGAAGATACTTTTATAACCCTTTCGAGCTTTATGCAAGTCAACAATTCTTAATCGTAGGTCTTCTGAGAGCTCTTTTGTGCGAGGCATCATTCACATCAGCAGGGCTCCAGATGGCGACCAAAATGGTCGCCAATGCGACTTGGAATTGCAAAATGGCGACAAGACTTTGTAGTCTTGTCGCCATTTGCGCCTAAACCCTCAGCTGCTCTGCCTCTAAGAAAAAAAGGCTTTCATCCAGCAGACACACGCTGCAGCCGTCTGCTGGATGAAGATCCGCTCGCTGGTTACCAGTGTATTACTGTACTACGGCGGCAGCAGGAAGCGCACGGCATCATAGCAACCAATGACGTCGTGCGCTCCTGCACTCAGCAGGACTCCGGGCCGGGATCTCAGAGACGTCGTGTGAATTCGGCACTCCTACATCGCAAATCCTGTCAAGCTCCTAGCAGACCTTGGACTCCAGTTTTCGACGAACTGATGTGACTAACAAGTCTCAAATTTTGCCGCTTACCCCCTCGCTGCCTGGTTCCTTGGTTTCCAACACCTCAAGTGCCTTTGAATCCAGCCCCATCCACAAAGGCCCCCCTTTTCAGGGACCAGTCCATAGTGTCCTTCCTCCAGACACACCACCTGATCCCCCAAGAACAGACACATTATCCCATCAATGGACCCTTCTGCCTCAGAAACAGAACCAGAGGCGTCTCCACTGAAAAAGTGCAGACTCCTAACATTCCCTCTGAGATCCCTAATGGAGCTTCTCCAAACATTCTCCCCTGGATGGGCTCCCCTCACCCATCCAGCAAAGTAAATCATCCTGAATCAATGGATCTTTCTAAGGGCAAAGAACAGGGCTACAGGTTCAATGGTCGCTCTCGGGCTGAGAGACCTTATAGTCGTAGGTCACGTGGTGATAGGTTATCCAGCTCCAGACACTCAGACTTCGGCCTCTTGCACACGACCGTATGCATTTCGCAGTCTGCAAAAAATGGTTCTGCATAAAATCCGGATGACGTCCGTGTGCATTCTGTATTTTGCGGAACGGATCAGCCGGGCCCCTAATAGAACAATCCTCTCCTTGTCCGTAATGCGGACAATAATAGGACATGTTCTATTTTTTTGCGGAACAGAAGTACGGACATACAGAAACAGAAAGCACACGGAGTAACTTCCGTTTATTTTGCGGACCCATTGAAATGAATGGTTCTGTATACGGCCCGCAAATAAAACAACAAATGGAAATGGACATGGAAAGAATATACACGTTCGTGTGCATGAGGCCTTAGATGTCTTATATGCTTCTAAGCATCCCAGCTATATTATATATATTTTTTAAATTTGGCGACTAAAAATTTCATTTGGCTCCTAAATTTTTCAGGTTAGGAGCCAATGGCTCCTTCAAATTTTTTTTAGTCTGGAGCCCTGATCAGGCGATGCTTCTTGTGAAAAGCAAACCCAGAACTGGTGTGTGTTTTTTTATAGGGCAGGGCAGCTGTAACCAACACCTCCAATCTCATCTCATTGATTGGACTCCAGTTGGCTGACACCTCACTCCAATTAGCTATTGGAGAAGTGATTAGTCTACAGTTCACATACTTTTTCCACCTGCCTTGTGAATGTTTACATGGTGTGTTCAATAAAAACATGGTACCATTTAATTCTGTGTATTTTATTAGTTTAAGCAGACTGTGATTGTCTATTGTTGTGACTTACATGAAGATCAGATCACATTTTATGACCAATTTGTGCAGAAATCCATATTATTCCAAAGGGTTCACATTAGGGATTGACAGATATTGATTTTTTAGGGCCGATACCGATAATTTGTGAACTTTCAGGCTGATTACCGATATTGAAATGTCATTTTTGAAAAAAAAATAAAAAATTGCTACACAAATCTGCTGAAAATGAATATTTTTATTGTTAATGTGTAGTTTTTTTTTTCTTTTGTAAATCTTATTTTTTTATTTATACTTAATATTTGTGTTTTTTTTTTACTAACTTTTAGCCCCCTTAGGGACTAGAACACTTGTCCTATTCACCCTGATAGATCTCTATCAGGGTGAATAGGAGCTCACACTGTCCCTGCTGCCCTGTGCACACAGCAGCATGGAGCTTACCATGGCAGCCAGGGCTTCAATAGCGTCCTGGCTGCCATGGTAACCGATCGGAGCCCCAGGCTTACACTGCTGGGGCTCCGATCGGAGGAGGAGGGGAGAGGGGACCCTGTGGCCACTGCCACCAATGATTAAAAACATTGGTGGCGCAGTGCGCCCCCCATGTTTTTAATACTGGGGTAGGGGTGGGGGCTGCACTGCGCCACCAATGAAGATAAATCTCTCATTTATTCACATACAGAAGGCGGGAGCTGGCTGCAGAATCACATAGCCGGCTCCCGACCTCTATGAGCGGTAGCTGCGATCCACGGTACCAGAGGGGTTAACTACCGCGGATCGCAGCTACCGATCAAAGAGGTCGGGAGCCGGCTATGTGATTCTGCAGCCAGCTCCCGCCTCCTGTTCAATTTGAATGAATGAGTTAATATCATTGGTGGCGCAGTGGCCACAGCCCCTCCCCTCCCCTCCTCTTCTGTCTCTTCATTGGCGGCAGCGGCAGCACAGGGGGAGGGAGACACTGCTTCCTTCTCCCCTGTGCTGCTGAGGGAACACGGAGAGCGCTGAGAGCAGCGCGATCTGTGTTCCCCATATGTTATCGGAATAATCGGCAAAATAGATGCCGATACCGATAACTGTCAAAATCCTGAATATCGGCCGATAATATCGGTAAAACCGATAATCGGTCGATCCCTAGTTCACATCCAGTTGCAAGAAAAAGTATGTTCAGGAGCACAGACCCAGCACAAATAGTGTGTTGCTCCTAGTTACCTCCATGTGCAGCAGCAACCGGTGGTAGGAGGAGCACACACACTTATATGTACCACCTTAACCCCTTCTACCCCGGGCCAGTTTTCGCTCTTCTGCCCAGGCCAATAGCTTTGGAACACTTACTTATCCAAGCCATTCTGAGACTGTTTTCTCGTGACACATTGTACTTCATGATAGTCATAAATTTGAGTCTATATATTTCACCTTTTAAAAAAAAATAAAAAATCCCAAAATTTACCAAAAATGTTGAACAATTCCTAAATTTTTCAAATTCTATTTCTCTACTTTTATAATAGATAGCGATATCTCATATAATAGTTATTACTTTACATTTCCCATATGTCTACTTCATGTTTGGAATATTTTTTAAATTACAATTTTATTTTTTGGGGACATTAGAAGGCTTAGTTTGGAAGCAAATCTTGAAATTTTTAGGAAAATTTCCAAAAACCACTTTTTAAAAAGGACCAGTTCAGGCTTGAAGTCACTTTATGAGGCTTACATAATAGAAACCACCCAAAAATGACTCCATTTTAGAAACTACACACCTCAAGGTATTCAAAACTGATTTTACAAACTTTGTTAACCCTTTAGGTGTTCCACAAGAATAAAAAGGAAAATGGAGATGAAATTTCTGAATTTCACTTTTTTGGCAGATTTTACATTTTAATAAATTTTTTCCAGTAGCAAAGCAAGGGTTAACAGCTAAACAAAACTCAATATTTATTACCCTGATTCTGTTTACAGAAACCCCACATGTGATTGTAAACTGCTGTATGGCCACACGGCAGAGCGCAGTAGGAAAGGAACGCCATATGGTTTTTGGAAGGCAGATTTAGCTGAACTGGTTTTTAGATGCCATGTTCCATTTGAAGCCCCCTGATGCACCCTTACAGTAGAAACTCAAAAAAGTGACCACATTTTGGAAACTACGGGATAAAGTGCAAGTTTTATTGGTACTATTTTGGGGTGCATATGATTTTTAATTAATACGGCAAGGTAACCCCCCCCCCCCCCAAAAAAAAAATAATAATAATAAATGTTTTGCCAAAGTTTTTATATTTCTTTTTTAACAACATTCATCTGACAGGTTAGATCATGCACTATTTTTATAGAGCAGATTGTTACGGACGCAATGATATCAAATATTTCTACTTTCTATGTTTGTTTCAGCTTTACATAATAAAGCATTTTTGAAAACAATTACGTTTTTGTATCCATTTTCTGAATTTTTCTGCAGATCGTCTTGTGCAGGGGCCCTTTTTTTTTTTAGGAAGAGTTGACGTTTTTATTGGTACCATTTTTGGGTACATATGATTTTTTGATCATTCATTATTATAATTTATGGGGCCAGGTGACCCCAAAAAAAATTGGCGCAGTTTTTATTTATTTTTACAGCGTTTACCTGAGGGATTAGGTCATGTGACTTTTAGAGAGCAGATCGTTATGGACGTGGCAATACCTAATATGTCATGAAATAATGATATTTTAGTGTATCCATAGTCTGAGAGCCAGAGCTTTTTTATTTATTTTTACCAATTGTCTTAGGTAAGGACTAATTTTTTTGTGGGATGAGGCGACGGTTTGATTGGTACTATTTTGGGGGGGCATACGCCTTTTTGATCACTTGCTGTTGCAATTTTTGTGATGTAAGGTGACAGTTTTTTTTTTTTTAACTGTGTTTATCGGACAGGGTGGATCATGTGATATATTTATGGAGCCGGTCATTACGGACGCGACGATACCTAATGTGTGTTTTTTTTTATAAAATAAGGTGAAAGGGGCATTTTTTTTCTTTTTTTACTTTATTCATTTTATTACTTTATTTAAACACTTTTTTTTACTTTACTTTATTTCTGATGTTCACTTTTGGGGGTCTGATCCCATCTGCAATGTATTACAATACATCTGTATTGTAATGCATTGCCTGTTGTGTACTACAGTGAATAGTACACTAACAGGTTGCCTAGGAGACTGGATCTCCTCGGCACCCGTAGAAAGCAGGTCCTCGGGCTGCCTTCTGACACATCGAGTCCCCGCACCCTAACCCCTTCTATGTCACGGTTAGCGCGGACAGCCGCATAGGTGTTAAAAGTCGATGCCGGCGGATTACAGCAGGGGCCTGGCTACCAGGGACTGCTGGGCCCCTGCAGTGATCATGCGCGCACCGCTCCGGTGCCCGCCCGATCACCATGAGGTACTATTACGTCAAAATGTGGGAAAGCAGTGTCTTCCAGGACGTAATAGTACGTCATGTGTCGGGAAGGGGTTAATCAAGGTCGCCTATTAGATAGGTGGGGCAAAAGTGCACATGAATACTACTCCCAAGATAGGAGCGTATTCACAAATGAAGGTGCCACTCCTTCAAGACAAGTTAAACAAATCACGGAAAAAAGATACAGAACATCCTGCACGATATGATAATATGCGGATGTAAATGGCTACAATGTTAATCATTGGTTCCTGATGAACATAGAGGTAACTCTGCAATGTAATGGGCGCAGCTCGGATCCTTTGGAGAGAAGTAAAGTCCCATGGGTTCTTTTTTCTTCATTTGCATATTTACCAAAAAACAATTTTTCAGGGCTAAAAAAGAGGGATGACGATATAAATGGTATATTCGGAAATTACATAAGAAATGCTACAGTGTGATGCAAATGGTGAAAAACAGGCCACACTGGAGACAGACTCCCTTTAAACATCTGCAATCAGCTGTTTCAAGTACAAACATGTCCTATACAATGCAACTATAAAGGTTTAGAGCAGGCATGTCCAAACTGCGGCACTCCAGCTGTTGCAAAACTACAACTCCCAGCATGCCCTAATAGCTGTAAGCTATACAGGCATGCTGGGAGTTGTAGTTTTGCAACAGCTGGAGGGCCGCAGTTTGGACATGCCTGGTTTAGAGGAATTCTTAAAAGTAAATGACATTAAGGCTCCATTCACACGTCCGCAACATGTTTTGCGGATCCACAAAACGGCAATGTGCGTTCCGCATTTTGCGGACCGCACATTGCCGGCTCTAATAGACTATGCCTGCTCTTGTCCGCAATTGCGGACAAGAATAGGACATGTTCTATTTTTTGGCGGAACAGAAGTGCGGATCCGCAATTCCGTGTCCAGGCAGCACATTGTGCTGCCCCATAAGAATGAATGGGTCCGCTATTCCGTTAAACAAAATGCGGAACGAAATGTGTGAATGGAGCCTAAGGCCGAATGCACACGGCCGTGTTCCACGGCCGTGAGCGGTCCGTGGTATCCCGGCCTGGATTCCTGCTGACAGCAGGAGCGCACGGCGTCATTGGTTGCCATGACGCTGTGCGTTTCATGCCGCCGCTGCACTACAGTAATACACTCGTATGATCCTGCTCTCAACAGGAATCCAGGCCGGGATACCACAGAACGCTCACGGCCGTGGAACACTGCCGTGTGCATTCCGTCTAGTGCTTATGAAAATGTGTAGAAATCTTCCTTCTTGGATTCACATCCCCACCTAACCCTTGGATGAACGTGATGGACTTATATATCTTTTTTCAACCATATTAACCAAGTTACTATGTAACAATGCATTTGGAAAGTTTTCAGACCCTTCCACATTTTGTTATGTGCTAAAATAAAAAAAATCTATTTTCGTCTACCAATCTGAACTCAATACCCCTTGCTATGATACTTGAAATTTCGCTCTGATTTCTCTTGATCTTCCTTGAGACTGCACTTTGATTGGATTCCTCCTGTGGTAAATTCAGTTGACTGGACAGGATTTGGAAAGAGACACCCCTGTCTATATACGGTCTAACAGCTGACCATGCATATCTCAGCAAAAACCAAGCCATGAAGAGGAAAGAACTGCCTGTAGGGCCCAGGATTGTGTGGAGGCGCAAATCTGGAGAAGGGTACAATAACTTTTCTGTGGCACTGAAAGTTCCGAAGAGCACAGTGGCCTCCATAATTCATAAATAGAAGACGTCGGGACTCTTCCTAGAGCTGGCTGTCCTACCAAACTAAGTAATCGGGGAAGAAGTACCTTGGTAAGCGAGGTAACCAAGAACCCAATGGCTGAGCTCCAAAGATCCTGTATGCAGATGGGAGAAACTTCTGGAAGGGCAAGCATCACTGCAGCATTACATCAATCTGGGCTTTATGGCACACTGGCCAGAAAGAGGCCTGTCCTCAGTAAAACTGTCAGAATATGAGAAACAAGATTCTCTGGACTGATAAAACCAACATAGACCTTTTCGGACTCAAGTCTAAGTGTCACATCCGGGGGGAAAACCAGGCACTGCTCATCACCTTCCCAATACCATCCCTACAATAAGGCATGGTGGTGGCAGCATCACACTGTGTGGTTGTTTTTCAGCAGCTGGGACAGGGAGACTGGTCAAGGTTGAGGAAGAGCTGAATGGAGCAAAGTACAGAGATATTATTAATAAAAACTTGATCCAGTGTTCTCTGGACCTCAGACTGGGCCAAAGGTTTACCTTCAACAAGACAAAAACCCTAAGCACACAGCCAAGACAACACAGGAGTGGCTTAGGGACAACTCTATGAATGTCCTTGACTAGTCCAGCCAATCGAATATCTCTGGAGAGACCTTAAAATGGCTGTCTATCAACCGTGCCTATCCAGGCTGACAGAGCTTTGAGAGGATCTGCAGAGAATACCAGAAAATCCCCAAATCCAGGTGTGGAAACCTTGTTGCATCATACCAAATAAGGAGGCTGTAATTGCTGTCAAAAGGTGCTTCAATTAAATACAGAGTAAGGGCTCATACACACGATGTCTGCCAGCCATGAAGTGCATTGGGGAACGCAAATTGCAGTCACCAATGCACGGGCAAAGTCCGTGTGGCCAGAGCTGACGGATGCAGATCCATTCAACTTGAATAGGTCTGCGATTCATCCACACAGCAAAAAAAATTAGAGCATGTTCTATGTTGTTGCAGTGCAGAGGCATGGACAAAAATGCCCGGAAGCAGTGCTTCCATGGCCTTCCACTCTGTATCTTCCGTACTGCAGACCCATTCAAGTGAATGGGTCCACATCCGTGATACAGTGTGCACACGGCCGGTGCCTGTGTATTGTGGACCCGTTGTTTGCAGGCTGCAATACGGGCACAGCTGGCACACATTCATGTATGAGCCCTAAACTGTATGAATACTTATGTCCGTTAGGGATCAACCGATTATCGGATTTACTGATATTATCGGCCGATATTCATGATTTTCAAAGTTATCGGCATCGAACCTTGCCGATAATGCGTCCAGCGCTGGACGCATTATGAGAAAACATGGCGCTTGGCGCACGCTGCCATGTTCAGTGAAGAATGAGGGAGGGAGGGAGGGAATCCCTCCCTCCTATGACGCGGCTGCCGCAGAGCCCAATACAATGAGCGGGCTCTGAATTTGCCCGCACCACTGAATGTCTGGCTAATATTAAAGCAGAAGGAGGGACAGAGGAGGGTTTACCGCTGCACCATCTCAGCTAGTGTGCTCAGCGAACGGCAGTAGCCTCCTAAGTGTCCTCCCCAGAGTCAAGCAGCCAGCATAGTGCCTACTGTGCCACCAATGACAATTTTAATACAAACTACAGGAGACAGGTGCCGGCTGTACCAGTTCTGATCAGAACCCCGGCAGTGTAATCCTGGGGCTCCGGTCCTCCGGTCGGTTACCATGGCAGCCAGGACGCTACTGAAGCCCTGGCTGCCATGGTACTATGCACAGGGCAGCAGGGAGAGTGTGAAGTCCTATTCACCTTAATAGAGCTCTATTAGGGTGAATAGGGAATATCTATTGGTATAAAAGTTATCGGCTATCGGCCTGAAAGTTCACATGTTCGATCCCTAATGTCAGTGGAAGATTTTAGTTTTTCATTTTCAAACCTTTGGTTTTCGCTTTCTCATTATAATAAAGTGCAGATTGATAGGGAAAAATTTTGAATTTTTTTTCAGTTTCAGCACAAGGCCGCAACATAAGATATGAAAAAAGGGAAAGGGTCATCCTGAATGCATTGTATGTCAGAAACTTCATACTGGTGGCTGCGGATTGCAGGTGATAGTGACTAATGGCCAATGTAGGTGCTGTCCCACAGCTGAATATGGGTATGTCTGAGTCCACACAGAATAGTGTGGATTTTGGGGCAGAAATGCTGCCGATTTGTCGCAGATTTCATCTTTGTATTCCTAAGGATGACATTCGCAATATAAATTGATAGGCTGCAGATTTGAAATGTATACGTCAAGTTGTGATTTCATAGCGGATCCTTTCTGCAGCATGGGGACTGAGACTGTAAACGCTGTGGAAAATCTGCAGCACTTAAACTACGCATGGACATATCTTTAGGCTACCTGGACACATTATAGATTTTCATGAAAAAAAAAAAAAAAAAAAAAACACACACACACACACACACACACACACACACACACACACACCACACAGCATAGTACAGCACTAGCAAAGTGAATGAGATTTAACAAATCTTACGCACACTTGCCATATTTATTATGTGCTGATATTGACCTGTTATGTGAATTTTAAAATTGTTTGTGCGATTCTGCACCTACTGTATATAGTGGTTTCCATAGACTTCAATCCAATTGTTAAACAGAAAATCCACACCAAAAACCGCACAAAAGAACTCACCAAAACCATGATAAATAGTTTTTCATTCATGTGCATTTTATGCTGATTTTCTGCATACAAATCCACACCTTAAGGTAAATTAACGCAACAGATTTGTGTGTCAGTGTTCCGTGTGGATTCTGCTCTGCGCCGAAAAACCACCTCGCATTATGGCTGAAGACCTTTTACATGTCTATTTTTGGTGTGGTTACTGCATGGACACCATAGGGAATCTGCTCGTGGTTTAGCTTCAATCAAAACGTACTGCCAACTACCTAATGAACGAGCAAAATGCCCGTTTGTCAGGTAACAGGCTAGTTTGTGCAGGCACCTAAATCGTCGTTTGCTGGCGGCAACAGATCGCGTTGTATGATAACGCTGTGCTGCCAGTAAACAACTAGTCTGTATGGGGACAGGTGATGGGATTCGCCATCGCTCCTCCCCATACTGTGGAGGAGATTTACATGCAGCCATCCCCTCCACTGACTAGCAGGTGATTGCCAGGAAGGAGCGCTTCCTTTACTTTAGTTGCCCATAGCAACCAACCAGATTCCACCTTCCATTTTCCAAAGGAGCTCTGAAAAATGAAAGGTGGAATCTGGTTGCTATGGGCAACTAAGCCAGTTTTGATAAATCTACCCCCAAATCCTTATTTACAGCAAACCTGACCTGAAGCAAACACATGAAATGTCACATACTATCATCCCTTAGGGCTCTTTCACACGAGTGGATCCAGTGCGTGGAACCCACTGTGAGAAAGAGAGCCAAGCCCCGTTCCGGACTGCAGAGACATTAACATGATTGATAATACTCCGTGCCTCTATGTGATCTTTTTACTATTAAAAAAATCACGGTGACAACTTTATCTCACTGTGATTTTGTAGTAAAAAGATCAGAGAGGCACAGAGTATTATCAATCATGTTAATGCTCCGTGTCTCTGCTATCCGGAACGGGGCTTGGCACTCTTTCATGCAGCAGATTACCCACACGGCATCCGCTCGTGTGAAAGAGACCTTAGGCTACCTGAATTATATATAGCCAGTGCTGCTAACACTGAGCACTAATGGAAACTAGATGCAAGTGCACTCTTAACAGCGTATTTACAGCTAAGTGCTACACAACATGATGGAAGTAGACACAGAAGTATCTTAATGACATTACACTGACATGGCGCGAACATCTGACTCATATTATTGACCTTTTGGCTGTTTTCACAATATTCTTATGCAGGGCTGAATACAACTCTGCACATACGACACACGTCACAAATGACAGCGGGTGTACTCATCAACGTAAAACCAGCAGAAGCCTATGATTTTACCATTAACCCTTTCACTGAAGCAGTCTACACAGATTGGGGCCATCATGCAGTACTGCAACAAAACTATTTTGTGTAAAAAATAAAAACGGAATCCACATAAAAATTTATGTTTACAGCTAAAAGTCTGACCCAAGCTATGCCGTAGGGCTCATGCACACAAAAGTATTTTGCGGAACCATGGAAGTTACTCCGTGTGCATTCCGTTTCACAGAAAAATAGAACATGTCCTATTATTGTCAGCATTACGGACAAGGATAGGACTGTTCTATTAGGGGCCAGCTGTTCCGTGCCGCAAAATACGGAATGAACACAAACGTATTTTTTGCGGACCACAAAATACATACGGTCGGGTGCATGAGGCCTTAAACACAGAGTACATCCTTGTCTGGACAGAGTCACTTCCCACATAGTACAGGGGACGGCACTTTGGCTAACCGGCAATGGAACTACTGGCCCCAAAAGTGAAATAAAACAGCATTGGTTTACTCAGTGGAGAGGTACTTGGATTTAAAAGTTGGAACTGGTGACGGGGACTCTATAAATGGAGCAGTAGCAAGCATACAGGATTCCAGCATTGTGATCATCCTGTTTACAGCCTCATTCACACGACAGTTGTTTTGGTCCACATCGGAGCCACAATTGTGGCTGCTCGGATGCGGACCCATTCACTTCAATGGGGCCGCAAATGATGGGGACAGCACTCCAGTATGTTCAGCTCCGCTGCTGGAGATAGCTGAACACTTGTACGCGATCCCCAGTAGTCCCATAGAGCTGAATGGAGCACTGGACACCCATTTGTGCCTGCTGCCAAATTCAAATGGCAGGGACCCCAGTGGTCACACCTTTGCCAATCAGACACTTACCTATGGATAGGTGATATGTTGTCTCAATGGATTTAAAAAAGGGATTGTCCAGCCGCCTAAATTGTTTAAAAAAAAATATATATATATATATATGTATGTGTATATATATATATATATATATATATATATATATATAAAAAAAAAAAAAACGCAACAATACTCACCTAAAGGGGTTCTCCAGTACATTTTACAAAAAGTGCCGGCAGCCTGCCCCAAAAAGGTAATGATTCACACTTGCCTGCTCCGAGCAGCTGCAGTGTTGCCTCCGGTGTCCACCACACCTGGTGCAGCATGGCCATGGTCACATTCTCCACTGAAGACGTGACCCCTGTGGCTACATCACAGCTAAAGGCCTATTGCACACGACCGTATGACTTTTTCAGTGTTTTGCGATCCGTTTTAAACGGATCCGTTGTTCCGTTTTTTGTTTCCGTTGTGTTTCCGTTTCGTTTTTCTGTTCCGTTTTTCCGTATGGCAAATACAGTATACAGTTATTTCATCGAAAAAATTGGGCTGGGCATAACATTTTCAATAGATGGATCCGCAAAAAACGGAACGGATACGGAAGACATACGGATGCACTTCCGTATGCATTCAGTTTTTTTGCGGACCTATAGACTTTAATGGAGCCACGGAACGTGATTTGCGGCCAAATATAGGACATGTTCTATGTTAAAACGGAACGGAAAAACGGAATGCATACGGAGTACATTCCGTTTTTTTTGCGGACCCATTGAAATCAATGGCTCCGTATACGGACCGTATACGGACCGCAAAAAACGGCCAGTAAACGGGAAAAAAAAACGGCCGTGTGAAAGAGGCCAAAGCCAATCATTGGCTGCAGCTGAGCATGTGACTGTACCCATGCTGTGTCGGATGTAAACACTCCAGGGACCCAAACATGGAGACACCGGAGGTAGCATGAAGGATTGGAGTGGCGCGGAGCAGGTAAGTGTGAATCCTTAGCTTATTGGGGCAGACTGCTGGCACTTGGCAAAATGTTATTATTACCGGAGAATCCATTTAAAGGGGCTGTCAAAATGGAGCTTGTAACGACCCAAACAGTTTCGCCTTTCAAGAAGCCTTGGAAGTTGAGACTAGTATGGTCGTTACAAGTAGGGATCGACCGATTATCCGATATTGAGGATTTTGAACGTTATCGGTATCGGCATCTATTTTGCCGATATACCGATAACGTATGGGGAACACAGAACGCGCTGCTGACAGCGCTCTCTGTGTTCCCTCCGCAGCACAGGGGAGAAGGAAGCAGTGTCTCCTCCCCCTGTGCTGCTGCTGCCGCTGCCGCCAATGAGGGGATAGAACATAAGAGGAGGGGAGGGGCTGTGGCCGCTGCGCCACCAATGAAGATAAGCCTCTCATTCATTCATATACAGGAGGCGGGAGCAGGCTGCAGAATCACATAGCCGGCTCCCGACCTCTATGAGCAATAGCTGCGGTCCGCGGTAGTTAACTCCTCAGGTGCCGCGGATCGCAGCTACCGCTGATAGAGGTCGGGAGCCGGCTATGTGATTCTGCAGCCAGCTCCCGCCTCCTGTATATGAATGATCGATAGACTTATCTTCATTGGTGGCGCAGTGCGGCCCCCACCCCCGTCCAAATCCCGGCCAATAGTAAAAACATTGGTGGCGCAGTGCGCCCCCCCCCCCCCCCACCCAGTATTAATCATTGGTGGCAGTGGCCACAGGATCCCCTCTCCCCTGCTCCTCCGATCGGAGCCCCAGCTGTGTAAGCCTGGGGCTCCGATCGGTTGCCATGGCAGCCAGGACGCTATTGAAGCCCTGGCTGCCATGTTCAGCTCCATGCTGCTGTGTGCACTATGCACAGAGCAGCAGGGACAGTGTGAGATCCTATTCACCCTGATAGAGATCTATCAGGGGGAATAGGACAAGGGTTCTAGTCCCTAAGGGGGTTAAAAGTTAGTAAAAAAAAAAAAAAACACAAAAATATTAAGTATAAATGAAAAAGATTTATAAAAAAAAAAAAAAATACACATTAACAATAAACATATTAATTTTCAGCAGATTTGTGTAGGAATTTTTTGTTTTTCTCAAAAATGAAAATTCCCAGAATATCGGTATAAATTATCGGCTATCGGCCTGAAAGTTCACAAATTATCGGTATCGGTATCGGCCCTAAAAAATCAATATCGGTCGATCCCTAGTTACAAGCTCCATTTTGAGATGGTTTTTACCATTTTATAACACCTTGTATTTTGAATAAACACAGCAGGTTTTACCTTACATGATTCTGTATAAGGCTCTGTTTCGTTGTGTCTCCATATTCCTGATGCAAAACCAGCAGCTCCAGCTAGTAAAAAGTGACCTGAAAGTCTGATGGGGCTGCGGTGTGGCCATCTACAGCAACATTCTGGTCATCTATAAAAGTCTACAGGAAGGAACATCGAAGAGCATGCTACGAGGAGGCTAGTAAAGGGACAGTGCCTGCATGGATGGTGAGAAGATCACTCCCCTTGGAGTAAAGCGAGTGCTTTGACACTAACTGCACTGCTGCTTATTATTACCATTGCAAAGACTTTCCTACTTGGTTTATGGTTGTTCATTTAGGTGGTGTTTGCAGAGAGGAGCGAGACCTGTTTGAGCAGATTGTTTGAGCCCAGTTATTACCATACTTGTGATTTTATTTATTGCTTTAACATGCTGTGCTTAGAAAACGTGACGGGAATATACTAACAGCAGCATTTACAGGCGTAAATGTTAGCGAAAAACTAGTGTTTACCCCAACTGCAAGTACTGCCACGTCTCATCAAAAATTAGACAAATCTAACGACAGTGCAAGGGGCAAACTGTGGAGGCTCACAGTCACTGATGGAAATCACGGACCAAAACACTGACATGTGAATAAGGCCTCTTGCCCACAACCGTATGCGCTCTGAGATGTACGGTCCGCGATCGGGCCATATGTCTTGGAGCAGCATTGACCATGTGCACGGGAGTACACAGCATCATAGAATACAGTGATGCTGTGCACGTCGGCCCCCCACAGGGCTATTGTCCTGCACTCATATGATCTCATCAGTGCGAGACAATAGCCCCGGGGACGGCCCGACGTGCACAGCATCATTGTAATCTATGATGCTGTGTACTCCCGTGCGCATGGTCAATGCTGCTCCAAGACATATGGCCCGCTCGCGGACCGTACATCTCGGAGCGCATACGGTCGTGTGCAAGAGGCCTAAGGCATAAGTGTGTATGCTGGGAGTTATCGTTTCACAGCAGATGGCGTGCAGAGGATTGCCGATCCCACTGTAGAACTTCAGCTATTATCTGGAGCTGGTGTTTTTTTCAGCAAAAAAATAAAAATAAAACACAAGTGCAAAAACATCACTGAAAACCTGTGTGTGAATCTATTCCTATGGGTCCTTACACACATGAATTTGGCCCTGGCGTTTTCTTATGCTACTTTCACATTAGCGTTTTTTTTCGGATCCGTCATGGATCTGCAAAAACCGCTTCTGTTACAATAATACAACTGCATGCATCCATCTTGAACGGATCTGTTTGTATTACCTGTAACAGAGCCAAAACGGATCAGTCTTGAACACCATTGAAAGTCAATGGAGAACAGATCCGTTTTCTATTGTGCCAGATTGTGTCATAGAAAACGGATCCGTCCCCATTGACTTACATTGTGTGCCAGGACGGATCCGTTTGGCTCCGCTTCGCCAGGCGGACAGCAAAACGCTGCAAGCAGTGTTTTGGGGTCCGCCTCCAGAGCGGAGTGGAGACTGATCGGAAGCAAACTGATGCATTCTGAGCGGATCCTTTTCCATTCAGAATGCATTGATCTGTTTTGGAACGCTTTTGAGAGCCCATGATGGATCTCACAAACTGAAAGCCAAAACGGCAGTGTAAAAGTAGCCTAACCTGTAAAAAAAAAAAATAATAATAAATCAACTGAATGTGAAAGTGCAAGAGTTTTGGGGTTTTTCGCAGCATTTTCTTTCTGGTGTGTTTTGCACACAGTTGAGTGTGCAGGACATGTTTGCTACACCAAATATATGACGTGCATTCACCACAATTTCCTTTCATTTACGACATGCTATTTTTTTTTTTTTAGATAACTTTTGCACCAGATTTTTGCCTAGCGCTATGGTGCGCCTTGTTTTGGTGCAGTCTTAGACGAGTACTACACCAGCTCCAATTGGTGTAACTTTCTGATAGTATAAAGCCCTATGTCGCATTGTGTCACAAGTAGGGTTTTTGTGGCATACTACCAGTATGTCACATCTTCCCTTCACCACTTATAAAACATCACAGATTTAGGGCTCATGCACACGGCCGTTGCACGGCTGTTCCGTGCATTGGGGACGGAAATTTGCAATCCCCAATGCACAGGCAACATCCGTGCGGAATCCGCAGACGGATCCAGACGCATTCAACTTGAATGGATTTGTGGCCCATTTGCACAGTAAAAAAAAATATAACGCATGTACTACTTTTTTGCGGTGCGGAGGCACGGATAGAAACATAACAGAAGCAGTGTTGAACAAACTTGTGTTTTAAGTTCGGTGTCTAAAGTTCGGGTTATCGAAGGATCGAGTTATGGATTCCGCTACCACGGACTATAACAGAATTTAGAATCCATAACGCGATTCTTCGATAACCCGAACTTTAGATGCCGAAACACAAGTTCGCTCAACACTATACAGAAGCACTCCGTAGTGCTTCCATGAAGTTCTATGCCTCCGTTCTGCACCGGACCTTCCGGATTGTGGACACATTCAAGTGAATGAATCCACATCAGTGATGCGGGTTGCTCACAGCCGGTGTCCGCATATTTGGGACCGCAATACGGGCATGGCCAGGCAAAGGCCGTGTGCATGAGCCCTTAGACACATTTAACAACCCAAATAATAAATCTGGAGCAATTTTAACCACTTAAGGACCACAGGTTTATACCCCCCTAGTGACCAGGCCCTTTTTTACAAATCGGCACTCCACAAATTTAACGGTTTATTGCTCGGTCATGCAACTTGGCACCCAAATGAATTTTACCTCCTTTTCTTCTCACAAATACAGCTTTCTTTTGGTGGTATTTGATTGCTGCTGACATTTTTAGTTTTTCCGATATTAATCAAAATAGGCCGCAATTTTCTCAAAAAAAAAAGTGTATTTTTAACTTTCTCTGGTTAAATTGTTCAAATATAATTACATTTCTATACAAGTTTGTGTCAGAATTTATTGTGCTACAGGTCTTTGATTAAAAAAGATCCAATAAGTGTATATTTATTGGTTTGCGCAAAAGTTATAGCGTTTACAAACTATGGTACTAAAATGTGAATTTTGAAGCAGCTCTGACTTTCTGAGTCATGTTTCTTGAGGTGCTAGAATGCCAGGATAGTATAAATACCCCCCAAATGACCCCATTTTAGAAAGAAGACACCCCAAAGTAATCGCGGAGGGGCATGGTGAGTTCATGTATGATTTAATTTTTTTTTCACAAGTTAGCGGAAAATGACACTTTGAGGAAAAATAAATAAAAATAAAGTTTCCATTTCTGCTAACTTCTGGTAAAAAAAAAAAATTTAATCTCCCACGGACTCACTATACCCCTATAATGGGGTCATTTGTGGGGTGTGTTTACTGTTCTGGAATTTGGGGGGGGGGGGGGGCTAAATTGTGAGCAACCCTGTAAAGCCTAAAGGTACTCGTGGGACTTTCGGCCCCTTTACGCACCTAGGCTGCAAAAAAGTGTCACACACGTGGTATCGCCGTACTCAGGAGAAGTAGGGCAATGTGTTTTGGGGTGTATTTTTACATATACCCATGCTGGGTGAGAGAAATATATCTCTGTAACAGTCAACTTTTCCCATTTATTTTTTATACAAAGTTGTCATTTTACAGAAATATTTCTCTCACCCAGCATGGGTATATGTAAAAAGACGCCCCAAAACACATTGCCCAACTTCTCCTGAGTACGGCGATACCACATGTGTGTCACTTTTTTTTGCAGCCTAGGTGCGCAAAGGGGCCCAAATTCTAAAGAGCACCTTTAGGATTTCACAGGGCATTTTTTTACGCATTTGGATTCCAAATTACTTTGCACGCTTTAGGTCCCCTAAAATGCCAGGGCAGTATAAATACCCCACAAGTGACCCCATTTTGGAAAGAAGACACCCCAAGGTATTCCGTGAGAGGCATGGCGAGTTCCTCGAATTTTTTTTTTTTTTTTGCACAAGTTAGCGGTAAACGATTTTTTTCTTTTTTCTTTTTTTCTTACAAAGTCTCATATTCCACTAACTTGTGACAAAAAATACAATTTTACATGAACTCGCCATGCCCCTCATGAAATACCTCATGAAATACCTTGGGGTGTCTTCTTTACAAAATGGGGTCACATGTGGGGTATTTATACTGCCCTGGCATTTTAGGGGACCTAAAGCATGAGAAGTAATTTGGAATCCAAATGCGTAAAAAATGCCCTGTGAAATCCTAAGGCCTCTTTCACACAAATGTGCGGGTGCGTTATGGGAACACCCGCGATTTTTCCGCGCGAGTGCAAAACAATGTAATGTGTTTAGCACTCGCGTGAGAAAAATCGCGAATGTTTGGTACCCAAACCCGAACTTCTTCACAGAAGTTCGGGCTTGGGTTAGGTGTTCTGTAGATTGCTATTATTTTCCCTTATAACCATGTTATAAGGGGAAATAATACATTCTGAATACAGAATGCATAGTAAAATAGCGCTAGAGGGGTTAAAAATAAAATAAAAAATAATTTAACTCACCTTAGTCCACTTGATCGCGATGCCCGGCATCTCCTTCTGTCTCCTTTACTGAACAGGACCTGTGGTGAGCATTCATTACAGGTCAAGGACCTGTGGTGACGTCACTCCGGTCATCACATGATCCATCACCATGGTAAAAGATCATGTGATGGATCATGTGATGACCGGAGTGACGTCACCACAGGTCCTTGACCTGTAATGAATGCTCACCACAGGTCCTGTTCAGTAAAGGAGACAGAAGGAGATGCCGGGCATCGCGATCAAGTGGACTAAGGTAAGTTAAATTTTTTATTTTTAACCCCTCTAGCACTATTTTACTATGCATTCTGTATTCAGAATGCTATTATTTTCCCTTATAACCATGTTATAAGGGAAAATAATAATGATCGGGTCTCCATCCCGATCGTCTCCTAGCAACCGTGTGTGAAAATCGCACCGCATCCGCACTTGCTTGCGGATGCTTGCGATTTTCATGCAACCCCATTCACTTCTATGGGGCCTGCGTTGTGTGAAAAACGCAGAATATAGAGCATGCTGCGATTTGCACGCAATGCACAAGTGATGCGTGAAAATCACCGCTCATGTGCACAGCCCCATAGAAATGAATGGGTCGGTATTCAGTGCGGGTGCAATGCGTTCAACTCACGCATCGCATCCGCGCGGAATACTCACCCGACACTTTTTTGCAGCCTAGGTGCGCAAAGGGGCCCAAATTCCAATGAGTACCTTTTAGGAGGGCATTTTTAGACATTTGGATTCCAGACTTCTTCTCACGCTTTAGGGCCCCTAAAATGCCAGGGTAGTATAAATACCCCACAAGTGACCCCATTTTGGAAAGAAGACACCCCAAGGTATTCCGTGAGGGGCATGGCGAGTTCCTAGAATATTTTTTTGACACAAGTTAGCGGAAAATAATTATTATTATTTTTTTCTCTTACAAAGTCTCATATTCCACTAACTTGTGACAAAAAATACAATTTTACATGAACTCGCCATGCCCCTCACGAATTACCTTGGGGTGTCTTCTTTCCAAAATGGGGTCACATGTGGGGTATTTATACTGCCCTGGCATTTTAGGGGCCCTAAAGCGTGAGAAGAAGTCTGGAATATAAAGGTCTAAAAAATATGTTTACGCATTTGGATTCCGTGAGGGGTATGGTGAGTTCATGTGAGATTGTATTTTTTGTCACAAGTTAGTGGAATATGAGACTTTGTAAGAAAAAAGAAAAAATTTCCGCTAACTTGTGCCAAAAAAAAAAATCTTCTATGAACGCGCCATGCCCCTCAAAAGTGATCTTTATAGCGCCGCAGCGATTTTACTGTGTTTTTGCCGTGATCAGCAAAAAATAATTTCTGTCACTGCGGTGGGGCGGACTGAACGCAAGTGTGCACACAAGATCAGGCCTGATTGGGCGAACACTGCGTTTTTTGTAGAGCCTATAGAACATGTCCTATTCTTGTCCGCAATTGCGGACAAGAAAAGGCATTTGCTATATAGTTCTGGCAATGTGCGGATCCGCAAAATGCGGAAAGCACATTGCCGGTGTCCGTGTTTTGCGGATCCGCGGATAAGCAAAACACATACGGACGTCTGAATGGAGCCTTACAGGGGGGTGATCAATGACAGGGGGGTGATCAGGGAGTCTATGTGATCAGGGAGTCTATATGGGGTGATCAGGGGTTAATAAGTGACGGGGGGGGGGGGGGGTGTAGTGTAGTGTGGTGCTACTTACAGAGCTGCCTGTGTCCTCTGGTGGTCGATCCAAGCAAAAGGGACCACCAGAGGACCAGGTAGCAGGTATATTAGACGCTGTTAACAAAACAGCGTCTAATATACCTTTTTGGGGTTAAAAAAAATAATCGCATCTACAGCCTGCCAGCGAATGATCGCCGCTGGCAGGCTGTAGATAAACTCGTTTACCTTCCGCTCCTGTGTGCGCGCGTTCACAGGAAATCTCGGCTCACGCGAGATGATCGGCGTTAGTGTGACCTGGGAGAGCCGCCGCAATCACGCCTTTCGGCGTTAGCGAGACGGCAGGAGGTTAAAATGCAGCATACACAACATTCTGGTGCAAAATAAATATGTGTCCGAGTGTGTCCTACCACAAATGTTTTCTTCATGGCATTTTTTTTCCACCTGTGACACAGTGAGAGGTTTGGTCTGGGAAAATAGGTATTTTCCTCCCAGCATGTGCTGCTAGGCTGATTTACAGCCAGATGGGGTCAAAAACAGGACCGGATTTTAAGTGGCGGTCTGGGTTTTGGCAGCACCTGGCAGTCCTTAAATAGGCAGCTGGGCTCAGAAGCCAGGTCTCTCTGTGTTGGGATCTTGGAGCCTTGTGCCGGGATGAAGGCGTGCTACCTGTTTGGCGTGAAAACAGGTTGGTGCTGCTATGCTAAAGGACTCTGAGGTAGAATTGCTGCATGGTGTGAATTACCACCAACACCGCAAGGTGACTTTTTGCTTGATTATGACTGCTTGTTTTGTCACTTGCCTAAAGTGTGAATAAAACACTGAACTGTTTGATCCAAAGAACTTGTTGTTGCCTCTATACTGTGTCCGCTAATCCTGTCTACCAGAGAGAAACCCCACACCCCCTATAGAGAAGTTGTTGGCAAAATGCCAGAAAAAAAAAGTCCTGCATGCACAACTTTTGTCTCTGCTTAAAAATAATCTTCTGAGAGGAAACATAACGGACCCCATTATAGTCTATGGGGTCCTGAGGGCTCCGTTTGGCGTCAGTTATGTGCCTTTTCCGTCCTTTCCGTTCTCCTGCTCCGGAGAACGGAAAGGCTGAACGGTGATGTGAACGAAGCCTAACAGACCTGCCACAATTCTCTTCTTTTACAGGAGTTTTCTGGTGTAAATGAAGAAGCAGTAGATGTCAGTTTAGGCACATAGATCCCCAGAGGATGTCCCTAGTTTATGACAAGGCCTGCATCCCCCAGGAGTACAGGGGATATCGACACCATCATAAGTGCATGCCAGTCCTGATAAAGCTCCCCCATAGGTGTTATACTTTATAACACAATCCAGGAAGCAGCAGCAGTTTATAACCCTGTGCATTGTTCTGATGGAAATACCACAGATCCGCTTTTTATGTCATCCGAAAGAATTAGGAATATTTTTTCCAGCTGGTCTGGATCCAGCAGGACAGTCCTGGATTTTGGTAGCAGTCCCACTTTAGGCTGCGTTCACACGGGCGAGTATTCCACGCGGGTGCAATGCGGTAGGTGAACGTATTGCACCCGCACTGAATCCCGACCCATTCATTTCAATGGGGCTGTTCAGATGAGCGGTAATTTTCACTCATCACTTATGCGTTGCGTGAAAATCGCAGCATGCTCTATATTCTGCGTTTTTCACGCAACGCAGGCCCCATAGAAGTGAATGGGGTTGCGTGAAAATCGCAAGCATCCGCAAGCAAGTGCGGATGCGGTGCGATTTTCACGCATGGTTGCTAGGTGACAGTCTATTCACTATATTATTTTCCCTTATAACATGGTTATAAAGGGAAAATAATAGCATTCTGAAAACAGAATGCTTAGTAGGTGATCAATTGAGAGTTAAAAAAAAAAAATTGAAAAAATTAACTCCAACCGTGGTAATGTACCATGTGATTGGAGCATGTGATCTGACGTCACCAAAGGTCCTTTAGCCCATAGCTCATCTTTAAAGAAGTAAAGAAGATACCGGGAACTACGCGAACAAGAGGAGAAGGTGAGTTAATTTTTTTTTATTTTTTTTTTAACCCTCAATTGATCACCTACTAAGCATTCTGTTTTCAGAATGCTATTATTTTCTCTTATAACCATGTTATAAGGGAAAATAATAACATCTACACAACACCGAACCCAAACCTGAACTTCTGTGAAGAAGTTTGGGTCTGGATACCACAGTCGGTTTTTTATCACGCACGTGCAAAACACATTGCACACGCGCGATAAAAACTGTATGTATTCCCTGAAGACACAAACAGTTGCGTGCAAGTAGGGAACCATCAGCTCCACCATTCACGCTGCAAGTGCTCTTCCCCGAGTGGTGACTTCACTGGCCAGGGACTGATGACCATCTGCTCTTGTGCGCAGCTAATCAGGCACGGCGACGTCAGACCTGCCATTTATTTTTATTAACGGTAAATGCCATCTCGCACTTTGGTGACGTATCGCTAGGGTATGCCACAAATGTCTGACAGGTGCGGGTCCCACACCTATCTCTAGAATGAGGCCCTCAAAGCGAAGGAGAGCACCCGTTTAAGTTGTGGGAGTTCATGAAATAGCCAAGCTCCACAGACGGGAATGGATGGTGGCCAGGCTTACACAAGGTGTCCTTGTTCACTTTGGGGGCCCCATTCTAGAGGTGGAATCCGCACCTACCTGACATTGGCGGCATTTCCTAGCGATATACCAAATAAAAAGAGCAAGATGGCCAACCCCTTTAAGCAGACAATCTACTCTGTGAGGGCAATACGGAGGGCATAACTACTGTGTGGGGGCACTAAGTGGATTAAGCAGGGTAGCAATAAATGACAAATTCCAATTGCCATGGATTGCCCCCGCCATGTATCAGCTGTTCTAGGCAGGGGAAGCTGCAAGAGGCCATTGCACTCATTGAAATGAGAGAAAAGCTCCACTACTACAAAGTCCCCTTTGACCCGCCCCCGCACTACGAGGCAAACCAGACTGTACACCGCACTAGGAGGAGCCACAGCACAGACGCAGGCTGCTATGGAGCGCCTTCATTGTAGGCAGTTATCCCTAAACCGAGAGCAAGGCCCTCATATCGGCGCATTTTACCTGTAGCCGGAGGCGGTGCCGCCATCTTGCTCAACCGCTAGTAGAAGGGTAAAGCTCCCATGAACGGCAAGGACCTTCTGACGTCAAGGAGGCACGTAGGGTAATGGCTAAATACTATACCCGGAAAGGACCTGCTGACGTCACAACATCACGTGGCACTCCTAGATCACGTGGATAGGAAACAGGAGACTCGCGCGCTTTTTCACACGGAGTGTAAGGCTGTCAGCAGCGCGGAGCCCTACTAATATACTTATTGTGTACTGTGAGAGGTTGTACACTGAGATGTGGGGGGCTGCTGTGGTTAGGAAAATGGCGCTCTGTGTACCACACGTGTCATTTTATACGTTGCACGTGCTGCTGGGGATGTGATTTGAGGGATTGTACACTGAGATTGGAGATAGCTGTGTGGATGCTGAGGGAGGGGATATCTGGTTGTATGGGGGGCTATATTGCATTTATGCTGAGACTGAGGGTCTGTGTTCTAGGTAGGTGTCTGCCTGTGGGTTGTATGTGAAGGGGGCTGTGTGGGATTGTACACTGAGATGGGGGCAGCTGTGTGGGATTGTATGTTGTTGGTAGTGTGTGTATTACATAGGCAGATTTTCCAGGCGATAAGGAAGGAATCGCTTGCTGAGGAGACCGCTCCTATTACATGCAGCGATCTTGTCTGCAGTATGGGGAGGAGCGATCTTTGCACCATCGCTTGTCTCCATGCTGTCCAGTTATTTGCCAGCGGCAGACTGTAATTAGCACGGTTTGACGTTTTTTTTTGTTCATCGGGTAATTACTGGCATATTACACTGTATTGATGATATGGGAATGTTCGGATGACTTCAGACCAGAGGTCGCAATAACACATGTACAAGCGTCATAGACGCCTGTAAAGGCTATTTTACTCATAATTTTTTTTACGGTGTACCAATAAGCCGTAGACTTTTCCACCTGTGCCTGAAATACGGAGCTAGTGTCCTGCAGCAGATAAAGCTGGCGGGAGCTGTAAGGAGGAGGGGCTAGCTCCCGGGGTTGCTATAGTAAGAGCCAGGCACGCTTCCCAAGGACCCCGGCAAATATGGCATTTGTGGAGCTGAAGACTACATCCCAGACATCAAGATGGATGTGCCGAACAAGGTGACAGCAGTGTGTAATCTATCGATGTGGTGCAGTGTGTGATCATCACATGCTGCTCCTCATACACTGCACCACACACCTCTTACCTCACGCATTTCCCCACATGCTTCTCATACATCACACGCTGCCCCACATGCACCACACACTGGTGTGTGTGTGAGAGAGATGCATGCAGTAAATGCAGGCTATTAACCTGTTAGGGACATGTGACGTACCGGTACATCATGTGTAGTTCCGATCACCGCCGCTCGGCCGGCAGTGATTGGAACCCGGTGCCTGCTGAAATCAATCAGCAGGCACTGTGGGACAATGCCCAGGGGGGGGGTCCTATACCACGCCACCTCTCAGGATCGCATCTGATTGGCTGGCAGGGAGGCGGAGCGGCAAATTTGAATTGCCGGAGCTTCGGCTGTGCTGCGCAGTAAAGTGTTTTTTTTGTACCATAAGGCACTGTAGTCTGTAGGGATAGGCGATTTCGGCAGGGATAGATAGGGGGGAAAAAGTGCTTTTATTTCTAAAGCACTTTTAGCACCTTAATCAGGTGTCTGGGGTCCACAGCACTTAGCTGTGTGACCCTAGACCCCCAGGGGTGCTGCAGCTTGCAGGGGTGCTCTTCCCCCACACTTTTTTGGGGGGGAGAAAGATTTTAGTTTTTTTTTTTGCATGTGCTGACTGGCCGACACTGTTTGCACATCGCTCACCCCACAGCGCATTTGTAACTTTCTTTTCTATTATTATTTTTTTTCTTTATTTTTTTAGCTGTAGGACAAAGTTCGCGAACACCGTGCCCCCACACACACGCACACTGAATAAAGATTTACACACACTCCCGTATGGCCCGCCAGACGTTCTTGGCCGAGGAGGCATACACCCTGCTTGTACGAGGGGCGAGATTCCCGTATTCAACCCCCAGAATGTCCCCCCACTCTGGGTGTTAGCAGGAAACTTGTGTGGGACCTTATGCACCCACTGCTAGATAAGGGTTACCACCTGTACGTGGATAACTTTTATACTAGTATCCCTTTGTTCCAGTCCCTCGCCGCCAGATCCACGTCCGCTTGTGGGAGCGTGCGGAAAAAATCAGCGCGGCCTCCCTACCTACCCCCTCCAGGTACCTATTCCCAGGAGTGAGACCCGTTCCCTTACCATTGGAAACCTGCTGCTGGTCAGATATAAGGACAAGAGGGATGTCCTTGTACTGTCCACAATTAACAATAACGGCATCACGCCTGTACTTGTGCGAGGTACTGCGGCAATGTTCCCCGAGCCCGATTGTATCGTCGACTACAATCGGAGGAGTTGATCTCTCTGATCAAGCCATACAACGCCATGCACAAAACCCGGGCATGGTACAAAAAAAAGTTGCGGTCTACTTGGTGCAGGTTGCCTTGTACAACTCTTTTGTGCTGTCCCAGAGCGCTGTCAACACAGGGAGATTCCTTCAGTTCTATGAGGCAGTCCTCAAGGCCCTGATCTTTTCTGACCGGGAAAGAGCAGGTGGGCGTACCTCGGGAACTGGAGGCGCCCTGATCGTCCCTAGCCAACACTTTCCAGGTGTGGTCCCCCATACTGGAAAGAAGGGACGGACCCAAAAAAGGTGCAGAGTGTGTCACAGGAGGGGAATACGAAAGAACACCACCACTCAGTGTGATACGTCCCCCGATCATCCGGGCCTCTGCATTATTGGTTGCTTCAGGGAGTACCACACTTCCATGGAGTACTGCATTTATAATCCCCTTCCCCAATTTAGCCACTGACTATCGAAAAAAAAACTATGGTTCTCAGACATGAGACAAAAATGATATTTAGTAAAACTAAAATAAATATAAAAAGTAGATATATATTAGGTATCGCCGCATCCGTAAGAATCTCCTCTATAAAAATACCCCATTACCTAAACCCCCAGATTAACACGGTCAAATAAAAAACGGTGCAAAAAAAGTATTTTTTTTGTCACCTTACATAACAAAAAGTGTAATAGCAAGCGATCAAAAAGTCATATAGCCCCCAAAATAATGCCAATAAAACCGTCCCCTCATCCCGCAAAAAATGAGCCCCTACCTAAGATAATCGGCTAAAAACTTTTAAAAAACTGACTCTTAGACTATGGAGATACTAAAATGTTATTTTTTTGTTTATAAAAGGATAATATAGGGTAAAACCTAAATAAATGTAAAAAAGAGAGACATATTAGGTATCGCCGCGTCCGTAAGAATCTCCTCTATAAAAATACCCCATGACCTAACCCCCCAGATTAACACAGTCCAAAATAAAAAATTAAAAACGGTGCCAAAACAACTATTTTTGCCACATTTTCCATTTGAATCAATTTTTTCCGGTAACAAAGCAAGGGTTAACAGCCAAACAAAACTTAATATTTATTACCCTGATTCTGCAGTTTACAGAAACGCCCCATATGTGGTCGTAAACTGCTGTATGACCAAACGGCAGGGCGCAAAAGGAAAGGAACGACATATGGTTTCTGGAAGGCCGATTTTGATGCCTTTTTTTTTACACCATGTCCCATTTGAAGCCCCCCTGATGCACCCCTAGAGTAGAAACTCCATAAAAGTGACCCCATCTAAGAAACTACACCCCTCAAGGTATGCAAAACTGATTTTACAAACTTTATTAACCCTTTAGATGTTCCTCAACAGTTTATGGCAAATGGAGATGAAATTTTAGAATTTCTATTTTTGATAACCTTACCTCACAAAAATGTAATATAGAGTAACTAAAAATCATATGTATCCTTAAAATAGTCCAAACAAAACCGCCACCTTATCCCGTAGTTTCCAAAATGGGGTCACTTTTAGGGAGTTTTTACTGTAGGGGTGCATCAGGGGGGCTTCAAATTGGACATGGTGTCCAATGTTAGTGGGAAAAATGGATTAAAATGGAAAATTTAGCAAAAAATAGAAATTCTGAAGTTTCATCTCTATTTGCCAATAACTCTTGTGCAGCACCTAAAGGGTTAAAATAGTTTGTAAGATCAGTTTTGAATACCTTGAGGGATGTAGTTTTCAAAATGGTGTCACTTTTAGGGAGTTTCTACTTTAGGGGTGCATCAGGGGGGCTTTAAATGGGACATGGTGTAAATAAATCAGTCCATCAAAATCTGCCTTCCAAAAACTACACGGCGCTCCTTTCCCTCTACGCCCTACTGTGTGTCCGTACAGTAGTGTACGACCACATATGGGGTGTTTCTGTAAACCGCAGTCAGGGCAATAAATATAGAGTTTATGTAACAATGGAAAAATGGGCGAGCACTCATACACTTGGCAACCAAATTGACATATGCAGAAAATATTTATTATTAAATCCCCATAAAATTCAAGTAATAAAAATAATAAAAACAATCGTATTATAGCAATGACATACAAAAACTACAATCACATAAACTATAGTAGATATAATAGTATAGTCGATATTGTATTGAATGCTAAAATATATGATAATAAAATATTCGATACTAGTCTATAGTCGATAAATTCACTGATATAAATCACACACCAAAAACTTCAAGTATTGTCCAGGTCTTATATATGCTGTTATTGTGAAGGGGGAGGTAATTCCTCTGTGAATCTATCTCAGATTGGGAAAATGAGTGTCACTTTAAATATTGTAGGTGTATTTCCCCTGGGAACGTAGTGTATTCATAAAATGTCCACAGGAATCCTGATAATGTTGGAATAAAAAGTCTCTTATGGCATTTCCTTTTAAAGTCGAGGTAAACTTTAAATCGGTATTTGGCTTACCGTCTGGTGTCTGCTGTCTCCCTGTTGCTTGAGTGGAGCTTTAAATGTCTGCCGGCCTTTTTGATCGCTCCTTCCAGCAAGCTGGTTCAAATTTCGCGGGAGTTCCAAAGATCGCGGGAGTTAACACTCTGTTCCGCAATTTCCTTCGGTACAGCTTTTCGACTATAAAAGTAGTTGTTCCTTTACTGTAAAAAAAATTTCTTTCTCTGTATGGCCATACAGTTTTATCGGAGGCTTCTCAATACAGGTACATCACTTGTTTCACCATACGCGTTTCGGGTAGATTCGCTCTCCCTTCCTCAGTAAATATAGAGTTTAGTTTGGCTGTTAACCCTTGCTTTGTTAGTGGAAAAAATGGATTAAAATGGAAAATTTGGCAAAAAATTGAAATTCTCAAATTTTATCTTCATTTGCCAATAACTCTTGTGGAGTACCTAAAGGGTTAATGATGTTTGTAAAATCCGTTTTAAATACCTTGAGGGGTGTAGTTTCTAGAATGGGGTCATTTTTGGGTGGTTTCTATTATGTAAGCCTCACAAAGTGACTTCAGACCTGAACTGGTCCCTAAAAATTGGGTTTTTGAAACTTTCTGAAAAATTTCAAGATTTGCTTCTAAACTTCTAAGCCTTGTAACGTCCCCAAAAACTAAAATGGCATTCCCAAAATGATCCAAACATGAAGTAGACATATGGGGAATGTAAAGTAATAACTATTTTGTAGGTATTACTATGTATTATAGAAGTAGAGAAATTGAAACTTGGAAATTTGCAAATTTTTCAAAAATTTGGGTAAATTTGGTATTTTTTTATAAATAAAAATGAATTTTTTTTACTTCATTTTACCAGTGTCATGAAGTACAATATGTGACGAAAAAAAACTATCTAAGAATGGCCTGGATAAGTCAAGGCGTTTTAAAGTTATCACCACATAAAGTGACACTGGTCAGATTTGCAAAAAAATGGCCTGGTCCTTAAGGTGAAATATGGTTGTGTCCTTAAGGGGTTAAAGCCAAGTGGTAAAGTACAGGGAGGATCCGCCATATTGGACCGGACTTTATAACTATACTATAATTACCTCATGTTATTTAGACCAGTAACTGTTTTCTGCTTGTTCACACCACCCCTATTTATTTCTGTTCTGCTCCGTTAGATGAGCAGAACAACAAAAATAACGGAAGCTCTGGATAGGGCACGTAAGGGTGGATTTTTGTCAATATACACAAAAAATTATACATTATCAAATGCCATACTGTTAAATCTGTCACCATGGAGTTCCTTTGTAAAGTATAGTTTTTTTTTGTAGGACTCTGCAGGATGAGAAAGCATAGTGTAACACTGTTGCAGTTTCCAGTTTTCGATCCTAAAAAAAAAAAAGTATAGGCCAACGTGTGTATATATATATATATATATATATATACACACTCACCTAAAGAATTATTAGGAACACCATACTAATACGGTGTTGGACCCCCTTTTGCCTTCAGAACTGCCTTAATTCTACGTGGCATTGATTCAACAAGGTGCTGATAGCATTCTTTAGAAATGTTGGCCCATATTGATAGGATAGCATCTTGCCGTTGATGGAGATTTGAGGGATGCACATCCAGGGCACGAAGCTCCCGTTCCACCACATCCCAAAGATGCTCTATTGGGTTGAGATCTGGTGACTGTGGGGGCCATTTTAGTACAGTGAACTCATTGTCATGTTCAAGAAACCAATTTGAAATGATTCGAGCTTTGTGACATGGTGCATTATCCTGCTGGAAGTAGCCATCAGAGGATGGATACATGTTCTCATTCTGTTTACGCCAAATTCGGACTCTACCATTTGAATGTCTCAACAGAAATCGAGACTCATCAGACCAGGTAACATTTTTCCAGTCTTCAACAGTCCAATTTTGGTGAGCTTGTGCAAATTGTAGCCTCTTTTTCCTATTTGTAGTGGAGATGAGTGGTACCCGGTGGGGTCTTCTGCTGTTGTAGCCCATCCGCCTCAAGGTTGTGCGTGTTGTGGCTTCACAAATGCTTTGCTGCATACCTTGGTTGTAACGAGTGGTTATTTCAGTCAACGTTGCTCTTCTATCAGCTTGAATCAGTCGGCCCATTCTCCTCTGACCTCTAGCATCCACAAGGCATTTTTGCCCACAGGACTGCCGCATACTGGATGTTTTTTCCCTTTTCACACCATTCTTTGTAAATCCTAGAAATGGTTGTGCGTGAAAATCCCAGTAACTGAGCAGATTGTGAAATACTCAGACCGGCCCGTCTGGCACCAACAACCATGCCACGCTCAAAATTGCTTAAATCACCTTTCTTTCCCATTCTGACATTCAGTTTGGAGTTCAGGAGATTGTCTTGACCAGGACCACACCCCTTAATGCATTGAAGCAACTGCCATGTGATTGGTTGACTAGATAATTGCATTAATGAGAAATAGAACATGTGTTCCTAATAATTCTTTAGGTGAGTGTGTGTGTATATATATATATATATATATATATATATATATATATATATAAAAAAAATAATGGTACTCTATGGTGATGGATGCCACAATATGGCATCTGTCTGAGGGTACTTTAACACTAGCGTTTTTCTTTTCTGGTATTGTTCCGTCATTGGGGCTCAATACCGGAAAAATCTGTTTTATCCTAATGGAGAGCAATCCGTTCAGGATGCATCAGGATGTCTTCAGTTCAGTCCCTCTTAGGTTTTTTGGCAGGAGAAAATACCACAGCATGCTATATTTTTCTCCGGCCAAAAATCCTGAACACATGCCGGATCCGGCATTAATTTCCATTGTATTAGTGCTGGATCCGGCATTAAAATTGCCGCATTCTCGGATCCGTTCTTTAGGTCCGCGCATGCGCCGATTATGATGGAATCCGTTCAGGATCTGTCTTTATACCAGACAAAAAAGTGCTGCATATAAGGATTTTTTTCAAAAATAAATTCTTTATTTAAGAAAATTTAAAAAGACAAGTACAAATGTCTCATCATCATAATAAAACATGTCAATATCAGATGTGTGGGGTGCAATTTTTGACAGATCAAAAACAGCACAATAATACTCGGTCTACATGCAACAAAGCAAGATAATACCAAGGGGTTCGATGCAAGGCAATCCTGAGAAGTTCATGTGTGACAGGAATAAGAACAATCGTTAGATATCATATATAAGGTACTTTAAGTGCAACACAAATTGTAAACTAAGGGAAATCGGAGTATCTATAGGAGGGAAACAAACTAACACGAAAGAAGGAGTAGGGAAGGACAAGTAAATAAGTAAGTAGGTGTGTCACAAAAAAAGGGGGAGGGAAGGTATGGAATGAAATGAAGAAGGCGGTATCCATTAAACTAATAGAACTTGATGTTCCAGGGTGTTCTGAAAATCAAACCATGGAGTCCATGCAGAGATAAATGCCTCGTGGGTGTTTTTTCATGAGAGCTGTCAGTTCCTCAATTCTCCGGCTATCCTCTACCTTGTTGACCCAGAGGTCTATGGAGGGTGGGATAGGTGATTTCCATCTGGCTGGGATACAGGCCCTAGTTGCGCTAACTAGGTGGTGCAAGAATGATTTATTCAGCAAGCGGTTGGGTAGGGTCCGAGAGGAGTAACAAAAAGAAGCCCGGGGTATTTGGTATGGGAAAGGAGAAGATTGAGGCTAAGGTCTTATGTACCGATTCCAAGAAAGGTCTGATTTTACTGCAGTGCCAAAAAGTGTGGATCAGAGAACCTTTGTGCTGACTCACAACGCCAACACAGTGGAGATGCTGAGGGAAACATTTTCTGAAGACGAGTTGGGAATGGAGTACCATCTAGACAGCAATTTGTAACTAGCTTCCTGGTATTTACTAGCAATGGATGATTTATTTGTGAGATGGTATAGGTCTTGGCCACTGGTCGGGGGAAATGGCCACTCCCAGATCAGACCTCCATTTGTCGATATATGGAGGGTGGAAACCTGCATAGGGCATTATCAACGCCTTATAGAACTTGGACAAGGGGTGTCTGTATACACACGAGCCAATTTACACCTTTTCGAAAGGGGTAAGAGGCCTGTCGAAACCTGGGGAAGGAGGAGAGGAAATAAGATATTTGCCTAGCTCTCCACTGTCCCAGGGCACAAGGGTCCGACAGATTCTGTAGTTCGGATATGTGAGCCATCTCCTTGCTGTTCTATAGAAGGAAGCTCGACATATACCACTCAAACACCATTGCAAGAAGGGGCCTGAAGAGCTACTGACTAGGAAATCTGGGTGTCCCAGGACTGGAAATAGTGGGGAAGGTGTGGGCGATAACATGCGATAATATTTGTGAAATTGGAGTAAGGTAGGACCTATGGTGGGGTGGGCAGTCGAAGTCTGCACCATTGCCAAAGGCAAGAGCACGACGGGGATCCGGGAGCACTGCTGTTCAATGGCCAACCATTGTTTGAAGGGAGCATGCAATACCAGTCCAATACTCACTGAAGCATGGTAGCAGCATGGTATTATCGGAGATCTGTAATCCCCCAGGCCCCCCGCTCCTTTGGGTCATAAAGCAGAGAGCGGGCCAGCCTCGGGCTCCTCCCCCCCTCCCCCACATAAATTTAAAAAGGTCTCTGTGTATTGTAACAAAGAAGTTGGGGGTAGTTTTATTGGGAGTGTCTGAAATAGGTATAGCAGACAAGGGAGAATATTTATCTTAACCACCTCAGCCCCCAGTGCTTAAACACCCTGAAAGACCAGGCCACTTTTACACTTCTGACCTACACTACTTTCACCATTTATTGCTCGGTCATTGCAACTTACCACCCAAATGAATTTTACCTCCTTTTCTTCTCACTAATAGAGCTTCATTGGTGGTATTTCATTGCTGCTGACATTTTTACTATTTTTGTTATTAATCGAAATTTAAACGATTTTTTTGCAAAAAAAATGACATTTTTCACTTTCAGTTGTAAAATTTTGCAAAAAAAAATGACATCCATATATAAATATTTGCTCTAAATTATTGTTCTACATGTCTTTGATAAAAAAAAAATGTTTGGGTAAAAAAAAAAATGGTTTGGGTAAAAGTTATAGCGTTTACAAACTATGGTACAAAAATGTGAATTTCCGCTTTTTTGAAGCAGCTCTGACTTTCTGAGCACCTGTCATGTTTCCTGAGGTTCTACAATGCCCAGACAGTACAAACACCCCACAAATGACCCCCATTTCGGAAAGTACACACCCTAAGGTATTCGCTGATGGGCATAGTGAGTTCATAGAACTTTTTATTTTTTGTCACAAGTTAGCGGGAAAATGATGATTTTTTTTTTTTTTTTTTTCTTACAAAGTCTCATATTCCACTAACTTGTGACAAAAAAATAAAACTTCCATGAACTCACTATGCCCATCACGAAATACCTTGGGGTCTCTTCTTTCCAAAATTGGGGTCACTTGTGGGGTAGTTATACTGCCCTGGCATTCTAGGGGCCCAAATGTGTGGTAAGGAGTTTGAAATCAAATTCTGTAAAAACTGACCAGTGAAATCCGAAAGGTGCTCTTTGGAATGTGGGCCCCTTTGCCCACCTAGGCTGCAAAAAAGTGTCACACATCTGGTATCTCCGTATTCAGTAGAAGTTGGGGAATGTGTTTTGGGGTGTCATTTTACATATACCATGCTGGGTGAGATAAATATCTTGGTCAAATGCCAACTTTGTATACAAAAATGGGAAAAGTTGTCTTTTGCCAAGATATTTCTCTCACCCAGCATGGGTATATGTAAAAAGACACCCCAAAACACATTCCCCAACTCTCCTGAATACGGAGATACCAGATGTGTGACACTTTTTTGCAGCCTAGGTGGGCAAAGGGGCCCATATTCCAAAGAGCACCTTTCGGATTTCACTCGTCATTTTTTACAGAATTTGATTTCAAACTCCTTACCACACATTTGGGCCCCTAGAATGCCAGGGCAGTATAACTACCCCCACAAGTGACCCCATTTGGGAAAGAAGAGACCCCAAGGTATTCGCTGATGGGCATAGTGAGTTCATGGAAGTTTTTATTTTTTGTCACAAGTTAGTGGAATATGAGACTTTGTATGAAAAAAAAAAAATATAAAAAAAATCATCATTTTCCACTAACTTGTGACAAAAAATAAAAATTCGAGGAACTCGCCATGCCCCTCACGGGAATACCTTGGGGTGTCTTCTTTCCAAAATGGGGTCACTTGTGGGGTAGTTATACTGCCCTGGCATTTTCCAGGGGCCCTAATGTGTGGGTAAGTAGGTAAATGACCAGTGAAATCCAAAAGGTGCTCTTTGGAATATGGGCCCCTTTGCCCACCTAGGCTGCAAAAAAAGTGCCACACATGTGGTATCTCCGTACTCAGGAGAAGTTGGGGAATGTGTTTTGGGGTGTCTTTTTACATATACCCATGCTGGGTGAGAGAAATATCTTGGCAAAAGACAACTTTTCCCATTTTTTTTATACAAAGTTGGCATTTAGACCAAGATATTTATCTCACCCAGCATGGGTATATGTAAAATGACACCCCAAAACACATTCCCCACCTTCTCCTGAGTACGGAGATACCAGATGTGTGACACTTTTTTGCAGCCTAGGTGGGCAAAGGGGCCCAAATTCCAAAGAGGGCATTTTTAGACATTTGGATACCAGACTTCTTTCTCACGCTTTGGGGCCCCTAGAATGCCAGGCAGTATAAATACCCCACATGTGACCCCATTTTGGAAAAGAAGACACCCCAAGGTATTCAATGAGGGGCATGGCGAGTTCATAGAAATTTTTTTTTTTTTGGCACAAGTTAGCGGAAATGATATTTTTTTATTTTTTTTCTCACAAAGTCTCCCGTTCCGCTAACTTGGGACAAAAATTTCAATCTTTCATGGACTCAATATGCCCCTCACGGAAAAACCTGGGGGGTGTCTTCTTTCCGAAATGGGTCACATGTGGGGTATTTATACTGCCCTGGCATTCTAGGGGCCCTAAAGCGTGAGAAGAAGTCTGGAATATAAATGTCTAAAAAATTTTACGCATTTGGATTCCGTGAGGGGTATGGTGAGTTCATGTGAGATTTAGTTTTTGTCACAAGTTAGTGGAATATGAGACTTTGTAAGAAAAAAAAATAATTAATTCCGCTAACTTGGGCAAAAAAATGTCTGAATGGAGCCTTACAGGGGGGTGATCAATGACAGGGGGGTGATCAATGACAGGGGGTGATCAATGACAGGGGGGTTGATCAATGACAGGGGGTTGATCATTGACAGGGGGGTGATCAATGACAGGGGGGTGATCAATGACAGGGGGGTGATCTATGACAGGGGGGTGATCAATGACAGGGGGGTGATCAATGACAGGGGTGGTGATCAATGACAGGGGGTTGATCAGGGAGTCTATATGGGGTGATAACCACAGTCATTGATCACGCCCGTGTAAGCTCCATTCAGATGTCCGGATGCGTTTTGCGATCCGATCCATCTATCAGTGGATCCGTAAAAATCATGCGGACGTCTGAATGGAGCTTTACAGGGGGTGATCAATGACGGGGTAATCAATGACAGGGGGTGATCAGGGAGTCTATATGGGGTGATCACCACAGTCATTGATCATGCCCCTGTAAGGCTTCATTCAGACGTCCGGATGCGTTTTGCGGATCCGATCCATCTATCAGTGGATCCGTAAAAATCATGCGACGTCTGAATGGAGCTTTACAGGGGGGTAATCAATGACAGGGGGGTGATCAGGGAGTCTATATGGGTGTGATCACCACAGTCATTGATCATGCCCCTGTAAGCTTCATTCAGACGTCCGGATGCGTTTTGCGGATCCGATCCATCTATCAGTGGATCCGTAAAAATCATGCGGACGTCTGAATGGAGCTTTACAGGGGGGTAATCAATGACAGGGGGGTGATCAGGGAGTCTATATGGGGTGATAACCACAGTCATTGATCATGCCCCTGTAAGGCTTCATTCAGACGTCCGGATGCGTTTTGCGGATCCGATCCATCTATCAGTGGATCCGTAAAAATCATGCGGACGTCTGAATGGAGCTTTACAGGGGGGTAATCAATGACAGGGGGGTGATCAATGACAGGGGGGTGATCAGGGAGTCTATATGGGGTGATAACCACAGTCATTGATCATGCCCCTGTAAGGCTTCATTCAGACGTCCGGATGCGTTTTGCGGATCCGATCCATCTATCAGTGGATCCGTAAAAATCATGCGGACATCTGAATGGAGCTTTACAGGGGGGTGATCAGGGAGTCTATATGGGGTGATCACCACAGTCATTGATCATGCCCCTGTAAGGCTTCATTCAGACGTCCGGGCTTGCGTTTGCGGATCCGATCCATCTATCAGTGGATCCGTAAAAAATCATGCGGACGTCTGAATGGAGCTTTACAGGGGGGTAATCAATTGACAGGGGGGTGATCAATGACAGGGGGGGGATCAGGGAGTCTATATTGGGTGATAAACACAGTCATTGATCATGCCTCCTGTAAGGCTTCATTCAGACGTCCGGATGCGTTTTGGCGGATCCGATCCAGTCTATCAGTGGATCCGTAAAATGGCATGCGGACATGGCTGAATGGAGCTTTACAGGGGGTTGATCAATGACAGGGGGGTAAGTCAATGACAGGGGGGTGATCAGGGAGTCTGATATGGGGGTGATCAGGGGCTAATAAGGGGTTAATAAGTGACGGGGGGGGGGGTGGAGTGTAGTGTAGTGGTGCTTGGTGGGACTTTACTGAGCTACCTGTGTCCTCTGGTGGTCGATCCAAACAAATGGGACCACCAGAGGACCAGGTAGCAGGTATATTAGACGCTGTTATCAAAACAGCGTCTAATATACCTGTTAGGGGTTAAAAAAAACACATCTCCAGCCTGCCAGCGAACGATCGCCGCTGGCAGGCTGGAGATCAACTCTCTTACCTTCCGTTCCTGTGAGCGCGCGCGCCTGTGTGCGCGCGTTCACAGGAAATCTCGCGTCTCGCGAGAGGACGCGCCGGCGCGTCCAGGAGGAATGAATCAACCACCTCCAGGACGCGTCTGTGCGTACAGCGGTCCGGAGGTGGTTAAAGGGAACCTGTCATCTCTACTATGCTACCCTAACTGAGCGTTTCTAAATGTTCATTGTGTTACCCTAAACATATAAATTGCACTTTTTTAATTTCATTTGCAGACGAATTCAATAAGCATTATGCATTTTTGTACTTCATGCCTTTTTTTTTTTTTGAAATATAATTTTTATTAAGTTTTCCAATTATTTTCAAGCAAGACAATTGTACAACTTTTTCGTCTCCACAAAAGTGACAATATGCACAATATTCATAAACAGTACAATATAATACATTCAATTCCTCTACCCTCCCCCCTCCCTTCCCCCCAACTGGGAAAACATTTTACCCCCTCCCTCTCTCTCTACTTCTCCAATGTTCTCCAATGCGCTAACATTGCTATCAGTCAATCTGAAGTCTCCCCAAGGCTTGGCTTAATTTTTTCTTTAAGTACCATTCTGACAGAATGAATGGGGTCATTAAAGTGCGCATATCCCTGTCTGAATATACTACTCCTATAAAAGACTCCCATCTCCTGAAAAAGGAGTTTATGAATCGCTCCCCCATTTGTTCCGCTTCAACCTTCTCCATATCCAGGCAAAGCTTAGCATGGTTGAGGACCTCCATCATTGATGGTAATTGAGGTTTGAGCCAATGTTTAAGGATACAGCGTTTGGCTGCCAGTAGTAAGATGTGGATAACTGGTTGTACACTGGTCCCATTCGCCTGGGCATGGAAAAGCATCAAATCAGGAGACAAAGGAATTGAGATTTTCAGATACCTTTTAATCTGAGATCTAACTAGCTTCCAAAATTTCTGAGAGGCTGGACAGGACCACATTCCATGGCTCAGATCAGATTTGTCCAAGTGACATTTAGGGCATCTAGTTAACCTATCTGAGGATAGGAGGGGTGAAGAGAATTGGAACCCATAGATAGCCTTATGGATAAATCTAAAATGAGATTCCCTCCAGACTTGGTTAATTATAACTTCATTGACTATATTCCATCCTTGAAGTACTAACGTATCTGCATCCAGTGAGGGGAATATTTTTTTCCAATGGGAGAAAACCTTGTCAGCCAGACACTTTTGCTTGCTATCCCGCAACTCATAATATAGATCTGAAAGTGATCTTTTTTTGGAACCATCTCCCACCAAACGATCAAAAGCATTGACAGAAAACTCCCCATTCATGTTTTTCACTCTAGGTCTGAGAAAGCTCATCAGCTGAGCATGTGCCAGAAAGTGCTGTGGTTTGACTTGTGGGAATCTATTTTGTAACTCAGTGAAAGACAAATGGGTATTAGTTTGTCTATCCCAGAAGTCTTGAACCCTCCTCACACCACTTCGCCTCCATGATTCAAAGTGTTTTGCTTCGATGCCTGCAGGGAATTCCGGGTGTCCCCAGACTGGCATAAACTTTGAAACCATGAATGGGAGCTTGAAAATTTTCCGCACTCCCTTCCAGGCCGCAATAGTGTCTGTCAACAGAGTGCTTTGCTTGGCCACAAGAGGTAGAGCGGAGAATTTTGTGTGGAGAAGTGCTCCCAAGGACCATGGTCTAGCTAATTGAGACTCCAACTGTGTGTTAGTGTAGAAGTTGGATCCGAAGATCCAATCAATACCGTGTCTTAATAGGCCGGCCAAGTTATATGACCGTAAGTCAGGTAATGCCATTCCCCCTGATCCTTTTGGCAGTTGAAGTTTCGGAAAAGCTATGCGAGGTTTGCGTCCCCTCCAAATAAAAGCTCTGAATGCCGATTCCAACTCCAATATATCCTTATGTTTGATCAAGATGGGGATCGTTTGCATCGGATATAGAAGCTTTGGAGTGCACATCATTTTTATTAGTTGTATTCTACCTCCTAAGGACAGCGGGGATTGCATCCACCTCTGCAAGTCTCCGTTGATCTTTTGGATAATAGGTGGATAATTTAGAGAATAAAGTGACCCCGGGTTCCTTCCTATCTGGATACCTAAATATCTAATTGACTTCGTAGCAACCTGGAGGGGGACTCCTAGCGGCTTTTCGCCAGTATTTGGAATATTTGGGCCAATAAATAAAATCTCAGACTTGGTTGCGTTGACTCGGTAGCCTGAGCTAACACCAAATTAAGAAAGTAGTTGAAACAAATGAGGTAGGTCTCTAAAAGGGTTTTCTAAAAAGACTAATAAGTCGTCAGCAAATAACACGTGCTTAAGTTCCCTATTCCCCACCTTAATTCCCTCAATCTTGCTATCTCCAGCTAGCCTTCTGGACAGGGGCTCTAAGGCCAGGTTGAATAAAAGGGGGGACAGAGGACATCCCTGCCTAGTACTCTTGCCCAACCTAAAGGGCTGTGACAAAAACCCTGGGGTATGAATCCTAGCCCATGGTTCTGAGTATAATGCCCTTATATATTGACGGAAGGCCCCGTCGAATCCCATCACCTCAAGTACCTGCTCCATCCATCCCCAGTGTACGTTATCAAAAGCTTTTTCAGCATCTACTAGTACTTCACGCCTTTTATGCAAATTAACATAAAAGAGTCATATCTTGTGTGACCAGAGAAGAGTCATATTTTCAAGCTCTGACTCATCTCAGGTTATTTTGCATATGTATAAAATCTTTTTTTTTTTACAAAATAAAAGCACACAGAGCTATGGGGACTGGGTATTGCGGATGTGCTAGCGGCCATCTAGCAACCCATGGCCTCCGCTCTATACCCAAAACGGCACAACTGCCAAACCATGTGTACATGCTTTTTGCCCATTTATTGAGATCTCCCCGGTTCCGACCTAGCAGATGGGTGTAATTCCTGCTGTAGATTTCTCGTAGGTCTCTTGGGATCCATGTTCCCAGATATTTGACCGCTCCTGTTGTCCATCGGAATGGGAAGGAGGTCGCTAGATTAGTATCCAGCGAGCTTGTCAGCTAAATATTTAATGCCTCTAATTTTTAAAAGTAAATTTTTAGATTGGTCATATTCTGGTATGTATTAAATTTAGTGATCAGGTTCTGGAAAGAGGTCAGAGGCCTAGTGATTGTGAACATCAAGTTAACTGCGTATGCTGCAATTTTATATTCCTGACCCCCCCCCCCCCTCCCCGAGAGACCCATGATATTGGGGTTTAACTGGACTGTTAATTAATTAAAGGGGAGAGGGGGCAACCCTGTCGGGTCCTGTTTCGTATTTCAAAGGAGGGCGACAAAACTCCATTCACTTTCTTTGCAGCAGAGGGGCTGTTATAGAGGGAATGGATCCAGGCCATCATGGAACCAGCTATGCCTACATGGTTTAAGACTTCAAATAACCACTGCCAGCTTACCCTATCGAATTTTTGTGCCTATTCACAAGAAAGGTAGTAGGGAGGAATCGGGCAACTATAGGCCAGTAAGCCTGACATCAATAGTGGGGAAATTAATGGAAACCATACTTAAAGAGGACCTTTCACTAGAATAAAACATCTAAACTAACTATACAGACATGGAGAGCGGCGCCCAGGGATCTCCCTGCACTTACTGTTATACCTGGGCGCCGCTCCGTTCGCCCGGTATAGCCTCCGGTATCTTCATAGTTAGGCTCCACCCAGGGGAACCTGCCGGGGTCTCCTCCCATGCTGTAGCGCTAGCCAATCGCAGCGCTCAGCTCACGGCCTGGGAGAAAAAAAGCCTCTCAGGCTATGAGCTGAGCGCTGCGATTGGTCAGCACTACAGCATGGGAGAATGAGACACCGGCAGGTTCCCCTGGGTGGAGCCTAACTATGAAGATACCGGAGGCTATACCGGGAGAACGAGCGGCGCCCAGGGATAACAGTAAGTGCAGGGAGATCCCTGGGCGCCGCTCTACATGTCTGTATAGTTAGTTTAGATGTTTTATTCTAGTGAAAGGTCCTCTTTAAGGAGAGGATTGTGGAACATCTAAAATCCCATGGATTGAAAGATTAAAAACAGCATGGGTTTACTTCAGGGAGATCATGTCAAACTAATCTTATTGATTTTTTGGATTGGGTGACTAAAATAATAGATGGCGGAGGTGCAGTAGACCGCTTATCTAGACTTTAGTAAGGCTTTTGATACTGTCCCACATAGAAGGCGTATCAATAAATTGCAGTCTTTGTGCTTGGACTCCCATATTGTTGAATGGATTAGGCAGTGGCTGAGGGACAGACAACAGAGGGTTGTAGTCAATGGAGTATATTCAGACCATGGTCTTGTTACCAGTGGGGTACCTCAGGGATCTGTTCTGGGACCCATATTGTTTAATATCTTTAGCAGCGAAATTGCAGAAGGCCTCGATGGTAAGGTGTTTCTTTTTGCTGATGACACAAAGATTTGTAACAGGGTTGATGTTCCTGGAGGGATACACCAAATGGATAAGGATTTAGGAAAACTAGAGGAATGGTCAAAAATCTGGCAACTAAAATTTAATGTTGATAAGTGCAAGATAATGCACCTGGGGCGTAAAAACCCAAGAGCAGAATATAAAATCAGTGATACAATCCTAACCTCAGTATCTGAGGAAAGGGATTTAGGGGTCATTATTTCAGAAGAATTAAAGGTAGGCAGACAATGTCATAGAGCAGCAGGAAAAGCTAGCAGAATGCTTGGGTATATAGGGAGAGGCATTACCAGTAGAAAGAGGGAGGTGCTCATGCCGCTCTACAGAGCACTACTGAGACCTCATTTGGAGTATTGTGCTCAGGACTGGAGACCATATCTCCAGAAGGATATTGATACTTTGGAGACAGTTCAGAGAAGAGCTACTAAACTAGTACATGGATTGCAGGATAAAACTTACCAGGAAAGGTTAAAGGACCTTAACATGTAGTATAGCTTGGAAGAAAGACGAGACAGAGAGGATATGATAGAAACTTTTAAATACATAAAGGAAATCAACAAGGTAAAAGAGGAGAGAATATTTAAAAGAAGAAAAACTGCTACAAGAGGACATAGTTTTAAATTAGAGGGGCAAAGGTTTAAAAGTAATATCAGGAAGTATTACTTTACTGAGAGAGTAGTGGATTGTCACGGAACCATGAACCAGACGTACAACAAGAGATAAGTGAAAATAAGAAGGCTTTATTGAAAATAAAGCTGTAAAGCAAAGTCCAAACGGATGGTGAAACCGAGCAGAGTCTTTGCGAAGCCAGAGGTCAGGAACCAGAAGGGTAGTCAGACGAAGCCAGGATCAGGAACCAGCAGGGTAGTCAGACGAAGCCAGGATCAGGAACCAGCAGGGTAGTCAGACGAAGCCAGGATCAGGAACCAGAAGCAGCAGCAGTCTTAGAAGCATGTGAACACAAGAGAGGACCAAGCAAGGAACTGAAGCCACAGACCTCCTATATATATGAGCTAGGCATCCAGCTCCTCCCAGTGGGAAGGAGAAGCCGCAGGGTGGAAGGCTACAAGAAACCCAGAAACCAAGATGGCCGCCAGCACATGTCAAACAAAGGAGAACAGCAAGAAGGTAAGACCATGACAGTACCTCCCCCTCAAGGGCCCCTCCTCCGCGGAGCACAAAACGGTTTCTGAGGGAAGCGTGCGTGGAAGGCTCGGAGCAAGGCAGGAGCATGGACATCTGCGGAGGGAACCCAGGAACGCTCCTCTGGACCATAACCACGCCAATGGACCAAAAACTGCAACCGACCGCGGACCAGGCGTGAGTCCAGGATATTGCTCACCTCATATTCCTCACGATTGCCCACTTGGACCGGACGAGGCCGAGGAAGTGAAACGATTACACACCAGTGGCTTCAACAGGGAGACATGAAACACGTTGGAGATCCGCATGCCAGGAGGAAGCGCAAGGGCATAGGCTACCGGGTTTACCCTGCGAAGCACTCGGAAGGGACCAACAAAGCGAGGCGCCAGCTTGGGAGTGGGCACTCGAAGGTTGAGGTTGCGGGTGGACAACCATACACGGTCTCCAACCTGGTAGGAAGGAGCAGGCGCTCGTCTGCGATCAGCCTGGAGTCTCTGGCGCTGCGCAGAGACCTCAAGGGACTTCTGGATCTGTACCCAAGAAGCACGTAGGACGGAAAGGTGATCCTCCACAGCCGGAATATCCTGGGGAGAGAATACCTCCGGTAACACGGCAGGTTGGAACCCATAATTGGCCATGAAGGGAGACGTCCCAGAGGAAGAGTTCACCGCCGTGTTCCTGGCAAACTCAGCCCAAGGCAGGAGGTCAACCCAATTGTCTTGGTGATCGGAGACATAGCAACGAAGGAATTGCTCCAAGGCCTGATTGGATCGTTCTGCGGCCCCATTGGACTGAGGGTGGTAGGCCGAGGAGAAGGAGAGATGAATCCCCAACTGGGAGCAAAAGGCGCGCCAGAACCTGGACACAAACTGACTCCCCCGATCCGACACAATCTCCTTGGGCAAACCGTGCAACCGGAAGACCTCCCTGGCAAAAATCGTGGCCAACTCTTGTGCAGAGGGTAACTTCTTGAGAGGAACACAGTGGCACATTTTGGAAAACCGATCCACAATCATGAGAATGACCGTATGGCCTCGGGATGCAGGGAGGTCCACAATGAAATCCATCCCAGGTGTGACCATGGGCGCTCCCCGGTGGCTATGGGTTGCAGAAGGCCCAACGGAAGGTGCCGAGGGGACTTACTCTGGGCACAAACGGAGCATGCCGCTACATATGCGGCGATGTCGGAACGTAGGGAAGGCCACCAGAACAGACGTGAAACAGCCCAGGACAGCTGATTCTTTCCAGGATGCCCCGCGGTCTTGGAGTTATGGTAGGTTCGCAACAACCGAGTGCGCAACTCCTCAGGCACAAAACATCTGCCGTTGGGTCTCCCAGAGGGAGCACCAGATTGAGCCGCCAAAATCTGCTCACCCAGGGGAGAGGTGAGGCTGGTGCGAATGGCGGCCAGGATCTGATTCGGAGGTATGACCGAAGTCGGAATCGACTCCTCCCTGGACAGCTCGGAGTACTGCCGTGATAAGGCATCCGCCCTGATGTTCTTGGAACCGGGTAGGTAGGAGACCACGTAATTAAAACGTGACAAGAACAGAGCCCATCTGGCCTGACGTGGTGTCAATCTCTTGGCCTCAGAAAGGTAGGTCAGATTCTTGTGGTCCGTCAGGATGAGAACCGGAACCACCGAACCCTCGAGCAAGTGCCTCCATTCTTTAAGGGCCTGCACGATGGCCAATAACTCCCTGTCACCAATCTGATAGTTGCACTCCGCGGAAGACAGTTTCCGGGAGTAAAACCCACAAGGAAGCAGAGGACCCTCTGGTGTTCTACGCTGAGACAGAAGGGCGCCTACTCCCGTCTCAGACGCGTCCACCTCGAGGACAAAGGGCAACCCAGGGTTGGGATGCGACAGAATCGGAGCCGACACAAAGGTGGACTTTAGGGCCTCAAAAGCTCGGATGGCCTCGAGCGGCCAGACCTGGGAATTACTGCCCTTCCTGGTCAGATCCGTGAGAGGCTTGGCCAGCATGGAAAAGTCCCTGATGAACTTCCGATAATAATTGGCGAAGCCCAAAAAGCGCTGCAGGGAACGAAGACCACTGGGCTGGGGCCACTGTAAGACAGCCGAAACCTTCTCAGGATCCATGGAGAACCCCTCAGCGGAAATGATGTAACCTAAGAAGGTTACCTGGGATCGGTGAAATTCGCATTTCTCAAGCTTACCGAACAGCTTGTTCTCTCGTAACCGTTGCAACACTCGTCTGACATCCAGAATGTGGGCCTCCATGGATTCAGAATATACCAAGATGTCATCCAAATAGACCACCACACACTGCTGCAACAGGTCACGGAAAACATCGTTGATGAATTCCTGAAAGACTGCGGGCGCATTGCACAACCCAAAGGGCATAACCAAGGATTCGTAATGACCGATCCTGGTGTTAAACGCGGTCTTCCACTCATCGCCCGCCTTGATCCTTACCAAGTGATATGCCGCCCTCAGGTCGAGTTTGGTAAAGACCGTGGCCCCTTTAAGGCGATCGAACAGCTCGGAAATCAAGGGTATCGGGTAAGCGTTCTTGATCGTGATGCGATTGAGACCCCTGTAATCGATGCAAGGCCTCAACTCACCGCCCTTCTTTTTCACAAAGAAAAATCCAGCCCCTGCCGGGGACGAAGATTTGCGAATGTGTCCGCGTGAAAGCGCCTCCCTCACGTACTCCTCCATGGCCTCATTCTCCGCTACCGACAGTGGATAGACTTTGCCACGAGGAGGAACGGCACCATATTGTAACTCTATGGCACAATCGTATGGGCGGTGCGGAGGTAGGGCAACCGCGCGCACCTTATCGAATACATCCCGGTACTCCTCGTATTCAGGAGGCAACAGAGAGTCCGAGGAAGTACACAGCAACTTGACAGACCCATGGATGCAACTAGCCCCACACTGCGGTGACCACGAGAGGATCTCGACCGATCTCCAATCGAAAGTCGGATTATGCTTCTGGAGCCAGGGGTACCCCAAGACCACCGAGTAGTGTGGAGACGAAATAACCTGGAGGCAGACCGACTCTCTGTGAACGGCACCAATGGCTATCCCCACTGGAAGGGTCTCATGAGTCACGTGTGGCGGCAGAAGGGGTCTGCCGTCTATCGCCTCAAGAGCCAGTGGGGAACCTCGGGCCTGCAGAGGAATGTAATTGGCGGCAGCGAACACACTATCAATGAACAAACCACCAGCACCAGAGTCCACCAACTCCTGGGTCGTCACCGAGCCCCCGACCCAGGAGAGGACAACAGTGATCAGTGGTTTGTCAACACGGGAAACCGGGGACGAGGAGACTCCACCCAAGATCTGCCCCCGACAGGATCTCAGGTACGAGCGTTTTCCCGGACGGTTCGGACATGCCAACCGAAAATGCCCACCGAGACCACAGTACATGCATCGGCCCTCGCGTCTCCGGAGTGCCCTCTCCCCCTCGGACAGGCGAGCAAACCCCAGCTGCATGGGTTCACCCCCAGACAAGTCATCCCCAGGAGGCGTGGGAGGAGAGGGAGGCACGGGTGGGACAGCAAACGTAGGCACCAATCTGTTAGAAGACCTCCGCAGGTTCTCCTTAAAGGAAGGTCTCTCCCTGAGTCTGGTGTCAATCAAAATCAGGAAAGAAATAAGAGACTCGAGCTCAACTGGTAGGTCCTTAGCTGCAACCTCATCCTTCAAGGCATCCGAGAGACCATGAGAGAAAGCAGCGACCAGAGCCTCATTATTCCAGCCCACCTCTGCTGCCAGGGTACGAAACTCAATGGCGTATTCAGCTACGGATCGTGAACCCTGTCTGATGGACATAAGGAGCTTCGCAGCAGAGGCAGCACGAGCCGGCACATCGAATACCTTCCGAAGAGAAGCAACAAAACCGGAAAACTCGGCAACCACCGGATTGTTGTTCTCCCATAAAGGGCTGGCCCAGGCCAAGGCCTTGTCCGAGAGCAGCGAGATCAAGAAGCCCACCTTTGATCTCTCAGTGGGAAAGGCATGTGGCAGCAACTCGAAATAAATGCCCACCTGGTTAAGGAAACCTCGGCACTGAGTTGGCTCTCCCCCAAAGCGCTGTGGAAGAGGGGCAGAACCGGTCATACCCCGAAACACCGCAGGCGCAACAACAGGTGTCGGGGTAGACTCTGGCGCAACAACCGGAGCGGCAGTAGGAGCGAGCCCAGGAGCGACAACCGACCCATCGGCAACGGGAGCGAAATGAGCCGTGCGTTCAAGCAGGGTTTGCAACGCCACAGCGAACCGACCCAACAGGTGATCCTGCTGATCAAGTCTGGCAACCAGCGTGGGTAGCGAGGATGGCCCTGTACCGTCAGAATTCATGGCTTGGTCCTAATGTCACGGAACCATGAACCAGACGTACAACAAGAGATAAGTGAAAATAAGAAGGCTTTATTGAAAATAAAGCTGTAAAGCAAAGTCCAAACGGATGGTGAAACCGAGCAGAGTCTTTGCGAAGCCAGAGGTCAGGAACCAGAAGGGTAGTCAGACGAAGCCAGGATCAGGAACCAGCAGGGTAGTCAGACGAAGCCAGGATCAGGAACCAGCAGGGTAGTCAGACGAAGCCAGGATCAGGAACCAGAAGCAGCAGCAGTCTTAGAAGCATGTGAACACAAGAGGACCAAGCAAGGAACTGAAGCCACAGACCTCCTATATATATGAGCTAGGCATCCAGCTCCTCCCAGTGGGAAGGAGGAGCCGCAGGGTGGAAGGCTACAAGAAACCAAGATGGCCGCCAGCACATGTCAAACGAAGGAGAACAGCAAGAAGGTAAGACCATGACATGGATGCATGGAATAGCCTCCCTGCAGAAGTGGTAGCTGCAAATACAGTGAAGGAGTTTAAGCATGCATGGGATAGGCATAAGGCCATCCTTCATATAACATAGGGCCAAGGGCTATTCATAGTATTCAGTGTATTGGGCAGACTAGATGGGCCAAATGGTTCTTATCTGCCGACACATTCTATGTTTCTATGAATGCCTTTTGGGCATCTGTAGACAACAGGCAGAAAGGTGTGTGCTGTAGTTTAACACTTTGGTAGTGTTATCTTGAGCTTCTCTGGATGGAATGAAACCGACGTGATCAGAATGAATCAGGTTTGATAGTAAAGGAACAAGGCGCGTGGCTAGGATTTTGGTGAACAACTTGAGGTCTACATTGAGCAATGAGATAGGGCGATAGCTTGCCCAGGCTGCTGGATCCTTTCCCTCGTTATGTATAACTGTAATATGTATGAGTCATATCTCTAGGGAGAGGAGCCCCTGTTGCTACAATGTTCATAGCCTTAGTGAGCGGGGTCTGTAGGAGGGGTAGGTATTTCTTATAATAAGATGCTGGCAGTCCATCTGGACAAGGGGCTTTACTAGGTTGCATAGTTTTTAGGGCTTCCATTAATTCCTTTTCTGAGATGAGCTTGTCTAAGTCCGAGAGGACCTCTTGTGGGATTTTTGGGAGACCCAAGTCAGCTAAGTATTTGCTCATAGTTGGGGTTAGGGAGTTAGAGCAAGGGAGATTGTACAGCGATTTGTAGTATTGGGCAAAAGCTTCAGTTATCTTGTCTGGATAATTTAGGTTGGGGTTCTTGTGATTGGCAATCAATGGGACGTAGTTTCTCACTCTCTGTTCTCGCAATGATCGAGCTAGAGTCCTACTACATTTGTTACCGTATTCAAAAAAGTGTTGTCTACCCTTTGTTAGCAGTATTTTGGTGCGTATAACAAATTTTTCCTTAAGCTTCCCCCGAGCTATCAACAAGGCTGTACAAGAAGCCTGAGCATGAGATCGTTTATGAGCTAGCTCTAGGCGAGGACCTCCACCAGAAGTTGAGAAATTTCCTCTTTCTCTTTTTTTCACCTGGCTCCATGCTTGATGAGCGCCCCCTGACCACACATTTGTGAGCAGCTCAAGCTGTGAGGGGAGATGCATTATCCACCTGCTTTTCCTCAAAGTAACATGAAAGAACCTTATGGATATCCTTAGAGATTACAAAGTCCTGTATCAGGGACTCATTCAATCGCCATTGCCAGGTCTTAGGTGCTGGGAGGGGGAATCTCAGAGAAGCATGAAGCATAGCGTGAGCAGAAAAGGTCATAGAATCAATTGAGGAGGAAGCAAGGAGGGATACCGCTGAATGCATTATCAGGAAATAGTCTAATCTAGAGTACACATCTTTTGCAGCGGAATAATGGGTATAGTCTCAGACCTCCGGGTTGACTGCCCTTCACAAATCCACCAACTGATGGGAGTGTAAGAGGCATTTGATATGGTGGAGATAATAGTGGGCTAGAGCCTTGTATTGGGTAGGTATACATTGGCTAGAGTACATAGTTGTCCCGCTAGACGGCCCTTTACAAATAGATATCTACCATTGTCATCTGTCTGGGTATCTACCAATTCCAAAGGTGTGGTTCTAGAGATTAGGATGCTTACTCCCCTTGACTTCGACACTGGGTAGCAACTATGGTACGAGTCTGGGTACCTGGGTGATCTGAAAAGAGGTAATGCTCCCTTGCGGAAGTGAGTTTCCTGTACAAAAGCGATTTGTACCTTCTTACTCCAAAGAAGCCGGAGAATGGAGGACCTTTTCTATGGTGTTTTCAGCCCATTGGCGTTCATAGATGCAAGGTTGATGGTGGACATCCTTCTAATCTGTATGGAGAGGGAAGGAGAACACAAAAAAAAGGGGGTGGGGGAGTTGATGGAAAAGACGAGGGGAGGGACAATACACAAAAGTGGACTTAGGAGAAGAACACTGTAGGTTATCTTTTTAAGCCAAATACCCAATCCAGCTACTACAGAGCGGGTAGAAGAACAATAACCAAAACTTGTGGAATAAACACCACTTAGCAAATCTCGGAGACCCTACAAATGAGCCGCCCAAGAGTCGCGTTTCTATGTGGGGAGAGGAAGAGCAAATAGAGTTGCTAACCCTTGCCTGGGCCAGATATAACTTAGCAATATGAGAACCCTGGGGAAGATTAGAACTTCTATCAAGATAGATTCCATTAAGACGGGAGGGGGGACAGGTGATACCCCATTCTGTTAGTGAGTAATGGAATTCCTAGCTTAACAGGGATCCTTTCTAGAAGGGCCTTCTTGACTAAAAAACTGAAGTACTCAGCCACAGTCCACTGTTGCCGGGGCAATCTCCATACGGGACTCCTGTTCAGAGGTCTGTATTCCCAGGGAGAGTCTGAGTGGAGACTTATCACGAGGGCGCATGGGAGGCACGGCCATCGGAGGCAAGAGAATGGGGACATCCAACCAGTCTGGCAGAGAGAGAGAGAGGTAATTTCCAAGAACCGAGCCAAATCCTCTGATTGGTCTGGAGAATGTAAAGCAAAGGAGAGTCAATTTTTGCGGATAATTAGATGAAAAGGGTGTCCCCACTGGTAGATGGCTCCTGCTTCAGTGATCAATTGTAGGAGAGGTTTGAGAGTATGTCTCATTATCAGGGTTCGCCTCAAGACATCTGGCAGGAGTTGGATTTGAGCCCCCGCAAACATTGTAAGACCTTGTCTCTAGGCCCGTTGTAGAATCTCCTCTTTTTCCCTGAAAAAATGGACTCTACATAAGACATCTCTAGGAGCCAGGTTATCCTGGCGTCTGGAACCCAACACTCTTATGTACTCTGTCCAATTCAATCACCGTATCTGGTGGTCTGGAGAGAAGGGTATTGAAGATACAGGTTACAGCTTTACGTAGGTCAGAAGCAGGCACCTCCTCTGGTATCCCACATAGTGTGATATTGTTGCGTTGACCTCTATTTTCTTGGTCGTCTACTTGTAAGAGTATGTGTCTGTTCATAGCCCTCTGTGTAGCCATATTTTCTTCAACTGTAGTAGGGTGAGATTCTAATGCAAAAGTGACCTGCACCTGAGTAGATAATTGAGTAGAAATATTGCTTCGGTCTGTCTTGACGGCCGCAATGACTGTCTTGCTTGGACTAATATAATGGCTTCCATGTCGTGTTTAGTAGGCAGGTTACTGAGAAGGGTCCAGATATCCTTTAATTTCGTCTGCTGCCTATGGAGGAGGAAGAGGACTCTGAGACATCAGAGCAGGTAGGGGTCTGAAAGATTGCGGGAGTAGACGGGAGGTCTAAAATGGCGTCTGACACAGATTGGGGCCTGTGGCTAGTGTCTGGGAGAAAGTCACTTGCAGAAGGGGAAAGAGTGCGCCGTCTGTGTGAACGACCTGTTCTCAGGCTCTAAGGTCATATCTTCAGTGTTCTTCCTGGGGGCTGACAGTATAGAGGCTTTTGATGCAGGAGGGCCTGAGAGGTGTGCAGGTGGGGTGTCACTCACCAGGCCTAACAAGGAGGCTGCATCCACCACCAATGGATCTCCTAGGGGCATGCAGGAGAGGGGCGTCGGTGTAGCTGAAGCTGGGAGTAGAGGGGTCGACTGCTCCGGAGTTGGCGAGCTGCTGTGGTGAGCGGGGCTTTACTGCACTGCTGTTGTGGCTGCCCGCTCTCCAGTCGGCGCCATCTTGTAATCTGTGGCCGGGCGCGTTGCGGTCAGAGTTTGGCTGAAGTAGCGCGCAATATGGGCTTCCGGGGCCAGGAAAGAGGAGCCCCGACGACCAGAGTGTCTGACCATCGTCCCTCAATTATGGAAATCCGGTACAATAAGGCCAAGGGTTAGATGAAAGGGCCCAGGGTCCGGGAGCTCTGTGATGTGCGTCCTCACAGCAGCATGCTCAGGCCACGCCCACGCATATAAGGCTTTTTTGTCTGTGATGGAAAAATTTATCCAGCCAGCAGTGGAGGCAATGTGGACAATCACAATACATTAAGTAAGTGGCTTGTATTAACTTTATCTACATGATGAATGCTATGTGCTGAAGTGAGAGGACCCCTTTAACTGGGTGAGAGGCGGGCACTATCTCTCTTTATGGAGAGTACAGTTTAGGCATGTTTAAAATGGTGTACTACTGGTTAGGATTCTGTAGGTGCACTGGGTAACATGGTTTAGCACTGGCACGGTGTGCTGGAAAGACATAGAGGATGATAGCATGCTTGAGATTTTTTTTGGCCCTTTTGATAGGTATATGGAAAGCTTGTGGGGTGCTTGTAACAATGTGAGTGTAGTCTGGATGTACATGGGGGACCACAAGCTTTACAGTATATTGCTACTCCTCTGTAGCTGATTAGAAATCTGTGACATGGGCAAGATTACTTTGATTATTGGGGCTGAAGTTTTTTTTATTTCATTTTTTATTTGGCAGAAAAGTTATACGCCTTCTTCATTATAGGAAATAATTTTTATTAATTTAACACTTTCGCTACCAGTGCCATACATGTACGGCACTGGTGCAGTTTGTAAACATGGTTGCCTGCTCGTGCGTGCTGCCGGCGCCATAGCCAGTGGGTTTCCGCTGTTTCGAACAGCAGAGGCCCGCAGCTAATATCTGCAACTGGCAATAATGCCGATCGTGGACATTACAGCCTTTAGATGCTGAAGAACTTTGCCAGCTCCAAACAAAGATCGAATCTACACTCCAGAGTCATAGAAAAAAGATAGAGAACACCAAACGAAATAAATTTCTCCGCGATACAGAGAATTATAGACTCAATAGAGTATACAAATGGCCTGATTATAACCGTACATCCACCTACAGACCAAGACACCGCTCACAATCAAGGGACTCGTCTCATTCAAGTGTCAACAGAGACTCACAGAATCAACCCGATGCACAGACCCAACGCTTTCCAAAAGGACGACGAGGAAATCGAGCAGGACCAGCCACCACAACACGAGGACCCATCGCTACAAGATCTCAGGTATCATCACTAGTTGTGAATATTTCATCACACACACTGGGACCAGCTGAGATGGCCCTTCTCGAAAAAGGCCTATCATACTGCCCGTCGGTCCAAGTGGACTCCTTCCAATTGGACTTAGACCTCTGCAGACTTTTTAGGAACATTCGTCTTAAAGCACACTTTGCAGAACAAGAGGGTCCAACTCGGACCATTTCCTGTTCCTCTAGCCCACAGGTTTCTATAAGCAGCCTGGGACTAAGGAACAAGAGCCATTACATGCCGCCCAAAAACAAACCCGCAATAGAAACTTTCATTTCACTTGTAAAAAAAGATGTCACCCAATTCAAAAAAGATCTGTCCACAGGCAAATACAAATTTCAAAATAACCTAGATGCAACACAGCGACAGGCACTGACTTCCCTCCGTAAACAAAAAAACATTATTATAAAACCAGCGGATAAAGGGGGAGCAGTCGTCCTCCTTGACAAAACCCAATACAAAGCAGAAATTTACCGTCAACTACAGGATGAAACAATATACAAAAAACTCAGTTCTGACCCCACGTATACAATCAGAGACAAAATCCACAAGGTTATCACCCATTACCATGCATTGAACATCATTGACAACGCCACCCTCACTTTTCTCAGCAATAACAACCCAGTTATTCCGGTTCTTTACACCTTACCTAAAATTCACAAAAACCTACTCCATCCGCCGGGCCGTCCAATTGTTGCTTCCACTAGTTCACTTCTGTCCCCATTATCCATCTTATTGGAAAAATCACTCACACCACTTATCAAAAAGACAAAATCATTCATTTTGGACACCTCCGAATTTCTGAGTCTCATTCACAATTTCCCACCACTACCACCTAATTGTATCTTAGTTACATGGGATGTTGCCAGCCTTTATACCTCTATACAACACCACAAGGTCTTCAGGCAGTCTCCAACTGTCTCCATTCCAATTTTTCCAACCCTGATACCATATCTTTCTATATGGATATTCTTGAATTGGTCCTGACCAACAATTTCTTTCTATTTGAGGACACATTTTATTTACAATGTCAAGGGACCGCAATGGGGTCCAACGTGGCCCCTCCATATGCAAACTGTTACATGGCAGAATTCGAAGAGACACATATTTACCCTAACCCTCACTTCATTGATTATGCGCTCCTATGGAAGCGCTACATTGATGACATTTTTTGCATATGGAGGGGCCCCGTTGAGTCCCTCACCGAATTCCACAGCTTCATGAACAACATATATCCGGAACTTCAATTTACCATCCATTCTGACACTTCAACCATCAGCTTCTTGGACACGACAGTCATTATAACACCCACAGGCACACTGACCACCAATCTCTACAAAAAACCAACAGATCGCAACAATCTTTTACATTACACCAGTTTCCATTCACTCAACACAAAAAAATCACTTCCGAATTCACAGTATTCCCGCTTAAAACAGATCGTGTCCAATAGCTCACAGCGTGAAATCCGACTTTCTGAAATGAGAGACAGATTCAGAGAACGAGGCTACCCTGAACATGTCCTTGGAGACACTAGCCTCACAACCCCGCGGTCCACTAAGACCACCACCAAAACCACCCTAACCTGCATCCCATTCGTACACACTTACCATCCAAGTATCAAGAAGGTTCTAAACAGCATCCGCAACAATTGGCCCTTATTACAAAAGGCATCTCCCAAGATACCAGAATTCACTAATCCCATTCTGGTGTGCAACCGCAGACCTAAAAATCTCAGAGACCATCTGGTAAAAGCTGACATTGGCCCATTACTTAATATACCAAAACAGAGATTCCTAGGCACACCCAAGTTTGGCACCTTTCCATGCCTCCACTGTTTCCAGTGCTCCAACATTCTCAAAGGCTCTTATTTCCACCACCCCCAGTCTGGCCATCGCTTTCCCATAAAAGATTTTTTCACATGCGATTCCTCATTCGTCATTTACCTGTTAAAATGTCCATGTGGCAAAATTTACATTGGAGAAACCACGCAAAAAGTGAGGGATCGAATATGCCAACACAAGTCATCCATTAGACGCCAGAATCTCCTACTCCCAGTCCCATTCCATTTTCACCAAGCGGGCCACAACATTTCCCAGCTCAGATACCAGGTTATTGAACACATCCCCTTACACAGACGCGGATACGACCGCATTGCACAACTCAAAAAAAGAGAATCCTTCTGGATACACACATTAGACTGTTTGGAACCTAAGGGTTTGAACAGGGACTACGAAGTTCAGAGCTTCATTTAACCCTTTCCACCGTACATCTATAATTGTCCTTTCAGCCGCCCATCATTACAAATATTTTCACACTTACCATCGTTATCCCCTTTTTCCCTCTGTACCCATACCTGCATTATTTCACCACCATGGGTCCTATATTCCCGTGGTTAGAATACTTCATTCCAATTTCCACTATTGTCATCTTTATAGATATTTAGCCCAATTGATCTTTCATAATTGACTGTATTTTTATAATATACTTATTTACCCTATAGGTACTATAGCAGCATTTTCTACACCGGTGATCTGTATCCTTTTATTGTAGTATTTATCCTCTTTTATAGCTGACCATTATAGAATTCATTATATAGTGTATACCTATAGAGTTTATGATATTATACATATATATACATATAGACTGTTCCCTCCTTTTTCTCCCCACTCCCCTCCCTCCGTTTTTCCGTTTTTTCCACATCCACGATGTACTTATATGGGTCCAACACCTCTGAGTGCACATTACCATCCATTCCCTGCTGGTGGAACGCTCATGGAACGCACTTCCTGTCTGTGGAACGCAGATGAACCGCATCGCACACATTAGCGTCACTTCCTGTGTGTGAACCGCATTTGGAACGCACGACTTCCGGTTTCGCGATATCGGACGTGCTGTTCCCGCATTTTGGCCCTATATATGCACCGCCTTTGCCTCAATATGGCGCGCTCCTATCCACCGCATGCAGGGTCATGCTATACACTTCCTCAGCGCAGCACTAACTGGCTCTTTCCTCCAGAGCGGCTTTTGGTAAGTGGCATCTCCATACTTCACTTCATTGCCTACTTTATATTGTGCTCCTCTTCTTTGAAGCTCCCCCTGCACCTCTCACTAACTGACTATATATTTAAGGTTACCCCTGACTCCCATATACAATGTCATTTGCAAGGGGGCTGTTTCTTGAGTTCTCTCTATTATGTGGACCTCTTGTTTCATCTCATATCTGGCTGTACTGTATGATAACTAGCGCGGTACCCATATCACAGAACTAATTTTCTTAACCATGTTCCATAAAAAAGTAACTCTTCAGCCTACATCTGGACGCCCTATCAAGATCCTGTGAGTTTATTATCTCTATGCATATGGACATTCACCTTGTCTTGATTTATGTATATATATTTTTTGTCTGTTATCATGTCATGTTGTTGATTTAATCACACAGTCATTGATTGTATTTTTCTGTATTCTTCTGTATTCACACAGTTTGATAAAGGCTACCTAGCCGAAACGTCACAAAGTGTTATTTTGCCGCAATACAATAAATACCAAGAATACCAACGCAATTATTTGCTGGAGTTTACTTTATCATATATGACGGGGTGGGATCCCGACTCCAAGCAGCATCACCTAGTGTGCCATACTGGTTTACTACTTCAGCCTTTAGATGCTGGGATCAAATGTGATCACGGCATCTAAAGGGTGAAAAACACGGAAGCATGTGCTTTCAGGTTAAGACTGGCATCCCCGTGCGGCGATCAGAGATGCTGGTAATTAATTCTAATAGGCTGGGTCTTTCTGAAGAGACAGCATATTAGAGCTGCAGTTCCTATGTTGGCCAGCAAGTGGAAGGCCAACATAGATCAGCAATCCATGATAAAAACAAAAACAAAGTAGTGGACATTTTAACCTCCTAGAGGGGCTACAATTTTTATTTTTTTTAAAGTTCAATTTAAATCCACCACTTTTCCTTAGAATAAAAAATACATAAATAAAAAAAATATATATATATATATATAGATATATCAACATCATCGACATTACACAGTATTGTCAGAAATAGATACAGTTAGTCAGTATAGACCTTTTACAGATAGACCACAAATCAGCCTGTTAAGGTTGTGCCATCAACATCTATTTAACTGTATAATAGAAAGGCGAATCCATTTTCTATGTGAAAAACAAAAATAAACTTCCCCTTGAACCCCTATCCCACAACGTAGCCTGTGAACAGTAACGTTTAGCACTGCGGGTAAATCCCCTCCAAAGATCAATCCCCTAGTTTGCCTAGACTATTAGCCATCCTTTCCTTCATGAACCAGGTAGTTTCGGTGAATGGCTTAACCACCTCTCGAATTTCATACTGTGTAAGAGACTTTTCAATAAAATCTTTCCATTTGTGGAAAAATCTTTTCGTGGAATTTTCTTTATTCCTTTTCGTGTCCAATCTGTCCATATACATAAGCACCTTCATTGTACCTATCACCTCCTCTAGGGAGGGTAATTGTGGCTGGAGCCACTTTCTCAGCACACACTTCTTAGCTGCCAGAAGCATGACATGTGGCCCTTTAATGCCTACTATATTGGAGGACTCCGCCTCTTGATGTTTGGGGACAAAGTGAAACACACACTGTAATGGCGCATCCTGAACCTCCACCTCCCAAGTGTTTTTAATAAAGTCACACATGTCAGTCCAGTAGCGTCTCAAAAGACTACACCCCCAAAGTCCATGCAATAGATCAGCTTTCTGAAGGCCACACTTAGGGCAGCTCCTCAGATAGTGTGCTGGGGCATTAGTGTATGAGAGATCAAACGCATAAGTTGCTTTATGTATTATTTTAAATTGGATTTCTCTCCAAGATTCACTAGCTATAGCACTCCTGACTTTATCCATGTCTTCTCTGATATTAAGTGTGGCGCCATCATCCCCCAATGTTGTCTCCCAGCTTTTAAAAACTGTTTTTGCCTCTCCATCCAAAGAAACATCCCTGAGCTTTCCATATGCCCCTGAGAGTGTATTATTTCCGTCTGCTGAGGGTGATGTCCATTTATTATTTTTATTTATTTAGTATTTAAACATATAAAACCTATACATATGTGGTATTGTTGTAATCGTACTGACCCAGAGAATCAAGGGCATAGGTCAGTTTTGCCGCAAAGGGAACACCATAGGGACAAAACCTGTAAAACTGAGGAAGAATTGCATTTATTTGCAATTCTACCCCATTTAGAATTTTTTTCTTGCTTCCCACTAGAATGAATGGAGCCTCTAGGATTAGGGGCAACACACCCATTGCTCCTGGTGGCTTATTTGCATAAAATAAGAGTTCATTTTTCACAAAAACTGAGGCACACAGAAAGAAAGGGCCGACTGTCAGCTGCCAGTTTTAATAACTATGTTCCTAATGACAGAAGCCCTTTAAAGTGTAATGTTTTAATTTAAAAAAGCAATATTAGCATATGTTACTGCCGCTGCAGCATTATGCATAACGCTATCTTTAGTTTCCCCACATACCACTGTTTTATTTAAGCGTTTCCCTTAGTTACTCCTGTTTTGTACCCTACATTATAAGGATCTTCTCAAGATGGCTCCTCTGCCAGGTCACTGAGGCCAAAACTGTCTTCCCTCAGCAGCTTCCTGCCAGCCAATCAGATTGGATTGCTGAGAGACACGCCTCCTAACTCTGAAGCCTAATGCAGGCATGCAGTGTGAAGGAGCGCCCCTCTGTCTTCTGTTTACACTGAGCTAAAGACAGGCAAGATATAGCAACACTCTGTTAACCCTTTCACTACCGGAGGTTTTTATCATTTTTGCGTTTTCATTTTTCTTCCCTATTTTCCTTGAGTCATAACTTTTTTATATTTCCAATCACATAGCTGTATGAGGGCTTATTTTTTGCGGGACAAGTTGTACTTTCTAATGCCACCATTAATTATGTTAGTGTAAAATGTAGTGGAAAGCGGTAAAAAAAATTTCAAATGGGGTGGAATTGGGAAACAATTCCTCCACTGTTTTACGGGTTTTGTTCCCACTGCGCTTCGTTTGCAGTAAAACTGACCCATGCCCTTCATTGTCTGGGTCAGTACGATTACAACAATACCCCCATATTCTGACCACCATAACTTTTTTATACTTATGTCTACCGAGCTGTTTAGGGGCTAATTTTTTGCAGGACAATCCGTAGTTTTTATTGATGCCATTTTGGAGTGTGCTTGACTTTTTGATCACATTTTATTAAAAAATTTTGGGTAAGAGAAGCAATGAAAAAAATAGCAAATGGGTCATTTTTATTCATGGGATTGGAATTTTTGTTTTATATTTTAATAGTATGGGCGTTTTCGGTTGTGGTGATACCCACAACGTTTATATTTATTGTTATTTAGATATTTATTTTTTAACCCGTAGAGGACCTGCGCCGTACATGTACGGCACAGCTGGACGTCCCGCCGTACATGTAAGGACCAGCGCCATACATGTACGGCGCAAGGTCCGCCGGTTCCCGGGACAGGATCGCGGGGGAACCGGAGCGTGATGTCTGCTCTTACCGGCAGACATCCATGCTGGGTAAGAGCAGCATTGCGAATTTCCGCCCCCATGCAGCTCCAAGTGCTGCGATTGGCCGGTCAATGAAGACCATCACATCGCAGCACCGGAAGCTGCATGGAGCTGCCGGGGGGAGGGGGTCATGTGGAGGTGACCGTTGCTGAACTAGTCAGCACCTGTCTCCTCTGAGGGACTCCAGTATTTGGATTCCCTTGCCAGCGCTGTGATTGGCTGTAGCAACGCTCCAGCCAATGGCAGCGCTACAGCAGCAGAGGGAACCGGAAGAATCCCTCTGCATGTAGCCATTCTAGCTGGAGACTGCATGCAAAGTGGACCTGTGCCCCTCTGTACTGTATCTGCCCTGCTGGGACTTATGGTTCACAACCATAGCTTACTGGTACCTGAAAAGAAGAAGATCTGGAACATCAGCTGCAGTGATTTTTTGTTATTTTTTTTTGCAGCAGAAGTTCCAGATCCCTAATCCACCCCCCTTCCCAAGACCTATAAGCACATATGGGGTGTTTCCTGAATGGGGAAAAAATGGGGAACACATACTGGGGTGCATTTTCTCCTTTAACGCCTTGTGAAAGTGAAAAATTGGGGTCTGTAGTAATTTTTTTATTTTCACAGTTGTTTGCTTTGAAATCCTTTAACCCCTTAAGGACACAGGGCGTACAGGTACGCCCTGATGTCCTGGCACTTAAGGACACAGGCGGGCGGTGATCGGAACTGAGTGCCTGCCGAATTCATTCGGCAGGCACTCTGGCACAATGCCTAGGGGGGTCCTGTGACCCCCCCCCCGCAGCGGCGATCGCAGAAAACCGCAGGTCAATTCAGACCTGCGGTTTGCTGCGTTTCCGGGTTATTCGGGTCTCTGGTGATCCGATAACCCGGAACAGGATGGTGATCGGTGGTGTGATAATACACCACCAATCACCATCCTTAGATCCTGTGAGGTGATGGTGACATCACCTAACAGGATTTCTTCTGATTGGCTGCACGGGCGGGCGGGAGTTAACTCCCCCGTTCTCTCCTCTCCTCCTCCATTCGGCCATTGGAGAGAGCAGATAGAGGAGCCTACTGCCCGATCTCCAGACTGCACCCCCTGATCTGTGCCCAGCACCCCCTCTTTCGATCCTCCACAGTGCCATCTGGCACTAAAAGGTAGGTTAGGGACAGGGTAGGGAAAGGTTTAGTTCAGGCAGGGAGACTTTAGGGAAAGTTAAGGTTTTTACTGTTGCATCATCCTCTTAGGGTGTCTGGGGTCCACAGCACAGCTGTGTGACCCTAGACACCCCAGGGGTGCTGCAGCGGGGCGCAAGCTTTATTTATTTATTTTTTGCGTACGCTGACAGTGGCCGGCACTCTTTAGCGTCCGGCCACTGTTAGTGCATCACCCACCCCACCGCTGATCAGCTTCCGACAGACTTTTTTGTTATTTTTCACATTTTTCTTTTTTTTTTAGTTACTTTTTTTTTGTTATTTTTCACTGTTAGGTTTAGGGAAAAGTCCGGGAACACCCGTGCCCCCACACACACGCACACCTAATAAATATTTACACACACACGCAGACACACACTCCCCTATGGCCCGCCGGATGTTCTCGGACGAGGAGACATACGCCCTCCTTGCCTCTGAGTCCGAGAGCCCCGGTGAGGACGAGGATGACCCCATGTTCCTTTTGTCATCCGCGTCCTCCTAATCATCAGGCGACCCCCATGCTAGGGACCCTGTGGCCCACCCTAGTACGAGCAGCTCTTGGGCTCGTACTAGTTTTCCGGCCCACCAGGTCAGTCCACCTGAGCCCCCTGCAGGTGAACTTGGCTGGTGTACCCCAGAGCGATTTGAGCCTGTGATTCCTGATTTTGTTGGACAACCAGGAATCCAGATTTACACAGTGGGCTTCACTGAATACGACTTTTTTAGTCATTTTTTCAGTGACTAACTGGTAAATCTAATGGTGGAGCAGACGAACCTGAACGCCCAACAGTTCGTCGCTCAAAACCCTGGCTCCTTTTTGGCTAGGCCCGGTGGCTGGACCCCGGTCAGTGCAGCCGAGATAAGGACATTTTGGGGCCTCGTGCTGCACATGGGCCTAGTCAAAAAACCTAGTGCCAGGCTGTACTGGAGTGGGGTCGTCCTCTACCAGACACCACTCTACAGTACGGCCATGACACACTCCCGGTTTGAGGCCATCTGGAAATGCCTGCATTATGCAGATAATGCAGCATGTCCCCCCTGAGGTGATCCTGCCTATGACCGCCTGTACAAAATCAGGCCGGTCATTGATCATTTCGGGGCCAAATTTTTGGAGGCCTACGTACCTGGAAGGGAGGTCGCGGTTGATGAGTCTTTCATTGCGTTCAAGGGGAGACTCATTTTCTGCCAATATGTTCCCTCAAAGCGGGCGAGGTATGGCGTGAAACTGTACAAACTTTGTGAGAGTACCTCAGGGTACACTTACAAGTTTCGTGTGTACGAGGGGCGAGATTCCCGTATTCAACCCCCAGAATGTCCCCCCACTCTGTGTGTTAGCGGGAAGCTTGTGTGGGACCTTATGCACCCACTGCTAGATAAGGGTTACCACCTTTACGTGGATAACTTTTATACTAGTGTCCCCTTGTTCAGGTCCCTCGCCGCCAGATCCACGTCCGCTTGTGGGACCGTGCGGAAAAATCAACGCGGCCTCCCTGCCCACCCCCTCCAGGTACCTATCCTCAGGGGTGAGACCCGTGCCCTTACCAGTGGAAACCTGCTCCTGGTCAGATATAAGGACAAGGGGGATGTCCTTGTACTGTCCACAATTCACGGTAACGGCATCACCCCTGTCCCTTTGCGAGGTACCGCGGCAACGGTCCTCAAGCCCCATTGTATCGTCGACTACAATCGGTATATGGGAGGAGTTGATCTCTCTGATCAAGTCCTCAAGCTATATAATGCCATGCGCAAAACGCGGACATGGTACAAAAAAGTTGCGGTCTACTTGGTGCAGGTTGCCATGTACAACTCTTTTGTACTGTTCCAGTGCGCTGGCAACACAGGGAAATTCCTCCAGTTCTATAAGGCAGTCCTCAAGGCCCTGATCTTTTCGGACCGGGAAAGAGCAGGCTGGAGTACCTCGGGAACTGTAGGCGCCCGGATCGTCCCTGGCCAACACTTTCCAGGTGTGGTCCCCCATACTGGAAAGAAGGGACGGACCCAAAAAAAGTGCAGAGTGTGTCACAGGAGGGGGATACGGAAGGACATTACTACTCAGTGTGACACGTGCCCCTATCATCCGGGCCTCTGCATTGACGGTTGCTTCAGGGAGTACCACACTTCCATGGAGTACAAAATTTATAATACCCTTTTCCATTTAGCCACTGACAATCGATAAAAACTATGGTTCTCAGACTTGAGACACCAAAAAAAATTTGTTTAAAAAGTTCGCAAAACTTAAATAATAAAAAAAAGTATACAAATTAGGTATCGCTGCGTCGGTAATAATCTCCTCTATAAAAATACCCCATGACCTAACCCCCCAGATTAACACAGTCCAAAAAAAAAAAAAGGTGCAAAAAAAGGTTTTTTTTGTCACCTTAGATAACAAAAAGTTTAATAGCAAGTGATCAAAAAGTCATATAGCCCCCAAAATAGTGCCATTAAAACCGTCCCCTCATCCCGCAAAAAATGAGCCCCTACGTAATACAATCGGCTTAAAAACAAACAAAGAAATGACTGTTAGACTTTAGAGATACAAAAAAATTTTTGGGGTATCAAAAAGGATAATATAGTCTAAAACCTAAATAATTGTAAAAAAGTTGACTTATTAGGTATCGCCGTGTCCGTAAGAATCTCCTCTATAAAAATACCCCATGACCTAACCCCCCCAGATTAACACGGTCCAAAAAAATTAATTTTAAACAGTGCCAAAACAGCTATTTTTGGCACTTTTCCATTTCAATCCGTTTTTTCCGGTAACAAAGCAAGGGTTAACAAACAAACAAAACTTAATATTTATTACCCTGATACTGCAGTTTACAGAAACGCCACATTTGTGGTCGTAAACTGCTGTATCACTAAAAGGCAGGGTCCAACAGTAAAGGACCTACATGGTTTCTGGAAGACCGATTTTGATGGCCTTTTTTATTGACACCATGTCCATTTTGAAGCCCCCCTGATGCACCCCTAGAGTAGAAACTCCCTAAAAGTGACCCCATCTAAGAAACTACACCCCTCAAGGTATTCAAAACTGATTTTACAAACTTTATTAACCCTTTAGGTGTTCCTCAACAGTTAATGGCAAATGGAGATTAAATTTCAGAATTTCAATTTTTGGTAACTTTACCTCACAAAAATGAAATATAGAGCAACCAAAAATCATATGTACCCTAAAAATAGTCCCAACAAAACCGCCACCTTATCCCGTAGTTTCCAAAATGGGGTCACTTTTAGGGAGTTTCTACTCCAGGGGTGCATCAGGGGGGTTGAAACAGGACACGTGTAAATAAACCGGTCCATAAAAATCAGCCCTCCAAAAACCACACAACGCTCTTTTCCCTCTACGCCCTGCCGTGTGGCCGTACAGTACGACCACATATGGGGTGTTTCTGTAAACGGCAGAGTCAGGGCAATAAAGATAGTCTTGTTTGGCTGTTAACCCTTGCTTTGTTAGTGGAAAAAATGGGTTAAAATGGAACATCTGGCAAGAAAATGAAATTCTGAAATTTCATCCCCATTTGCCAATAACTCTTGTGCAACACCTAAAGGGTTAACAAAGTTTGTAAAATCATTTTTGAATACCTTGAGGGGTGTAGTTTTTTTAGATGGTGTCACTTTTATGGAGTTTCTACTCTAGGGGTGCATCAGGGGGGCTTCAAATGGGACATGGTGTAAATAAACCAGTCCAGCAAAATCTGCCTTCCAAAAACCATATGGCACACCTTTCCCTCTACGCCCTACTGTGTGCCCGTACAGTAGTTTACGGCCACATATGGGGTGGTTTCTATTATGTAAGCCTCACAAAGTGACTTCAGACCTGAACTGGTCCTTAAAAAGTGGGTTTTGGAAAATTTCAAAAAAATGTCAAGATTTGCTTCTAAACTTCTAAGCCTTGTAACATCCTCAAAATATAAAATATCATTCCCAAAATGATCCAAACATGAATTAGACATATGGGGAATGTAAAGTAATAACTTTTTTTGGACGTATTACTATGTATTATAGAAGTAGAGAAATTGAAACTTGGAAATTTGCAATTACAAATTTTTGGTAAATTTGGTATTTTTTTATAAATAAAAATGATTTTTTTTTTACTTCATTTTACCAGTGTCATAAAGTACAATATGTGACGAAAAAACTATCTCAGAATGGCCTGGATAAGTCAAAGCGTTTTAAAGTTATCACCACTTAAAGTGAGACTGGTCAGATTTGCAAAAAATGGCCTGTCCATAAGGTGAAATATGGCCGTGTCCTTAAAAGGTTAATAAGTGTTCCTGCCTTCTGTGAGACACCTGTTTGCTGAAAAGTACCCTTTCCACCCCTTAAAATGTTGCTCTTTCCAAAATGGGGTCACTTATTGAGGTTTTTAATTTCTGGGGATCTCAGGAAATGTTTAAATACGACATGGCACCTAAAATCAATGTCTGCCAATTCAGGTCAGCAAAATCCATATTTTGCTGTTTGACTGTAGAGCCCTGCTGTGCGCCCATACATCATTTTTTGAGCACATATGGGGTGTTGCCGTATTCGGGGGGGAAATGGGGAACAAAATGTGGGGTGCATTTTGTCCTGTTACCCTTTGGAAAGTGAAAAATGTTGGTGTAAAGCAACTTTTTCTAGAAAAACAATGCAATTTTTTATTTTCACTGTCAAGTGTTTCGTAATTCTAGGAGACACCTTTGAGGTCAAAGTGCTCACTACACATCTTGAAAGATTCTTTGAGGGGTGTAGTTTCCAAAATGGGGTCACTTTTTGGGGGTTTCCACTGTAGGGCTACCTCAGGGTGTCTTCATATGCGACATAGCGCAAAGTTACCATTCCAGCTAAATCTGCTCTCCAAAGGCCATATGGTGCTCCTTCCACTCTGAAACCTGCTGTGCGCCCATGCATCAGTTTTTGAGCACATATGGGGTGTTTCTGTAAACTCCAGAATCAGGGTAATAGATTTTGAGTTTTGTTTGGTTGTTAACCCTTGATGTGTTGCAGGAAAAATGGATTAAAATGTAAAATCTGCTTAAAAAAAAAGTGAAATTTTAAAATGTAATTCCCATATTCCTTTAATTCTCATGGGACACCTAAAGGGTTAACAAAGTTTGTAAAATCAGTTTTGAATAGCTTGAGGGGTGTAGTTTCTAAAATTGTGTTATTTATGGGTGGTTTCTAATATGTAAGCCCCACAAAGTGACTTCATACCTGAACTGGTCCTTAAAATATTGGGTTTTGGAAATTTTCTTAAAAATGTTAACATTTGCTTCTAAACTTCTAAGCCTTCTAACGTCCCCAAAAAATAAAATGTCATTTTCAAAATGATCCAAACATGAAGTAGACATATGGGGAATGTAAAGTAATGACTATTTTTGGAGGTATTACTATTTATTTTAAAAGTAGAGAAATCGAAATTTGGAAATTTTTCTATTTTTTTTGTAAATTTGGTATATTTTTTATAAATAAAAATGAAATATTTTTGACTCAAATTTACCACTGTCATGAAGTACAATATGTGACGAGAAAACAATCTCAGAATGGCCTGGTTAAGTAAAAGCGTTTTAAAGTTATCTCCACATAAAGTGACACGTCAGATTTGCTAAAAATGGCCTGGTCCTCAAGGTGAAAAATTTCAGGGTCCTGAAGGGGTTAATTATACGGAAAGGTGGGTGATTTAAACTTTTATATATATTATTTTAATATATATATTTAATCTTTTTTTTTTGGTTTTGTTGATGATTTTGAGGCTCATAACTCATATGCGCCTATAAATAATGTTTTTTAATTTTGTTCTATGAGGGATTTTTAAAATGCGATTTAAACTGAATATTGCTAATTTCTTATCCTGGCCTGCCATCTGGTGGCCAAAATAAGAATTGCAGCATGATCACTTTCAGACTGGTCAGCGAGGCTGAAAGTGTTCAGCGCAACTACCGATTCCCCGATTGGCCACAATTTTTGGGACAAGATTTGAATAATCATACTAACAAGCATATTTTACCCCAAAACAATCAGTCTCCTAAATGCTCGGAGATTATTGCCCCTTCCTAGGATAGAAACTACCACAGACTGAAAGTGACTGCTGCATTCAAGAACCCATGATGATCTCGTGTCTGCAGTGGTGTCTGATCAGTGTGTATATATATTCATAAGTACTTCCTAATTTGCTCTTGCTATATATATGCTGTGAACTGTGAATAGTAATGCGTTCTAGTGCAATGTTTTTTTTTTTTTTCTAGTGTAATGCTTTAGTTTAAATGTCAGTTCTTGTTCCTCTGTCCATGGCATCTAGGATTGCTCCAAACAACATTTCATTGTATTGTACATTGTATTACATTGTATTGTACAGTGACAATAAAGGCATCTTATCTTATCTTATGTATGACTACTAATGAACTTTTTTATCTAATACCATCAATGTGCATATGTCACGGCGGACGGGGAACTCAGACACACAGATAAACCAACAACCAGGCTCTAGGCGAGAAGCAGGGGAAGGGTCACCTCCTAGCTAAACCCTGACCTCTTTCCCTGCACTGCTCAGCCCACATTCAGACCTTGAAGGTAGGAAAGATGTGTCCTCGTGCCTGGGCTAAAACACCCTAGATTCCCTGAGATGGTGAAAAGGGGAAAAGGAGCAGCCTGCTCGCACAGAACCTGGATGGGAAAGATGACACAAACACAACCTAGACAGCAATCAACAAAAACTGAAACCACACTTATCTTTTCTGAGCTGGAACAGACAACCTTCCTTCCTTGCTTCCAAGGCCAGACTGATTTCTATAACCCGCTCAGAACACTGGACTAGAGTGATATTTAAACCAGTGACCCCACCCAGTGCACCTGATGGGAGGCCGGTTCAGCACGACTCCAAAACAAAACTAAACACGTGCTGCTATTCTGTCCGACCTCCGCACATAGTCAGAGCAGGGCATGACAGTACCCCCCCCTTCTACGGGTGACCTCCGGACACCCCGGACCAACCTTATCCGGATGGGATCTATGAAAAGCCTTTACCAATCGGCTGGCACTGACATCCAGCGCCGGAACCCACGTCCTCTCCTCAGGGCCGTATCCCCTCCAGTGTACCAGGTACTGAAGGGAACCCCGAAGAACTCTAGAGTCGAGAACCCTGGAGATCTCGAACTCCAAATTTCCATCGACCAGAACGGGAGGAGGAGGCAATGCGATGGTTCCACCGGTTTCACGTATTTTTTTAGTAAAGACCTGTGGAACACATCATGGATCCTCCAAGTCTGCGGAAGATCCAGCCTAAACGCTACTGGATTGATACACGCAGATATTTTGTACGGACCATATAAATCTTGGACCCCAGTTTTCCAAGATGGCACTCTCATTTAATATTTTTAGTGGACAACCACACCAGATCACCCACACACAGGTCCGGACCAGTCACACGTCTCTTGTCAGCCATTCGCTTATACCTCACACCCATCTTCTCCAAATTCCCTTGGATCCTCCGAAAGAGAGAGAGGACAAGGCAGAAGAAAATCTCTCCCTCCTCTGGCATCCCAGAGGACCCAGTCCCAGAAAAGTACCAAACTGAGGATGTAAAACCGTATGCACAAAAAATGGCGACTTAACCCGTGGACTCCTGCCTACGGTTATTCAAAGCAAATTCTGCTAGGGACAAGAATGAGGACCAGTCCTCCTGATTCTCAGCCACAAAGCACCTCAAGTAGGTCTCCAGGTTTTGATTAGTAACGCTCTGTCTGTCATTCGACTGCGGATTGAAAAGCCAAAGAGAACGAAAGTTGAATGCCCAGCCGAGAACAGAACGCCCTCCAAAACCTGGAGGACAAACTGCGTGCCCCTATCAGAGACACATCCGAAGAATACCATGCAATCTCACAATATTATCCACAAAAATCTGCGCAGAGTCTTGGCGTTTAGGCAGGCTAGTTAAAGATATAAAATGAGCCATTTTACTGAAACGGTCAACCTAACCACCAAAATTACTGTTCTCCCGGAGGAACTCGGCAGATCCGTAATAAAGTCCTCATCCGACCAGACAGAGACGTCGGCGCACTTCTTAGTCACATCAGTGAGAGGTCTTACAATGGTAGAAATAGTTCGAAATAAATTTTCTATAATAATTAGTAAACCCCCAGAAACCTCAATCAAAGCTTTCTGATTCTCCTGGTCCGGTCCCACTCCAGAACCGCCCGGACCTTTTTACGGGGTCCATACGAAAACCAGAGTCAGAAAGCTAGTATCCCAAAGACAGAAGCTCTGCCCACGAAAACAAACATTTTCTCAATTTAGCATATAATTTATTCTCCCGAAGGATCGTCAAGACCTGTCTCACATGATCCTGATGGGTCTTCAGATCAGGAGAGTAAATTAAAATGTCATCCAAATAAACCACCACGAATCTCCCCACCAAATGATGAAAAATGTCATTGACGAATCGCTGAAATACTGCTGGCGCGTTCGTCAACCCAAAAGGCATAACCAGATTCTCAAATGACCCTCGTGTGTATTGAAGGCCGTTTTCCACTCATCCCCCTCCTTGATTCTGATCAGATTGTAGGCCCCAGTCAAATCCAACTTGGAGAACACCTTGGCTCCAACAATCTGATCAAAAAGGTCAGAGATCAAAGGCAGGGGATGTGGATCCCGGATCGTAATACGGTTCAATTCCGGAAATCCAAACACCGGTCTCAGCGATCCATCCTTTTTTTTTTTTACAAAGAACAAGCCTACTGCACCGGAGACTTAGATGGCCTAATATGACCTTTTGCCAAACTCTCGGCGATATACTTTCGCACATGACCTCTCTTTCGGGTTGAGAAAGGTTGTAAAGCCGAGACTTTGGCAACTTAGCCCCTGGGATGAGATTAACTGGACAATCATAGTCACGATGAGGGGGCAATTCCTGAGCCCCACCCTCCGAAAAGACATCCGCAAAATCTGAGAGATACTGAGGTAAAGCCGTAGTGGACACACCAGCGATAGATGTGCTAAGACAATTATCCGAACAAAACTCACTCCAACCAATGATTTGTCTCGCTTTGCCATCTTTAATTGGGTTATGTTTAGTCAACCATGGTAAACCCAAAACTATAGGAGCAATGTGAGTAAGACTCCTTTGAGAAAGAGGGGAAGAATCAATTGCAAAAACCCGAATCTCTTTTTCTAAAGTGCAAGTACTTAGACCCAGATTTTGAAGAAAAAGAGAGTCAATTAGGTTTACCCCCAGCCCACAGTCAAGGAATACTTCAACAAAAATCTTTCTTGACTCTAGCGCCACCACAGCTGGAAGGAGAAAACGGGAACTGCAGGGAGCTTGCATACCTGACTGCTCCACCACACCATTCACGCCACCAAGAGTCAGGAAAGTTTTTTTTTTTTTTTCTCTTCCACCTGCGGTTTAACAAAAGGACAAGCAAAAATAAAATGACCACCTTTTCCCACAGTAGTAACACAGTTTGTGCAATTTCCTAAAGTCTCTACTATCAGAACGGCAAGAAACCTGACCCAGCTGCATGGGTTCCTCCGCTACCCCAGAGCTACCTGTAACATCACCCTGGGAAGCAGTAGAGACGAAACCACTCGCAGAAGGGGTCCCTAGCGCGGAGGGAGCCCTACACCTTTCTCTAATACGTCTATCTAACCGTACTGCTAAAGACATTGCATTCTCCAAAGAATCTGGGTACTCATGAAAAGCAAGGGCATCTTTCAATCTCTCAGATAACCCCTGACAAAACTGACTACGTAACGCGGGATCATTCCACTCTGATTCGGTAGCCCATCTCCTAAACTCAACACAGTAAGCCTCTGCAGTATGTTCACCCTGAAATAAATTACGTAATCTCGATTCCGCCATCGAGACCCGATCTGGGTCATCGTAGATTAATCCCAGGGCCTTAAAAAATTCCTCCACCGACTGGAGGGCCCGAGAACCGGGCGGCAGAGAAAAGGCCCAGGATTGCGCGTCTCCTTTAAGCAGAGAAATGATTATACCTATCCTCTGACTCTCATCACCTGACGACGATGGACGCAGCCGAAAATACCAATTTGCAAGACTCTCTAAAACGGATAAAAGTCATCGTACCCCCTGCAAATCGAAGAGCCACTTTTGGCTCCACACAAATTTGACATGCACCTGATGCCAGAGCATTCTGACACCGTGTGACCGAACTACGCAGATCCGCAACCTCTATGGATAATCCCTGCATGCGGTCAACCAGTGCATCAATTGACGCCATCACAAAACCGCAGAGTAATGGCAGTCACAGTATGGCTATAATGGTTATAATGTCACGGCGGACGGGGAACTCAGACCCTGCTCAGAATATGGACGGAAACCGGGTTCGCCTCGGATCCAGTCAGCAAACAAACAGAAACACACAATGTCTGCACACTTAACTGAAGAGCTGCAGCAGCAGTGAAAACAGATCCAAAGTCAGCAGACACTATCCGAAGTACTTGCTTTCAGCAGAACTCAGGTCCATAGAAAGATATCACACAAGTGAAGATACTCAAGCGAGAGATACAGCTCAAATGAAAAGTATAATCCACACCCTACAAAGGAGGAGGGGTGATTTAAAGGCAGAGAAATCAAACACAGGAGGGACAGATTTAAAGGCTGAGAAATCAAACCAGGCACACGTCTCTTATCAGCCACACGCTTATATTTCTCACTCATCTTTCTAAGATTACTCTGAATCTTTTGCCAAATGGTAGACAAAGACGAGGAAAATCTCTCCTCCTCAGGCAAACCAGAAGGAGCCCCTCCCGAGAATGTCCCAAACTGCAGATGGAACCCATATGCACCAAAGAATGGTGACTTATCAGAAGATTCCTGACGACGGTTGTTCAGAGCAAACTCAGCCAGAGGGAGAAATTAACACCAATCCTCCTTGTTCTCTGCCACAAAACAGCGCAAATATGTCTCCAGATTCTGATTGACACGTTCAGTCTGACCATTCGACTGCGGGTGAAAAGCAGAAGAGAAGGACAGCCGAACCCCCAGGCGAGAACAGAAAGCCTTCCAGAATCTGGACACAAACTACGTGCCTCTATCGGAAACAATATTAGAGGGAATGCCATGCAATTTAGGAATATGGTCGACAAAAGCTTGCGCCAACGTTTTAGCAATGGGTAAACCAGGGAAGGGTACGAAATGAGCCATCTTGCTAAAACGGTCCACCACCACCAGGATCACCGACTTCCCTGAGGAACGAGGAAGATCCGTGATAAAGTCCATAAACAGGTGTGTCCAAGAAAGGGAAGGTATGGGTAACGGGAGAAGGGGACCTGAAGGCCGTGAACGAGGGACCTTCGCGCGAGCGCACGTCTCACAAGCAGCCACAAAACCCTCCACCGACTTACGAAGAGCCGGCCACCAAAATCTCAGAGCAATGAGATCTACCGTGGCTCTACTCCCGGGGTGACCAGCAAGAACAGTATCATGATGCTCCTTGAAGAGTTTGTGACGTAACTCAGGAGGCACAAACAACTTCCCAGAAGGACAACGGGCAGGTGCCTCAGTCTGGGCAGCCTGGACCTCGGCCTCCAAATCAGAATACAGAGCAGAAACAACTACCCCCTCCGCCAAAATGGGACCCGGGTCCTCAGAGTTTCCTCCTCCCGGAAAACAGCGAGAGAGAGCATCAGCCTTCACATTTTTTATCCCCGGGTGGAATGTAACGACAAAATTGAATCTGGAGAAGAACAGAGACCATCTGGCCTGTCTCGGATTCATACGCTTGGCCGACTCCAAGTACGCCAGATTCTTATGGTCGGTAAAAACGGTGATAGGGTGCCTGCCCCCCTCCAACCAATGGCGCCATTCCTCGAAAGCCAACTTGATGGTCAACAACTCCCTATCTCCCACATCATAGTTTTTCTCTGCCGGGGAGAGTTTTTTAGAGAAAAAGGCACAGGGTCGCCATTTGGCAGGAGAAGGGCCCTTGGACAATACCGCACCCACACCCACCTCGGAAGCATCCACCTCAACAATAAAAGGTAAGGAAACATCGGCATGCACCAAGATGGGAGCAGACGCAAAACTCTCTTTAATCTTAGAAAAAGCTGCAAGCGCCTCCTCCGACCAAGAGGAAAAATCCGCCCCCTTTTTTGTCATGTCAGTGAGGGGTTTGACAACAGAGGAATAATTCAAAATGAACTTTCTGTAATAGTTCGCAAAACCCAGAAAGCGCATCAAAGCCTTCTGATTCTCAGGAAGCTCCCACTTAAGCACAGCACGGACCTTCTCCGGATCCATGCGAAAACCAGAAGCAGAGATGAGAAAACCCAGAAATTGAATCTCCAATACCATAAAAACACATTTTCTCCAGCTTGGCGTACAATTTATTTTCCTGCAGAATCCGCAGAGATCCTGAAAAAGATGATCCTGATGGGTCTGAACATCAGGGGAAAAAATCAAAATATCATCAATATACACCCAATACAAATTTCCCCATTAAATGGTAGAAAATACTGTTAACAAAATGCTGAAAGACGGCCGGAGCATTCATCAGGCCGAAAGGCATAACGAGATTCTCGAAATGCCCATTAGGGGTATTAAGGGCCGTTTTCCATTCATCCCCCTCTCTGACCCTGACCAGGTTGTACGCGCCTCTCAAATCCAATTTGGGAAAAAACCTTGGCCCCAACAATTTGGTTGAAGAGGTCCGGGATCAGAGGAAGGGGATAGGGATCGCGAATCGTGATACGGTTCAGCTCCCTAAAATCTAGGCAAGGTCTCAGAGAGGCATCTTTTTTTTTAACAAAAAAAAAAAACCAGCGGCAACAGGTGATTTTGAGGGACGAATATGCCCCTTATCGAGACTCTCAGAGATATAGGTTCGCATTGCGATTCTTTCCGGTTGTGAGAGATTGTAGAGGCGTGCTTTTGGCAGCTTGGCGCCGGGAATGAGGTTAATGGGACAGTCAAACTCCCGGTGAGGAGGTAGCTCCTGAACACCGCTCTCGGAAAACACGTCCGAGAAATCTGAGAGAAATGATGGCACAGTTTTAGTAGACACCTCTGCCAAAGTCGCTGTGAGACAATTCTCTCTACAAAACTCACTCCACTCATTTATTTGCCTTCCTTGCCAATCAATAGTGGGGTTATGTCTAGTGAGCCAGGGTAACCCCAAAACTAGAGGAGAAGGCAATCCGTTAAGGACAAAACAAGAAATATCCTCCACATAAGTGTCAGCTACAGCTAACCAGATATTGTGAACAATGCCCTTCAGGGATCTCTGTGAGAGTGGAGCAGAGTCAATAGCAAAAACAGGTATATCCTTTTCTAATGTGCAAACCTGAAAACCATGCATGGCTACAAATTGAGTGTCAATAAGATTGACGGCTGCTCCAGTATCGACAAAAATTTCACAAGAAATGATTTTGCTCTCTAGCGCCACCTTGGCAGAAAGGAGAAAACGGGAACTGCAGGTCAGAGGAAAAGCATCAATTCCTACATCAACTTTGCCCAAAGTAGCAGATGAAGCAGAGTTTGATGATTTACCTTTTGAGGTTTTTCTCTTATTATCACTCTTAGTACAGTTCATGAATTTCCTAGACGGACAAACATTTGCCAAATGACCTTTGCCCCCACAACAAAAACACACCATTCTCTGAGGATTAAATCCTCCTTTATCAGGGGCAAGTCGACCTAGCTGCATGGGCTCCTCCTCAGAGGGGACCGAGACAGGATGAGGCCCCTGCACACTGAATGAGTCCGCACCACTGCCCCTAGACTGACAATGGCTGGACAGAGAGGTCTCGTTTCTTTCTCTTAGACGCCTGTCAAGGTGTACCGCCAATGACATGGCAGACTCTAAGGACGTTGGTCTCTCATGGAAAGCAAACGCATCTTTCAATCTCTCTGAGAGACCATGACAGAACTGACTCCGGAGTGCAGCATCATTCCAACCTGAATCAGCTGCCCATCTCCGAAATTCAGAACAATAAAGCTCCGCAGACAGTTTGTTCTGGCATAAAAAACGTAAGTTGGATTCAGCCAGAGCAACACGATCCGGGTCATCATATATCTGCCCCAGGGCCACAAAAAATCTTTCCACGGATCGAAGGGAGGGATCCCCCGATGGCAGCGAAAAAGCCCAAGTCTGAGCATTACCCCTGAGCAGGGAGATGACAATCCTCACCCTCTGCTCCTCATTACCAGAGGAATGGGGACACAAGCAAAAATGGAGTTTGCATGCCTCTCTGAAGCGAACAAAATTCTCACTGCCCCCGGAGAACGTTTCCGGAAGTGAGACCTTTGGCTCGCAACAGACTCCATGGGCCGGAGCATAGCCCAATGCATGAAGCTGAGTCATAGATTGACGGAGATCCGCTACCTCCAAAGAAAGACCCTGCATACGGTCAACCAGGTTAGAAAGCGGATCCATGTCAAAAGGGACGGTTATGGTGGATTATAATGTCACGTCTGTACGTGAGCAACAAGAGCATACACAGTGAATAAGCTACTGACCGGACCCAAACTAGGGAGGATAAAGGGTGACCGCTATCGGACCCTAAAAGCTCTCCCTATGCTGCTAAGCACATGTCCAGATCCAAATGGTGGATCGAGACATGCCCGCGTACCTAAGGCTGATGACCACTGTAACCCCTACAATAGTGGAAGGGGCACGGCCACCGGTGCCCTGCTCAGAATATGGACGGTCCGGGATCAGAGGAAGGGGATAGGGATCGCGAATCGTGATACGGTTCAGCTCCCTAAAATCTAGGCAAGGTCTCAGAGAGCCATCTTTTTTTTTAACAAAAAAAAAAACCCAGCGGCAACAGGTGATTTTGAGGGACGAATATGCCCCTTATCGAGACTCTCAGAGATATAGGTTCGCATTGCGATTCTTTCCGGTTGTGAGAGATTGTAGAGGCGTGCTTTTGGCAGCTTGGCGCCGGGAATGAGGTTAATGGGACAGTCAAACTCCCGGTGAGGAGGTAGCTCCTGAACACCGCTCTCGGAAAACACGTCCGAGAAATCTGAGAGAAATGATGGCACAGTTTTAGTAGACACCTCTGCCAAAGTCGCTGTGAGACAATTCTCTCTACAAAACTCACTCCACTCATTTATTTGCCTTCCTTGCCAATCAATAGTGGGGTTATGTCTAGTGAGCCAGGGTAACCCCAAAACTAGAGGAGAAGGCAATCCGTTAAGGACAAAACAAGAAATATCCTCCACATGAGTGTCAGCTACAGCTAACCAGATATTGTGAACAATGCCCTTCAGGGATCTCTGTGAGAGTGGAGCAGAGTCAATAGCAAAAACAGGTATATCCTTTTCTAATGTGCAAACCTGAAAACCATGCATGGCTACAAATTGAGTGTCAATAAGATTGACGGCCGCTCCAGTATCGACAAAAATTTCACAAGAAATGACTTTGCTCTCTAGCGCCACCTTGGCAGAAAGGAGAAAACGGGAACTGCAGGTCAGAGGAAAAGCATCAATTCCTACATCAACTTTGCCCAAAGTAGCAGATGAAGCAGAGTTTGATGATTTACCTTTTGAGGTTTTTCTCTTATTATCACTCTTAGTACAGTTCATGAATTTCCTAGACGGACAAACATTTGCCAAATGACCTTTGCCCCCACAACAAAAACACACCATTCTCTCAGGATTAAATCCTCCTTTATCAGGGGCAAGTCGACCTAGCTGCATGGGCTCCTCCTCAGAGGGGACCGAGACAGGATGAGGCCCCTGCACACTGAATGAGTCCGCACCACTGCCCCTAGACTGACAATGGCTGGACAGAGAGGTCTCGTTTCTTTCTCTTAGACGCCTGTCAAGGCGTACCGCCAATGACATGGCAGACTCTAAGGACGTTGGTCTCTCATGGAAAGCAAACGCATCTTTCAATCTCTCTGAGAGACCATGACAGAACTGACTCCGGAGTGCAGCATCATTCCAACCTGAATCAGCTGCCCATCTCCGAAATTCAGAACAATAAAGCTCCGCAGACAGTTTGTTCTGGCATAAAAAACGTAAGTTGGATTCAGCCAGAGCAACACGATCCGGGTCATCATATATCTGCCCCAGGGCCACAAAAAATCTTTCCACGGATCGAAGGGAGGGATCCCCCGATGGCAGCGAAAAAGCCCAAGTCTGAGCATTACCCTTGAGCAGGGAGATGACAATCCTCACCCTCTGCTCCTCATTACCAGAGGAATGGGGACACAAGCAAAAATGGAGTTTGCATGCCTCTCTGAAGCGAACAAAATTCTCACTGCCCCCGGAGAACGTTTCCGGAAGTGAGACCTTTGGCTCGCAACAGACTCCATGGGCCGGAGCATAGCCCAATGCATGAAGCTGAGTCATAGATTGACGGAGATCCGCTACCTCCAAAGAAAGACCCTGCATACGGTCAACCAGGTTAGAAAGCGGATCCATGTCAAAAGGGACGGTTATGGTGGATTATAATGTCACGTCTGTACGTGAGGAACAAGAGCATACACAGTGAATAAGCTACTGACCGGACCCAAACTAGGGAGGATAAAGGGTGACCGCTATCGGACCCTAAAAGCTCTCCCTATGCTGCTAAGCACATGTCCAGATCCAAATGGTGGATCGAGACATGCCCGCGTACCTAAGGCTGATGACCACTGTAACCCCTACAATAGTGGAAGGGGCACGGCCACCGGTGCCCTGCTCAGAATATGGACGGAACCGGGGTCGCCTCAGATCCAGTCAGCAAACAAACAGAAACACACAATGTCTGCACACTTAACTGAAGGAGCTGCAGCAGCAGTGAAAACAGATCCAAAGTCAGCAGACACTATCCGAAGTACTTGCTTCAGCAGAACTCAGGTCCATAGAAAGATATCACACAAGTGAAGATACTCAAGCGAGAGATACAGCTCAAATGAAAAGTATAATCCACACCCTACAAAGGAGGAGGGGTGATTTAAAGGCAGAGAAATCAAACACAGGAGGGACAGCTGGGAGGAAGTAAAGACCTCAACACAGGGGCAGAGAAACAGAGCAGAGGGAACTCCTCCAAGCTCTAGTAGTGACATCATCACAGGGGTGGAGAAACAGAGCTGTGAGAACATCTCAAAGCTCTGGTAGTGACAAAGGGTCACCTCCTAGCTAAACCCTGACCTCTTTCCCTGCACTGCTCAGCCCACATTCAGACCTTGAAGGTAGGAAAGATGTGTCCTCGTGCCTGGGCTAAAGCACCCTAGTTTCCCTGAGATGGTGAAAAGGGGAAAAGGAGCAGCCTGCTCGCACAGAACCTGGATGGGAAAGATGACACAAACACAACCTAGACAGCAATCAACAAAAACTGAAACCACACTTATCTTTTCTGAGCTGGAACAGACAACCTTGCTTCCAAGGCCAGACTGATTTCTATAACCCGCTCAGAACACTGGACTAGAGTGATATTTAAACCAGTGACCCCACCCAGTGCACCTGATGGGAGGCGGGTTCAGCACGACTCCAAAACAAAACTAAACTAAACACGTGCTGCTATTCTGTCCGACCTCCGCACATAGTCAGAGCAGGGCATGACAGCATAATATCAAGACTGGATTAATCAGAACTTTGACAATCAGTGTCGCTGCATGGACCTCATTGCTACTCATAGTACTGTATATTTTTTAGTACATTTCCTAGATTTTATGTCAAAAGGTCTGCGTTTAATATTTTATTTGATATTGTATGTTTTTAATCATCCTTTACCATAGATTTTATCCTACAGTTCTTATAAATTATTTTCTATAAATAAACCTAATATATGTATGAAATACAGATGGTGAGTGCCTGCTAATCAATTTACAAGTCTATTATTACGAAGTGATCAGGTGAACCACTTTTTAGCAGAGCACCATTACCATAGCGACAGGAGGGTTGAGCCACTATAAACCAAAGTGTTACCATATAATTACTATTGCAGAAAAAAACTGAACTGTAGAGAAAGGCAACATGTCCAAGAAAATGGAGCAAAATGTCTCTAACTATGTTGCAAATTCCAGTTTGTTCACAAAATACAAGAACACTGATAGGGCTGTAATGACAAGCTGGCATTCAAGAACAGTGACTGGTCGGACAACATCTCTTTAGCTCCATCAATCCCTATATGAGAGAGACGAAAGTGAAGCGGTGCACCTTAACAGGCCCCTGCCCGGCAAGATAGAATCCGCTATGCACACAATCAACCAGTCACCTACAGAATATATAAAAGGACAGTGTTCAGAACAGTCTCTAGAAACAGTAATGGATCAATAATTCCCAAAATGATGTCAGGATTTCTAGAAGTGTTGTGCGGTGTAAAAGGTCCACAAAAAAAATCTTAATAAAGCCCTTAGTGTACTGGTGAGGAACAACTCATCATTAGAGATCCTCCAAATAAAAAAATATATAATGCCAATATCATGATACAGTAATGTGAATGGAATTAACAGCTTTATGTGGCAGGACATAGTCATAAAAAAATGAAATAAGAAAAAATAAGAAAACAAATCAGAAAATGTAAAATGTGTTCCAATGTCTGAAAAAAATTCAGGATTACTTACGGGTAATCGTTTTTCCATGAGCCCATGACAGCACCCTTGAGAGACCGCCTCCTTCATCAGGACAGGAAACAGGAATGCTTGTGGAGAGCTTCATAAGGAGGGGCTCTGCCCCTATAGCCTCAGTCAATATGCGAGAACTTGTCTTAAAAAAAAAATATATATATATATATATATACTTTTTATTATTATATATATACAGTACAGACCAAAAGTTTGGACACACCTTCTCATTCAAAGAGTTTTCTTTATTTTCATGACTATGAAGGCATCAAAACTATGAATTAACACATGTGGAATTATATACATAACAAACAAGTGTGAAACAACTGAAAATATGTCATATTCTAGGTTATTCAATGTAGCCACCTTTTGCTTTGATTACTGCTTTGCACACTCTTGGCATTCTCTTGATGAGCTTCAAGAGGTAGTCCCCTGAAATGGTCTTCCAACAGTCTTGAAGGAGTTCCCAGAGATGCTTAGCACTTGTTGGCCCTTTTGCCTTCACTCTGCGGTCCAGCTCACCCCAAACCATCTCGATTGGGTTCAGGTCCGGTGACTGTGGAGGCCAGGTCATCTGGCACAGCACCCCATCACTCTCCTTTATGGTCAAATAGCCCTTACTTTCAAAGTTTTCCCATTTTTTCGGCTGACTGACTGACCTTCATTTCTTAAAGTAATGATGGCCACTTGTTTTTCTTTACTTAGCTGCTTTTTTCTTGCCATAATACAAATTCTAACAGTCTATTCAGTGGGACTATCAGCTGTGTATCCACCTGACTTCTCCTCAACGCAACTGATGGTCCCAACCCCATTTATAAGGTAAGAAATCCCACTTATTAAACCTGACAGGGTACACCTGTGAAGTGAAAACCATTTCAGGGGACTACCTCTTGAAGCTCATCAAGAGAATGCCAAGAGTGTGCAAAGCAGTAATCAAAGCAAAAGGTGGCTACTTTGAAGAACCTAGAATATGACATATTTTCAGTTGTTTCACACTTGTTTGTTATGTATATAATTCCACATGTGTTAATTCATAGTTTTGATGCCTTCAGTGTGAATCTACAATTTTCATAGTCATGAAAATAAAGAAAACTCTTTGAATGAGAAGGTGTGTCCAAACTTTTGGTCTGTACTGTATATTTACACTCACCTAAATTATTATTAGGAACACCATACTAATACGGTGTTGGACCGCCTTTTGCCTTCAGAACTGCCTTAATTCTACGTGGCATTGATTCAACAAGGTGCTGATAGCATTCTTTAGAAATGTTGGCCCATATTGATAGAATAGCATCTTGCAGTTGATGGAGATTTGAGGGATGCACATCCAGGGCACGAAGCTCCCGTTCCACCACATCCCAAAGATGCTCTATTGGGTTGAGATCTGGTGACTGTGGGGGCCATTTTAGTACAGTGAACTCATTGTCATGTTCAAGAAACCAATTTGAAATGATTCGAGCTTTTTGACATGGTGCATTATCCTGCTGGAAGTAGCCATCAGAGGATGGATACATGTTCTCATTCTGTTTACGCCAAATTCGGACTCTTACCATTTGAATGTCTCAACAGACATCGAGACTCATCAGACCAGGCAACATTTTTCCAGTCTTCAACAGTCCAATTTTGGTGAGCTCGTGCAAATTGTAGCCTCTTTTTCCTATTTGTAGTGGAGATGAGTGGTACCCGGGGGGGTCTTCTGCTGTTGTAGCCCATCCGCCTCAAGGTTGTACGTGTTGTGGCTTCACAAATGCTTTGCTGCATACCTCGGTTGTAACGAGTGGTTATTTCAGTCAACGTTGCTCTTCTATCAGCTTGAATCAGTCGGCCCATTCTCCTCTGACCTCTAGCATCCACAAGGCGTTTTTGCCCACAGGACTTCCGCATACTGGATGTTTTTCCCTTTTCACACCATTCTTTGTAAACCCTAGAAATGGTTGTGTGTGAAAATCCCAGTAACTGAGCAGATTGTGAAATACTCAGACCGGCCCGTCTGGCACCAACAACCATGCCACGCTCAAAATTGCTTAAATCACCTTTCTTTCCCATTCTGACATTCAGTTTGGAGTTCAGGAGATTGTCTTGACCAGCACCACACCCCTAAATGCATTGTCGCAACTGCCATGTGATTGGTTGACTAGATAATTGCATTAATGAGAAATAGAACAGGTGTTCCTAATAATTCTTTAGGTGAGTGTATATGTATATATATATATATATATATATATATATATATACACTGCTCAAAAAAATAAAGGGAGCACAAAAATAACACATCCTAGATCTGAATTAATTAAATATTCTTCTGAAATACTTTGTTCTTTACATAGTTGAATGTGCTGACAACAAAATCACATAAAAATAACAAAATGGAAATAAAATTTTTCAACCCATGGAGGTCTGGATTTGGAGTCACACTCAAAATTTAAGTGGAAAAACACACTACAGGCTGATCCAACTTTGATGTAATGTCCTTAAAACAAGTCAAAATGAGGCTCAGTAGTGTGTGTGGCCTCCACGTGCCTGTATGACCTCCCTACAACGCCTGTGCATGCTCCTGATGAGGTGGCAGATGGTCTCCTGAGGGATCTCCTCCCAGACCTGGACTAAAGCATCTGCCAACTCCTGGACAGTCTGTGGTGCAACGTGACGTTGGTGGATAGAGCGAGACATGATGTCCCAGATGTGCTCAATTGGATTCAGGTCTGGGGAACGGGCGGGCCAGTCCATAGCATCAATGCCTTCGTCTTGCAGGAACTGCTGACACACTCCAGCCACATGAGGTCTAGCATTGTCTTGCATTAGGAGGAACCCAGGGCCAAACGCACCAGCATATGGTCTTGCAAGGGGTCTGAGGATCTCATCTCGGTACCTAATGGCAGTCAGGCTACCTCTGGCGAGTACATGGAGGGCTGTGCGGCCCTCCAAAGAAATGCCACCCCACACCATTACTGACCCAATGCCAAACCGGTCATGCTGAAGGATGTTGCAGGCAGCAGAACGTTCTCCACGGTGTCTCCAGACTCTGTCACGACTGTCACATGTGCTCAGTGTGAACCTGCTTTCATCTGTGAAGAGCACAGGGCGCCAGTGGCGAATTTGCCAATCTTGTTGTTCTGTGGCAAATGCCAAACGTCCTGCACGGTGTTGGGCTGTAAGCACAACCCCCACCTGTGGACGTCGGGCCCTTATATCACCCTCATGGAGTCTGTTTATGACCGTTTGAGCAGACACATGCACATTTGTGGCCTGCTGGAGGTCATTTTGCAGGGCTCTGGCAGTGCTCCTCCTGTTCCTCCTTGCACAAAGGCGGAGGTAGCGGTCCTGCTGCTGGGTTGTTGCCCTCCTACGGCCTCCTCCACGTCTCCTGATGTACTGGCCTGTCTCCTGGTAGCGCCTCCATGCTCTGGACACTACGCTGACAGACACAGCAAACCTTCTTGCCACAGCTCGCATTGATGTGCCATCCTGGATAAGCTGCACTACCTGAGCCACTTGTGTGGGTTGTAGACACCGTCTCATGCTACCACTAGAGTCTTGCTAATTGCCTATAATTTCCACCTGTTGTCTATCCCATTTGCTCAACAGCATGTGAAATTGATTGTCACTCAGTGTTGCTTCGTAAGTGGACAGTTTGATTTCACAGAAGTGTGATTGACTTGGAGTTACATTGTGTTGTTTAAGTGTTCCCTTTATTTTTTTGAGCAGTGTATATACATACATACATACATATACACATATACAAATAGAAAAACGAACAGCACTCCTGGGAGCCACAAAAAAGGTTTTTCTTTATTCACCCATGTGATGCAACGTTTTGGCTCTGAACTAGAGCCTTTCTCAAGCAAAGAACAAGTGCATACTGTGAGATATATATACCCAACAGGAAGTGAAGTCAATTCAATTACAAGATCATGTGATACAGATCATGCGATACAAACACAATAGTGTTCAAATATAAAGTAATCAGTGCATAAATTCATACAGATGACATCATAATGTATTAAAGTACGCCCATAGAGAGCAATGTAGTGTCATTATATCAATACATAAAGTGCAAGTGCAATATAAACTACAACCTGTTCCAAAGTTCCTAGATCAAGTGTAGCACATCATGTGTAATGAGGGAGAAGAGATCAGGGGGGATGGACAAAACAATACCGATCGGGTATATACATACAAATCCACATGGATTGTTCTTAGCATTATCCAAACCGCATTGTGCCCGCTCCAGGTTGCCACCATTGATTGCTAGTTTGCAAAACCCATTGCGCATGCGCTAAATATCCGGCGCATGCGCATTGGGACTCCGCACCGCGATAGCCATCTTTAAACAGGTAATAGACCGGACATGTCCGTAATTATCGTCGGGAGTCAGGCGCCATCTACATTCATGGCAATCTTGCCCTCTTTTCAGACACAAACCCCAGATACACAGCCATTATACTAAACAAGGGTAAAGTGTGTACGGTGGTAGGGGATCGTCCTTTGTACAGGATTATCCATCTCCCCCACCGAAAAATATAAGGACAGCCATCAGGTCTAACCAGTGGTCCGTTATCACACCACACAGCCCAAGAGGGATCTCCTCTCTATCTGGCTTATGGGGTATATAGTAAAAATCCGGCAAACAGAGGCATGTGCAGAGAAAATGATACATAGTGCAATTTAGATAGGGATAAAGAGGTGGTTCGATGGGTATATCAAAGTGTCACTTATTCCCGACGGTTATGTTGGTCCAAAGTCCTTGATCTCCTCTCATTCAATAGTGTACTATAGAGAAATAGAAAATAAACATTAGTATAATATAGCACAAATAGTTCTATAACTTCTGTCTACAAACAAGAGGAGAAAGAAAAGCACACACCACTGGGAAGGGGGCAAGCCCAAACCCTAGATTCCTTTAGGTTTCAAACAGTCTAATATATATCCATTGTAGCTCTCTCCGTTTTAATAATTTTAGTCTATCTCCCCCTCTCCTAGGAGGAGGTCTATGGTCGATAACCCAGCATTTTAAATCCTGTTCCGTGTGTCCAATCTCCATAAAGTGTTTGGACACAGGTAGATCTGCACGTTTTTTCCTTATAGTATATCTATGATTATTAAGCCAGGTTTTCAGTTCCGTAGAGGTTTCACTTACGTACAACACATTACACGGACAGGACAATACATAGATCACATAACTTGAAGTACATGTGAAATGGAATTTAATATCAAAAGAGGCCCCAGTGATGGGGTGAATAAATGTTTTGCACTTGCATATATACCTACAGTTGACACAACTTAAACATGGGAAACATCCCAGTCCAAGTTGTGTTAAAGTAGTCTGTCTCATAGTTCCTTTTGATCCAATGTCTGCCTTTACAAGTTGGTCTCGCAGATTCCTCGACCGTCGGTACGAGAATAGTGGGGGACATTGGAATTCTGAAATATCCCCATAGCAGCCTCCCAGTATACCCCAATGTCTCTTATTAATTTTGTTGATACTAGAACTCATTTCATTGTATGTAGAGACAAATGGGATCCTACTGGGTTTCTGCTTAGGACCCTGATTCATCAATGTGTTCTGCCTATCCAATTGTCGTATATTTTCCTTATGCTCAATAAGAAGTTGGTGCGAATAACCCCTTTCCAGAAACTTGTTAGTCATAACATCTAGGGTCTCATCAAGTTTATCCTGATCTGTTACTATGCGTTTAGCTCTCAAGAACTGTGAGTAAGGAAGTGATCTAATCATCCTCCTAGGATGAGAGCTATTAAAGCATAGAAAACTGTTTATATCCGTAGGTTTAGTGAATAGTTCAGTATGCAATGACCCATTACTAAATATAACTTTGGTATCTAGAAATTGCACCTCATTGCTCGAGTATACCAATGTAAATTGTAAATTGCTATCAAAGTCATTCAAAAATGTTTGAAATGCCAGCAGTTGAGCTTCACTGCCGGTCCAAATGAGGAAGATGTCGTCGATATATCTCCACCACCTCAGCACAAGTGTGAAGTGGTGGGATAGATAGACGACATCCTCCTCAAAGCACCTCATAGAAATATTGGCGTACGTTGGGGCCACATGAGACCCCATGGCCACGTCCCTTTTCTGCTTATAGAATACATCCTGAAAAAGAAAATAATTGTGACTCAGAATTATATCTAATAGTGATAAGATAAATGTACTTGCTTCCATTGTGAGGGACGACTCCTCCAGCATTTTCCTAACCGCCGAGATACCCCTATCATGTACAATGGAGGTATACAGAGAAGTAACGTCAAATGAAGCCAACAAAATAGATGGATAATGTACCAAATCCACCTCTTGTAACTTTACCAGAAAATCAGATGTGTCACGTATATAGGACATACCTCCAGTGGAAAAACTGCGTAATATCCTATCTAGAAATATTGCTATATTACTGAAAATGTAAATGAAACATCATAAAGATTGTAAATTCCCGACGCTGCGTTTCCCCAGCAAAGCGACTGGTTCCTCAGGGGACATTAATTCAAGATATGAAGGAACATGACTGGCAATAATCCTATAGTTTTGATCGCCAGCCTAGTACCACCTCAGAAAAGGCAATACCCTATGATAAGGGAAATAAACAGGGACCAAAAACACAGGTGTGGGCTACTGGATACAAGGCATCTGTGTGAGTACTACAGTATTATAATATGTATTTTAGGGTCTGTATTACATCTTCCTCTTAGATGCTAGATCCTATAACTACTGCTAGTTATTCATTAGGTCTGCATGTTGGTAATGTGGGCGTGAAGGTAGGGCCACTCAGTGGCTGGGCTTTATAGCTATTACTGATATCTAGTAGTTAAACCGCTGATGCCAGTATTTGGCTGCAGTGATCACTTGGGTGTACAGGTATGTTAAAAAAGACTGGTGGGGACCACTAAAGCAACAGTGCTAGAGCAGAAGAGGATTGAACTTTTTTGTTGTGAACAAGAGAGTTTGGGACTCAAAAAGCTTATGCAGATTTCTCGCTAGTCACTGATTATGTAACCCAATACATTTTAATGGATATCATAATAAAGTAAGCCTAGCGCCATTAACCAGATGCTGGATTTTTGAGTAATGTTTTTTTCCCCTGCTTTCAGTTATATTTTAACATATCATGGACAAGCCCTTTAAGACAACAGAGGCATCTTTTACAGGAGCATGTTCTGTCCAGGGAACACACTCCACATGATGGCTGCATTTCTTGGACTGAACACTGCTTCTCTGACCCAAGATCACTGCATCATAATGATTTCTGATGCTGTCAGTTCCTACCTTTTTACAGTAGACCCACTATCAGGCAGGAACTCACAGCATCATATCATTATGATGCTGTGAGTTCAGGTCAAAGATGCAGTGTTTGGTCTAAGAAATGCAGCAGATTTACATTACTGATTTTTTAGAACTGCTTTACATAATGTGACATGAAACATTTGACAAAGTATTATGTTTTTGAGGTGGCCCCAACACTATGCGGGATCCCCCGGACACTGTCAAGGTGTCACCATGTGTTGCTGCTCTCTGAAGGGGACGGTAAGGTGTGGTGCACCCCAATGGGAAATAAGTCCACAGAATCAGGGTTCGCAGTAATCCAGTGTGCTTCTTTACTGGAGTAACTCAAGTGAAAAATTTCCGTATGAAGGAAATGCCAGAGCTAGCAGTGCCCCTCTCTCTCTCTCTCTCTCTCTCTCTCTCTCTCTCTCATAAGGATGGTACCCTGGCCAAAGGGTTAGTGGCCCAGGATCTGTGGCTCAGTCATCGAGCAGGGTATCTCCGTCTCAACGTCCTTCTGGTCACTCATGCAGTCTAGCAAATTCTCACCTACTAAACACTGGTAAAGTCTCACCTACTAAACACTGTTCCCTATTTAAAGACAGTTCATGGCTGCCATAGACTTGTATTGTGCCTCAATACAAGTCTGTGGGAATGACTAAGCAGTTTCCAATGGTTAACCACCACCTGACAGAGCTAAACCAGAGGGTGAAAAGATTACTGTGTCTGATTGTTTATCTCCCAAACTCAGCTCCTCATAGTCCCTTATGACAACAGTGGAAAACTCCTAGCTTCTCAGTGTACAAACTGGAAAGTCCCAAAGTCTCTTAGTATTAGCGAACTGTGTATTAACCCTTTCCACAGTGCAGTGCTATAACTGGAAATAAACGGAATATATTACAATAAACATAAAAAATGCAGTTCTATAAACCAGTATAAGCGTCAACAACGGCATGCAAGTTAATTCTTCAAAGTGCAGTAAAGTAGGGAGATTATGGCTTTGCATAGTAGCAATAGGGGCAAATGTCACTACACGAGATTGTTTTCCATTGACATTTCTAATAAGACAGTGGGGCTGTGCAGTCTGTTGCCTGAATCGTGGGTTCTGTGTTGAACTGTAGAAAATGTAACACATGGTGAAAATAGAGAAATGTATAATCTTGAAATGAGCAGACAACCACTGTGTCACGATCAGTTTGGGGGTGAAACTCCACAATGAACACAGGAGGGAAGGGGAACAGTTACTGGGCCTGGAAACTAGGGAAGAAACAAGTCACCTCCTAGACAACCCTAATCCGGGCCCTGTCTACCTATCAATATGAATAGACTTTGAAGGTAGGAATATTCATAAGCAGGATACCTAGGCCCTGATTTCCCTATAAGGCCCTGGAATAAGTATAGGACCAGAGACAACCTATTCCTCCCCAGATGGACGAATGGAAGTCTCTGTCTCAGGCCCAGATACAACAACAGGGAATATAACAAATACAAACAAACACGACACTTAACTAGAGATGTCCCGAACTATTCGCCGGCGAACAGTTCCCGGCGAACATCGCTTGTTCGCGTTCGCCGTGGCGGGCGAACATATGCGATGTTCGGTCCGCCCCTTATACGTCATCATTGAGCAAACTTTGACCCTGTACCTCACAGTCAGCAGACACATTCCAGCCAATCAGCAGCATACCCTCCCTCCCATACCCTCCCACCACCTGGACAGCATCCATTTTAGATTCATTCGAAAGCTGCAGTCTTAGTGAGAGGAGGGACAGTGCAGCTGCTGCTGATTTAATAGGGAAATCGATAGTTAACCACCTCAGCCCCCAGTGCTTAAACACCCTGAAAGACCAGGCCACTTTTTACACTTCTGACCTACACTACTTTCACCATTTATTGCTCGGTCATGCAACTTACCACCCAAATGAATTTTGCCTCCTTTTCTTCTCACTAATAGAGCTTTCATTTGGTGGTATTTCATTGCTGCTGACATTTTTACTTTTTTTGTTATTAATCGAAATTTAACGATTTTTTTGCAAAAAAATGACATTTTTCACTTTCAGTTGTAAAATTTTGCAAAAAAAAACAAGATCCATATATAAATTTTGCTCTAAATTTATTGTCCTACATGTCTTTGATAAAAAAAAAATGTTTGGGTAAAAAAAAAATGGTTTGGGTAAAAGTTATAGCGTTTACAAACTATGGTACAAAAATGTGAATTTCCGCTTTTTGAAGCAGCTCTGACTTTCTGAGCACCTGTCATGTTTCCTGAGGTTCTACAATGGCCAGACAGTACAAACACCCCACAAATGACCCCATTTCGGAAAGTACACACCCTAAGGTATTCACTGATGGGCATAGTGAGTTCATAGAACTTTTTATTTTTTGTCACAAGTTAGCGGAAAATGATGATTTTTTTTTTTTTTTTTATTACAAAGTCTCATATTCCACTAACTTGTGACAAAAAATAAAAAGTTCTATGAACTCACTATGCCCATCAGCGAATACCTTGGGGTCTCTTCTTTCCAAAATGGGGTCACTTGTGGGGTAGTTCTACTGCCCTGGCATTCTAGGGGCCCAAATGTGTGGTAAGGAGTTTGAAATCAAATTCTGTAAAAAATGACGAGTGAAATCCGAAAGGTGCTCTTTGGAATATGGGCCCCTTTGCCCACCTAGGCTGCAAAAAAGTGTCACACATCTGGTATCTCCGTATTCAGTAGAAGTTGGGGAATGTGTTTTGGGGTGTCTTTTTACATATACCCATGCTGGGTGAGAGAAATATCTTGGTCAAATGCCAACTTTGTATAAAAAAATGGGAAAAGTTGTCTTTTGCCAAGATATTTCTCTCACCCAGCATGGGTATATGTAAAATGACACCCCAAAACACATTCCCCAACTTCTACTGAGTACGGAGATACCAGATGTGTGACACTTTTTTGCAGCCTAGGTGGGCAAAGGGGCCCATATTCCAAAGAGCACCTTTCGGATTTCACTCGTCATTTTTTACAGAATTTGATTTCAAACTCCTTACCACACATTTGGGCCCCTAGAATGCCAGGGCAGTATAACTACCCCACAAGTGACCCCATTTTGGAAAGAAGAGACCCCAAGGTATTCACTGATGGGCATGGCGAGTTCATGGAAGTTTTTATTTTTTGTCACAAGTTAGTGGAATATGAGACTTTGTATGAAAAAAAAAAAAAAAAAAAAATCATCATTTTCCACTAACTTGTGACAAAAAATAAAAAATTCTAGGAACTCGCCATGCCCCTCACGAAATACCTTGGGGTGTCTTCTTTCCAAAATGGGGTCACTTGTGGGGTAGTTATACTGCCCTGGCATTCTAGGGGCCCAAATGTGTGGTAAGGAGTTTGAAATCAAATTCTGTAAAAAATGACGAGTGAAATCCGAAAGGTGCTCTTTGGAATATGGGCCCCTTTGCCCACCTAGGCTGCAAAAAAGTGTCACACATCTGGTATCTCCTTATTCAGTAGAAGTTGGGGAATGTGTTTTGGGGTGTCTTTTTACATATACCCATGCTGGGTGAGATAAATATCTTGGTCAAATGCCAACTTTGTATAAAAAAATGGGAAAAGTTGTCTTTTGCCAAGATATTTCTCTCACCCAGCATGGGTATATGTAAAATGACACCCCAAAACACATTCCCCAACTTCTACTGAGTACGGAGATACCAGATGTGTGACACTTTTTTGCAGCCTAGGTGGGCAAAGGGGCCCATATTCCAAAGAGCACCTTTCGGATTTCACTCGTCATTTTTTACAGAATTTGATTTCAAACTCCTTACCACACATTTGGGCCCCTAGAATGCCAGGGCAGTATAACTACCCCACAAGTGACCCCATTTTGGAAAGAAGAGACCCCAAGGTATTCACTGATGGGCATGGCGAGTTCATGGAAGTTTTTATTTTTTGTCACAAGTTAGTGGAATATGAGACTTTGTATGAAAAAAAAAAAAAAAAAAAAAATCATCATTTTCCACTAACTTGTGACAAAAAATAAAAAATTCTAGGAACTCGCCATGCCCCTCACGAAATACCTTGGGGTGTCTTCTTTCCAAAATGGGGTCACTTGTGGGGTAGTTATACTGCCCTGGCATTCTAGGGGCCCAAATGTGTGGTAAGGAGTTTGAAATCAAATTCTGTAAAAAATGACGAGTGAAATCCGAAAGGTGCTCTTTGGAATATGGGCCCCTTTGCCCACCTAGGCTGCAAAAAAGTGTCACACATCTGGTATCTCCTTATTCAGTAGAAGTTGGGGAATGTGTTTTGGGGTGTCTTTTTACATATACCCATGCTGGGTGAGATAAATATCTTGGTCAAATGCCAACTTTGTATAAAAAAATGGGAAAAGTTGTCTTTTGCCAAGATATTTCTCTCACCCAGCATGGGTATATGTAAAATGACACCCCAAAACACATTCCCCAACTTCTACTGAGTACGGAGATACCAGATGTGTGACACTTTTTTGCAGCCTAGGTGGGCAAAGGGGCCCATATTCCAAAGAGCACCTTTCGGATTTCACTCGTCATTTCTTACAGAATTTGATTTCAAACTCCTTACCACACATTTGGGCCCCTAGAATGCCAGGGCAGTATAACTACCCCACAAGTGACCCCATTTTGGAAAGAAGACATCCCAAGGTATTCGCTGATGGGCATAGTGAGTTCATGGAAGTTTTTATTTTTTGTCACAAGTTAGTGGAATATGAGACTTTGTATGTAAAAAAAATAAATAAAAAAAAATCATAATTTTCCACTAACTTGTGACAAAAAATAAAAAATTCTAGGAACTCGCCATGCCCCTCACGGAATACCTTGGGGTGTCTTCTTTCCAAAATAGGGTCACTTGTGGGGTAGTTATACTGCCCTGGCATTTTCCAGGGGCCCTAATGTGTGGTAAGTAGGTAAATGACCTGTGAAATCCGAAAGGTGCTCTTTGGAATATGGGCCCCTTTGCCCACCTAGGCTGCAAAAAAGTGTCACACATCTGGTATCGCCGTACTCGGGAGAAGTTGGGGAATGTGTTTTGTGGTGTCATTTTACATATACCCATGCTGGGTGAGAGAAATATCTTGGCAAAAGACAACTTTTCCCATTTTTTTATACAAAGTTGGCATTTGACCAAGATATTTATCTCACCCAGCATGGGTATATGTAAAATGACACCCCAAAACACATTCCCCAACTTCTACTGAATAAGGAGATACCAGATGTGTGACACTTTTTTGCAGCCTAGGTGGGCAAAGGGGCCCATATTCCTTTTAGGAGGGCATTTTTAGACATTTGGATACCAGACTTCTTCTCACGCTTTGGGGCCCCTAAAATGCCAGGGCAGTATAAATACCCCACATGTGACCCCATTTTGGAAAGAAGACACCCCAAGGTATTCAATGAGGGGCATGGCGAGTTCATAGAAAAAAAAAAATTTTGGCACAAGTTAGCGGAAATTGATTTTTTTATTTTTTTTTCTCACAAAGTCTCCCTTTCCGCTAACTTGGGACAAAAATTTCAATCTTTCATGGACTCAATATGCCCCTCAGCGAATACCTTGGGGTGTCTTCTTTCCAAAATGGTGTTATTTGTGGGGTGTTTGTACTGCCCTGGCATTTGAGGGTCTCCGCAATCATTACATGTATGCCCAGCATTAGGAGTTTCTGCTATTCTCCTTATATTGAGCATACAGGTAATGAGATTTTTTTTTTCCGTTCAGCCTCCTGGCTGAAAGAAAAAAATGAACGGCACAGATTTCTTCATTCGCATCAATCAATGTGGATGAAAAAATCTCTGCCAAAAAAAGAAAAAGGAGGGGAAAGGCGTCTGCCAGGACATAGGAGCTCCGCCCAACATCCATGCCCACTTAGCTCGTATGCCCTGGCAAACCCGATTTCTCCATTCACATCAATCGATGTGGATGAATAAATCATTGCCGGGATTTTTTTTTTTATATATACAAAGTGTTTGCCAAAGTATATGAACACCGCCACCTCCTCAGCTCATATGCCTCGGCAAACGTATCTTTTACTGCAGAGGAGAAATCTCGTCTTGCAGCGCCGCATACACCGACTTGCGTGTAATCTGACAGCAGCACAATGCTTCTGTCCGAATGCACATCAGTGCTGCAGCTAGTCGATCGGTTGGTCCACCTGAAAGGTAAAAAAAAACAAAACAAAAAAGAAAAAACCAGGCCGCAAAGCAATAACTTTATTAACTTTAGAACAGAACATATTAACTTTTTTTAACTTTTGTAACTTTTTTACTTACCGGTAATTTTTTTTTTGTTTAGTTTTTTTTACCTTTATAGAACAAACCTCTCCTTCCCCATGGGACAATGTGCAAAGCGCAAATCGCCCAAAGATGTGGCGAAGTACGTTATGCACTTTATCCCAGGTGAAAGGAGAGGTTTGCAGCAGCTGTGAGTAAAAGGGCCCTAATAGCCCTGTGTGCCTGTCCTGTGAGATGCAATCCCTATGCTAGGTGTACCTGTGTGTGGTACTTCCGGAAACACTCACCTAAGCATAGGGCAGGGTGGTCAGGGCAGTCAGGACAGAAATAGCGGGTGTCACGCCTTATTCCACTCCTGCTACAGACACGACATTTTTTTCGGGGTGGCGGTTGGGTTGAGGTACCAGCAACGACACTGGGGAAATGTCGCTCGTGTAGACGGCTAACTACACTGGTGGATGGGGCCACGGAACCTCCTGGGTAAAGGAGGTTCGCGATGATCTCTTCCTGGAATTTGAGGAAGGATCCTGTTCTCCCAGCCTTACTGTAGAGAACAAAACTATTGTACAGCGCCAATTGAATTAAATATACAGACACCTTCTTATACCAGCGTCTGGTTCTGCGGGAAACTAAATAGGGAGCCAACATCTGGTCATTGAAGTCCACCCCTCCCATGAGCGCATTATAGTCGTGGACTGAGAGGGGCTTTTCAATGACACGGGTTGCCCTTTCAATTTGGATTGTCGTGTCTGCGTGAATGGAGGAGAGCATGTAAACGTCACGCTTGTCTCTCCATTTCACCGCGAGCAGTTCTTCGTTACACAAGGCAGCCCTCTCCCCCCTTGCAAGACGGGTGGTTACAAGCCGTTGGGGGAAGCCCACGCGACTAGTTCGCGCGGTGCCACAGGCGCAAATCCGTTCTAGAAACAAATGCCTAAAGAGGGCCACACTTGTGTAAAAATTGTCCACATAAAGATGGTACCCCTTGCCGAATAAGGGTGACACCAAGTCCCAGACTGTCTTCCCACTGCTCCCCAGGTAGTCAGGGCAACCGACCGGCTCCAGGGTCTGATCTTTTCCCTCATAGATCCGAAATTTGTGGGTATAGCCTGTGGCCCTTTCACAGAGCTTATACAATTTGACCCCATACCGGGCACGCTTGCTTGGGATGTATTGTTTGAAGCCAAGGCGCCCGGTAAAATGTATTAGGGACTCGTCTACGCAGATGTTTTGCTCAGGGGTATACAAATCTGCAAATTTCTGGTTGAAATGGTCTATGAGGGGCCGAATTTTGTGGAGCCGGTCAAAAGCTGGGTGGCCTCTGGGACGGGAGGTGGTGTTGTCGCTAAAATGCAGAAAACGCAGGATGGTCTCAAATCGTGTCCTGGACATAGCAGCAGAGAACATGGGCATGTGATGAATTGGGTTCGTGGACCAATATGACCGCAATTCATGCTTTTTTGTCAGGCCCATGTTGAGGAGAAGGCCCAGAAAAATTTTAAGTTCGGAAACTTGGACTGGTTTCCACCGGAAAGGCTGGGCATAATAGCTTTCCGGGTTTGCGGTTATAAATTGTGTGGCATATTGGTTGGTCTCTGCCACGACTAAGTCCAAGAGCTCCGCAGTCAAGAACAGCTCAAAAAATCCCAGGGCCGAAGCGATTTGAGCCGTCTCAACCCGAACTCCAGACTGGGCGGTGAAAGGGGGAACTACAGGTGCGGCTGAAGTTGGTGACTGCCAATCAGGGTTTGCCAGCACCTCAGGGACTCTAGGGGGTCTACGGGCCTGTCTGCGCGGTGGCTGCGACGGGGTAACTACTGCACGTGCCACCGTACCAGCTTCAACTGCCCTTCTGGTGCTCGCTACTTCACCAGGTTGTACGGCAGTGCTGGTACTAGGTCCAGGAAGGGCTGCGCTGCTGGTGTATGCCTCACCACGTGATCCGGCAGCGACAGCCCCACTCTGCTGCTCTTGAAGCGGATCCTGCGTAACCTGTGGTCTAGCGACACGGGGCCGGGTACGCCTGGTGCTGCCAGGGACCTCAACCTCCTCGTCCGAACTTTGGGTCAGAGAGCCACTGCTTTCTACAGGTTCATATTCTGACCCGCTAGATTCGTCAGATGAGGGTTCCCACTCCTCATCCGACTGGGTCAGAATCCTGTAGGCCTCTTCAGAAGAATACCCCCTGTTTGACATTTTGGACTACTAAATTTAGGGGTATTCCCTGAGACTACCCAAGAAAAAAAGCAAACCTGTCTTACAAAGGGGAGGCTAGCGAAGTACCGGAGGCCGCTGCGGTTGATAAAAAATATCAAAACTGATTTTTTTATCGCCGCAGTGCGTGTAAAGTGAATGTGCAGTGATCAAAAAATAATAATTTTTTGTCACTGCGGTGGGGCGGGTGTGGGTGAACGCACGTGTGGGCGACCGATCAGGCCTGATCGGGCAAACACTGCGTTTTGGGTGGAGGGCGAACTAAAGTGACACTAATACTATTATAGATCTGACCGTGATCAGTTTTGATCACTTACAGATACTATAAAAGTACAAATGCTGATTAGCGATACGCTAATCAGCGAATAAAAGTGACTGCGGTGCGGTGGGGTGGGCGCTAACTGACGCTAACTACCTAACCAAGGGGCCTAAACTATCCCTAAAACCTAACAGCCAATACCAGTGAAAAAAAAAAAGTGACAGTTTACACTGATCACTTTTTTTCCTTTCACTAGTGATTGACAGGGGCGATCAAAGGGGTGATCAAAGGGTTAATTGGGGTGCAGGGGGGTGATCTGGGGCTAAGGTGTGCTGTTTGGTGTACTCACTGTGAAGTCTGCTCCTGTGCTGGATCCAACCGACGAAAAGGACCAGCACAGGAGCAGAGAAGCCATATAACAGATCATATTTACTAATATGATCTGTTATCTGGTTTGTGATTCGATTTTTTAAAAATCAGCAACCTGCCAGCGACGATCATTGGCTGGCAGGTTGCTGATGCAACTCTCCTCGAACTTTTGCCGGCCCGCGATGCGCATGCGCGGGCCGGCTGTGACCGAAATCTCGCGTCTCGCGAGAAGACGCGCCGGCGCGTCCACTCGGAATGAAACAACCACCTCCAGGACGCGTCTGTGCGTACAGCGGTCCGGAGGTGGTTAATACACTGGCCTAAGTGTCCACTCCAGTCCTGAAAGACTCATCTGATCTGCTGTGAGGACAGCGTCCTGACAGCACCCCAAAAAGCCCTTTTTAGGGCTAGTACATCAGTCTTCTTCTTTTTTTTTGTTTTTACTCTGTAATCTAACTGCAGTTCCCTGCCAGCGTCTGTGTCAGGCACACAGCGTATACTGTGCCCACTTGCCCAGTGCCACCACTCATATCTGGTGTCACAGTAGCTTGCATTAAAAAAATAAAATGGGACTGTAATATAATTGCAGTTACTTGCCTGCAAGCGTGTGTGTTAGGCCTACAGTGTGTACTGTGCCAACTACTGCCAGTGCACAGTGCCACCAGTGCCACTCATATCTGGTGTCACAGTAGATTACATTTAAAATAAAAAACAACTTTTTTTGACTGTAATATAATTGCAGTTACTTGCCTGCAAGCGTGTGTGTTAGGCCTACAGTGTGTACTGTGCCAACTACTGCCAGTGCACAGTGCCACTCATATCTGGTGTCACAGTAGATTACATTAAAAAAAACAAAAAACTTTTTTGACTGTAATATAATTTCAGTTACTTGCCTGCAAGCGTGTGTGTTAGGCCTACAGTGTGTACTGTGCCAACTACTGCCAGTGCACAGTGCCACCAGTGCCACTCATATCTGGTGTCACAGTAGATTACATTAAAAAAAAAAAAAAAAAACTTGGCTTCCGGTTCCGGCGCCATCAAGTGAGCAGCATGTGTTAGGAGCTCCGTCACTTGGGGCACAGCGGACACAAAATCCCTGCTATACTGGTTGTCGATTTGATCTAGACGGCCAGAACAATCACCCAGAAAGAGAGGAGTTCCTGTTTATGGACCGCTTCCTCATACACATGGGGAATAAATCAAAGAAAACCCCAGCTAAGCCTAACGCTACACCTGCGGATGACAAGATGGCGCAGACGGTGGGCAATGCTCAACAGCCTAACTCCTCATCCTGTGACGTTCAGATGGAGCACATCACGGCCCAGGAGCCAGAGAATGCAGATCTGGACTACAAGCACCTTGCGATTGAAGTAGCATCGAGTATTCTTCCGGACCTGCAAGAAGCCTTGTCGTCTACCATCGCACAATCGTTCGCAGCATTGCAGGCTGAAGTGTCTCTCCACTCCAACAAATTAGGCGAGCTGGAGCTGAAAGTGCAAGAGGTAGAAGCGCGGACTGAATCGCTGCAGTCACAACTACATAAAACCCTGGCCGAGAACAACAGGCTACGGGACAAATTAGACGACCTTCGAGAACCGTTCGAGACGCAGCAACTTGAGGATCGTCGGTCTCCCTGATTCCATCCCGGCTAAGGACCTGATCGCGATCTGTGAATCAGAAATTCCTGAGGCCTTGGGCATAACATACCGCTTCAAAGCGGAGAGAGCTTATAGAGTGGGCATGAACTCACCTCCTGTACCAGACCACAAAAGGTCTTACAGTGCCGTGTTACAAGCGCCCAAGAAAGCTAGGCCGAGACAGGTGATTGTTAAGTACTTGGACTAGTCAGATAAAGCTAATATCTTGAGGGCCTACAAGCAAAATGGCGGCCAGCTCTTGGTAAGGAACCAACGCATTCTGATATTTGGGGACTTCTTCGCGGAAGTGGCTCGTCGCAGAAGAACCTTTATCCCTATTTGTTCCGCGTTGGTCAAACAAGAAACTCGCTTTGCACTAATGTTCCCGGCTATCCTGAAGATCTTTAACCACGATGGATCCACCGTGACATACCTGGACCCGGAGACAGCTTCGAAAGAACTGAAGATCTTCTACCAAAGAGCGTCGAATCTGCCAGCGCTCACTTTCGCGGAAGCTTCGGATGCTCCGAGGGAGGCCTTACCACAGCGCAGAGGACCAGACCTGCGTCCATGACCCCCCCGATCCCCTCGTCCGGTGGACAGAGACTCTACATCTATTCTGGACACTGGAGCGGGCTGAGGCTTTTGTGACATGACATCGTTTTATCGATAAGTACTCAGTTACTTAAGCTAGCATTTGTGGGGTGGTAGGGTTTATGTTACCCCTATTATCCCCCCTGTTATTGTTATGAGGGTCACAGTGGGAATCTTATTCTCTCTTTTCACTATGTGTGATGCGATGTTTTATTAAGCATATGGATGTAGATTGCCAACAGGCTCAAATTGAGAGAGGAATAGAGGCAGGAGGGCATTTGGGTGCCGGCGGGAATTTGCTCCCGCTCTTGAGATCTACCTCCTTGCTGATACTTTCCTAATTGCAAGTTAGTACTGTGTATGGGAGCAGACAATACTGTATGATGTTAAGATGAAAAAGTTTACTCCCCTATGTTAGTGTTTAATGTCTAAGACCGGGGTTCTCTGACAATGTGGCTTTATTCACTCAAGGTAAACTTTATACCAAATTTGGTATTTGGAACGCATGTCTCAGACCCCTGGGCAATATGGAGCTCCTCATCTGGCGTTAAGACGTGGTTAACGATGTCCGGCGCCTCATGAGAAATTAACACCTACGAACGTGGAATGTGTTCTTTGATGGAAAAAAGTGAAGAACGAGTTCATGGTTTAGAATTTATGTTTGTGCAACTGAGGGCAGAGGTGACGGTTATTGCCTCTTATACATTCATACGGTTATCACTAAGGGTTAGTGTTAAGGGGAAGGGAGGGAAAGGGTGGGTGGGTTTTCTCTTCAGTATACCGGAATACTATGTCTTATCTCATCTGTTTAATCTCAATGGCTGAACACGTAAAGATTATTTCGTGGAATGTCAAGGGCCTCAGATCTCCATGCAAAAGAATGATGATCTTGAAACACTTAAAACGTCTACACACAGACATCGCATTGTTGCAGGAGACGCATCTGACACTCGCTGACTTTTCACGAATGAAACGCCTATGGGTGGGAGAGGTTCTGGGATCATCTGCAGATGGAAAAAAAGCAGGGGTCCTCATTTTGTTGAGGAAGGGTCTTTCATATAAGATGGTGAGCCATGACTGTGATGATAAAGGTCGGATGTCACATATCCATCTCACATCCCCATCAGGTGACTTGAGCATATATAATATCTATTGCCCCAACACTACTGATCCTAGTTTTTTTGCAGCCCTGACACACTAGTTATTGCAACACCCGATAACTCAGAAAATTGTAGGGGGTGATATGAACACAGTCGTCAATCATCTGGAGGACAGGCAGAGGGGAAATGTTTCCTGTAAGTTGGCATCTCCAGGAGATAATAGATTAGTGACCTTTTTAAATGATACTGGTCTCCAGGATCTGTGCAGATCTTTCAACCCTGAGGGCCGAGACTACACTCACTTCTCCCATGCACACGGTTCTTGGTCGCGCATCGACTATATTCTAACTGATAGGGACAATATTGGTCAATGTTCCAGGCCTACTATAGAGGAGATGGTAATTTCTGATCATGCACCAATCTCACTTTTACTGCATCAGAAATCACCTAAGGGCACGGACTTTATATGGAGATTTCCTTCATCCCTAACCCAAGATGAAAATTTTAGGGACCTTCTCAAGGGATGGTGGCTAGAGTATAAATCAGATAATGAAGAATCTACTAGTCCCCAATTGCTATGGGATGCAGGAAAGGCGGTCCTTAGAGGCCGAATCATGGCATATATGTTTAACAAGAAAGCTACCCTTAAGAAAAAGATTAGCCAACTAAGTGACAACCTACACTCTGCGTATACAATATTTAGAAACACCCCTTCTTCAATACTTCTGAAAAAATGGCAGGCGGCCAAGTTGGAATATGAAACCACTCTTAGAAATTGGGAAAATGTAGCCCAATCTAAATGGGAGGCCCATCTCTTTAGACACGGCAATAAAGCTGGCAAATTGCTAGCTGCTTTGGCGAAGGGTCATAGACCAGTGACAAATATTACCACCCTTAAAGACGACTCAGGGAAACTTTGTTCGGATCCCAAAGGGATTACCACCATATTAAAAGATTTCTATGAGACATTATATAAAAACCCAGAACAACATGATTGTAGATTGGGGGACTGGATGGAGGAGATATCTCTCCCCACACTCTCAGACCTAGATAGGGAAGCACTTGATGCACCAATAACAGCAGAGGAAATCATCCATACTATCAAAAACTTATCTCTAGGGAAAGCACCGGGTCCAGATGGGTATACGGGAGAATTCTTCTGAGTCCTGTCCCATGATATTGCCCCAACGTTATCCCAAGTGTTTACTGGGTACATGCAGGGGTCTGATATACCTCCACAAACGAATACTGCCCACATAAAGGTCCTACCGAAACCAGGAAAAGACCCGATTTCAGCAGCTTCCTACCGACCAATATCGCTAATCAATGTGGATTTGAAAATCGCCTCAAAAATTTTAGCTGACAGACTAGCACGCATCATGCCTTCATTCATTTCTCTATCCCAGGTAGGGTTCGTGCAGGGGAGAGCGGCAGTGACTAACTTACGTAAAGTCTTAACAGTGCTAGATGAGGTGAAACTGCGCCCCCTAGCTCACCCGTCTGCGGCCAAAGTTTCTATAGATGCTGAAAAAGCATTTGATAATGTGAGCTGGAGATGGCTGGGAACCGTGCTGGACCACATGGGTTTCACTGGTTCATTCCGTAAATACGTCACAGCTTTGTACACAAATCCACAGGCCAGGATCTACACACCAGGTTTCCTCTCACTCTCTTTTCGCCTCTATAAAGAAACAAGGCAGGGCTGTCCGCTCTCCCCTCTGCTGTTTAATCTTGCGATAGAGCCCCTTTCGCGCAAACTCAGTGCTAGCCAACATATAGAGGGTATCAAAATAGGCAAAACCGCTATTAAACACGCACTTTTTGCCGATGATCTACTAGTCTTTTTAGAAAAACCTGAGAGAGATTTGGCCAATGTATTTAAACTCCTGGAAGAGTTTGGAATAGTGTCAGGGTATAAAGTTAATGCCACTAAATCTGAGATTTTGTTCTTAAGACATAACCCCCACAGGAAAAACCCCCGCCAACTTACTATACCTATTCAAATAGCCCCGGTGTCCATTAAGTACTTGGGAATCCACATTGGCAGGCAGCCGGAATCATTATACCTTCTGAACTACCCACTGCTCTTCAAAAAAACTCTCTCAGATATGGAGAGGTGGATGAACCTCCCCCTTTCCCTGGGAGGTAGGTGCCAACTTCTGAAAATGATTGCAAAACTTCTCTACCCCATGCAAACAATACCACTTCTTCTCAGACATTCAGATACCAAGATGCTAGAGGGTGCCTTTAGTAAATTTCTATGGGCAGGGAGGAAATCTAGAATAGCGTTATCAAAACTGCAATTGCCCAAACTAAAAGGAGGTATGGCTTTCCCAAGCTTACGACTGTACAATCTGGCGAGTCTAATGAGACATTGTATTGACTGGCTATTTAACACCAATTTCTACACCAATGGACTGTTGGAATCCCAGCTTGTACATCCTTGGAACTTGAAGGCCTTACTACACACCAAATACTCGGCCCAGCCCCCATTGATAAAATCGAGTCTTCTAATAAAAGATACCATTGCAACATGGAAAGAAGCCCGTAACATTTTCAAATTGCCCTTTTCCCTTTCTAAACACATGCCTTTGTGGGGCCATCCACAATTCCCAGCTGGTGTAGAACTTAAAGAGGACCTTTCACCGATTCTTACCCTATGAACTAAGTATACAGACATGTGGAGCGGCGCCCGGGGATCTCTCTGCACTTACTATTATCCCCGGGCGCAGCTCCGTTCTCCTGCTATGTCCTCCGGTATCTCCGCTCACTAAGTTATGGTAGGCGGAGTCTGCCCTAGCGCTGGCCAATCGCATTGCAGAGCTCACAGCCTGGGAGAAAATAACCTCCCAGGCTGTGAGCTCTGCGCTGCGATTGGCCAGCGCTAGGGCAGACTCCGCCTACCATAACTTAGGGACTGGTATCTCCGCCTACTATAACTTAGTGAGCGGAGATACCGGAGGGCATAACGGGAGAACGGAGGGGCGCCCGGGGATAATAGTAAGTGTAGTGAGATCCCCGGGCGCCGCTCTCCATGTCTGTATACTTAGTTCATAGGGTAAGAATCGGTGAAAGGTCCTCTTTAAGCATTTTGATGCATGGAAGGAGGCGGGCATTACAAAGGCTTCGGACTTATGGAACACACAAAACCAACGTTTTTATTCATATGCCGAACTCCGAGAGAGGTTCCCTTTAAGTCGCCCACAGCATGTATTTGCGTTTTTCCAGATCAAGAGCTTCCTATATACTAAAGTACATGATCCCAGGGCAGTATTCTCTGTAAGTAGGTTTGACCAAATGATAGGGCAAGGGATAACTAAAAAGTCATTATCTGAACTCTATCAAGAAATTAGTGAAGCCAAACAAAAGCCTCTTGCGAAGACTCTCTTTTCATCCTGGAATAAAGATTTTCAGGATGTTGAAATGCAACAAATAATACAACAGGGATGGCAAAGGATTAGAAAAATACACTGCTCAAAAAAATAAAGGGAACACTTAAACAACACAATGTAACTCCAAGTCAATCACACTTCTGTGAAATCAAACTGTCCACTTAGGAAGCAACACTGACTGACAATCAATTTCACATGCTGTTGTGCAAATGGGATAGACAACAGGTGGAAAATATAGGCAATTAGCAAGACACCCCCAATAAAGGAGTGGTTCTGCAGGTGGTGACCACAGATCACTTCTCAGTTCCTATGCTTCCTGGCTGATGTTTTGGTCACTTTTGAATGCTGGCGGTGCTTTCACTCTAGTGGTAGCATGAGACGGAGTCTACAACCCACACAAGTGGCTCAGGTAGTGCAGCTTATCCAGGATGGCACATCAATGCGAGCTGTGGCAAGAAGGCTTGCTGTGTCTGTCAGCGTAGTGTCCAGAGCATGGAGGCGCTACCAGGAGACAGGCCAGTACATAAGGAGACGTGGAGGAGGCCGTAGGAGGGCAACAACCCAGCAGCAGGACCGCTACCTCCGCCTTTGTGCAAGGAGGAACAGGAGGAGCACTGCCAGAGCCCTGCAAAATGACCTCCAGCAGGCCACAAATGTGCATGTGTATACTCAAACGGTCAGAAACAGACTCCATGAGGGTGATATGAGGGCCCGACGTCCACAGGTGGGGGTTGTGCTTACAGCCCAACACCGTGCAGGACGTTTGGCATTTGCCAGAGAACACCAAGATTGGCAAATTCACCAACTGGCACCCTGTGCTCTTCACAGATGAAAGCAGGTTCACACTGAGCACATGTGACAGACGTGACAGAGTCTTGAGACGCCGTGGAGAACGTTCTGCTGCCTGCAACATCCTCCAGCATGACCGGTTTGGCATTGGGTCAGTAATGGTGTGGGGTGGCATTTCTTTGGAGGGCCGCACAGCCCTCCATGTGCTCGCCAGAGGTAGCCTGACTGCCATTAGGTACCGAGATGAGATCCTCAGACCCCTTGTGAGACCATATGCTGGTGCGGTTTGCCCTGGGTTCCTCCTAATGCAAGACAATGCTAGATCTCATGTGGCTGGAGTGTGTCAGCAGTTCCTGCAAGACGAAGGCATTGATACTATGGACTGGCCCGCCCGTTCCCCAGACCTGAATCCAATTGAGCACATCTGGGACATCATGTTTCGCTCTATCCACCAACGTCACGTTGCACCACAGACTGTCCAGGAGTTGGCAGATGCTTTAGTCCAGGTCTGGGAGGAGATCCCTCAGGAGACCGTCCGCCACCTCATCAGGAGCATGCACAGGGGTTGTAGGGAGGTCATACAGGCACGTGGAGGCCACACACACTACTGAGACTAATTTTGACTTGTTTTAAGGACATTACATCAAAGTTGGATCAGCCTGTAGTGTGTTTTGCCACTTTAATTCTGAGTGTGACTCCAAATCCAGACCTCCATGGGTTGAAAAATTTGATTTCCATTTCTTAATTTTTGTGTGATTTTGTTGTCAGCACATTCAACTATGTAAAGAACAAAGTATTTCAGAAGAATATTTAATTAATTCAGATCTAGGATGTGTTATTTTTGTGTTCCCTTTATTTTTATGAGCAGTGTAGTTTTTAATGAGGGCTGGAGGGAAACGCAGTTCCGAATAATGCATAAAGCAATATATGGCTTTCGCTTCTCTTCTCAAACCCAAAAGCAGAATAGATTGACATGTTGCCCAAAGTGTCAACTGGAAGGATCTGACATGTTACACGGACTTTGGGCATGCCCCGAATCGTCGAAATTCTGGGCAATAATAAAAAAACAAATAAAGAGGCACCTAGACGTAAACATCCCCATCACCCCTGAATTTATCCTGTTCCATGTTCCTCCAGAACATAGGTAAATGCAACCGATCATACATATTACTATTCTGGCAGCCAAACAGTGCCTACTCAACAGCTGGCTCCGACCACAGATACCCTCAATTAATGAGGTTTTTCAACATATCAAAAAATGCTTTGACTTGGAGAGAATAGATTCGAATTCCATATGAGGTAAACGTATTGAGGTGTTTTTCAAAAGATGGGAAGATTATATGCAAGTGGTTTATTCAGATTTGGAGTTAAGGGAACTAATGAAACCCTTTTTGTCCTCGGAATGGTACTTAAAACGTAAGATTGCAGGGACCCTAGGGAGATTGCTAGCTGATTGAAGTATAGAAACTACTAGGATCCGGTATACTGAAAGAAATTGTTCTGGGGGAGGGAGGGGGGAGGGTGGGGGGTTTGCCATTAACTGCTGTGGGGTAGAAATCTAACTTTGAACCTCAAGATTTGGAAAAAGTAGACAATATTACATTATATTAACAATACCAATTGTAATACTGCTATATGCATATCTGCATATGTTTCATCATGCCTCGAATGTAATGCATAACATATGTTGTTACCTGTCAAGCTTTCCTATTTCTGTGACATGCTAATGGAAGAAAAATGACAAAAGCTAATAAAGATTATATAAAAAAAAAAATATATATATTTTTATTTTTTTACTGTAATATAATTGCAGTTACTTGCACTGTGTACTGTGCCAACTACTGCCAGTGCACAGTGCCACTCATATCTGGTGTCACAGTAGATTACATTAAAAAAAAACACAACACTTTTTTGACTGTAATATAATTTCAGTTAGTTGCCTGCAAGCGTGTGTGTTAGGCCTACAGTGCGTACTGTGCCAACTACTGCCAGTGCACAGTGCCAGCACTCATATCTGGTGTCACAGTAGCTTGCACGCATAGTACAATTAATCTAAAAAAAATGACAGGCAGAGTCAGGCCACCCCGCAGGGGCCGTCGTGGTCGTGGTGCTGTGATTCCCTTTGGCCCTAGAATAATGCCCAGTGTTCAGAGGCCACGTACCCTAAACTCAAAAAGTTCTGAGGACATAGTTGACTGGCTAACACAGGACACCAAATCTTCTACAGCTTCCGCTCGGAACCTTGACGCACCATCCTCCTCCAGCTCAGCTTCGGGCACCTCTCAAGTTACCACTCGCCCGCCTGCCGCCACCACCAACACTAGCACCACAGCTGCTTCACTTGATCTGTCAGAGGAGTTATTTACACATCAGTTGGAAGAAATGAGTGATGCGCAACCATTATTGCCAGAGGATGTAGATAACAGGGATATGTCTCAGTCAGGAAGCATTACACACATGGACGTATGGTGTGATGATGATGATGTTGTACCCGCTGCTGCTTCCTTTGCTGAGTTGTCAGATACAAGTGAAGCGGTTGATGATGACGATGTGTCTGTGGATGTCCCGTGGGTGCCCGCTCGAAGAGAAGAAGAACAGGGGGATAGTTCAGATGGGGAGACAGAGAGGAGGAGGAGACGAGTTGGAAGCAGGGGGAGGTCGTCGCAAGGAGCTAGTGGCACAGTCAGACAGCATGCATCGGCACCCGGGGTCAGCCAGACAGCACGCCAATCAACGCATGCTGTTGCCACCACCAGAATGCCGTCATTGCAAAGCTCAGCAGTGTGGCATTTTTTGTGTGTGTCTGCCTCTGACAACAGCGATGCCATTTGCAACCTGTGCCAAAGGAAACTGAGTCGTGGGAAGTCCAACACCCACCTAGGTACAACTGCTTTGCGAAGGCACATGATCTCAAATCACAAACGCCTATGGGATCAACACATGAGTACAAGCAGCACACAAACTCAAAGCCGCCATCCTCCTCCTGGTCCAGCATTTTCAGCCACGTCAACCACTGCTGTCCTCCTTGCCCCCTCTAAACCATCCGCCACTCCGCCTTTTGCCTTCAGCAGTTCCTGCTCATCTGCCCACAGTCAGGTGTCTGTCAAGGAAATGTTTGAGCGTAAGAAGCAAATGTCACAGACTCACCCCCTTGCCCGGCGTCTGACAGCTGGCTTGTCGGAACTCTTAGCCCGCCAGGTTTTACCATACAAGCTGGTGGAGTCTGAGGCCTTCAAAAAATTTGTCGCTATTGGGACACCGCAGTGGAAGGTACCCGGCCGAAATTTCTTTTCACAAAAGGCAATCCCCAACCTGTACTCTATTGTGGAAAAGGAAGTCATGGCGTGTCTGGCACACAGTGTTGGGGCAAGGGTCCATCTGACCACTGATGCCTGGTCTGCAAAGCACGGTCAGGGCAGGTATATCACGTACACTGCGCATTGGGTAAACCTGCTGACGGCTGCCAAGCATGGAAGCGTGGCTCTGCAGAGGAGTTGGTGACACCGCCACGACTTGCAGGCAGGCCTGCTGCCACCTCCTCTACTCCTCCTACTTCATCCTCTTCGCTAACCTCCTCGGCTGAGTCCTCTTCTGCTGCTGCGTCTTGCTCCACATCAACTGCACCCCCCCAGCTCCCCAGGGGCTATTCCACATCCCGGATACGACAGTGTCACGCCGTCTTGGGGTTGACTTGCCTGAAAGCAGAGATTCACACCGAACCAGCACTCCTGTCCGCCCTGAACGCACAGGTGGATCAGTGGCTGACTCCGCACCAACTGGAGATCGGCAAAGTGGTGTGTGACAATGGAAGCAATTTGTTGGCGGCATTGAATTTGGGCAAGTTGACACATGTGCCGTGCATGGCACATGTGTTGAATCTGATCGTACAACGCTTTGTGCATAAGTACCCTGGCTTACAGGACGTCCTCAAGCAGGCCAGGAATCTGTGTGGCCATTGCAGGCGTACCTACACGGCCATGGCACACTTTTCAGATATTCAGCGGCGAAACAACATGCCAGAGTATTTGTATGACCGGGGTGCTAGGACAGCCTCTGCGGAGCTGGGTATTTTTTTGCCACGTTACTGGACACTCATGCGCAATGCCTGTAGGCTCATGCGTCCTTTTGAGGAGGTGACAAACCTAGTCAGTCGCACCGAAGGCACCATCAGCGACATCATCCCATTTGTTTTCTTCCTGGAGCATGCCCTGCGAAGAGTGCTGGATCAGGCCGTAGATGAGCGTGAAGAGGAAGAGGAAGAGTTGTGGTCACCATCACCACCAGAAACAGCCTTATCAGCATCGCTTGCTGGACCTGCGGCAACGCTGGAAGAGGAGTCTGAGGAAGAGGAGTCAGAGGAGGAATGTGGCTTTGAGGAGGAGGAAGACGAACCACAGCAGGCATCCAAGGGTGCTCGTTGTCACCTATCTGGTACCCGTGGTGTTGTACATGGCTGGGGGGAAGAACAGACCTTCAGTGAGATCAGTGAGGACGAGGAACGGGACATGAGTAGCTCGGCATCCAACCTTGTGCAAATGGGGTCTTTCATGCTGTCGTGCCTGTTGAGGGACCCTCGTATAAAAAGGCTGAAGGAGAACGTGTTCACAGAATGGGGTGGCTCTACCAATCCGTAGGATAGAAAAGGTGCTCACTATCTAAGTGTTAACTCCAAAAACACCAAGAGATTAGTAAATTGTAAAAATAAATAAAGATATGGCACTCAATATCTGGAGGACTGCTCAAAGCAAATTACTTTATTACTACTACTATAACAGTTCTCAATTATTAAAAGATTTAAAATGTCATACAAGATACGTAAATTGTACAGAAATTAAATAACAAAAGGATAAAACATCACAAATGACGATAAGATAAAAAAAAAAAATCACTTGAGGTATAAATGTGTATGTCAGACAGCTTGTAGGTGCTTTCTGAATTTCTGATTAGTCCACCACAGAAAAATTGGTTATCAGCACTATATAGGCTGTTTGTTGGTAATTCTCTGAGATTTTTGATAGTCACCAATTCTTCAGTTAGTAAAATAATAAGCGATTCTTGATGTTATAACGCAATGTTAGACTTTACGAAAGAGTCATATTATTCTTATAGCACAGTTCTGAAATTTGTCAAGTTGTAGAAATACGGAAATTATTAGCTCTGGGTGGCGTCCCACCTATTATCGAGCTGCCTTATTCCCTTACCTCCAACCTCTGAGTGCGGCTTTTTCCTTTTGGTCGCCGTTCCTTCAGACGCTGAAGGAACGGCGACCAAAAGGAAAAAGCCGCACTCAGAGGTTGGAGGTAAGGGAATAAGGCAGCTCGATAATAGGTGGGACGCCACCCAGAGCTAATAATTCCAGTATTTCTACAATTTGAAGGAGAACGACCTGTACTGGGTGGCCACGCTACTAGACCCCCGGTATAAGCAGAAAGTGCCTGAAATGTTACCGAATTACCGGAAGTCGGAAAGGATGCAGCAGTTCCAAAACAAGTTAAAAAGTATGCTTTACACAGCATATAAGGGTGATGTCACAGCACAACGGGAATCTAACAGGGGAAGAGGTGAAAGTAATCCTCCTCCTACAACGACCAAGCCGGCAAGGACAGGACGCTTTACAGAAGTGTTGTTGATGGAGGACATGCAGAGCTTTTTAAGTCCTACGCATCGCCACAGCCCTTCGGGGTCCACCCTCAGAGAACGACTCGACCGACAGGTAGCAGACTACCTCGCCTTAACTGCAGATATCGACACTCTGAGGAGCGATGAACCCCTTGACTACTGGGTGTGCAGGCTTGACCTGTGGCCTGAGCTATCCCAATTTGCGATAGAACTTCTGGCCTGCCCCGCTTCAAGTGTCCTGTCAGAAAGGCAATATCCAGCCTGAATGGATATAATTAAATATATTGGGTTAAAGGTAAGAATAGACGGTCCAGCTATAGTATAACCCTAAATAGTGGATAATCTTTAATAGTATTCATACAACAAGCAAACATGAGTCCTATTCTGTCCAAGCATAAAAATGTCCACCAAAATATTCGAATTGGGGATCGATGACCCTAATATTAATTCTAAAGCTAGGCCTGTGCCCAGGGGCGACTCCTGAAGGTGGAGACCCCCCGTCCTCGAACCTCACTGGCAACTCCTAGTTAACCCTAAAATGTATGGGCTGATGATCAATATAATTGGTGGACTAGGTTAGGCATGGACAAAAAGTATAAAAAAGTATGCACAATGTATACAACCCTATTGGTAATGATACCAAAAGGTACACGGTGCAGCTGACTTCATAGCACAATAACGACACCTAAAAGAATAACTAATAGTAACACAGACGTATCTGTGCTCAACCCCAACGCGTTTCCCCCACAGGTGTGGGATCATCAGGGGGTAAATGAATTATATTAGATGATCACAACGATAACTGTCCAACGGAAGGAGGCCCTGACTGGGACAACCACGATACACCCCTAGGACAGACCAAGGTGTCAAATGACGGTCAAAAGAAAGTGTCAAATGACGGTCAAGAAGTAAAATTAGAAGATTGGACCAGATGACCTTACTGGGAGAAACGAAGGGAGGCAAAGACAGACAGCAACAGTCAAGATGTTTGGGGCACGTAATTATCACGGTCGGCGTGACTATCACATACGTGACACAGAGGGAGGGAACAAGGAAGGCCCTGCCCAAGTGAGAGGGAAGGTGGTGACCCCTGACTCACCTAGCGGCTGGCACCTGGCTGCCCTAACGTCCCTAGACGGGTTCCTCACCCGTACGCCGATCACGTGCCTAAAGCCCTGGCTTTCCCTAAGCTGAGCCCTAGATAGTGAACAGGGCGGTGGGAACACTAGTCCGCACCACTAGCTCTAAAGGAAAACACCAATGGAAGGACAGACAATACAAACTCAACATATAATCCCAGGTGGGCGACAACAGGAGACAACAAGAAGCCCAACAGGGATCCGGAGGGAAGCACTCTGGAACGACAACCAGGATTCACAACTCCAGTGGGTCAGTATAGATGTCCAGGCAGGAAGCTCTATAACTGGCAACTAGAGAAGAGTGAGGGGAGAATATAAGGAGGTTGGGAGTGGCAGACAAGAAACAGCTGAGGAGGAGAAGCTACGGATCCCTGATTGAGACAAAAAGGATAGCAAGGCAAACACAGAAAACAATCACTAAGAAACAACGTGATCTTTAGATATAGAGCGCGCAGCCACCCGCTGCGACCTCCTGACCCCGGGTATAACGGAGTCAGACGTGGCTCTTGATACCCTCGTGACAGTACCCCCCCTTTCATGAGGGGCCTCCGGACACTCAGGACCAGGTCTCTCCGGATGAGAGGCATGGAAAGCCTGAATTAACCTGTTGGCGTTTACCTCTGACGCTGGAACCCACATTCTTTCCTCGGGACCGTAACCCCTCCAATGCACCAGATACTGAAGAGAGCGGCGGACCCGACGAGAATCAACAATTCTGGCTATTTGAAACTCCAGATTACCATCCACGATAACAGGAGGAGGTGGCAGCGGTGATGGTTCTAGAGGTGGAACATACTTCTTGAGTAACGATTTATGGAAGACGTTATGGATCTTAAAAGTCTGAGGTAGCTCCAGGCGAAAAGCCACAGGGTTAATGACGGCTACTATTTTATAAGGACCAATGAACCTAGGGCCCAGTTTCCAAGAGGGAACCTTCAACTTAATATTCATAGTAGACAACCACACACAGTCATTCACCCCTAGGTCCGGACCTGGCGACCGTTTCTTATCGGCCATGCATTTATATTTACCACTCATCTTTTTCAAGTTAACTTGCACCTTCTGCCATACCGAAGAAAGAGATGAAGAAAACCTTTCCTCTTCGGGAACCCCAGAAGACCCCCCCTCTTTGAAAGTACAAAATTGGGGATGAAAACCGTATGCACCAAGGAATGGTGACTTGCCAGTGGACTCCTGATAATGATTATTTATGGCAAACTCAGCTAACGGTAAATATGATGACCACAACTCTTGGTTTTCAGACACAAAACACCTTAAATATGTTTCTAGGTTTTGGTTGGTACGCTCAGTCTGTCCATTCGACTGAGGATGGAAAGCTGAGGAAAAGGACAAGTGAACCCCCAAACGGGAACAAAAAGCTTTCCAAAACTTAGAAATAAACTGGGTTCCCCGTTCCGAAACCACATCGGAAGGAACCCCGTGAAGCTTCACGATTTCACTGATAAACACCTGAGCAAGAGTTTTAGCATTAGGAAGTGCGGGTAGCGCAATAAAGTGTACCATTTTGCTAAACCTGTCTACTACTACCAAAATAACTGTTTTACCCGCAGACAACGGTAAGTCAGTGATGAAATCCATTGACAGATGTGTCCATGGCCTATTGGGGATAAAAAGAGGCAATAAAGACCCTGCTGGACGTGTATGAGAGACTTTCGCGCGTGCACAAGTAGAGCAAGTAGACACGAAATCTATTACATCCTGACGCAACCTTGGCCACCAAAAACGACGAGATAATAGCTCCAAGGTTGCTTTACTACCCGGGTGCCCAGCAAGTGCCGAATTATGATGTTCTTTTAATAATTCAAGACGCAGGTTTAACGGTACAAACCATTTCTCTGAGGGGCAAGAGGCCGGGGCGTCCCCCTGGGCCTCTAACACCTTTCCCTCTAGAACAGAGTGTACAGCGGAGACAACCACTCCTCTTTGTAAAATAGGTACCGGATCACTAGCATTACCCCCTCCAGGGAAACTACGAGATAACGCGTCTGCCTTGGTATTTTTTGCCCCAGGACGATCTGGTAAAGAATAGCGACCACCTAGCTTGTCTAGGGGTGAGACGCTTAGCCGATTCTAGGTACAGAAGGTTTTTGTGATCCGTAATCACCGTGACGGGGTGGATTGCTCCCTCTAAGAAGTGACGCCACTCTTCAAGCGCCAGCTTAATCGCCAACAGTTCCCTATTTCCAACATCATAGTTCTTCTCTGCAGAAGATAATTTTTTGGAAAAGAAAGCGCAAGGGCGCCATTTGCCAGGAGACGGACCCTGAGACAATACAGCCCCCACTCCCACCTCTGACGCATCTACCTCAACAATAAAAGGCTGGGTGACATCAGGTTGAATTAGAACAGGTGCCGAGGTAAACCTCTCTTTTCAGACCATTTAGAAAAATCAGTCCCCTTCCTAGTCATGTCGGTAAGGGGTTTAACGATCACTGAATAATTTTTAATGAACTTTCTATAGAAATTTGCGAAACCCAAAAACCGTTGTAGGGCTTTTAAGGTTCTCAGGAAGATCCCAATCTAAAATTGCCTGGACCTTCCCAGGATCCATACGGAAACCTGAAGCAGATAATAGATATCCCAGGAACTGTATTTCCTGAACGGCGAAGACACATATTTCAATTTTCGCATATAATTTATTCGTCCGTAGAACCTGCAGTACTTGCCTGACATGCACCTCATGTGATTTCAGATCAGCCGAATAAATTAAGATATCATCTAGGTATATGACTACAAACCTGCCGATGAGATGACTAAAAATATCATTAACGAAATGTTGGAAGACAGCGGGGGCATTGGTCAGACCGAAAGGCATAACTAGATTTTCATAATGCCCCTCAGGGGTGTTAAAAGCTGTCTTCCACTCATCCCCTTCCCTGATACGAATCAGATTGTAGGCCCCCCTAAGATCAAGTTTGGAGAACCACCTAGCACCCGCAATCTGATTAAAAAGGTCAGGAATGAGAGGAAGAGGGTATGGGTCTCGGATGGTTATCTGGTTTAGCTCACGGAAATCTAGGCAAGGACGCAGGCCCCCATCTTTCTTTTTAACAAAGAAAAACCCTGCAGCCACGGGTGAAGAAGAGGGTCTGATGTGTCCCTTAGCCAGACTCTCGGAGATATAATCTTTCATGGCTTGTCTCTCGGGACCCGAAAGATTATACAACCTGGACTTGGGTAATTTTGCACCGGGAATCAGGTTAACCGGGCAATCATAAGGACGATGAGGTGGTAGCTTCTGACAACCCTTTTCAGAAAAAACGTCCTCAAAGTCCGAAATAAATGTAGGTAGGGAAGCTATGGAGGCGATTAAGCAATTGTTATTTAAGCAATTCTCTCTGCAATGCTCACTCCACTCCAATATCTCCCTGGCCTGCCAATCCACCACTGGATTGTGCGCTACCAACCAGGGAAGACCCAATACCACAGGAGAGGGAAGGCCCTCCAGAACGTAACATGAAAGACACTCATTATGGTGGTCCCCTACCCGAAGGTGTAAATTATGAACAATGTGGGTGAGGTTTCTCTGAGACAGAGGAGCCGAATCTATAGCGAATACGGGAATAGGTCTCTGCAGCGTACAGAGAGACAAACCCATAGTGCGGGCAAAATGGGCATCTATCAAATTTACCCCTGCTCCACTGTCTAGAAAAAAAGAAATAGACTCCGTCTTAACACCAAAAACAATAACCGCTGGTAACACAAATTGAGATGTTCGTATGGAGGAAACGTATACCCCCCGGCTGACATCCTCCGCACAGCCTGGGGTTAGTAGTTTTCCGACCGTCTTTTGTTTTTGAGAAAGGAGGGACAGACATTAATGAAATGACCCTTCCCCCCACAGAAAAAACAAGCCACCCCCCTACGGCGAACCTCAGGAGGACGGACCTGACGAGAAGTTCCGCCTAGCTGCATAGGCTCATCTAAGTCAGTACAGACTAATTGTTGCTTGGGAGAGGTAACCAATTGCTCAGGAATTTTCGATCTCTCCCTAAGACGCCTATCTATTCTGATAGAGAGGGACATAACAGCATCAAGGGAAAGGGGGGTCTCATACAGCGCCAGTGCATCCTTAACCCTTTCAGATAACCCAGAGCAGAACTGACTCCTGAGAGCCGGGTCGTTCCACTGAGTATCCGTAGCCCCCCTACGGAACTCTGAGCAATATTCCTCTGCTGACCGATCTCCCTGTAGGAGTCTCCGTAACTTCGACTCAGCCAGGGCGACTCGGTCAGGGTCATCATATATGAGACCCAAAGCCCCAAAAAATCCCTCCACTGACCGGAGAGCCTGGAAACCAGGGGGTAACGAGAACGCCCAGGATTGTGGGTCCCCCTGAAGCAGGGAAATGACAATCCCAACCCGCTGTTCTTTATTACCTGAGGAGTAAGGGCGCAACTTAAAGTATAATTTGCAGGCCTCACGGAACGTCGCAAATTTGTCCCTTCCCCCAGAAAATCTGTCAGGAAGAACAACCTTGGGTTCTGTAACAACCTGGTTACCCATAGCAACCGCTGGGGGTGCGGTCTGCTGTATTTGCTGCTGTTGTTGGAGGACAGACGCCTTCAATCCTGCCACCTCCAAAGACAGGCCTTGAAGCTGTTTTGCCAAGGCAGCAATAGGATCCATATTGGATTCTAAGTAGAGAAAAAAAACCAACAAAAATAAATATTTTTATTTTTTATTTTTTCAAAAAGTAAAGGCCAGTTATAATATCACGGTCGGCGTGACTATCACATACGTGACACAGAGGGAGGGAACAAGGAAGGCCCTGCCCAAGTGAGAGGGAAGGTGGTGACCCCTGACTCACCTAGCGGCTGGCACCTGGCTGCCCTAACGTCCCTAGACGGGTTCCTCACCCGTACGCCGATCACGTGCCTAAAGCCCTGGCTTTCCCTAAGCTGAGCCCTAGATAGTGAACAGGGCGGTGGGAACACTAGTCCGCACCACTAGCTCTAAAGGAAAACACCAAGGGAAGGACAGACAATACAAACTCAACATATAATCCCAGGTGGGCGACAACAGGAGACAACAAGAAGCCCAACAGGGATCCGGAGGGAAGCACTCTGGAACGACAACCAGGATTCACAACTCCAGTGGGTCAGTATAGATGTCCAGGCAGGAAGCTCTATAACTGGCAACTAGAGAAGAGTGAGGGGAGAATATAAGGAGGTTGGGAGTGGCAGACAAGAAACAGCTGAGGAGGAGAAGCTACGGATCCCTGATTGAGACAAAAAGGATAGCAAGGCAAACACAGAAAACAATCACTAAGAAACAACGTGATCTTTAGATATAGAGCGCGTAGCCACCCGCTGCGACCTCCTGACCCCGGGTATAACGGAGTCAGACGTGGCTCTTGATACCCTCGTGACAGTAATTTAGGTATTGTGGAACCAGGATGGGAACCTGTAGAAAAGAGAGAAAAACATACAGATGTATATATATATACATATATCTGTAGCCAAACACCAAGATAGATATCGTGAGGGACCATCACCAAAACGAAGGGCCTCATTCAAGAGGGTCACTCACTGTGTCCAGAGGAAATACTCTATAAACATAGATACAGCCACGCTCTCAAACAGGCCAAGATTAGCCTTACTGATAGAATCTGGCCAGGTGGTGTGACATATTCAAGTGTATTTAGAAATAGCAAAAATAAACGATAAGCTGAAACAAGTTGAGATGACCAATAAATAGAGGGATATGCTCATAAACCTTAATCAAATAGCCTAAATGAGACAAATGGGCATACCTTAAGTAACGTACTGAATCAAGTCAAACAGTCCCTGTAGATACAGAGGCCATTCATCCTGCATATCCTATATAACGAAAGCAAGTAATCAGACATTTGATCCCATAAATACATAGTAGCCTGCTTCACATAGAGCCATGTGGTAGCTGGGGTTACTCACTTTTAGTGCCGCCAAGACGCTTATCCTCCCATGATCAATGATATTGACTTCTCCCAGGGTCCAACAATAAGCCATGGAGGGCCACCCCCTCTTATAGTAAACCACCTCCCAATCAGCGAAAATGAATTAATGAATGACCCCATGTGGCGCCTGAGCTGTGCTCTAGTCAGCTAGTGACGAACGTGTGTGTTCCACTGTGGAACGCACGCCGCACATGGGACTTCCGGTAACGGCGCCCGGAAGTGACGTCAGGGAACCTGCGCTACCGAGTGAAGCGCAGCTAAGTACTGAGATGTTGGAAACTATGTGTGGCGTACAATTTTGACGTCATCACCGGTGGACATGTGTTCCAGAGTGGAGCGCACGTCGGGCCGGACCTTTGAATAAGGTACATCTGGAATACAATTCAGAAATAAATACCATAATATAATAAGTATGGCACAGAGACAGCCCCTCATGGTAGAGAGGAGATGAGGTATATCTAAACGAGCATTATCCAGACTATTATGCCAAAAAAGTGGGAGGTGTAAGAGATGCCTAATGGGGAGTGGCTACACCAAGGATATAACATAGGACAAATGTAAATTCGCAATCATTGATACAATAATAGATATATAAAAGATAACTAGATAAGTGAGAAATATGGTTATTCACTGTCAGTGATAATAACGTATAGGTGCTTCACGCACCAGGCAAAGTCTTTAGGAACTAAACGATCAGCCGAACCCATGGGTAGCAAGGGAATAAAAGGAGGGGGTAGGGGTAAGGGAAAAGGGAGACAAGAGAGTATACCAGGGATATGCCGCAGGGCCAGAAAGCAAAACAAGTCACAGGAAACATGAGAATGTGAGTCTTTCATTAAGCCCTAGGGGGATTGGGACCGGAGTCTATGGATCCATTCGCTTTCTTTTTGTAGGATTCTCCTATCCCAATCCCCCCCACGGGGAGATGGATGAACCACGTCAAGAACAGTAAAACGGAGGGACCTCGGGTCTCCATCATGGACCTCATTCACATGTGTCGCAATCGGGGTCACCTCCTTGTTCTTCACGTCATTCACATGTTCAAGAATACGCCTTCTGAATTCTCTGACTGTCTTGCCGACATAGTCCAGAGGGCAACTACACTGACACAGGTATACTAGGCCCCTTGATCTACAATTAATAAAATCACGTATCAAAAAGGTCTGACCCGTTGTTGATCCAGTGATAATCTTAGCTGCATTTAAAAATTCACATGCTTTACACCCGCCGCATCTGAAAACGCCTACCGGCCGTCGGTCCAGCCATGTACCCGCTTTAACAGGTGCTGTAAAATGACTAGCCACCAGCCGGTCCCTAAGACTTTTACCTCGTCTATAAGAGACGGACGGTCGATCGGACACAACTTCAGAAAGATCAGGGTCCATCTTTATTAAGAATCTTCTTCACTTCTTGATTAGCAGTGTCAAAATTAGAAATAATTCTCAACGGCTGGGGGCTGTCTATTTTTATTTTAGGGGTAAGTAAATCACTGCGTACCTTGGACCGTGCGTGTTTAAAGGCATCGTTGAGCACTCCTTGTGGGTAGCCCCTAGCAACAAATCTGGCCTGGAGGGCCCTCGCTTCCCTATAAAAGGCTTCATCACTGGAACAGTTCCTCCGAGGCCGGAGGTACTGTCCCCGTGGAATACCTTGTTTGAGGGAGGTGGGGTGATAGCTGCTCCAATGAAGGAGAGAGTTTGTGGCTGTTGTCTTCCTGAATAAATTGGTGGATAGATGATCACCTGTTATTGTTACCTTGACGTCCAGAAATGTAATACTGGATGGATCATGTTCATAGGTAAAACGGAGTCCAATTTCATTGCTATTCAGATCAGAGACAAAGTGTTTAAGTTCCATAGAATCACCCTTCCAGACAACAAACACGTCGTCGATATACCGGGTCCAGAATTGGATATTTCTGGACCACCAGACATCATGGTCTGGGAAGACGTGTGTATCTTCCCACCAGCCCAGGAAGAGGTTGGCATAGGTGGGGGCACACGGGCTCCCCATCGCCGTCCCCCTGAGCTGGTGGTAAAATCTTGAGTTGAATAGAAAGAAATTGTGCGTTAGGGTATATTCAAGGAGCCTGATGATAAAGCTATTGTGTAAGTTGTATTGTATACCCCTAGCGCATAAAAAATATTCGATGGCTTTGAGGCCATGTAGATGTGGAATGGAACTGTACAGAGCCTCAACATCGATGCTACATAGGATACAGTCCGGGTCAAGGACGAGAGAATCAATTTTGTTGAGGAAGTCCATTGTGTCCCTCGTATATGCTGGGAGGGACACAACGAACTCCCTCAACACCTTGTCAAGGTATACCCCACAATTCTGGGTGAGTGAATTGACTCCAGATACTATAGGGCGGCCCTTTAATGGGCTAACCCCTTTATGAATCTTGGGGAGCCCATAAAAGTTCGCTATTAGGGGTTTGGTGGGTAGCATAAAATCAAATTCCGTTGTCCCTATCACTTTCATCTCTAGGCCGGCCAGTAGAATCTGTTTAAGATCAGCCAAGAATTTCTGAGTGGGATTGGAGGGTAAAATTCTATAGCCTTCTCTATCCTTTATGCTTGGACAGAATAGGACTTATGTTTGTTTGTTGTATGAATACTATTAAAGATTATCCACTATTTAGGGTTATACTATAGCTGGACCGTCTGTCCTGTCAGAAAGGACCTTCAGTGCAGCAGGAGGTATTGTCACTGAGAAGAGAAGTCGCCTAGGTCAAAAAAGTCTAGATTACCTCACCTTTATTAAGATGAATGAGGCATGGATCCTGAAGGGACTGACAGTGGCCGATACATTTGACTAAAAAAGGCCTGGTGATGAGATGATCTACCTTGGGCTAAAAATGGTCCACACGCTGCTGTATTTTATCTCTGCATGCCGGATGACTTGCGTGACTTCTCCGCCACCAACTAGGGTTCAAGCCAAAATGTTTTAGTGCACTTTCTGCCTGGAAAACATAAATTTTTCCGGCCACTGCTACAGCAGCGGCTGCAACAATACCTAATTTTTCAGGCATGTGTACATGCCTAATTTTTCTGGCCTCTGGTGCTGCACTGTGGCTGCAAAAACAAAACAAAAAAAAAGGCACATACATGTGTCAATTCCCCTTCGTGATCGTTACCTTGTTGTGGTGTAGGGGCTTGCGTATCACAATGAAGCGATCACCTCTATGAGTGTGTTGGCAATGGCAATGTTGGCACACCCCAGATGAGATAAGGTCCTTGCTTCATTGTGAACAGACCAAAAGCGATCGGCTGGATAATTTTGCATAGAATTTTTTTTTATTTTCTTTGTGATCATCTAAGGTGATCATTAAAGCCTACTAGGCCAACAATGGGCCCTCACTGCAGAATCATTGTTTTCTGGGTCACTTAACTGTCACTGAACTACCTCAGCACGACCATAGGCTTTGAAAAACCGCCATCGTCTGCAATCTCCCAAACGTGCGCACAAGCACATGCATCACTACACCAAGATTGACGCATAGAGGAATAAAATTTATGTCATGAGTGTGTCAACTATTGACAACTCTTTGCGGTTGTCTAAACTTTATTCCATACACGTCCCCTGATAGGGGACGTAACAGGGATTAAACTGATAGGAATAGTACTACTTAACATACCACTCATATTGGTATTGCATAGTACATTGCACGGCGCACGCGCAGTGCCCCAAATTGGGAGTAAGAGGACCAACCAAGCATCTTTTTCCATCTCCCGGTTCCTAAAATCTATTCCATACACGTCCCCTGATAGGGGACGTAACAGGGATTAAACTGATAGGAATAGTACTACTTAACATACCACTCATATCTGGTAGCACAGTAAATTGCACGGCACACGCGCAGTGCCCCAAATTGGAAGTAAGAGGACCGACCAAGCATCTTTTTCCATCTCCCGGTTCCTAAAATCTATTCCATACACCGGCCCTTGATAGGGGACGTAACAGGGATTAAACTGATAGGAATAGTACTTCTTAACATACCACTCATATTGGGATTGCATAGTACATTGCACGGCGCACGTGCAGTGCCCCAAATTGGAAGTAAGAGGACAGACCAAGCATCTTTTTCCATCTCCCGGTTCCTAAAATCTATTCCATACACCACACCGGCCCCTAATAGGGGACAAAACAGAGATTAAACTGGTAAGAACTGATTTTTTAAATGAAAAAAAAAAGAGGACAGCCTCTGTGGAGCTGGGTATTTTTTGGCCGCGTTACTGAACGCTCATGCACAATGGCTGTAGGCTCATGCGTCCTTTTGCGCAGGTGACAAACCTGGTCAGTCAAACCCAAGGCAACATCATCGACCTCATCCCATATGCGTTTTTTCTGGAGCGTGCCCTGCGAAGAGTGCTGGATCAGGCCGTAGATGAGCATGAAGAGTAAGAGTTGTGGTCACCATCACTACCAGAAGCAGCCTTGTCGTCGTCGATTGCTGGACCTGAGGCAACGCAGAGAGAGGAGTCTGAAGAAGAGGAGTCAGTGGAGGAAGGTGGCTTTTAGGAGGTGGAAGACCAACCACAGCAGGCGTCCCAGGGGGCTTGTTATCACCTTTCGGGGACCCTTGGTGTTGTACGTGGCTGGGTGGAGGAAGAGACCTTCAATGACGTCAGTGAGGACAAGGAACGGGACATGGCTAGCTTGGTATCCAACCTTGTGCAAATGGGGAGTTTGCGGTTGTGCAAATGGACTGTTTGCGGTTGTTTGCGATGTGTTAAACGGGGAGTTTGGTCTGTCACTGTGAAGCGGGCGTAACCCTTACACTACCTGATCGATACAACATCATATAGATCAAAAGTGTGGGGGTGGTCAGAGGAGATTCATGATAGCTATCAATGAACGCAGAATCTTCTCCCTTTTCACTAATACCTTTCATACTCTAACTGATGGGCTGCAAATGAAAACTTTCCAAATATGTTGATATTGGAAAGTGGATATTACTAAATCATTTTGTTTTTCTCATTTGTTTTTAACTATGGGGGGATTTGATATATGAACACTGAAAATGTATGAATTTTGTGGAAACTGTAGAAAGAAGTATCAGTTTTTCCTTTAGGGTATGACCACAGGACGCAGTCGTGATGTGTCTGCTCTGCAGTCGAGTACTAATGTGGCCATATGTACAACCTACAAAAATATACGAGTCTACATGTAAAGAACTATGTAAACACAGTGTACGTATCAAAAGGATATTTTATTAGTGCATACATTCAAAATTTCTATTCACATGATTGACTGACAATACACAACAATTAAAATGAAGGTAAAAACAAAAAAATTACTGGTGGTGCATGACTGTTAACAGGATAATAATGTGCTAGTGCAAATTTATCACGGTCAGTAAATAAGCTACTCACTGCAAATACATATGGCTAACTCAAAAGGTGCTGTGAGGTTTTAATATCTCCAGTCCAATTTAATGCCTGATGAGAACCCAGGTTAAGGCTCCATTCACACGTCCGCAATTTTGTTCTGCATTTTGCGGAACGGAATTGCGGACCCATTCATTTCTATGGGGCAGCAAATCGTGCTGCCCAGACATGGAATTGCGGACCCGCACTTCCGGGTCCGCACTTCCGTTCCGCAAAAAAATAGAACATGTCCTATTCTTGTCCGCAATTGCAGACAAGAACAGGCATATTCTATTAGTGCCGGCAATGTGCTGTCCGTGTTTTGCGGATCCACGGATTCGTGGATCCGCAAAACACGTTGTGGATGTGTGAATGGAGCCTAAATGCATAATTCATGAAAAAATAGATCACACCAGTGAACACTTAATAAATACCAGGACTGAGTACATAAATAACATATGATTAGATCACAGCAGGGGCTATATACTGTATGTTAGCAAAAGAGATTCACCAAGCTGAATACACAGATAATATGTGGGTAAATCACAACACTGAATAAGGGATACGTATCCAAGTTAAATTCCTGACTAACATATGAGTAAGTCATAACCATGAGCAATGTACTGACCCGAACAAAGATTCCCACCACAGAGGTGCACCACCAGTCCACACCCCGACGCGCGTGTTGCGTACTGCTTCCTCAAGGGGTAATGAAACTGGTGGTGATGCTGAGTATATGTAGGACAAAAGTGGCCATCACATTAAAGTGTCAATCACAAATTTTACAAGTGTATACACAAACCGCTGATAGGTTTGGAGAGTAAATTAAGAGCCAAGCCTCACCTGTGTATTGATAAAAGCTGGCGCCGTTCACTATATGGTGCATGGAACTCCCGCCACGCGCACAGGAGGCGCCCGTCAACCCTGAGGTCCGGAGGAGGGAACTCGCGCGAGTATATGCGCGGCGTCCGTCATCACGGAGCCCGGGGCAGCGTCGCACCCCCTGCACATGCGCAGAGGGTCCATGCGTACCACAAACGCCATATTTGGTGAGGGCAGCAAGGCTGGCAAAGGTCTTAATGAATCGGTGTATGCAGTGTCGGGAAGGCAATAAGGCTGGCAATGATGTTAGTATATCGACATGTATCGTGTCTTGAATGGAGGTAATATACCTAAATATTTATGTCCTTGTGCCTAACATGAAAGTGAAGTAAAAACAAAATAACTAACATGTATAAATATAACCTTTTTATCGGCTTCTGGGAACGTGAGTTTGTTCAGGTTGTCATGGATGAAGCCCAGGGACAGGTGTTGTCATGGATGCGTTTTATTGATGACATCTTGTTAGTATGGCAGGGTTCACAGAATGCTCTAGACTTGTTTCTCAAGGCTATAAACACCAATGATTTGGATATAGTCCTGACCCAAACTGTGTCCTTGAAACAAATTTATTTCTTGGACATCAGGATTGATGTGTCTGAAGATGGACAATTACAGACATCTGTGCATCATAAGGAAACTGACGTTAACACCCTACTTCATGCTTCTTCTTCTTTTCACCCTAGGCACCAGAAGACATCCATACCTACTGGACAATTCTTACGGATCCACCTCTAGCGGTGACTTTGAGAGAGAATCTGACATTTTAAAACAACTGTTCTAACAAAGGGGATACTCACATCAAGATATTCAGCGGGGATACCAACGTGCGAAGAACACGAAATGGGAAACATTACTTACTCCTAGATACAGGGACGCTTCTTCATCTTCCCAAGTGGTTCGTATGATCACCAATTTTAATACACAGTGGCACAATATGAGACAGATTTTCACAAAATTCGGGCCTATCCTGAGATCGGATTGGGATTTGGAACGGGTGCTTCCACTGGCTCCAGCATTTGTAGCTAAAATCTAAATGATCTATTAGTGCAGAGTCATTATGTGCCACCCAAATCACGCTTCCTATTCAACTCTCGTGGCCCGAAATGGGGCTCGATCCATTGTGGTCATTGCAGTGTGTGCAAAGCTGTGATGAAAACGGATAGTTTTTGTGATTCAACGGGTCAATAAGTTTACAACATAGTACATTTCATTAATTGCACCGCAACTGGAGTTATCTATTATGCCACGTGCCCTTGTGGGCTCATATATGTGGTTAATTGTTGTGTATTGTCAATCATGTGAATAGAAATTTAGAATTTATGTACTAATAAAATATCCTTTTGATAAGTATACTGTGTTGACATAGTTCTTTACATGTAGACTTATCTATTATGCCACGTGCCCTTGTGGGCTCATATATGTGGGTATGACCACACGAGAGTTACGCATTCGCATTCAGGAATATCAGAAAGATATAGGTGCCGCTTCTAAGATTGAGAACCATGAGATGGATAAAATTGCTAAGTTGAAAACGATAGCAAGACATTTTCAACAGAAACATGGCAATCGCTAGCAAGATTTGAAGTTTCGAGGTATTGACAAGGTTTTGCTCGGCTCTCGAGGAGGAGATCTGTTTAGATGCCTGGAACAAGTGGAAAACGCAAACACCACATGGCCTCAATGACAAGATTCCGTTTGTGTCCTTTCTGTAATCCTTGATTTTTATTATGTTTTTAAATGTTATTGTTTTCACCTTGGGGTCATGCTGGATGTATGTGGGAGTGGTGACAATTGGAGTAATATATGCTTCTATTTTGCAGGTCTTGTTGTTGGTTCCTAGGGAGGATATGATGCGGACCATTTATTCCTTTGGATGTGTGGTGGGTCCAGTTTAACAATTAAGGAAGTACAGATAATGTCTTTGAAGGGCTTGGGCATGAGGATTATTTATTTTTGGGTTAAAGTCGTGATGATGCCCCTACATAGGCATATACAGTAGGCCCTGGCCTTTCAGAAACAATGAACGGCTCCCTCAAACACAATGTTTGGGAGCCAATCTAGGCTCAGAAGCTCAGTGCGTCTGGGTTTTGCTCTGTCAGATGCCGTGGTCACAATTGTCCACAGCATCTGAGGGGTTAAATGTCTGTGATTGGCATTTTTTCCGGCCACATACATTAGCACCTGGTGTCTGGGTTGTGAGGCACCAAAATACGAAAAAAGTCAAGGGGGTGAATACTTTTGCAAGGCACTGTATATCACCAAGAGTTTTAACCCCTGCTGCTTGCCATCTTTCTGCCCCCATGACTACATGTACCTGTGGCAGCAATTGATTGGTCCACAGAGGTATATCTGAAACAACCCCTGTAAACTGGGTCAATGATTTTGCTTCCCTCCAGATTGTGCCAGCTTAGGTTACTTTCACACTGGCGTTTCTGGGTCCGCCTGTGAGATCCGTGTCAAGGCTCTCACAAGCGGCCCAAAACGGATCAGTTCAGCCCCAATGCAGTCTGAATGGATAAGAATCCGTTCAGAATGCATCAGTTTGCCTCCCTTCAGCCTCCATTCCGCTCTGGAGGCGGACACCAAAACGCTGCTTGCAGCGTTTTGATGTCCGTCTGAGGAAACTGAGCCAAACGGATCCGTCCTGACTTACAATGTAAGTCAATGGGGACGGATCCGTTTTTACTGACACAATATGGTGCAATTGAAAACGGATCGCGCTCCCTCTCTCTATGAATGGGCTGGGGAATTAAGGTTTCTGATTAGGATGGAGGAACTAATTGCTACCTCACACGATCGGGTTGATAGATTTGAGGCTAGGTGGAGGCCCCTTCTTGATTTTTTTGGTTCTCCTGAGTTTTCCACAAGAATACAGAATCTGGGGTCTTCAACGTAATAGATTATAGTGTTCGGCTGGTTCCCGAGACTAGAAATACCTGGTTAGTGAGTAAACCGGGGCGTTGCACTCGGAGATTCTCTCCCTTACCTTCCTTCTCCGTTTTCCTTTCCTCCTGTCACGAGGGTATCAAGAGCCACGTCTGACTCCGTTATACCCGGGGTCAGGAAGTTGCAGCGGGTGGCTGCGCGCTCTATATCTAAAGATCACGTTGTTTCTTAGTGATTGTTTTCTGTGTTTGCCTTGCTATCCTTTTTGTCTCTCTCAGGGATCCGTAGCTTCTCCTCCTCAGCTGTTTCTTGTCTGCCACTCCCTACCTCCTTATATTCTCCCCTCACACTTCTCTAGTTGCCAGTTATAGAGCTTCCTGCCTGGACATCTATACTGACCCACTGGAGTGATGAATCCTGGTTGTCGTTCCTGAGTGCTACCCTCCGGATCCCTGTTGGGCTTATTGTTGTCTCCTGTTGTCGCCCACCTGGGATTATATGTTGAGTCTGTGTTGTCTGTCCTCCCCTTGGTGTTTTCCCTTAGAGTTAGTGGTGCGGACTAGTGTTCCCATCGCCCTGTTCACTATCTAGGGCTCAGCTCAGGGAAAGCCAGGGCTTTAGGCACGTGATCGGCGTACGGGTGAGGAACCCGTCTAGGGACGTCAGGGCAGCCAGGTGCCAGCCGCCAGGTGAGTCAGGGGTCACCATCTTCCCTCTCACTTGGGCAGGGCCTTCCTCGTTCCCTCCCTCTGTGTCACGTATGTGATAGCCACGCCGACCGTGATATTATAACTGGCCCTTACTTTTTGAGAAAAAAAATAAAATAATAATTATATCATTTTTTATTTGTTGTTTTTTTTTTCTCTCTCTACTTAGAATCCAATATGGATCCTATTGATGCCTTGGCAGAACAGCTTCAAAGCCTGTCTTTGGAGGTGGCAGGATTGAAGGCGTCTGTTCTCCAACAACAGCAGCAAATGCAGCAGACCGCACCCCCAGCGGTTGCTATGGGTAACCAGGTTGTCACAGAACCCAAGGTTGCTCTTCCCGACAGATTTTCTGGGGGAAGGGACAAATTTGCGACGTTCCGTGAGGCCTGCAAATTATATTTTAAGTTGCGCCCTTACTCCTCAGGTCATGAAGAACAGCGGGTAGGGATTGTCATTTTCCTGCTTCAGGGGGATCCGCAATCCTGGGCGTTCTCGTTACCCCCTGGTTCTCAGGCTCTTCGGTCAGTGGAGGGATTTTTTGGGTCTTTGGGTCTCATATATGATGACCCTGACCGAGTCGCCCTGGCTGAGTCGAAGTTACGGAGACTCCTACAGGGAGATCGGTCAGCAGAGGAATATTGCTCAGAGTTCCGTAGGTGGGCTACGGATACTCAGTGAAACGACCCGGCTCTCAGGAGTCAGTTCTGCTCTGGGTTATCTGAAAGGGTTAAGGATGCACTGGCGCTATATGAGACCCCCCTTTCCCTTGATGCTGTTATGTCCCTCTCTATCAGAATAGATAGACGTCTTAGGGAGAGATCGAAGATTCCGGAGCAATTGGTTACCTCTCCCAAGCAACAGTCAGCCTGTACTGACTTAGATGAGCCTATGCAGCTAGGCGGAACTTCTCGTCAGGTCCGTCCTCCCGAGGTTCGCCGTAGGGGGGGGGGCTTGTTTTTTCTGTGGGGGGAAGGGTCATTTCATTAATGTCTGTCCCTCCTTTCTCAAAAACAAAAGACCGTCGGAAAACTACTAACCCCAGGCTGTGCGGAGGATGTCAGCCGGGGGGTATACGTTTCCTCCATACGAACATCTCAATTTGTGTTACCAGCGGTCATTGTTTTTGGTGTTAAGATGGAGTCTATTTCTTTTTTTCTAGACAGTGGAGCAGGGGTAAACTTGATTGATGCCCATTTTGCCCGCACTATGGGTTTGTCTCTCTGTACGCTGCAGAGACCTATTCCCGTATTCGCTATAGATTCTGCTCCTCTGTCTCAGAGAAACCTCACCCACATTGTTCGTAATTTACACCTTCGGGTAGGGGACCACCATAATGAGTGTCTTTCATGTTACGTTCTGGAGGGCCTTCCCTCTCCGGTGGTATTGGGTCTTCCCTGGTTGGTAGCGCACAATCCAGTGGTGGATTGGCAGGCCAGGGAGATATTGGAGTGGAGTGAGCATTGCAGAGAGAATTGCTTAAATAACAATTGCTTAATCGCCTCCATAGCTTCCCTACCTACATTTATTTCGGACTTTGAGGACGTTTTTTCTGAAAAGGGTTGTCAGAAACTACCACCTCATCGTCCTTCTGATTGCCCGGTTAACCTGATTCCCGGGGCAAAATTACCCAAGTCCAGGTTGTATAATTTTTCGGGTCCCGAGAGACAAGCCATGAAAGATTATATCTCCGAGAGTCTGGCTAAGGGACACATCAGACCCTCTTCTTCACCCGTGGCTGCAGGGTTTTTCTTTGTTAAAAAGAAAGATGGGGGCCTGCGTCCTTGCTTAGATTTCCGTGAGTTAAACCAGATAACCATCCGTGACCCATACCCTCTTCCTCTCATTCCTGACCTTTTTAATCAGATTGCGGGTGCTAAGTGGTTCTCCAAACTTGATCTTAGGGGGGCCTACAATCTGATTCGTATCAGGGAAGGGGATGAGTGGAAGACAGCTTTTAACACCCCTGAGGGGCATTATGAAAATCTAGTTATGCCTTTCGGTCTGACCAATGCCCCTGCTGTCTTCCAACATTTCGTTAATGATATTTTTAGTCATCTCATCGGCAGGTTTGTAGTCATGTACCTAGATGATATCTTAATTTATTCGGCTGATCTGAAAACACATGAGGTGCATGTCAGGCAAGTACTGCAGGTCCTACGGACGAATAAATTATATGCGAAAATTGAAAAATGTGTCTTCGCTGTTCAGGAATTACAGTTCCTGGGATATCTATTATCTGCTTCAGGTTTCCGCATGGATCCTGGGAAGGTCCAGGCAATTTTAGATTGGGATCTTCCTGAGAACCTTAAAGCCCTACAACGGTTTTTGGGTTTCGCTAATTTCTATAGAAAGTTCATTAAAAATTATTCAGTGATCGTTAAACCCCTTACCGACATGACTAGGAAGGGGACGGATTTTTCCAAATGGTCTGACGCCGCTAAAGATGCATTTTCCTCTCTAAAGGAGAGGTTTACCTCGGCACCTGTTCTAATTCAACCTGATGTCTCCCAGCCTTTTATTGTCGAGGTAGATGCGTCAGAGGTGGGAGCTGTATTGTCTCAGGGTCCGTCTCCTGGCAAATGGCATCCTTGCGCTTTCTTTTCCAAAAAATTATCTTCTGCGGAGAAGAATTATGATATTGGAAATAGGGAACTGTTGGCGATTAAACTGGCGCTTGAAGAGTGGCGTCACTTTTTAGAGGGAGCAATCCACCCCGTCACGGTGATTACGGATCACAAGAACCTTCTGTACCTAGAATCGGCTAAGCGTCTCACCCCTAGACAAGCTAGGTGGTCGCTATTCTTTACCAGATTTAACTTTGTAATCACCTATCGTCCTGGGGCAAAAAATACCAAGGCAGACGCATTATCTCGTAGTTTCCCTGGAGGGGGTAATGTTTGTGATCCGGTACCTATTTTACAAAGAGGAGTGGTTGTCTCTGCTGTACACTCTGTTCTAGAGGGAAAGGTGTTAGAGGCTCAGGGGGACGCCCCGGCCTCTTGCCCCTCAGAGAAATTGTTTGTACCGTTAAACCTGCGTCTTGAATTATTAAAAGAACATCATAATTCGGCACTTGCTGGACACCCGGGTAGTAAAGCAACCTTGGAGCTTTTATCTCGTCGTTTTTGGTGGCCAAGGTTGCGTCAGGATGTAATGGATTTCGTGTCTACTTGTTCTACTTGTGCACGCGCGAAAGTCTCTCATACACGTCCAGCAGGGTCTTTATTGCCACTTTTCATCCCCAATAGGCCATGGACACATCTGTCAATGGATTTCATCACTGACTTACCGTTGTCGGCGGGTAAAACAGTTATCTTGGTAGTAGTAGACAGGTTTAGCAAAATGGTACACTTTATTGCGCTACCTGCACTTCCTAATGCTAAAACTCTCGCTCAGGTGTTTATCAGTGAAATCGTGAAGCTTCACGGGGTCCCTTCCGATGTGGTTTCGGATCGGGGAACCCAGTTTATTTCTAAGTTTTGGAAAGCTTTTTGTTCCCGTTTGGGGGTTCACTTGTCCTTTTCCTCAGCTTTCCATCCTCAGTCGAATGGACAGACTGAGCGTACCAACCAAAACCTAGAAACATATTTAAGGTGTTTTGTGTCTGAGTTTGCCATAAATAATCATTATCAGGAGTCCACTGGCAAGTCACCATTCCTTGGTGCATACGGTTTTCATCCCCAATTTTGTACTTTCAAAGAAGGGGGGTCTTCTGGGGTTCCCGAAGAGGAAAGGTTTTCTTCATCTCTTTCATCGGTATGGCAGAAGGTGCAAGTTAACTTGAAAAAGATGAGTGGTAAATATAAATGCATGGCCGATAAGAAACGGTCGCCAGGTCCGGACCTAGGAGTGAATGACTATGTGTGGTTGTCTACTAGGAATATTAAGTTGAAGGTTCCTTCTTGGAAACTGGGTCCTAGGTTCATTGGTCCCTATAAAATAGTAGCCGTCATTAACCCTGTGGCTTTTCGCCTGGAGCTACCTCAGACTTTTAAGATCCATAACGTCTTCCATAAATCGTTACTCAAGAAGTATGTTCCACCTCTAGAACCATCGCCGCTGCCACCTCCTCCTGTCATTGTGGCTGGTAATCTGGAGTTTCAAATAGCCAGAATTGTTGATTCTCGTCGGGTCCGCTGCTCTCTTCAGTATCTGGTGCAGTGGAGGGGTTACGGTCCCGAGGAAAGAATGTGGGTTCCAGCGTCAGAGGTAAACGCCAACAGGTTAATTCAGACTTTCCATACCTCTCATCCGGAGAGACCTGGTCCTGAGTGTCCGGAGGCCCCTCGTGAAAGGGGGGGTACTGTCACGAGGGTATCAAGAGCCACGTCTGACTCCGTTATACCCGGGGTCAGGAAGTCGCAGCGGGTGGCTGCGCGCTCTATATCTAAAGATCACGTTGTTTCTTAGTGATTGTTTTCTGTGTTTGCCTTGCTATCCTTTTTGTCTCTCTCAGGGATCCGTAGCTTCTCCTCCTCAGCTGTTTCTTGTCTGCCACTCCCTACCTCCTTATATTCTCCCCTCACACTTCTCTAGTTGCCAGTTATAGAGCTTCCTGCCTGGACATCTATACTGACCCACTGGAGTGGTGAATCCTGGTTGTCGTTCCTGAGTGCTACCCTCCGGATCCCTGTTGGGCTTATTGTTGTCTCCTGTTGTCGCCCACCTGGGATTATATGTTGAGTCTGTGTTGTCTGTCCTCCCCTTGGTGTTTTCCCTTAGAGTTAGTGGTGCGGACTAGTGTTCCCATCGCCCTGTTCACTATCTAGGGCTCAGCTCAGGGAAAGCCAGGGCTTTAGGCACGTGATCGGCGTACGGGTGAGGAACCCGTCTAGGGACGTCAGGGCAGCCAGGTGCCAGCCGCCAGGTGAGTCAGGGGTCACCATCTTCCCTCTCACTTGGGCAGGGCCTTCCTCGTTCCCTCCCTCTGTGTCACGTATGTGATAGCCACGCCGACCGTGATACCTCCCTCCTGTTTCTTTTCTATTCTATCTTTGTTATTCTTTATTAGCAGATTCTTATTTCACCGTATTGCAATTAACAGGAGATCCTGTGTGGTCCTTTAAGGTCATATACAGCTTTGACTTGGATGAACACAGAGGAGTCTCCGTGTTCTCTTAATGCCTGTATATTGTTATGACATTTGTAAAACATGAAAATAGATTTTTTTTACTTCTTGATAGTTATCGACTAAGGATCCTGCGTGTTCCTTTAGTGAGTATATTCTGTTTTGAATATTCTGAAAACTTTAATAAATTCAGAGTAAATATAATTGGGCACGTTGCGTTATAGTAAGAGTGGGTAGAAATATGCCCTCCAAATATGCAGTCATCTCTGCCTTAGTCGCTGTTATGCTAGATCTGTATAAACTTTGATAGAAGTGTGTAAAGGTGCGGAGAATCGCCTCTTGTGTGTTGTGTAAGTGTCCTGCATGGTCTCTAACTGCTAAGATCGTTGAGGAGGGTGAATTATGACGAACTAATTGAGCCAGTAATTTAGCTGATTGATTACCCAGCTCGAACGCTGTCTGCCTCATGAAAAATAGTTTCCTATCGGCTTTGTCCCTAATTGTCGCTAAATATTGTTTGCCCGCTTGAAGCCAAACAGTTCTGTTGGGTGATTAATATATTGCTGTTCTAGCGTAGTGCATAAGGCCTCCAGCTCTACCTCTGAACGTTTGGTATCCTTTTTTATAAAAGAAATGCTGAAGTGCAAGGACCCTCGAAGAAATGCCTTTAAGGTGTCCCACACAAGTGCTAAGTTAGACTCATTTGTGTGTAATCCCAGAAACTTTCGCAATTGGTAAGAGATTCCACCCGCTGATCTTAAAAGGTTCAGCCAGAATGGATGTGCAATGTGCAGGACACTGGGTCAGTGGGGATGCTATGCAGTGGGTCAGTTTATATGTGTATAAGTTCGTGACGCCAGTTGCAGCTTGCTCAGGTACTGTAGCAGGGCCCTTTAAGATGTTATGAGCTCACGTACCAGGTGAGGAATGCCAGAGGGGGATAATGTCTCTGTTCAGCAGATATGGTAGTGTCAACGGTGTCTCCTACCTTGGTACGGCTGGACTCCTGTATCCTGGCTCACATGCAACAAATTGAGTGTGGTTAATAGGAGTAACTGAGGAAAGATGGGATTCCACACAGATAATAGGGTCCAACTTGTCTTTACTTGATGTTATGCAGCTTTGATCCATACAGTGTACAGCAATAGTCTAGGGTCCCAGCAGGTAGTGGCAATATGTGGCAGGAATTTATATGTATTCTGCATCTGATCATATGCCTAGAGAAACTGGCAGGTATCTATCTTCTGCTCTGTCTTTAGTCTGCTTAGTTTGGGTCTGACTAGATGGTGAGGTAATTATCTTCTCTTTGTCTTAGGATCTTTACTTACAGGACTGCTCGCAGGGTATGATGGTGGCTTCCTGGAGATCTGATAGTTCTGTGAAGGGCTGCTTTCTTGGTCTACCAGCTGAGGTAAGGGACTCAGGCTGGGAATGTTGATCTTGGGCCTCAGCGGAGGCTTGGATCCTTGGTTGGGGTCCCTGTTTCTGGGAGCTCCTACTAACACAGTCTACCCCAGCAGGGGGGTGGCTCACACTGACTAGAACTTTCTTTCCTCCCCCTGAAGTAGGATGTGGGAACATTCCACTCCTCCTCAGAAAGGGGGGGCTAGCCTGGAATGGACTATTCCAGCCTAGATATATTAACTAACCATGGTCTGCTTATATATTGCTGCCACCTGCTGGTGTACATTGAGAATTACAGCAAATATACAATACAACAGGCCTGGAAAATGCACATTATGGAGAGAGTGATGCAAACTTATACCAGATGACAATATACATACACTTAACATTATGAAGCAGGGGAACAGAAGTTTAGTGACATACTTCAGGATGTTACAGATGTATATTCATCCAATACATTATTAAGGGTGTCCTCCGCATCAGAGTGCCCAGTATCGGCGAATGATCTGATATCCCCCTGGGTAGGTATGCTATCGCACGAAGGTTTAACATCACTATCTCATTACCTAACATATAGTCTATACGGGTCAGGGAGTTGTGACTGCTACTGTGGCAGTACACCCTGTCTGTGGGATATTTAGCTCTCCAGAGGTCCAACCATCTAAATTCCATCAGAAACCTGCTGAGTCGATAGGGATTCCCTACGGTTATTGGATCTGCATTGTCCAAAAAGCGGTCAATAGAGGGATCCAGTGTCATGTTGAGATCTCCCATGCAGATGACCTTAGCTTGTGGATACGTGGCTGCAAAAGTAACCGCCATATGTAAAACCTGCATGGAACCTGGGGGTGGGTTATAAATTCCTAATAATGCATATCGTACATTGTCAATTAGAGAGTGTGCAAAGTCACAGCTGCCGTCTGAATCAGTGACCAGGTCTTTCACCTCCCAGCATAGTTGTTTGTGCACTAGCAGAGACACTCCTCGCGAAGAAGTATGGTATGAGTGTGGGGCCCATTGCACCCAAGGTTTCCTTAATATGTGGGATGTGTTAGCAATAAGATCCGTCTCTTGGAGGCATACAATCTGTGGGCTAGAGTGCTTGATGGAAACAAGCACCATAGATCTCTTTTGTGGAGTCCCCAGTCCCCTAACATTCCACAATAATATTTTTAACTCAGCCATGGGCTCAGAGACAAATATATGAGATCAGAGATAGGGACTAGTGCAGTTGATATATTAGCATGCAATCTGACAACATGAATAACTTTGAACAATGAACAGAACATACTTATTGTAGAACCCAAGAAACAAAAGTTCACCTACGTTATTTTAACAACAATAATAGGTCGGCAATAAATTCGTATTGCAGACTATAGGCCAGTAAGTCCGGGATGCCCCTGCCTATGATGTTTGTGGCAGAGGCATACGGGCTGCAGTCACAGAAATGGGTTATCCATTGTACATAGCTCTATACATATATAGAAGCCCTATGTCATTAGCGAGAGTAAGACGAAATAAGAGGGATGAGTTATGGAAAATTACAAGCATATGACTCAATGAAAGCAAACCAGTCCGTGGATGTCATATGATATGATGACGAGGTCTAGAGGAGCAGGGCGTCTTAGCGTCACAGGGATCTTCGTCGTAGGGTCAGCCATTCGGAGACCTCTCCAGGAGAGGTAAAGAAGACCGCTCTGTTGCCGTCTATCACTCTGAGCTTGGCAGGATAGCCCATAGAGTATGGGATGTTAGCTTCTCTCAAGCGTCTCTTGACATCCATGAAAGTAGCGCGTTGTTTCTGTAATTCCATAGAGAAATCTGGAAAGATGGAGACTCTGGCATTTTCATATTTAATTTCTTGTCGCCTGCTAGCTAGCGCCAGTATCCTGTCTCTGTCTTTGCAGTTGAGGAATCTTGCAAGCATGCGGCGAGGTGGTGCCCCTGGTTGAGGAGGTTTTGCTGGTACCCTACTTGCCCGCTCCTTTGCATATGCTGAAGAAAAATTTGCATCTGGAAAAAGCTCCTTCATCCAATTTTCTACAAATTCATCCGGCACGGCCTTCAGTTCTTTCAGGCAAACCGATAAATCTGATGTTGTTTCTGCGGAGCCTATTCTCTAGGTCGTCTGCTTTCTGTTTCCATACCTCTGCTTTGGTATTTAGGTCAGAAATGGCTATTGGAACAGAAGCGGTGGAATCCTCTATGCGAGATATGCGTTCTTCAGTGTGCTGAACCCTTTCTCGCAGATTATGCAGGTCCTGACGTAATAGTCCCAGATCAATCTTCGGCCAGTTTTCCTGTGAGGGAAGTCTTGCACGCAGTAATGGCTTCCAGAACCTGAGCAGTTACTTGTTTAAGAGTAGGTTCTTCATGATCACCTTCCTGGGAAGTTGCTTGAGTCGGTACGTCAGATGTTGTACTTGCTCTAGTGTGCATATTCCTTTGCGGTAATGGCGACCGCTCTCCATCTTCCGGTTGTCTAGCAAATTCACGCAATTTATCAGCAGCGCTCTGAGCTTTTTGTGGCCCCATTGTTGTATCAAAAAGGTAAACAGTTCTGCAGTAATCGGGGCAGTTTTCAAGGCACTGAAGGCATAGCGTACTATATATTTATAGTAAGGTTGTTAGCAGAGTTAGGGATTATAATGGATGTCTGGCACTTTTGCACTTGTCTCAATAAGCCGGGTATATTATTGGGCAGTCTCATCCTGCCTTTTTGGATTTCAAAGCAGGGAGCTATATCTAGACCGAGGGGAAGTCAGGAGGAGTCCTGTGTATACTGCCGTAGGAGTTTAAGTGTGTGCAGACTCCTGCTCTCTCTCCATTAAAACTTTATATAATTCTTACTTACCATTTAATAGTTCTAAAGGGGGACTTCGACAGGCAATCCCTTAATCTCTCACATAATACACTGTACTATTTTATAATGCAGTTTATTATGCTGTCAGTATGACAAGGCATACACAGAATGCAGACCTAGGGGCCTTTAACAGATCCCTGGCTGCCATGTAAAAGCATTTGCACCCCGTGATTGCATTCGCTGGGATGCCCATGGATGAGAGAGGAAGCCCCCCACACTCTAAAACCACTTAGGGGTTATACCATTATTTATGTAAAATCATACAGTACATGACAATCTCTTCCTAACAAATCTAGAACCAGCCCTGTACCTCACATGGCTCAAGAGATCTCCCCATTCATTGCTCTGCTGGATTTATATCAAGCTAACAGATCAAGGGGAGTGTCTTTTCTGCTGCAGCTAAGGGGGCGTGTCCATGCTCTCCCTATCACAGCTCAGGAGGCAGTAAAAGGATGAAACTGAGCATGTGCGGCCTTCTCAGTGAGTAGGACAAAGAAATAAGAAAAAAACAAACAGTAGGTGAAACTATACAGATACATTTCATTGAATAGCTCACTAGCTATAATACATTTCTAATTACATGCAATCACAAAAGTATTCAGATACATGTGCTGGTTTGAAAACTGTAGAATATTTTTCATGGGACAACCCCTTTAACCACCTCAGGACCGCCGTACGCAGGATTGCGTCTTTGCGGCGGTCCTGTTGTTCTGGGTGGACGCGCCGGTGCGTCCTCTCGCGAGACGCGAGATTTCCTGTGAACGCGCGCACACAGGCGCGCGCGTTCACAGGATCGGAAGGTAAGCGAGTGGATCTCCAGCCTGCCAGCGGCGATCGTTCGCTGGCAGGCTGGAGATGTGATTTTTTTAACCCCTAACAGGTATATTAGACGCTGTTTTGATAACAGCGTCTAATATACCTGCTACCTGGTCCTCTGGTGGTCCCCTTTGTTTGGATCGACCACCAGAGGACACAGGCAGCTCAGTAATATGTTGCACCAAGCACCACTACACTACACCCCCCCCCCCCGTCACTTATTAACCCCTTATTAGCCCTTGATCACCCCTGATCACCCCATATAGACTCCCTGATCACCCCCCTGTCATTGATTACCCCCCTGTCATTGATCACCCCCCTGTAAAGCTCCATTCAGATGTCCGCATGATTTTTACGGATCCACTGATAGACTGATCGGATCCGTAAAAATCATACGGACGTCTGAATGCAGCCTTACAGGGGAGTGATAAATGACGGAGGTGATCACCCCATATAGACTCCCTGATCACCCCCCTGTCATTGATCACCCCCCTGTAAAGCTCCATTCAGATGTCCGCATGATTTTTACGGATCCACTGATAGACTGATCGGATCCGTAAAAATCATACGGACGTCTGAATGCAGCCTTACAGGGGAGTGATCAATGACTGTGGTGATCACCCCATATAGACTCCCTGATCACCCCCCTGTCATTGATTACCCCTCTGTCATTGATCACCCCCCTGTAAAGCTCCATTCAGATGTCCGCATGATTTTTACGGATCCACTGATAGACTGATCGGATCCGTAAAAATCATACGGACGTCTGAATGGAGCCTTACAGGGGAGTGATCAATGACTGTGGTGATCACCCCATATAGACTCCCTGATCACCCCCCTGTCATTGATTACCCCCCTGTCATTGATCACCCCCCTGTAAAGCTCCATTCAGATGTCCGCATGATTTTTACGGATCCACTGATAGACTGATCGGATCCGTAAAAATCATACGGACGTCTGAATGCAGCCTTACAGGGGAGTGATCAATGACTGTGGTGATCACCCCATATAGACTCCCTGATCACCCCCCTGTCATTGATTACCCCTCTGTCATTGATCACCCCCCTGTAAAGCTCCATTCAGATGTCCGCATGATTTTTACGGATCCACTGATAGACTGATCGGATCCGTAAAAATCATACGGACGTCTGAATGCAGCCTTACAGGGGAGTGATCAATGACTGTGGTGATCACCCCATATAGACTCCCTGATCACCCCCCTGTCATTGATTACCCCCCTGTCATTGATCACCCCCCTGTAAAGCTCCATTCAGATGTCCGCATGATTTTTACGGATCCACTGATAGACTGATCGGATCCGTAAAAATCATACGGACGTCTGAATGCAGCCTTACAGGGGGGTGATCAATGACAGTTGGGTGATCACCCCATATAGACTCCCTGATCACCCCCCTGTCATTGATCACCCCCCCTGTCATTGATCACCCCCCTGTCATTGATCCCCCCCCCCCCCCCTCTGTAAGGCTGCATTCAGTCTTTATTTTGGCCCAAGTTAGCGGAATTTTTTTTTTTTTCTTACAAAGTCACATATTCCACTAACTTGTGACAAAAAATAAAATCTCACATGAACTCACCATACCCCTCACGGAATCCAAATGCGTAAAATTTTTTAGACATTTATATTCCAGACTTCTTCTCACGCTTTAGGGCCCCTAGAATGCCAGGGCAGTATAAATACCCCACATGTGACCCCATTTCGGAAAGAAGACACCCCCAGGTATTCCGTGAGGGGCATATTGAGTCCATGAAAGATTGAAATTTTTGTCCCAAGTTAGCGGAACGGGAGACTTTGTGAGAAAAAAATAAAAAATATCAATTTCCGCTAACTTGTGCCAAAAAAAAAAAAATTCTATGAACTCGCCATGCCCCTCATTGAATACCTTGGGGTGTCTTCTTTCCAAAATGGGGTCACATGTGGGGTATTTATACTGCCCTGGCATTCTAGGGGCCCCAAAGCGTGAGAAGAAGTCTGGTATCCAAATGTCTAAAAATGCCCTCCTAAAAGGAATTTGGGCCCCTTTGCGCATCTAGGCTGCAAAAAAGTGTCACACATCTGGTATCGCCGTACTCAGGAGAAGTTGGGGAATGTGTTTTGGGGTGTCATTTTACATATACCCATGCTGGGTGAGATAAATATCTTGGTCAAATGCCAACTTTGTATAAAAAAAATGGAAAAAGTTGTCTTTTGCCAAGATATTTCTCTCACCCAGCATGGGTATATGTAAAAAGACACCCCAAAACACATTCCCCAACGTCTCCTGAATACGGCGATACCAGATGTGTGACACTTTTTTGCAGCCTAGGTGGGCAAAGGGGCCCATATTCCAAAGAGCACCTTTAGGATTTCACTGGTCATTTACCTACTTACCACACATTAGGGCCCCTGGAAAATGCCAGGGCAGTATAACTACCCCACAAGTGACCCCATTTTGGAAAGAAGACACCCCAAGGTATTCCGTGAGGGGCATGGCGAGTTCCTAGAATTTTTTATTTTTTGTCACAAGTTAGTGGAAAATGATGATTTTTTTTTTTTTTATACAAAGTCTCATATTCCACTAACTTGTGACAAAAAATAAAAACTTCCATGAACTCACTATGCCCATCAGCGAATACCCTGGGGTCTCTTCTTTCCAAAATGGGGTCACTTGTGGGGTAGTTATACTGCCCTGGCATTCTAGGGGCCCAAATGTGTGGTAAGGAGTTTGAAATCAAATTCTGTAAAAAATGACGAGTGAAATCCGAAAGGTGCTCTTTGGAATATGGGCCCCTTTGCCCACCTAGGCTGCAAAAAAGTGTCACACATCTGGTATCTCCGTACTCAGGAGAAGGTGGAGAATGTGTTTTGGGGTGTCATTTTACATATACCCATGCTGGGTGAGAGAAATATCTTGGCAAAAGACAACTTTTCCCATTTTTTTATACAAAGTTGGCATTTGACCAAGATATTTATCTCACCCAGCATGGGTATATGTAAAAAGACACCCCAAAACACATTCCCCAACGTCTCCTGAATACGGCGATACCAGATGTGTGACACTTTTTTGCAGCCTAGGTGGGCAAAGGGGCCCACATTCCAAAGAGCACCTTTCGGATTTCACTGGTCATTTACCTACTTACCACACATTAGGGCCCCTGGAAAATGCCAGGGCAGTATAACTACCCCACAAGTGACCCAATTTTGGAAAGAAGACACCCCAAGGTATTCCGTGAGGGGCATGGCGAGTTCCTAGAATTTTTTATTTTTTGTCACAAGTTAGTGGAAAATGATGATTTTTTTTTTTTTTTTTTTCATACAAAGTCTCATATTCCACTAACTTGTGACAAAAAATAAAAACTTCCATGAACTCACTATGCCCATCAGCGAATACCTTGGGGTCTCTTCTTTCCAAAATGGGGTCACTTGTGGGGTAGTTATACTGCCCTGGCATTCTAGGGGCCCAAATGTGTGGTAAGGAGTTTGAAATCAAATTCTGTAAAAAATGACGAGTGAAATTCGAAAGGTGCTCTTTGGAATGTGGGCCCCTTTGCCCATCTAGGCTGCAAAAAAGTGTCACACATCTGGTATCTCCGTACTCAGGAGAAGGTGGGGAATGTGTTTTGGGGTGTCTTTTTACATATACCCATGCTGGGTGAGAGAAATATCTTGGCAAAAGACAACTTTTCCCATTTTTTTATACAAAGTTGGCATTTGACCAAGATATTTATCTCACCCAGCATGGGTATATGTAAAAAGACACCCCAAAACACATTCCCCAACTTCTACTGAATACGGAGATACCAGATGTGTGACACTTTTTTGCAGCCTAGGTGGGCAAAGGGGCCCACATTCCAAAGAGCACCTTTCGGATTTCACTCGTCATTTTTTACAGAATTTGATTTCAAACTCCTTACCACACATTTGGGCCCCTAGAATGCCAGGGCAGTATAACTACCCCACAAGTGACCCCATTTTGGAAAGAAGAGACCCCAAGGTATTTCGTGATGGGCATAGTGAGTTCATGGAAGTTTTTATTTTTTGTCACAAGTTAGTGGAATATGAGACTTTGTAAGAAAAAAAAAAAAAATGAAAAAAATCATCATTTTCCGCTAACTTGTGACAAAAAATAAAAAGTTCTATGAACTCACTATGCCCATCAGCGAATACCTTAGGGTGTGTATTTTCCGAAATGGGGTCATTTGTGGGGTGTTTGTACTGTCTGGCCATTGTAGAACCTCAGGAAACATGACAGGTGCTCAGAAAGTCAGAGCTGCTTCAAAAAGCGGAAATTCACATTTTTGTACCATAGTTTGTAAACGCTATAACTTTTACCCAAACCATTTTTTTTTTACCCAAACATTTTTTTTTAATCAAAGACATGTAGAACAATAAATTTAGAGCAAAATTTCTATATGGATGTCGTTTTTTTTGCAAAATTTTACAACTGAAAGTGAAAAATGTCATTTTTTTGCAAAAAAATCGTTAAATTTCGATTAATAACAAAAAAAGTAAAAATGTCAGCAGCAATGAAATACCACCAAATGAAAGCTCTATTAGTGAGAAGAAAAGGAGGTAAAATTCATTTGGGTGGTAAGTTGCATGACCGAGCAATAAACGGTGAAAGTAGTGTAGGTCAGAAGTGTAAAAAGTGGCCTGGTCTTTCAGGGTGTTTAAGCACTGGGGGCTGAGGTGGTTAAGACACCGCAGTTGTTATTGCCCGCAGCATCTAAGGGCTTAAATGGCCAGGATCTGCGAATATGGGATGTTAGAGTCGGAGCCTGGCAGTCATAACAGAACTGAGTTCCTGCTCCTCCTTGCACGCGAGATCCGTTAGTAAATAAAGAGTATTTGCTGGGCACTAAGTGGTTAAGCAATAAATAATTATATAATATTAATTTGGAGCAACTGTTTCACCGTTTTGTCCACAACCAGCTATATTTTCTTGCTCCCATAATTGGACAGACCCATTTAGGACATGCATAGAGTTTCTTGGATTGGCCAAACGGACCTGTGGGGGAATAAAATACAAAAACGGTAGTGTGAATATCACCATTGACTTGTACGGGTCCATTTTTTTAAAACCGCACATGGAAGAGAATGAAAAGGCCATGTGAATAAGCCCTTAAGGCTCATTCGGATGACCGTGTTTGTTTTGCGGAATAGGTCTTTTTTTGCGAGACCATAGAAAGGAAGAACGGATGCGGACAGCATTATTAAATTGACCTATTGAAATGAAAGGGTCGGCACCCGTTCCGCAATTTGCGGACCCGTCAATACAGTCATCAGAATATAGGCCCTTAGGCTCTCTCCAGGTAGCTGGGTGGCTGCTCCTGTCAGGTGGCCATCTTGTTGTCACTTGTGGGAGAGCAGCAATAGAAAAAAAACTGATATGAAGAAATAAAAAAATAAAAAAGTCCGAATTTGACAATAGGGGCCTATGTTTCAGTAGGAAGAAGCTATCCTATCCCAAAAACGTGTTCCCTGACCCCATGGTGGTCTATCCTGAGTGCCTCTAGCTTCCTGCAGCTGAACACTTCCTGGAACCATGGCCGAGGGTTAACTTCCTCTTAGTCACAGAGAGTGGGAGGGTGATAAAACCGGGATGGAGGAAAAAAGAGAGAGAAAGCGAAAAAGGAGGAGTCTGTGAGAAGCTGGAAGTGGCCGAGCTGTCCTCCCTCAGGACTGCGCCCATTCCTCCTGGCGGCCGGTATGATGTGGGGGCAGCCTGTGTCTGACAGGAACGAATGCCGTGGGCCGCCTGCCAGCTGCTAGCTCTCCTCCGCCGTATCTAACGTTGGGGAACCTCCGCCTTTTCCGCCTCTCTTCTGAGCTCTGGGTGGCAATGGCTCCTTGGTGCTGAGGCTCTGTTCACCATGTCAGGTTCGAGTACTCCCAAGTCCTTGCCGTCGTCTGGCCAGAAGTCGCTGCATGACATCAAGCACCCTCTGAGCTGCTCCCCTGGGGCTGAGGACGATGGATTTGTGATTAGTGACACCCCTAGCCCCGACTTAATCCACACTGAGCCCAGCAGCATAGGTGACAAGGTAAGAGACCGAGGGCATGGCAACAGTTGTCTCAGGGGGGTTTGGTGGCTTGACAACCATTGTCTTGGTCCTGCAGCCAAACTGCTCTGGCGGTGGTTAAAGGGGTCCTCTGCCTTTACCACTTTCTGACAGCTATGCTGCACTTGTTGTGACCATATGACACTTTTATTATGTGTAAGGCCACTGTCACACGTCAGTGATTGTGAGCCAAAACCTTGTGTCTGTGGAGGCACAATCACTGACCAAAACAGGGGAGTGTGAACTACGCCTAAATTGCCCGAAATGATTGCTGACTGACAAGATGCCACCTTCTTACATTTAGGTTGACTTTTAGGTCAGCACAAGGCCTCTTTCACACGTCAACATCCACGATGACGTCTGTGACAATATACGACATGTCCGACATTTATTCCGGCAGCCTCTCGCCGTGCCTCCGCCGGAACCCCGCCCCCCGCTATAGTCAATGGGGACGGAGCGGCAGTCCGGGGGCACACGTTCACTGGCGGCAGAACGGATCCGACAGGCTGTTCACCCGACGGAGCAGCCTGCCGGAGGTCCGTGCCGCTAGTGTGAAAGTAGCACACGTGAAGGATCCGTGTTTGGTCCATGTGTCCATTTTTACCCTCCATGTATCGTCCATATTCCATGGATACTGCTAGGCGGAAAATGAGTTTCCAGAACATCGCCTACCGATGGTCCATGAAAATCTCTGAGATTCCACTAGTAGGGGGTCATTTATTAACGGACTTGCGACTGTTTATGAAAAAATTGTCACAAGTCCCATTTTTAACTGGCCATGTGACAATATTTAGTTACACGGCCAGCCGGTTTTATGCCATGTTCGACAGTTGGGTGGCATAGGGCATGCACATTTACTTACATTTATGCCAGGCGTAAACTTTGGCGAGAAGCTACTCCAGCCAGGGTCGTTTTTACACCAGGCGCAAGGACTGCCAGAGCTGTGGCTAGTTTGTGACGTGGCGCATGCCTTATCATAATTTAGACAAATCTTATGGCAGCGAAAGGGGAAACTAAGACTAACTTAAAAAGCTGGTCAAAGTAAGGCCTCGTTCACATTTCCGTTTTTTACTGGCGTGTGCTGTCCACGTTTTATACGGACACCATTTATTTTAATGTGTCTGTGCACATATCAGTTTGTTATTTTTGCTGACTGTTGGTCAGTAAAAAAAAAAAAAAAAAAGACATGGAGACATGTACTACTTTAGTCCATGATGTGGATCAAACACGCCCGTGAAAATCATGGTATCTATGTTGCGTCCGTTTTCCACTGAAGACTGATAGAAGATGCTTTGGAAATTAACTTTCAGCTGAGCAGTGTCTGTGGACTACGGATGACAGATGGAGGGTAAAAACGGACACACGGATCCTTCACGGATGAAACATGGACACTTTTTTTTTTTTTTTTTTTCATGGATGTCAAACTGACATGGAAATGCGAACGAGGCCTAAATGTGCCCCATAGACTTTAATGGGCATGTTTTGGTTTTATCACAGACAAAAGTAGTGCATGTCTTGGTCAGTGGAAAATCACTGATGTGTAAATTACCCCATCACCGGGTACGTGTGCTGTCCATGGAGAACACTGATGCAGAATGTGTGTGTGTGTGTGTGTATGTATATATATATATATATATATATATATATATATATATATATATATATATATATATATATATATTACACTCAACAGGATTAGCAGCCTCCTGAACAAGCAGGCAAATATTTTTATTTTCCTGTATATAAACCATATTGCTGCTTCTGGTACTGATCTTGTTTCCCTCGTGACAGATCATGAGATCACATGGATTCTGGTATATGGGCTAAGGTGGTGTCTCTAAGGCCCCTTTCCCACGGGCGAGAATTCTGCACGGGTGCAATGCTTGAGGTGAACGCATTGCACCCGCACTGAATCCGAACCCATTCACTTCAATGGGGCTGTGCAGATGAGCGGTGATTTTCATGCATCACTTGTGCGTTGCGTGAAAATCGCAGCATGTTCTATAATCTGCGGTTTTCACGCAACACAGGCCCCATAGAAATGAATGGGGATGCGTGAAAATCGCGAACATCCGCAAGCAGGTTCGGATGCAATTCGATTTTTCACGTACGATTGCTAGGAGATGATGTTAGTAAATTGATAAAAGTTAATTTACTGTATTATACAGAATGCATACTAAAATGTGGCTTTAGGGGTTAAAAAAAATAGAAAAAAAATATAAGATTCTATCTTCATTCAGCAAGACCTGCGCTGACGTCACCGCACTCACCACGTGGTGAGCGCGATTACGTCATCAAAGGTCCTTTGGCAGGTCCTGAAAGAAGACAGAAGATGATGCCGGCTGCACGAGCAACAGGATGAGATGAGTTATTATTATTTTTTTCTATTTTTTTTCTAACCCCTAAAGCCACATTTTAGTAAGCATTCTGTATTAAGAATGCTATTATTTTCCTTTACAACCATGTTATAAGGGAAAATAATAAAATCTACAGAACACCTAACCCAAACCTGAACTTCTGTGAAGAAGTCCAGGTTCGGGTCTGGGTACCACAGTCAGTTTTCTATCACGCGCGTGCAAAACACATTGCACTCGTGCGAAAATAAACTGAGCAACGCAATCACAGTCAAAACTGACAGAAATTGCGTACGCACTTGCACGATTTTCCCTGATCGCAGACGCAACGCATCTGGACCTAATCCGGACACGCTCGTCTGCAAGGGGCCTAACCGTTTCGACAGATGCCTTCTTACAGAGAAGTGTTGCCTTGTGACAATATATACACACAGTACTGTGCAAAAAATGCTGCAAATTAATAAGAATGCTTTCAAAAATAGAAGTGTTAATACTTGATTTATCAACAAAATGCAAAGTGAATGAACAAAAAAGAAATCTAAATCGAATCAGTATTTGGTGTGACCACCCCTCAAAACAGCCTCAATTCTTCACGATACACTTGCAAACAGTTTTTGAAGGAACTCTGCAGGAAGGTTGCTCCAAACATCTTGGAGAACTAACCACAGGTCTGTGGATGTAGGCTTGCTCAAATCCTTCTGTCTCTTCATGTAATCCCAGACATGCTCGATGATTTTGAAATTGGGGCTCTATATCAGCACTTCCAGGACTCCTTGTTATTCTTTACCCTGAAGATAGTTCTTAATGACATTGGCTCTATGTTTGGGGTCATTGTTCTGCTGCAGAATTAATTTGGAGCCAATCAGATCCCTTTCTGGTAGTATTGTATGATGGATAAGTATCTGCCTGTATTTCTCAGCAGTGAGGACACCATTAAGGCCTCATGCACACGACCGTTTTTGTGGTCCGCATCCGAGCCGCATTTTTTGCGTATCCATTCATTTCAATGGGGCTGCAAAATGCGGACAGCACTCCGTGTGTTGTCCGCATCTGTTGCACCGTTCCATGGCCGCGCAAAAAAATAAAAATAAATAACATGTCCTAATCTTGTCCGTTTTGCGGACAAGAATAGGCATTTCTACAATGGGCCACCCGTTCCGTTCCACAAATTGTGGAAGGCACACGGGCAGCTTCCGTTTTTTGCGGATCCGCAGTTTGCGGACCGCAAAAAGCGGCACAGTCGTGTGCATGTAGCCTAATTCTGACTAAATCCCCCTACTCCATTTTGCTGAAATGCAGCCCAAAACTTGCAGGAAACCTCCACCATCCTTCACTGTTGTGTGAAAACACCCATTGATATTGTTTCCACATCGAAGGTATGGCTTTTTTTCTCGCAATTCCTCTGTGAAAACCACATCTGGCCAGACTTCTCCGAACAGTAGACGGTTGTACCTGTGTCCCCCTGGCTTCTCCCAGTTTTGAGCTGCTAGACATCTTCAGTCTTCAAAGGGAAGTAAGCATGATGTCTTTCATCCGCTGCACCAAGTTTTTAGCAAAAGGAGTTGGAGATCAGGGCAGGGGTCTAACTCCCAGCACCTCCACCAATCAGCTGTGCTGCAGAAGCTCTGGCACCAGGACTCCACTACACTCAGGGCTGTAGTGTCAGAGTTGTGTTATGGAATTGTTGATTTTATTAACCCCTTCCCGACCAGCGCCGTAATAGTACGGCGCAGCAGGACGTGACTTGCCACCCAGCGCCATACTATTATGGCGGGCTAATCGGGCGGGTGCAGGAGCTGCGCCCGCCCGATCAGCGGCAGGGGTCGGGCAGTGACTAATAGCCGGACTCCTGCTGTATGCGCCGGTATCGGTGAAAACACCGATGCCGGCGCATTAACCTTTTTTGATGTGCTGCTGTCCGCGCGATGTATAGGGGGGGGGGGGGGGAGCAGCCATCGGATCCCCGCGCTGCTGTAATGGGGAAAAAATGGCAGGGAAGGCAGCCCAATGCCTTCCTTAGGCATCGTGGCTGCCTTTCGTGACAGCCTGTGAGATCCAGCTTCCTGGATCTCACAGGAAGCTGTAAGTGTATTATAGTGACTAATACACTTACAGCCAATGCATTACAATATAGAAGTATTGTGTTGCATTGTAAAGGGGATCAGACACCCAAAAGTTCCAGAGTGGGACAAAAAAAAGAAGTGAAAAAAATAGTTTTACAAAAAAAAATTACCGGTAAGTTTCGAAGTTAAAAAAACAAACAAAAAACTTTTACCTAAATGAAAGGAAAAAATGAAAATTAGACATATTAGGTATCGACCGGCTCTGTAAAAATATCACATGAACTAACCCCTCAGGTCAAAAAAATAAAATATAAACTGTGCTAAAAAATTTTTTTTGGGTCCCCTTACATCACTAAAAGTGCAACACCAAGAGATCAAAAAGGCGTATGCCTCCCAAAATAGTACCAATCTAACTGTCACCTCATCCGGCAAAAAATTAGCCCCTACCTAAGACAATCGCCCAAAAAATAAAAAAAACTATGGCTCTCAGAGTATGGAGACACTAAAACATGATTTTTATATAATTTTTTTTGTTTCAAAAAGGCTTTTATTGTGTCAAATGTACACGGTGTCCGTAAGAACCTGCTCTATAAAAATACCACATGACCTAACCCCTCAGGTGAACGTAAAAAAGATAAAATAAAACCGGTGTCAAAAAAGCCTTTTTTTTTTTTCTTTTTGTCACCTTACATCACAAAAAGTGTAATAGCAAGCAATCAAAAAGTCATATGCACCCCAAAATAGTGCCAATCAAACCGTCATCTCATCCTGCAAAAATGAGCCCCTACATAAGACAGTTGCTCCAAAAATAAAAATAAACTATGGCTTTCAGAATAAGGAGGCACTAAAAAATAAATCATAAAAAAAAAAAATGCTTTATTATGTAAAACTGAAACAACCAAAAAAAGTGTCATATTTGGTATTGTCACGTCCGTAACAACCTGCTCTATAAAAATACCACATGATCTAACCTGTCAGATGAACATTGTAAATAATAAAAACCGTGCCAAAACAGCTATTTTTTTGTTACCTTGCCTCACAAAAAGTGTAATTATAGAGCAGCCAAAAATCATATGTACTCTAAAATGGTACCAACAAAACTGCCACCTTATCCCGTAGTTTCCGAAATGGGGTCATTTTTTTTGGAGTTTCTACTCTAGGGGTGCATCAGGGGGTCTTCAAATGTGACATGGCAGCTTAAAATTATCCCAGTGAAATATGCTTTCCAAAAACCATATGGCGTTCCTTTCCTTCTGCGCCCTGCCGTGTGCCCATACAGCAGTTTACGACCACATATGGGGTGTTTCTGTAAGCTACAGAATCAGGGCAATAAATATTGAGTTTTGGAAATAAAGATATGTATTGGGCGAGCACTCTAACATAAAGCACACATTTAATCAAGATAAAATGTCAATAAAAAACATATACATAAAAAGAATAAAATTGCATCAATAATATCAACTAATTAGCAATAGCCACAATGGGGCAACTGGTGCGTATTGCTATGAAAGTCCGCAGTGCAGATAAGAATCTCTTTCACCATATAGCGCTTATACTTGTGAGGCTTAATGTTGTATCCTCAGCTTAGTCAACAATATTCGGCAAAAAAACAGCAAGTCGCAGTTGTGAGTATTATTTTTGCTTTTGGTGCCTTTTTATAAGGCTAGAGAGGTTGATCTAAAGTCCACAAATCACAATCAACTTTGTATGATGGTATTACTTGTGAAATGTATTCGAATACGATGGTATTACTTGTGAGTATATTCGAATACAGTCCGAAAGTTCATATTATAAGCATAGACAATATTTAGTCGGATTATAGCTGACGGTAATCTCGGCTGTTCAGCCGCTTACCTCCTCCTTTCAAGGATTATTCACGTGTGTCCGCTGGTGTTTGTCGAGGGGCGAGTAGTGCGGGAAACTCTGGCGAATTTTTGGTAAATTTGGTATTTTTTTTATAAATAAAAAAGAAATTTTTTTACTCCATTTTACCACTATAATAAAGTACAATCTCAGAATGTCCTGAATAAGTAAAAAGCGTTTTAAGGTTATTACCACATAAAGTGACACGTGTCAGATTTGCTTAATATGGCCTGGGCAGGAAGGTGAAAACTGGCCTGGGGTTGAAAGGGTTAAATAACAACTTGTTGCACATTTACTTTCATAGGCAATTAGGAAAGTTTTGAAATGTTAGTGTACCTGTAATTTCGTATAACTAAATAACAAGGGGCTGTGTGCACACATGGGTGATGACCTTATATCTGGCAATTTTATGACATGTACAGTAGCAGAGTTAGCACTCAAGCTCTTAACGCAATGAGTTAAGAAATTTTTGTTATCTTCAGACAAAAGCCATTGAAAAGCAAGTGAGTGTTCACACTAACCCAAACCCGAACCCGGGTTTGGGTTAGGTGCTCTATTAATTGTATTATTTTCCCTTATAACATGGTTATAAAGGAAAATAATAGCATTCTTAATACAAAATGCTACAAAAATAATTAACTCCCCTCATCCACTTGATCGCGCAGCCAGCATGGTCTTCTTTCTTTCTTTTTTCAGGACCTGGATGATGTAATCGCGCTCACCACATGGTGACGTCGGCGCAGGTCCTGTTGAATGAAGATCCTTCACATGGTGAGTGCGATTACGTCATCAAAGGTCCTTTTTCAGGTCCTGAAAGAAGAAGAAAGAACCCTCAAGCCACATTTTAGTAAGCATTCTGTATTAATGGGGTTGCTCATCCCTATCATCTCCTAGCAACCGTGCGTGAAAATCGCACCGCATCTGCACTTGCTTGCGGATGCTTGTGATTTTCACACATCCCCATTCATTTCTATGCGGCCTCCGTTGCGTGAAAAAAGCAGAATATAGAACATGCTGCGATTTTCACGCAACCCACAAGTGATGCATGAAAATCAACGCTCATCTGAACAGCCCCATTGAAGTGAATGGGTCCGGATTCAGTGCGGGTGCAATGCGTTCACCTCACGCATTGCACCCGCGTGGAATTCTCACCAGTGTGAAAGGGGCCTTAAAGGAAATCTGTCACCAGGATAATCGCTATTGAAGTAAAGCCTTAGCCTAATAGTACCTAGTACCTTATTTTCAGATGTGCTTTTGTTTCACCAATAGATGTTTTCTATCTTCTATCCAGTTTATTTGGTATGTCAATTAGCCAGTAAGGTGCCCAGAGGGGCGTCACTCTTGCAAGAAGGAGCCCAGGCACGCCTCCTGCTTGTGCCCAAGCCCACCCTCATGCTGAGAGCAGAGAAAGGGGGGGGGGGCAGAGTTATGGCTTAAATGTGATGTAGGAGGGCTGGGTGGACACATTGTGGCAGGAGGCGTGCCTGGGCTCCTTCCTGCAAGAATGACGCCCCTCTGGGCACCATACTGGGTCATTTGCATACCAAATAAACTATTTTCAGAAGATAGAAAACATCTGTTGAAATAAGGTACTAGTTGCTATTAGGCCATGGCTTTACTTCAGTAGCGATTATCCTGGAGACAGATTTCCTTTAAGATTTTACTTCACTCACTCAGAATCATTCCAATGTACCCTATAGGACATTATAGAAAAGTACTAATCAATATAGATGTAATTAAAGTAATCAGGATTAGCTATAACAGATGATGTAATCTGATTCTTAAAGGCTATATACTCCTTCAGGGGCAATTTTTATGATTGCATTTTACTTATTTTGGGCTAAAAATGCATTTTTTTTTTTCAATTGGTCTTTATTAAAAATATTGAGCCGTTCTGTCACAAAGGGTTATCTGTTTTTCTAGCTGTGCGAATCCTATTTTCACTTTGACTTTTCACTTTGACTTTGTGCCAAACCTTGTCTGTAAATGACTAAAAGGTCGTAAATGCTTATTTAAGGCTACTTTCATACTTGCGTTTTTTACCTGATCCGGCAGGGTCCAGCAAAAAGCATCTGCGTCCGTTTGAACGGATCCGGTTGTATTATCTTTAACATATTTTTAACATTACCAAAACGGATCCGTCATTAACTCCATTGAAAGTCAATAGAGGACGGAGCCGTTTTCTATTGTGGCAGAGAAAACGGATCCGTCCCCATTGACTTGCATTGGGGGTCATGCCTGATCCGTCTTGCTCCGCATCCCTAGGTCAGAAAGCAAAGTACAACATTTTACGGTTTGCTCTCCGGTCTGGGAACGCAACTAAACAGAACGAAATGCTTTTTTGGAGCATTCGGTTCTGTTCAGTTCAGTTTTGTCCCAATTGACGATGAATAGGGACAAAACTGAAGCTTTTTTTTTCCGGTATTGAGCCCCTATGACAGAACTCAATACCGGAAAAGTTTAACGCTAGTGTGAAAGTACCCTAAGCCACATTCTTATCAGTAAGATAAGAACTGTGCTATAATGAGTGTTTAGGACAGTGATGCCCAACCTGTGGCCCTCCAGTTGTTGTAAAACTACAACTCCCACAATGCCCTGCTGTAGGCTGTCCGGGCATGCTGGGAGGTGTAGTTTTGCAACAGCTGGAGGGCCGCAGGTTAGGCATCCCTGGTTTAGGAGGTCAGAGATAAGGAGCTGTCCTCTGAGCTGCCTGATGGAAAAGAGTGAACATTCAGAGCCTGCTACTAGGGAAACTCAAGGCTGCACAAAGACAGTGGTTCAAAAGTTTTAATAAAGACAATTTGAAAAATTTATTTTTAGTGCAAAATGAGTACAATGCAATAATAAAAATTAAATTGCCCCAAGGTGTACTTAGCCTTCAAGTGAGTAAGCAGACCTACACGCACTCAGAATCACTCCGATGTAGATATAGGAAATTGAAGAAGAATACTGAGCAGTGTAGATGTTAATAAAGTAATTAAGATTAGCTACAACAGAGTATGTAATCTGATCCTTAACCACCTCAGCCCCCAGTGCTTAAACACCCTGAAAGACCAGGCCACTTTTTACACTTCTGACCTACACTACTTTCACCATTTATTGCTCGGTCATGCAACTTACCACCCAAATGAATTTTACCTCCTTTTCTTCTCACTAATAGAGCTTTCATTTGGTGGTATTTCATTGCTGCTGACATTTTTACTTTTTTTGTTATTAATCGAAATTTAACGATTTTTTTGCAAAAAAATGACATTTTTCACTTTCAGTTGTAAAATTTTGCAAAAAAAACGACATCCATATAGAAATTTTGCTCTAAATTTATAGTTCTACATGTCTTTGATAAAAAAAAAATGTTTGGGTAAAAAAAAAATGGTTTGGGTAAAAGTTATAGCGTTTACAAACTATGGTACAAAAATGTGAATTTCCGCTTTTTGAAGCAGCTCTGACTTTCTGAGCACCTGTCATGTTTCCTGAGGTTCTACAATGCCCAGACAGTACAAACACCCCACAAATGACCCCATTTCTGAAAGTACACACCCTAAGGTATTCGCTGATGGGCATAGTGAGTTCATAGAACTTTTTATTTTTTGTCACAAGTTAGCGGAAAATGATGATTTTTTTTTTTTTTTTTTTTTTTCTTACAAAGTCTCATATTCCACTAACTTGTGACAAAAAATAAAAAGTTCTATGAACTCACTATGCCCATCAGCGAATACCTTGGGGTCTCTTCTTTCCAAAATGGGGTCACTTGTGGGGTAGTTATACTGCCCTGGCATTCTAGGGGCCCAAATGTGTGGTAAAGAGTTTGAAATCAAATTCAGTAAAAAATGACGAGTGAAATCCGAAAGGTGCTCTTTGGAATATGGGCCCCTTTGCCCACCTAGGCTGCAAAAAAGTGTCACACATCTGGTATCCCCGTACTCAGGAGAAGTTGAGGAATGTGTTTTGGGGTGTCTTTTTACATATACCCATGCTGGGTGAGATAAATATCTTGGTCAAATGACAACTTTGTATAAAAAAATGGGAAAAGTTGTCTTTTGCCAAGATATTTCTCTCACCCAGCATGGGTATATGTAAAAAGACACCCCAAAACACATTCCCCACCTTCTCCTGAGTACGGAGATACCAGATGTGTGACACTTTTTTGCAGCCTAGGTGGGCAAAGGGGCCCATATTCCAAAGAGCACCTTTCGGATTTCACTCATCATTTTTTACAGAATTTGATTTCTAACTCCTTACCACACATTTGGGCCCCTAGAATGCCAGGGCAGTATAACTACCCCACAAGTGACCCCATTTTGGAAAGAAGACACCCCAAGCTATTCCGTGAGGGGCATGGCGAGTTCCTAGAATTTTTTATTTTTTGTCACAAGTTAGTGGAAAATGATGATTTTTTTTTTTTTTTTTTTTTTTTTTTCATACAAAGTCTCATATTCCACTAACTTGTGACAAAAAATAAAAACTTCCATGAACTCACTATGCCCATCAGCGAATACCTTGGGGTCTCTTCTTTCCAAAATGGGGTCACTTGTGGGGTAGTTATACTGCCCTGGCATTCTAGGGGCCCAAATGTGTGGTAAGGAGTTTGAAATCAAATTCTGTAAAAAATGACGAGTGAAATCCGAAAGGTGCTCTTTGGAATATGGGCCCCTTTGCCCACCTAGGCTGCAAAAAAGTGTCACACATCTGGTATCCCCGTACTCAGGAGAAGTTGAGGAATGTGTTTTGGGGTGTCTTTTTACATATACCCATGCTGGGTGAGATAAATATCTTGGTCAAATGACAACTTTGTATAAAAAAATGGGAAAAGTTGTCTTTTGCCAAGATATTTCTCTCACCCAGCATGGGTATATATAAAATGACACCCCAAAACACATTCCCCACCTTCTCCTGAGTACGGAGATACCAGATGTGTGACACTTTTTTGCAGCCTAGGTGGGCAAAGGGGCCCATTTTCCAAAGAGCACCTTTTGGATTTCACAGGTCATTTTTTACTGAATTTGATTTCAAACTCCTTACCACACATTTGGGCCCCTAGAATGCCAGGGCAGTATAACTACCCCACAAGTGACCCCATTTTGGAAAGAAGAGACCCCAAGGTATTCGCTGATGGGCATAGTGAGTTCATGGAAATTTTTTTTTTTTGTCACAAGTTAGTGGAATAGGAGACTTTGTATGAAAAAAAAATAAAAAAAAAAAAATCATCATTTTCCACTAACTTGTGACAAAAAATAAAAAATTCTAGGAACTTGCCATGCCCCTCACGGAATACCTTGGGGTGTCTTCTTTCCAAAATGGGGTCACTTGTGGGGCAGTTATACTGCCCTGGCATTTTCCAGGGGCCCTAATGTCTGGTAAGTAGGTAAATGACCTGTGAAATCTGAAAGGTGCTCTTTGGAATGTGGGCCCCTTTGCCCAGCTAGGCTGCAAAAAAGTGTCACACATCTGGTATCTCCGTACTCAGAAGAAGGTAAGGAATGTGTTTTGGGGTGTCATTTTACATATACCCATGCTGGGTGAGAGAAATATCTTGGCAAAAGACAACTTTTCCCATTTTTTTTATACAAAGTTGGCATTTGACCAAGATATTTATCTCACCCAGCATGGGTATATGTAAAATGACACCCCAAAACATATTCCCCAACTTCTGCTGAATACGGAGATACCACATGTGTGACACTTTTTTGCAGCCTAGGTGGGCAAAGGGGCCCAAATTCCTTTTAGGAGGGCATTTTTAGACATTTGGATACCAGACTTCTTCTCACGCTTTGGGGCCCCTAAAATGCCAGGGCAGTATAAATACCCCACATGTGACCCCATTTTGGAAAGAAGACACCCCAAGGTATTCAATGAGGGGCATGGCGAGTTCATTGAAAAAAAAAAATTTTGGCACAAGTTAGCGGAAATTGATTTTTTGGATTTTGTTCTCACAAAGTCTCCCTTTCCGCTAACTTGGGACAAAAATTTCAATCTTTCATGGACTCAATATGCCCCTCAGCAAATACCTTGGGGTGTCTTCTTTCCAAAATGGTGTTATTTGTGGGGTGTTTGTACTGCCCTGGCATTTGAGGGTCTCCGCAATCATTACATGTATGCCCAGCATTAGGAGTTTCTGCTATTCTCCTTATATTGAGCATACGGGTAATGAGATTTTTTTTTTCCGTTCAGCCTCTGGGCTGAAAGAAAAAAATGAACGGCACAGATTTCTTCATTCGCATCGATCAATGTGGATGAAAAAATCTCTGCCAAAAAAAGAAAAAGGAGGGGAAAGGCGTCTGCCAGGACATAGGAGCTCCGCCCAACATCCATACCCACTTCAGCTCGTATGCCCTGGCAAACCAGATTTCTCCATTCACATCAATCGATGTGGATGAATAAATCATTGCCGGGATTTTTTTTTTTATATATACAAAGTGTTTGCCAAAGTATATGAACACCGCCACCTCCTCAGCTCATATGCCTCGGCAAACATATCTTTTACTGCAGAGGAGAAATCTCGTCTTGCAGCGCCGCATACACCGACTTGCGTGTAATCTGACAGCAGCACAATGCTTCTGTCCGAATGCACATCAGTGCTGCAGCTGGTCGATCGGTTGGTCCACCTGGAAGGTAAAAAAAACAAAACAAAAAAGAAAAAACCAGGCCGCAAAGCAATAACTTTATTAACTTTAGAACAGAACATATTAACTTTTTTAAACTTTTTTAACTTTTTTACTTACCGGTAATTTTTTTTTTGTTTAGTTTTTTTTACCTTTATAGAACAAACCTCTCCTTCCCCATGGGACAATGTGCAAAGCGCAAATCGCCCAAAGATGTGGCGAAGTACGTTATGCACTTTATCCCAGGTGAAAGGAGAGGTTTGCAGCAGCTGAGAGTAAAAGGGCCCTAATAGCCCTGTGTGCCTGTCCTGTGAGATGCAATCCCTATGCTAGGTGTACCTGTGTGTGGTACTTCCGGAAACACTCTCCATAGCATAGGGCAGGGTGGTCAGCACAGTCAGGACAGAAATAGCGGGTGTCACGCCTTATTCCACTCCTGCTACAGACACGACATCTTTTTCGGGGTGACGGTTGGGTTGAGGTACCAGGAACGACACTGGGGAAATGTCGCTCGTGTAGACGGCTAACTACACTGGGGGATGGGGCCACGGAACCTCCTGGGTAAAGGAGGTTCTCGATGATCTCTTCCTGGAATTTGAGGAAAGATCGTGTTCTCCCAGCCTTACTGTAGAGAACAAAACTATTGTACAGCGCCAATTGAATTAAATATACAGACACCTTCTTATACCAGCGTCTGGTTCTGCGGGAAACTAAATACGGAGACAACATCTGGTCATTGAAGTCCACCCCTCCCATGAGCGCATTATAGTCGTGGACACAGAGGGGCTTTTCAATGACACGGGTTGCTCGCTCAATTTGGATTGTCGTGTCTGCGTGAATGGAGGAGAGCATGTAAACGTCACGCTTGTCTCTCCATTTCACCGCGAGCAGTTCTTCGTTACACAAGGCAGCCCTCTGCCCCCTTGCAAGACGGGTGGTTACAAGCCGTTGGGGGAAGCCCACGCGACTAGTTCGCGCGGTGCCACAGGCGCAAATCCGTTCTAGAAACAAATGCCTAAAGAGGGCCACACTTGTGTAAAAATTGTCCACATAAAGATGGTACCCCTTGCCGAATAAGGGTGACACCAAGTCCCAGACTGTCTTCCCACTGCTCCCCAGGTAGTCAGGGCAACCGACCGGCTCCAGGGTCTGATCTTTTCCCTCATAGACACGAAATTTGTGGGTATAGCCTGTGGCCCTTTCACAGAGCTTATACAATTTGACCCCATACCGGGCACGCTTGCTTGGGATGTACTGTTTGAAGCCAAGGCGCCCGGTAAAATGTATTAGGGACTCGTCTACGCAGATGTTTTGCTCGGGGGTATACAAATCTGCAAATTTCTGGTTGAAATGGTCTATGAGGGGCCGAATTTTGTGGAGCCGGTCAAAAGCTGGGTGGCCTCTGGGACGGGAGGTGGTGTTGTCGCTAAAATGCAGGAAACGGAGGATGGCCTCAAATCGTGCCCTGGACATAGCAGCAGAGAACATGGGCATGTGATGAATCGGGTGCGTTGACCAATATGACCGCAATTCATGCTTTTTTGTCAGGCCCATGTTGAGGAGAAGGCCCAAAAAAATTTTAATTTCGGAAACTTGGACTGGTTTCCACCGGAAAGGCTGGGCATAAAAGCTTCCCGGGTTGGCGGATATAAATTGTGTGGCATACTGGTTGGTCTCTGCCACGACTAAGTCCAAGAGCTCCGCAGTCAAGAACAGCTCAAAAAATCCCAGGGCCGAACCGATTTGAGCCGTCTCAACCCGAACTCCAGACTGGGCGGTGAAAGGGGGAACTACAGGTGCGGCTGAAGTTGGTGACTGCCAATCAGGGTTTGCCAGCACCTCAGGGATTCTAGGGGCTCTACGGGCCTGTCTTTGCGGTGGCTGCGACGGGGTAACTAGTGCACGTGCCACCGTACCAGCTTCAACTGCCCTTCTGGTGCTCGCCACTTCACCATGTTGTACGGCAGTGCTGGTACTAGGTCCAGGGAGGGCTGCGCTGCTGGTGTATGCCTCACCACGTGATCCGGCAGCGACAGCCCCACTCTGCTGCTCTTGAAGCGGATCCTGCATAACCTGTGGTCTAGCGACATGGGGCCGGGTACGCCTGGTGCTGCCAGGGACCTCCACCTCCTCGTCCGAACTTTGGGTCAGAGAGCCACTGCTTTCCACAGGTTCATATTCTGACCCGCTAGATTCATCAGATGAGGGTTCCCACTCCTCATCCGACTGGGTCAGAATCCTGTAGGCCTCTTCAGAAGAATACCCCCTGTTTGACATTTTGGACTACTAAATTTAGGGGTATTCCCTGAGACTACCCAAGAAAAAAAGCAAACCTGTCTTACAAAGGGGAGGCTAGCGAAGTACCGGAGGCCGCTGCGGTTGATAAAAAATATCAAAACTGATTTTTTTATCGCCGCAGTGCGTGTAAAATGAATGTGCAGTGATCAAAAAATATATATTTTTTGTCACTGCGGTGGGGCGGGCGTGGGTGAACGCACGTGTGGGCGACCGATCAGGCCTGATCGGGCAAACACTGCGTTTTGGGTGGAGGGCGAACTAAAGTGACACTAATACTATTATAGATCTGACCGTGATCAGTTTTGATCACTTACAGATACTATAAAAGTACAAATGCTGATTAGCGATACGCTATTCAGCGAATAAAAGTGACTGCGGTGCGGTGGGGTGGGCGCTAACTGACGCTAACTACCTAACCAAGGGGCCTAAACTATCCCTAAAACCTAACAGCCAATACTAGTGAAAAAAAAAAAGTGACAGTTTACACTGATCACTTTTTTTCCTTTCACTGGTGATTGACAGGGGCGATCAAAGGGGTGATCAAAGGGTTAATTGGGGTGCAGGGGGGTGATCTGGGGCTAAGGTGTAGTGTTGGTGCTACTCACAGTTCAGTCTGCTCCTGTGCTGGATCCAACCGACGAAAAGGACCAGCACAGGAGCAGACAAGCCATATAACAGATCATATTTACTAATATGATCTGTTATATGGCTTGTGATTGGATTTTTTAAAAATCGCCAGCCTGCCAGCCAATGATCGTTGCTGGCAGGCTGGTGACTAACTTGTTCTTTAACTTTTGCCGGCCCGCGATGCGCATGCGCGGGCCGGCTTGGAGCGAAATCTCGCGTCTCGCGAGATGACGCGTATATGCGTGACTGTGCGCAGCGCTGCCACCTCCGGAACGCGAATCTGCGTTAGGCGGTCCGGAGGTGGTTAAAGAGGTTCTCCAGGAATAAAAAAAAATATGAAAATACTTAAATATTATTTTATAGTAAATATATTCACAAATACCTTTTCATTACTTATAATGGCTTATTTTGTCTAGGGAGCAATCATTAGGAGAAATAAAATGGCCACCATCCTATCAGTATACACAAAACGTGTCCTAATCACACAGGAGGACAAGTTACTTCACCACAATAAGTGCTGCCTCATCCTCCTCTCTGTTTTGCTTGTCAGGGGTTATGATCCTGAATGCAGGTGAATCTCTGTGGGAATGGAGATGATGAGGAGACATGAGAGGAGGGCGAGGTGTGGCTAATGAGCAGCAGCACTTGTATGTGGTCTCCATTACCACAGTCTGTCCTGTTCGTCCTCTCTGTACTTCATGTCTTCTCATAAACTAAATTTCCCAGAGATTCAGGTAAAGTTCTTATCTGTATTCAGGATCATAATCCCTGACATGTAGAGAGGCGGAGGAGGCGAAGGCAGCTCTTTACCTCAGTGTTGTAAAGTAACTTGTCCTCATGTGTGATCAGGACAGGTTTTGTATGTACTAATAGGACGGCGGCCATTTTGTTTCCCCTAATTATTGCTCCCCAGACAAAACGAGCCATTATAAATAATGAAAGGTATTTGAGAGTATATTAATATTAAAGTAATATTTAAGTAATTTCACTTTCTTAATTTCTGGAGAACCCCTTTAAGTGAGTAGGGAGCCCTTTAGTCCTGTTACACGGGCCCATTGTTGGGATTAAACATTCTTTTTTTTTAAACTCGTTTTATTGAAAATTAACAATAAGCATGGTTCAGCATATTTTGGAGCGTTGACACCCCACGCAGGGGGGTCTCCAGCTCCACATAGTACAAACGTGATACATAATGTGTCAGGTGATTCTCAGCAATATTTCGCTACTTGGCATCAAACAATACAGCATATCTACTTTCTAGTGTTTAGACATTTAATGCAATGCTACCCTCCGACACAGAGTGCAAGTGCACAGGTTGCAAGGAATGATTTGAAGAACACCACTCTCCCCACACTTTCTGAAATTTCCCTGGGCATTTTCTATGTATGTATACTACTTTTTCCATATTCATTGCATGGTTCATCAAGGTCTTCCATTGGTTCACTGTGGGGACTCTATCCGCCATCCACCTCAATGCTACAGCCTTCCTAGCCAGGAAGAGGGCTTCCCCTAGGAATATTCTCTGGTGATGTGTCCACTGTTCCTCCTCTAATATCCCTAGGATACATATTTTTGGGCAGGCTCCTATCGATACAGGCACTATCGTAGACAGAATCTCTAAAACCTTATTCCAAAATACTTGTAAGTGTCTGCATCCCCATATCAAGTGCCAGAAATCAGCGCTCCCCTCTTGACATCTATGGCAACTGCTGCTAGGTAGTCTCCCCATCTTATAGAGCCTGAGGGGGGTTAAGTAGCTTCTATGCAATATGAATAATTGTATCAGTTTATTATTTACCGACGGGGAAACCTTAGTGGGTACCAACATAGCCTCCTCCCATTCTTCAGCATCAAGAGTTGGGATATTAACCTTCCATTTCGCTTCTACTTCCAATGGCTGAAGAATCATGCGATCACCTAGTAAATATGTGTACAGTATAGAGATAATGCCCTTAGGTCCCTGCGATCTTAGCACCCCTATCAGAGGATATTTGGAAATACTGCGACCTGTCCCTCTAAACTGATCATTTAGGGCGTGCCGTAACTGAAGGTACCGAAAAAACAAAGAATGGGGAATCTCAAATTTCTCCTGTAGTTGTTGCAAAGTTCGTAATACGCCCTCTTCATACAGCTCAGCTAATGTCAACACTCCGCATCCCTTCCATATCCCTGCACCCTCCAATGTTTCCAAGTGCGGCCACATGGGATTGTCCCAGAGCGGGATTGCATCTGGTAAATCTGCATACGAATTTAATTTGGCTGCTTTCCATATTTGGTTAGCCAGTCTATGAGCAGGAAGTAGTTTCCTGGATACTGTACTTGGGGACTCCAAGACAGGCCACAGATTAGAAAGATTAAGATATTCCCTCAACCAATATTCCGGTCCTGGTAGTTCTCCCTGTTTGACCCATGCCGCTATATATTTCAACTGGCCGGCTAAGTAATATAGAAAAAAATCGGGTAGAGCCGCTCCCCCCCTCGTCTTAGACCTCTGTAATACTTTCTGCGAGAGCTTCCTCCTAGCCTTTCCCCACACAAACGCCGTTATCAGGGAGTGCAGCCTGTCAAAGAAGGCCTTTGGTACCGGGGCGCATGCATGTGACAGGAGATACAGGCCCTTGGGGAGCAGAATCATTTTAACTAGGTTCAATCTCCCCATCACCGAAATCGGTAATGCCTTCCAAGTTTTAAATTTATCAATAAATAAGGACTCTATCGGTTCTATATTTCTCGTCACAGACACTCCAGGGTCCCTTGTGATCACGATGCCAAGATACTTAAACTGGTCCACTACCGGTAAATTATGTATACTCTCCGGCCACCCATGATCCCAAAGAGGCATAATAGCTGACTTCGTCCAGTTTATGAGCAAGCCCGAGTATGTGCCAAATTTCCCTATTACCTCAATTGCTCTGGGCAGAGTCAGCTCAGGCTCGTCCATAAACAGAAGGAGATCATCTGCATATAAGCCTATCTTCTCCTCTCTGTCTCCTCTAGAGATCCCCATGAAGGACCTGTCCTGCCTCACTCTTAATGCCAAATGTTCGATTACCACCGCAAACAAAAGGGGGGAGAGGGGGCAACCGGGATTAAACATTCTTATGAATTGCTCTGCGTAAAGGTGCCACTGATCACCTGATGAATGAGCTAACATGCGGTCATCGGATGAACGCATCAGAGGTGATTGCTACTTGTAATTCAGTAATCAACTCTGCTCACAATCGGACAATTAGTGGACTGCAAGGAATCTATGGAATCAATAAAGTGAAAAGTTACATTTTATGGGTGAGTGCCATATGAATCTTTTCTTCTGTTGGACAAATTGCGAATTAGCGGGAATGTTCAGTTCGACAGTGATAATTGTCTGTGCTTCTGCCCTTGTTAAGGATCATTTAGACTAAGGGCTCATGCACACGACTGTATGTAATTTGCGGTCCGCAAAAAATACGGATGATTCAGTGTGCATTCCGTATTTTGCGGAACGGAACAGCTGGCCCCTAATAGAACAGTCCTATTCTTGTCCGTAATGCGGACAATAATAGGACATGTTTTATTTTTTTGCAGAACGGAAATGCGGACATACGGAAACGGAATGCACACGGAGTACCTTCCGTTTTTTTGGCAGACCCATTGAAATGAATGGTTCCTCATACAGTATGCAAAAAAAATGGAACTGACACGGAAAGAAAATACGTTCGTGTGCATGAGCCCTAAGGGGGGAATTTATCATTTATTTTGGTGTTAGTCACAAAACCCTAGTTTTGCAACTTTTTAAATGCCATGGCAACTTTTTTAGTTGCAACTAGCATTTTTATGCTGCCCTCGCCAGTTCCCAAAAATGGTGTGGGCAGGGCCACTGGCCATGGCACATTCCTTATTATTTATGAAAATTTGGTGTAAACGAAGACTGAAATCTACGGCAGCTCTGAGTTGGCATAGATCTCAGACTGGAGTGTGGGCAGTGTAGCATAGGCCAGTCTTGATAAATCAGGGCCTTAGTAGCTTCATGCTGCTGCTCCAAGGCCCTTAGTTAAACAGAACCTGTCACCTTGGTTATGGCTTTCAAACTGCCCACAGTTCCTATGTCATCTGCTTATGGTGCTCTTTAAGTGGCCTTTGTTGTGCAGTAAATCGACTTTTATTCTTCTTCCCTCCACATGCACATAATCTTCAAGTCAAGGAGGTGATCTCTTTCCACCTAGAAGTTGAAGTTTCCCCATCAGGCCCCTGCCTCCTGCATCTTGAGTGATGAACGTCATCCCTTGGTCTCCTGAGATTCCTGTGCAGGCGCCGTTCACTCGCATTTTTGGTATCTGCCCAGTGAAATTGTGTACTGTCCGTGGTTTGAAGTCCTCACTATACATGCGCCAGAGACTTGAAAAGATCATTTGCATGCAACAGGAAGAGGAATACAGGTTGATTTTTCTGCACAATAGCAAGTTAGAAAAAGGCAACAAAGGTCTCTTCAGGAGCACCATAAGCACATGAAAAAGGTACTGTGGGCAGTTTGAGTCATAGATGAGGTGACAAGTTCCCTTTAAAATGAATCTGTGATGCACATGCTCAGTAGTGAAGTTCCTTTTCCTACATTTATTGAATTTATAGTGTGCTGCATATTTACTCATAGAAATTATATTGTTTTCCCCAGAAATTGTATTTTAACCCCTACCAGTCCCGTGTTTAAACATGGCGCCCTCTCAGAAGTTGAGTGGGCGCCATAGCCGCCTGCTGTTATCGTTGTTCACTGACATTTAATGCCTCAGATGCCGTGGTCAGTTGTGGCAATGGCATCTGAGAGTCTTTTCCCTGGAAGCACAATGCTCCTTGGGCCTGAACAGCCTCCCCTGGGCTCCATAGGAATGCACTACATCTCCCATAGGCTGCAGTGGTCATTCATTGCAGTCTGTGGGACAAGCGATCAGATGATCACATGTTCAAGTCCCCTAGGGACTTGAAAAAAGTGTTTTGAAAAAAAGCAAAAAAACAACAAAAAGCTTTCAAAAATGGAAAAATAAAACATTTCAAATCTGACAACTGACTTCCTGCTGCTTGGGCAAAGTCCCATATCATATCATGCCATGCCATGCCATACACGTGTAGTTTTGGCCAACCTTGTGTTAAGTTTTCCAATGATAGCCAGCCAAAATTGGCCATGTTGGCCCACTGTCATCTTGCTCTGTTCACATAACATGTTGGTGGGCATTGAGTGGTTTTCAGGAGGCATACAGGGGCCTAAGATCTCTGAAAATCAGCAGAACCAACTTTATCTGTCATCAATGGTCATTTGATCCACATTTCTTCCTCTTTCTATTCTGCAAGCTTTTATGTACAGTATTCTACTGGTGTTAAGTGATTTGCATAAAAGGGATGTTACAGTAAAGTAATTTGTTCTATGGCCCTGGAAATATAAGGTGACGGTAGTTTATAATCCCCTGCTGCTGCTGTTCCAACAGTGCCCAGGTTGTAGCTGCATTCCACTTCCTGTTAACAGTACGGCACAGCAGGAAATGGCTGGGAATACCATGCAGTCTCTGGTTGAGGCAGGTCATCACTGCAGCCAGTGATTGGCTGAACTCCTTTCCCAGTGGATTCAAGAGCAGGAAATGTAGAGCAGTACGGACCCAGGCACCATCCAAACGGCAGTAGCAGGGCATCAGCGAGGCGAATATAAGCAATTTCATGGCCATCCCACAAGCTTCATTTTCTCCTGGAATACCCCAAGTAACATTTGGAATGTGTTGCCAAGGGATCTAGTGTGGATCTTTCACAGCAATTTTGTGTGTGTGTGTGTGTGTGTGTGTGTGGAGGGGTGGTATTTATTTTTTTTATACTTTTTTATTTAATTTTATTATTTAATTTAATTTTTATATTTTTTTCAATTTGGCTCAGGGTAGCAGGGAAACCATAATTTATGTATCCTCAGCATAAGGGCTCATGCACACAAATGGGCCATGTTTTGTGGTCCATAAATTGCGGATCTGCAAAACACGGATGCCGCCCATGTGCCTTCCGCCATTTGCGTAAAGGAATGGGTGTCCCATTATAGAAATGCCTATTCTTGTCCGCAAAACGGACAAGAATAGGACATGAGCTATAATTTTTGTGGGGCCACTGAACGGAGCAATGGATGCGGAAAGCACATGGAGTGCTGTCCGCATCTTTTGCGGCCCCATTGAAGTGAATCGGTCCTCATCCGAGCCACAAAAAATGCGTCTCGGACCAAAACACATTTGTGTGAATGTGCCCTAAGGCTTTGGTTACCTGCCAAATTTTGGTAAAAGCCACAGTAAGGGTCCATTCACATGTCTGCAAAATGGATCCAGATCCGTTCCGCAACATTGCAGAACAAATCTGAACCTATTCATTTTCAATGGGGCCGGAAAAGATGCGGACAGCACACTGTGTGCTGTCCGCATCCGTACTTCCGTTCCGCAAAATATAAAACATGTCCTATTGTTGTCCGCAGACACGGTGAGGAAAGGCATTTCTATTTAAAGTGCCGGTCATGTGTGGTCTGCAAAATGCACAATGCACATGGCCGGTGTCCGTGTTTTGCGGATCCGCAATTTGCGGACGTGTGAATGGACCCTAATATTTCCTATGGGGAAACAAGGTGACGGGTGATTTTATTTTTTTTGCAGCAATCTTGCAATTTTTGCGGTGTTGGTAGGTCCAGTACTACCTTGTTGCGGACAAGAATAGGCAGTTCTATGGGGGGTGCCGGCCGTGTGTATTGCTGATCCGCAGTACACTACGGACAAGTGAATGGACCCTTATAGTGGCATGGTCTTCCCTTTCTCATTAGTTGCCTCCTGACGTGTGTAAAGTGAGCTTGCTTTTATGTATGGTGTAAGTATATGCTGTCACAAGGTATGTTGAAGGTCGACAAAGACACAGTGCTCGCCAAGCACTACAGCCGATCTATGACGTCCTGGGACCTCTATGATTAGGTATTGAATACTTAGGGCTGATTCACACAACTGTGATCGGCCCAGAAAACACAGTCCGTGTTTCGGCCTCATCTCCCAAGCCGACACAGATTTCCGCTGACCCCAACTGACTGTATCATAGTGATTTATGATACGGTCAGTTCATATTTGATGGCGGATCAGTTGTACTGTACTCACATGATAAATCACTATGATACAGTTGTTTCAAGTCAGGGGAAATTGCAGTCGGCCTGGAGATGAGGCCGAAACACAGACTGCGTTTTCTGGGCTGATCACAGTTGTGTGAATCAGCCCTTAGGGCTCGTGCACACGATGTATTTTGTGGTCCGCAAAAACGGATCAACAAAAATACGGATGACGTCCATGTGCATTCCGTATTTTGCGGAACGGAACAGCTGGCCCCTAATAGAACAGTCCTATACTTGTCCGTAATGTTCTATATTTTGCGGAATGAACATACGTAAACGGAATGCATAGGGACTCATTAACATAAATGGTTCCACATACAGTCGTCGTCCCCCCCCCCCAAAAAAAAAGGAACGGACACTGAAAGAAAATGTGTACATGTGCATGAGCCCTCATCCTGAGAAAATGTCATCGGTATCATTCCCGGAGAAGCACTTTTTATGTGGTGGGGGCAGTGATTAAAGCACATGGATAATGGGATATCGGCCTTCTTTTTTTAGCCTTGTGACTGATGAATTTTTATTTTCTTTTTCTAAGCAAATAGGAGGTTTCGCTAGGTCTTTATTAGGGATGAGCGAACCCGAACTGTATAGTTCGGGTTCGTACCGAATTTTGGGGTGTCCGTGACACGGACCCGAACCCGAACATTTTCGTAAAAGTCCGGGTTCGGTGTTCGGCGCTTTCTTGGCGCTTTTTTAAAGGCTGCAAAGCAGCCAATCAACAAGCGTCATACTTCTTGCCCCAAGAGGCCATCACAGCCATGCCTACTATTGGCATGGCTGTGATTGGCCAGTGCAGCATGTGACCCAGCCTCTATTTAAGCTGGAGTCACGTAGCGCCGCACGTCACTCTGCTATGATCAGTATAGGGAGAGGTTGCAGCTGCGACGTTAGGGCGAGATTAGGCAGATTAACTCCTCCAAAAGACTTCATTCTGTGATTGATCTGCAGCTGTGGATCATTGAAGTGCTATTATTGACTTGCTCACTTTTTTGAGGCTGCCCAGAGCGTTTTTAGATCACTTTTTTTCTGGGGTGATCGGTGGCCATCTTGTGACTTGTGGTGCGCCAGCACAAGCTATCACCAAGTGTATTTAACCATCGATAGTGTGGTTATTTTGTGCTATATCCTACATCAGCTGCAGGCTGAGCCTGTGTCACCGAAGTGCATTTAACCATCAACAGTCTGATTATTTTTTGGCCATATATTACATCTGGTGCAGGCTGAGCCTGTGTCACCCAAGTGCATTTAACCATCAACAGTGTGGTTATTTTTTGGCCATATATTACATATGGGGCAAGTTGAGCCTGTCACCCAGCGCCTATAAAAATAGACCTGACATTTCTATTCAACCAAATCTGTACTGTTTTGGCTGGTCAATTTATTTGTAGTGACCGTAAAAGCACACTTTTTTTTCTGGGTTGAAAAACCATTCCCAAATTTGCCATTCTCAAAATTGTGGTGAACGGGAACAATGAGGAAAACATCTAATAAGGGACGTGGACATGGTCATGGTGGTGTTAGTGGACCCTCTGGTGCTGGGAGAGGACGTGGCCGTTCTGCCACAGCCACACGTCCTAGTGAACCAACTACCTCAGGTCCCAGTAGCCAGCAGAATTTACAGCGATATTTGGTGGGGCCCAATGCCGTTCTAAGGATGGTAAGGCCTGAGCAGGTGCAGGCATTAGTCAATTGGGTGGCCGACAGTGGATCCAGCACGTTCACATTATCTCCCACCCAGTCTTCTGCAGAAAGCGCACAGATGGCGCATGAAAACCAAGCCCATCGGTCTGTCACATCACCCCCATGCATATCAGGGAAACTGTCTGAGCCTCAAGTTATGCAGCAGTCTCTTATGCTGTTTGAAGACTCTGCTGCCAGGGTTTCCCAAGGGCATCCACCTAGCCCTTCCCCAGGGGTGGAAGAGATAGAATGCACTAACGCACAACCACTTATTTTTCCTGATGATGAGGACATGGGAATACCACCTCAGCACGTCTCTGATGACGAAACACAGGTGCCAACTGCTGCGTCTTTCTGCAGTGTGCAGACTGAACAGGACGTCAGGGATCAAGACTGGGTGGAAGACGATGCAGGGGACGATGAGGTCCTAGACCCCACATGGAATGAAGGTCGTGCCACTGACTTTCACAGTTCGGAGGAAGAGGCAGTGGTGAGACCGAGCCAACAGCGTAGCAAAAGAGGGAGCAGTGGGCAAAATCAGAACACCCGCCGCCAAGAGACTGCGCCTGCTACTGACCGCCGCCATCTGGGACCGAGCACGCCTAAGGCAGCTTCAAGGAGTTCCCTGGCATGGCACTTCTTCAAACAATGTGCTGACGACAAGACCCGAGTGGTTTGCACGCTGTGCCATCAGAGCCTGAAGCGAGGCATTAACGTTCTGAACCTTAGCACAACCTGCATGACCAGGCACCTGCATGCAAAGCATGAACTGCAGTGGAGTAAACACCTTAAAAACAAGGAAGTCACTCAGGCTCCCCCTGCTACCTCTTCTGCTGCTGCTGCCTCGGCCTCTTCTGCTGCTGCCGCCACCTCGGCCTCTTCCTCCGCCTCTGGAGGAACGTTGGCACCTGCCGCCCAGCAAACATGGGATGTACCACCAACACCACCACCTGCGTCACCAAGCATCTCAACCATGTCACACGGCAGCGTTCAGCTCTCCATCTCACAAACATTTGAGAGAAAGCGTAAATTCCCACCTAGCCACCCTCGATCCCTGGCCCTGAATGCCAGCATTTCTAAACTACTGGCCTATGAAATGCTGTCATTTAGGCTGGTGGACACACACAGCTTCAAACAGCTCATTTCACTTGCTGTCCCACAGTATGTTGTTCCCAGCCGCCACTACTTCTCCAAGAGAGCCGTGCCTTCCCTGCACAAACAAGTGTCCGATAAAATCAAGTGTGCACTGCGCAACGCCATCTGTGGCAAGGTCCACCTAACCACAGATACGTGGACCAGTAAGCACGGCCAGGGACGCTATATCTCCCTAACTGCACACTGGGTAAATGTAGTGGCGGCTGGGCCCCAGGCGGAGAGCTGTTTGGCGCACGTCCTTCCGCCGCCAAGGATCACAGGGCAACATTCTTTGCCTCCTGTCTCCTCCTCCTCCTACTCAGCTTCCTCCTCCTCTTCTTCCACCTGCTCATCCAGTCAGCCACACACCTTCACCACCAACTTCAGCAAAGCACGGGGTAAACGTCAGCAGGCCATTCTGAAACTCATATGTTTGGGGGACAGGCCCCACACCGCACAGGAGTTGTGGCGGGGTATAGAACAACAGACCGACGAGTGGTTGCTGCCGGTGAGCCTCAAGCCCGGCCTGGTGGTGTGCGATAATGGGCGAAATCTCGTTGCAGCTCTGGGACTAGCCGGTTTGACGCACATCCCTTGCCTGGCGCATGTGCTGAATTTGGTGGTGCAGAAGTTCATTCGCAACTACCCCGACATGTCAGAGCTGCTGCATAAAGTGCAGGCCGTCTGTTTGCGCTTCCGGCGTTCACACCCTGCCGCTGCTCGCCTGTCTGCGCTACAGCGTAACTTCGGCCTTCCCGCTCACCGCCTTATATGCGACTTACCCACCAGGTGGAACACCTTGCATATGCTGGACAGACTGTGCGAGCAGCAGCAGGCCATAGTGGAGTTTCAGCTGCAGCACGCACGGGTCAGTCGCACTGCGGATCAGCCCCACTTCACCACCAATGACTGGGCCTCCATGCGAGACCTGTGTGCCCTGTTGCGCTGTTTCGAGTACTCCACCAACATGGCCAGTGGCGATGACGCCGTTATCAGCGTTACAATACCACTTCTATGTCTCCTTGAGAAAACACTTAGGGCGATGATGGAAGAGGAGGTGGCCCAGGAGGAAGAGGAGGAAGAGGGGTCATTTTTAGCACTTTCAGGCCAGTCTCTTCAAAGTGACTCAGAGGGAGGTTTTTTGCAACAGCAGAGGCCAGGTACAAATGTGGCCAGACAGGGCCCACTACTGGAGGACGAGGAGGACGAGGATGATGAGGAGGAGGTGGAGGAGGATGAGGATGAAGCATGTTCACAGCGGGGTGGCACCCAAAGCAGCTCGGGCCCATCACTGGTGCGTGGCTGGGGGGAAACACAGGACGATGACGATACGCCTCCCACAGAGGACAGCTTGTTCTTACCTCTGGGCAGCCTGGCACACATGAGCGACTACATGCTGCAGTGCCTGCGCAACGACAGCAGAGTTGCCCACATTTTAACGTGTGCGGACTACTGGGTTGCCACCCTGCTGGATCCCCGGTACAAAGACAATGTGCCCACCTTACTTCCTACACTGGAGCGTGATAGGAAGATGCGCGAGTACAAGCGCACGTTGGTAGACGCGCTACTGAGAGCATTCCCAAATGTCACAGGGGAACCAGTGGAAGCCCAAGGCGAAGGCAGAGGAGGAGCAAGAGGTCGCCAACGCAGCTGTGTCACGGCCAGCTCCTCTGAGGGCAGGGTTAGCATGGCAGAGATGTGGAAAAGTTTTGTCACCACGCCACAGCTAACTGCACCACCACCTGATACGGAACGTGTTCGCAGGAGGCAACATTTCACTAACATGGTGGAACAGTACCTGTGCACACCCCTCCACGTACTGACTGATGGTTCGGCCCCATTCAACTTCTGGGTCTCCAAATTGTCCACGTGGCCAGAGCTAGCCTTTTATGCCTTGGAGGTGCTGGCCTGCCCGGCGGCCAGCGTTTTGTCTGAACGTGTATTCAGCACGGCAGGGGGCGTCATTACAGACAAACGCAGCCACCTGTCTACAGCCAATATGGACAAGCTGACGTTCATAAAAATGAACCAGGCATGGATCCCACAGGACCTGTCCATCACTTGTGCAGATTAGATATTAACTACCTCCCCTTAACAATATATTATTCTACTCCAGGGCACTTCCTCATTCAATACTATTTTTAATTTCATTTTACCATTATATTGCGGGGCAACCCAAAGTTGAATGAACCTCTCCTCTGTCTGGGTGCCGTGGCCTGTTCCAGTGGTGGGTGACGTGAAGCCTGATTCTCTGCTATGACATGAAGACTTATTCTGTGCTGACATGAAGCCAGATTCTCTGTTACGCGACCTCTCTCCTCTGCCTGGGTGCCTGGGCCTAAATATGTGACAGTGGCCTGTTCCAGTGGTGGGTGACGTGAAGCCTGATTCTCTGCTATGACATGAATACAGATTCTGCGCTGACATAAGGCCAGATTCTCTGTTACGGGACCTCTCTCCTCTGCCTGGGTGCCTGGGCCTAAATGTGTGACAGTGGCCTGTTCCAGTGGTGGGTGACGTGAAGCCTGATTCTCTGCTATGACATGAATACAGATTCTGCGCTGACATAAGGCCAGATTCTCTGTTACGGGACCTCTCTCCTCTGCCTGGGTGCCTGGGCCTAAATGTGTGACAGTGGCCTGTTCCAGTGGTGGGTGACGTGAAGCCTGATTCTCTGCTATGACATGAATACAGATTCTGCGCTGACATGAAGCCAGATTCTCTGCTATGGCATGAAGAGACTGATTCTCTGCTGATATGAAGCCAGATTCTTTGCTATGGCATGAAGAGACTGATTCTCTGCTGACGTGAAGCCAGATTCTCTGCTATGGGACCTCTGTCCAATTGATATTGGTTCATTTTTATTTTTTTAATTTTTATTTTAATTCATTTCCCTATCCACATTTGTTTGCAGGGGATTTACCTACATGTTGCTGCCTTTTGCAGCCCTCTAGCTCTTTCCTGGCCTGTTTTACAGCCTTTTTAGTGCCCAGAAGTTCGGGTCCCTATTGACTTCAATGGCGTTCGGGTTCGGGACGAAGTTCGGATCGGGTTCGGATCCCGAACCCGAACATTTTCCGGCCGAACTTCTCGAACCCGAACATCCAGGTGTTCGCTCAACTCTAGTCTTTATTTCAGAAAGTGACAAAACCTTTCCCTGATTTAATATATTAAGGTGATTGCAAACAAACTAGCCTTACAAGGCAATTGGATTTATTTTGCCTTATGGTGGCATGGCTGCGTTGCTCGTGCTTATTTTGTCCGCAGCAGACATTGCATGTCAAGGGTACCCTTTATAATCAATAGAGTCTATTTACACAGCTCAGTCATATTATCACATATAGATGTGCGTATATAAACCAACACAGCCATGCAAAGCTGTCCTCATGACTTCAGCTTGAGGGCAATTTTGTAAGTCCTTTTTAGTGTTGCTGTAATGTGTATGGTGTGTCACACATTGATAAATGTGGTGCATCTTTAAGGCTAACTCATCTTTTAAGATCTTTCTCACCTTCCATGCCCCTCTTTACAGGAGTAAGATTTTGACAATTTTTGACTTTTTCAAAAGTCACAGTTGATAAATCTGGCTTAACATTTATTTCCTGTGATTTTTATGTTGATGACGTATCCTTAGGATAGCTCATTAGAAAACACGGCACTCCAGAGATATTTTAATAGTTTGGATGTGGCAAAACCTAATACTGTATTTTTCGCCCTATAAGACGCACCGGCCCATAAGACGCACCTAGGTTTTACAGAAGTACAATAAGAAAAACATAGTTTTCATTAGATCTCAGATAAGGCCAGCAATCAGACCCCCAATGTTAATCAGACCTCATCTGACAGCCCCAATCAGACCCCAATGTTATAAGCCCCTTAATCAGACCTCAGATTAGCCCCCATGCTATTTATGAGCCCCCATTATTGGCCTCCAGTGCCATTTATTATGCCTCCAGTGCCATTTCAGATGCCCCCACTGTCACAGAGCAAATAAAATAAAAAACCCACTTGCCTCTCCCGCTTCTGGATGATGATGCTACTTACCTGCAAATACTGAGGAGTGGGGCCCTGTGGCCACTGCACCACCAATGAATATAACAATGAGGAGGGTGGCACTGTGGCCACTGCACCACCAATGAGTATAATACTGAGGAGGGTGGAGGGGCCTGAGGCCACTGCACCACCAATGAATATAACAATGAGGAGGGTGGCACTGTGGCCACTGCACCACCAATGAGTATAATACTGAGGAGGGTGGAGGGGCCTGAGGCTACTGCACCACCAATGAATATAATTAAACCTGAGGGGTTAATTGATGGGTTTCGGTGGGACCGCAGTTCCCCCTTTAATTGAGGCCAGGTGCCGTTTGTGTGGTACAGCTGGCACTCGCTGTTTACATTTGTATTAGGTGGTTGATTATATTCATTAGTGGTGCAGTGGCCACAGGCCACCCACCTCAGTGTTATAATTATTAGTGGCCAGTGGGAGCTTTACAGGTATGTTCACACTATATGTACTGAACCAGTTCATCATTACTTGCTCCACTGTGGATTCATTTATGTACTGATCCTAGAGATGTCACCCCTTTCTGTACAGTTGTTTTCCCTATCAAGTTTTGCTTGTTGTTAATTATATTGTATAATTTAATGAAGTTACTAATTTGTATCTAATTGGAGTGGAGTGCCTTTGTTTTATAGGACTTGTACACTGGTGGGCTGCCAAATGCAGGGACTTTTGATACTTGGCATCTCTATGTTCTGGCCAGAAGGTCCCTCCCCCATTGTATTTATATAACGGAAAGAGGTTCTTTATATCTGGATGCTCTCAGAACTGCACACGTGTATAGACAGCTGGACAAAGGTTGGCATGGTCTGTATTCTAGGCAGATGAACGTCCTCGGAGCTGTTATTGATGACCTGTCCTGAGGATAAGCCATCAATGTTTCATTCCTGGTGTCTGACATGGCCTAACAACTGTCTGCACACAAGCAGTACCAATAAAGCTTTGTGATCGTTGGCAGGGCCGATGTGTCCATATGGTCACATGTGGCAGAAAACTGCACCATCATGAGAACACAGTCTTACAGATTTTGAACTGTGGCCCAGGAGATTCAGGTCACTTCCTAATATGTCCATGTATTGGGCTCTGTAATGCTACAGCATCTGCTGTGGGTCCTTCTACAGAGCCGTGTTTAGATTCCCACAGAACTGTATTCAGATATGTAGTGCTAAGCCACATTGTTTGTCACACTACACTAGGGCTGCAGCTAACGATTATTTGAATAATCGATTAGTTGTCGATAATTTCATCGATTTAATCGGGAAAAACACCAAAATGACAAAAAAGGGGTTTATATGATTTTAAAGAAATAGAAGGATAAGCAGGCACACTCTTATTTGGGTCAGTATTAATTTTTTTAAAATAATATTTAAGGTGATAGTGAGGTCTTTTATAGTAGAAAATATATAATATATGTGCTAAAAAGTAGAATCAATGGTTAAAGATCATCAGTCTGTGATAAATAACGGAAATAGAACTGATAAAGAATAAAAAAAATAGGTATATGTCTTTTTTTAATAGATAGTAAAAATTGTGGAAATAGTGGTTAAAAATGTAAAAAATTATAAAAGTGGTAATGATGAATGGGTGATCACCACTAAATCGTTGCCATTTGGTAGAGGATAATTGATGCGCTTATAATGGTGATTCCTCTTATTCATAAAGCAGTGGCCGCTGGGCAGCGGATAAATAAAGGATGAAAAGTACGCCTTATATACTTATGTTTCCATTTATAGGATAGTCTTTCATAAAATAGTGTCGCTGGACAGAAGATAAATGCTAAATAGTGTGCCTTTATATACTTATGTCTCCATGCCTTTTATATACTTATGTAGTGTAGGGCGTTGCAGCCCTACACTACACAAATATGGTTGTGAAATCACTGTCCACATGGAAGGCATTGAGTAGCTTGAACGATTTAATCACTAGAGATTAAAGGGGTTCTCTTACTTCCGCAAATAACATTTATCATGTAGAGAAAGTTAATATAAGGCACTTACTAATGTACTGTTATTATCCATATTGCCTCCTTTGCTGCCTGGATTGATTTTTCCATCACATTATATTCTGCTCGTTTCCATGGTTACAACCACCCTGCAATCCATCAGTGGTGGCCGTGCCTGCACAATATAGGAAAGAGCACTAGCGTATGTGCACTTCCACAGTCCCAGCCTCCAGAGAGGCCGGTGCTTTTTCCTATATGTGAAAAAATGAAAAAAATTCCAGCACCAGATGAAATTTTCATAGCTGGTCTTTATTTGGCGTTCATAATCGTAGAAAACAGTGGATATCGCCTCCCACCATCTCTGGTCAGGTTTACATGTTTCAAGCCTCCCGGCTCTTACTCATAACTTCACATGTGAGAAGAGCCGACCTTGACTCGTTCCATGCACGGATGCTGGTGAGTGAGCTGGACTTAATTTATTTTGTTTGACTTTGCTTTTTCCTATAGTGTGCAAGCACGACCACTACTAATGGATTGCAGGTGGTCGTAATCATGAAAACGAGCAGTGTATTGTATTAACTTTCTCTACATGATAAAAGCAACTTGCTGAAGTGAGACAATCCCTTTAAGTAGTGATTTTGCAGCGATTTTATTGGTAAGAGATTTTCATGTTGCTCTAAGGAGGAAAAAGTAGCTTGGAAACAGATCTGAAATCCAAGAATGTAGCGATTTTACGCAAGTTCTCTAGCTACCATTTTCACATCAATGTCTAGCAATTAATTCACCCAAGCAGCACTCGCCCGCATTCAGCATTCCTGATTATTGCCTGCTCGTCATAGAAGGTGAGAGTTGCATTTACATACAGCAATCACTTCTGCCGTATGGGGGTAAATGATTGCTCGTCCCCATAGAGAATCATTGTTTACACAGCACGATCGCCTGTCCAGAAATGCTGCTTTAGGTGTCTGCACCAGCGATGCCTTTACCCGATGAACAAACATGTGTTCGGCCATCAGGTGATCAGCGACACCTTTACACAGGGCAATGATCAGGAACAAGCTTTCCTAGGAACGCTCCTTGCGATCATTGCTCCAGTTGTCAGCCTGTGTAAAGGGTCCTTTAAAGCTGCTTACCCACATTAGCTAAATTGGCTGAACCCACCAATTTTTCTTGGATGGGTTGACTAATGTGTATAGGGGCTTCTTGGCTGTCGCTCATAGATTGGGGTCAAGGGGGGTGCAACAGCATACATTTGATTGGATGTCAGCATGCCTGATCTGTTTTTCCGCTGGAATTTAAAGCATTATACTCCCAGAAAGGATAAATAAATCCTTAGTATACTGCATACGGTCTATAGGCATATGCATAGGTGAGTGTTCTGCAGTGGTAGTCTGGGACAAGAGTGCTGACAGTGCATTTGGCGTCTCTGTGTTAAGTTTCGGAAGTGCTTATTGTGACAGTTTGTGTCTCTTCTGTGGAATGTGAGAATGATGTAGACCCTGTGTCTAATAGCTGTTTTTTGAGTAGCACATTTTTTAGTGAGAGTTGCTGAATTTCTCAACTGTTTAATATAACTATGCCAGTAAGCTGATCACACTAGTGTGGCAGTCCTAATCCACAGCAACATGCTGAAAATGCAGATTCAGGAAGAAGAGCCACACATGACCGCTGCTGTTCAAGTTCTTACAGGACAAAAGCCTATCTGCTGTCATCACCTTATTCATAAGCTACCATAGTTTGTAAGGCTGAAAAAAGACATTTGTCCATCCAGTTCGGCCTGTTATCCTGCAAGTTGATCCAGAGGAAAGAAAAAAAACCTGTGAGGTAGAAGCCAATTTTCCTCACTTTAGGGGGAAAAAATTCCTTCCCGACTCCAATCAGAATAACTCCCTGGATCAACGACCCCTCTCTAGTAACTGTAGTCTGTAATATTATTACACTCCAGAAATACATCCAGGCCCCTCTTGAATTCCTTTATTGTACTCACCATCACCACCTCCTCAGACAGAGAGTTCCATAGTCTCACTGCTCTTACCGTAAAGAATCCTCTTCTATGTTTGTGTACAAACCTTCTTTCCTCCAGACGCAGAGGATGTCCCCTTGTAGCAGTCCTGGTGGGTACTGTGCCCTGGGAACAGGCATTTAATTTATGACAAGATACAGGCCTTGTCATAAATTAAATGCCTTCCCTGGCAGTCTGTGCACCAAAAAGAAATCTACAACAGCTCAGAGAATCTGTAGATTACGGTCATTTGCACCAGTTTCTGGCGTAAATAATGATAAATGTGCTGGGCTGATGGCCCTGCCCTCACCATGTCCCCTTTCAGAACTTGGCAAGTGCAACATAAAAATATGCTAGTTGTGACTAAATAAGTTGCAATTGTATTTAACCCCTTCCTGCCACAGCCATACATGTATGGAAGAAGTTGGTCTTTAAATATGGCTCCCTCCCGGGGGGCACCATAGCTTCAGATTTTCTACTATTTTACACAGCAGACATCTGAGGCTAATGTCTGTGATCGACAATAACGCCGATAGCAGACATTTAACCAATCGGATCCTGTGATTAAAAAGGTTACCTGGGAATTAAAGGGGTATTCCCATCTTAATGATCACTGTTAAATCTGTTAATAATTTAACAGTGATAATTTTTCTAAATATATTTAATTAACTAATTCCCACCCCTTAGAAGAAAATGAACATATACTTACCTGACTGTTGTCTTCCGTCTCCCCTGGTTACGGCCACCGCTCTTCTCAGGAATCGTGGTGGCCGCACTTGTGCAGACGACTTCTCTTCTCCCGGCCGGCCGCGCATGCGCTATGGTGATTTCTTCCTGGCCAGTATAGTATACTTGCCAGGAAGAAGTCACAATGGCACATGCGCGGCGGCGTGCCCGTTCAGTCCAGCGCGCGTCCCGGCCGGGAGAAGACGTCAATCAAGATGGAGCCCGCCCCCTGCCGAAACCAGGAAGTGGACAGCGCGCCGGGAGCAGGTAAGTATAAAACAGCTTGATGAGAATACCCCTTTAAGAAAATACTTCAATATTACTTTATTCTAAATGTATTTCCAAATACCTTTCATCAGTTATAATGGGTCATTTTGTCTAGGAAGCAATCATCAGGGGAAATAAAAAGGCCAACGCCTTATTAGTGCACTCAAAACCTGTCCTAATCACATAACAGGACAAGTTACTTCACAGCACAGAGCTAAAGAGCTGCCTCATCCTCCTCTCTGCTCTACTTGTCAGGGGTTATGATCCTGAATACTAGGGATGTCCCGATACCATTTTTTTAAGACTGAGTACGAGTACCGATACTTTTATTTAAGTACTCACCGATACCAATTACCGATATAATTTTAACAATAAAATACACACACATGTATTTTCTGACCACTGACCAACCAAAAGGCCCAAAAACAGAACTATAACATTCCAAGGAGACGTTACACTGAATGGGGGCCACATAGAGACGTTATACTGTATGGGGGCAGCCACAAGGAGACGTTATACTGTATGGGGCAGCCACAAGGAGACGTTATACTGTATGGGGGCAGCCACAAGGAGACGTTATACTGTATGGGGGCAGCCACAAGGAGACGTTATACTGTATGGGGGCAGCCACAAGGAGACGTTATACTGTATGGGGGCAGCCACAAGGAGACGTTACACTGTATGGGGGGCAGCCACAAGGAGACGTTACACTGTATGGGGGGCAGCCACAAGGAGACGTTACACTGTATGGGGGGCAGCCACAAGGAGACGTTACACTGTATGGGGGCAGCCACAAGGAGACCGTTACACTGTATGGGGGCAGCCACAAGGAGACGTTATACTGTATGGGGGGCCACAAGGAGACCGTTACACTGTATGGGGGCAGCCACAAGGAGACGTTATACTGTATGGGGGCCACAAGGAGACGTTATACTGTATGGGGGCCACAAGGAGACGTTACACTGTATGGGGCGGCCACAAGGAGACGTTACACTGTATGGGGGCAGCCACAAGGAGACGTTATACTGTATGGGGGCAGCCACAAGGAGACGTTATACTGTATGGGGGCCACAAGGAGACGTTATACTGTATGGGGGCCACAAGGAGACGTTACACTGTATGGGGCGGCCACAAGGAGACGTTACACTGTATGGGGGCGGCCACAAGGAGACGTTACTGTAAGGAGTCAGGACAACAATTTTTGAAGCCCCCCCCTCCTCAGTATAATAGTCTTGTGCCATCATGCAGTAATGTATATTTCTTCTTGCCCTAATGCCTGCTTTTAGAGATCAATGTGCAGCTTGCAGGCAGGAAGGGAAGGACCAGGGCCATAGGAGACAGACACTATCACTTTTAGAGGGACTCGCTCCTGGCAAACACAGCTCTGCTGCAGTGAATGCAGTGGAGCAGACTGTGATGTAATTATAGTTATTGCAGGGACTCAGAGAATCGTCTGAGAGTTTATTAGTTAAAACGAATCGAATGAGTCAGAGACTGTCACCCCAGACTTCCTGCTCTGCTACATGCACCTGTACACACACAGCTCCACTACATGCTATGCTAATAATGCCCCCCCTTCCCCCGGACGGACTTACAGGGAGCCGCAGAGCAGGAAGCCTGGCAGGGACTCGGTGACACGGTCTGTGACTCATTGGATTCTTTTAACTAATAAACTGTCAGACGATTCTCTGAGTCCCTGCACTACGCTCCCTGTGCTGTGAGTCAGTGCTGGTTGCCTCTGATTGGTTGGAGGGAGGGGCGGGGCTAGCTTCCACTGTCGGCTCCTATTACACTGCCTGCTGCTGCCTCTGAAGCTGTTAGCTGTGCGAGGTGCAGGGGCCGCGGACGGACACTGACACATAGAAGCGGCGCACAGGTATCGGCAGTGGTATCGGGGACATTTGCACGAGTACATGTACTCGTGCAAATGCCCGGTATCGGTCCCGATACCGATACTGGTATCGGTATCGGGACATCCCTACTGAATACAGCTGATAAGATCTTCAGCTGAATCTCTGTGGGAATGGAGTTCATGAGGAGACATGAAGTACAGAGCGGATTGACGGGACAGATTGTGGTAATGTGGGGCTGTGGTAATGCAGACAGCATACAAACACCTCACACTCTTCTCTGTTCTTCTCTCTTCATGAACTTCATTCCTACAGAGATTCAGGTCTTATCAGCTGTATTCAGGATCATAATCCCTGACAAGTAGAGCAGTGAGGAGGATGAGGCAGCTCTTTATCTCAGTGTTGTGAAGTAACTTGTCCTGCTGTGTGATTAGGACAAGTTCATCATCAGTGGTAGCTTCCACTACTCGAAGCGTATCCTACTGCTGCAATACCTCCACTGGTCTTAAGAACGAGGGCCCCATACCTCGTGGAGCCCCCCAATGAACAGAGCGGCCGGTAGGGCATTCGCCCCGATGTTCCAGTCATTTCTAGAAGAAACAGAGAGATTTTAATTTGGCATGGACTTCCACCACAGATAGTAAGGCACAGGTACCAACTTGGTCTCTCTTTTGAAGCCCAAGTTGTGTCTCCCTCATTTACCTTTATACAGTACCTACTTGATAAGGGGGAGTTCATATCACCGTTTCATTTTCCGTTCTTCTGATCCATCAGAAAAAGAAACAAAACAGGATCCTGAAGAAAAAAAAAAAAAGATCCTGTGCATCAATTATGCACATTTGGCATCTATTTGAGCAATTTCCCTCTGGGATCCGTTTTTTTTTTTTGACTGAAAAGTACTGCAAGCAAGATTTTTTATTTTTTTTTCCGTCTAAAAAAAAAATTGATTTCAGATTTGAAATGGCTCAGGATGACAAATGGGCATAATTGATGCACAGGATCCATTTTTTTTTTCCTGTTCTTTAGATGGATCAGAAGAACGATAAATTAAACGGTCATGTGAACTCCGCGAAGTTGACGAAGTGGAATTCGATCTGAATTTCAGGAAAAATTCAATTCGCACCGAATCCAAATTTCCTTACTCTTCGTGGTAGCGAATCACATTTTTTCCTAAAATGGCTGCTGCACGTGTTAGGACATGGAGAAAGGAACTCTTGGAACGAGGGATCACCCACAATGCCATGCATGCAGCCAATCAGCAGCCAGCCCTGTGATGTCACAGCCCTATAAATAGCCTCAGCCATCTTAGATTCTGCCATTTACCAGTGTGCTTAGTGCAGGGAGAGACGTCAGCAGAGACAGAGCTAAGACATACTTCATTGTGCTAAAAAAAATGATTTAGAAGTGCAGGGAAAGATTATTCAAGGTGTAGGGAAAGTATAGGGAGGAATCAATCAACATCATTTATGTTGAACAGGGTTCAGTAGGGGAGGTTACAGACTGGGTAATAGGAACAATCCTATTACATCTTGCTGCACAGACTGGGGATCCAAATTGCCATTATACAGCTCTGTAATTCCAGCAAACCGTTCTTATTATTGGGGTGCAAGTGCTGTTTGATACAGTCATTAATAGGGTTTATTACAAGGAAATATTTCTTTGTCTTGTGCGGTGCAGTTCTAAAGTTCTTTTTGGCTTGTATTAGTGGTAAAAAGGGCTTATTAGCCGTTGTGTGGTGAAGTGCCAAAATTACAGCCCTTTGGCGTGTATTAGTGGCACAAAAACATTTTTATTTCCCGTTCAGCGGTAGTTATATGTTCTAAATCCCTTTTTTGCATGTATTAGTGGCACAAAAAAAGTATTTGCCGTTGTGTGGTGAACAGGGCTCCAGATGGCGACCAAAATGCCATTTGCGTCTAGACCCGCCGCTCCTCTGCCGCTTTCAGCGCGTGCCATGTTCTTCTCCACAGCACAGGGGAGAAGGAGGCAGTCCCTCCCCCCTGCACCGCTGCTGCCACTGCCACCAATGGGCTGTTAGCAGGGAGGAGAAGGGGGGGGGGGGGCTATGGCCACTGCGCCACCAATGAATATAGTTTATGCTTAATACAAACGCACGGTGCACTGCGGGTGCCAGCCATATCCCATACCCGGCACCCAGCCTCTATGACTATGCGCTGTGATCCACCACTTTTAACCCTATTGACTGCGCGCTGCGGCACCTGAGGGGTTAATAGCGGCAGATCTCAGCGCACAGTCATAGAGGCTGGGTGCCGGGTATGGGATATGGCCGGCACCCGCAGTGCACCCTGCGTTTGTATAAAGCAAAACTATATTCATTGGTGGTGCAACCGCAGTATTATAAAGTAGAATCATTGGTGGTGCAGTGCACCCCAAACCACCCCCCCCTTCCCACTCAAGTATTATAATCATTGGTGGCAGAGGCAGTTCCGATCGGAGCCCCAGCAGTGTAAGCCTGGGGCTCCGATTGGTTACCATGGCAGCCCGGATGCTCCTGAAGCCCTGGCTGCCATAGTAGCACAGAGCAGCAGGGACAGTGTAAAGTCCTTTTCACCCTGATAGAGCTCTATCAGGGTGACTAGGACAGGGGGTGAAAGATCCCAGGTTCTAACCCCTAAGGGGCAAAAATGGTTAGTAAATAAAAAGTAAAAAAAAAAACAAAACTAAATATTAAGTTTAAATCACCCCCTTGCCCAATTTTACATATGTAATTTTTTTTATTGTTTATATATTTTATATCGCCACGCCCGAAAAAGTGTGAACTATTAAAATATTAAATATCATCTCCTATGCGGTGAACGCCGTAACAGAAGAAAAAACGAATAAAAAATTGCAATTTGCCATTTTTTGGCCACCTTGTCCCGACAAAAATTAGGTTAGGACTGCTTTATTATTGTCCAGACATTCCATAAAATGTGGAATGCACGTGGCTTTTTTGGTGTTTGATTTTATTTATTTTTTCAATGGTATCGAGTATCGCAATACTTTTTTTATGGTATCGAAATAGAGTCAAAATTTTGGTATTGTGACAACCCTAGGTAAGACGTGGCTCCTTGATTAAAAAAAAAATTGTCTGGAGCCCTGTTGAAGTGAGAGAATTACCGCCCTTATTGGGGTGTTTTTAATTTCCTTTTTATTTATTTATTTGATCTAACAGTATGTCAGACAGAGAAGTTCCCGGCCCTGCACAGGGGAGTGACAGAGGCCTAAATGTTTCTGGCGCAGGCACAGGTCGCAGAGTAAGGGGGCGTGGAAGCAGGAGTCGCAGCGAGAGGCCTGAGCTCCCGGTGTCATCTAGCGGTCGTGTCTTGACCAGCAACCCAGCAGTTCTTGAATGGTTGACTCGGTCATCTGTGTTTTGGATCAACTCCTATTTTTGGGCATGAACACCATTGAAAGTCAATGGAGGACGGATCCGTTTTCTATTGTGCCAGATTGTGTCAATGAAAACGGATCCGTCGCCATTGACTTACATTGTGTGCCAGGACGGATCAGTTTGGCAAGCAGTGTTTTGGTGTCCGTCTCCAAAGCAGAATGGTGACTGAACTGATGCATTCTGGGCGGATCCTTTTCTATTCAGAATACATTAGAACTGATCTGTTTTGGACCGCTTGTGAGAGCCCTGAACGGATCTCACAAACGGAAAGCCAAAACGCCAATGTGAAAGTGGCCTAAGAGCGACGCCTGTCATCTGCATGTCATACTGACTCACAGTATTAGGCCTCTTTCACACGACCGTTGTGTGCACCCGTGGCCGTTGTGCCGTTTTCCTTTTTTTTTCGCGGACCCCATGACTTTCAATGGGTCCGTGGAAAAAACGGAAAATGCACCGTTTTGCAGCCGCATCCGAGATCCGTGTTTCCTGGCCGTGAAAAAAATATGACCTGTCCTATTTTTTTCACGGCCAACGGTTCACGGACCCATTCAAGTCAATGGGTCCGTGAAAGAACACGGATGCACACAAGATTGGCATCCGTGTCCGTGATCCGTGGCCGTAGGTTACTTTTTATACAGACGGATCCGAAGATCCGTCTGCATAAAAGCTTTTTCATAGCTGAGTTTTCACTTCGTGAAAACTCAGAACCGACAGTATATTCTAACACAGAAGCGTTCCCATGGTGATGGGGACGCTTCTAGTTAGAATACACTACAAACTGTGTACAAGACTGCCCCCTGCTGCCTGGCAGCACCCGATCTCTTACAGGGGGCCGTGATCAGCACAATTAACCCCTTCAGGTGCGGCACCTGAATGGGTTAATTGTACTATCATATCCCCCTGTAAGAGATCAGGGCTGCCAGGCAGCAGGGGGCAGACCCTCCCCCCCCTCCCCAGTTTGAATATCATTGGTGGCCAGTGCGACCCCCCCCCCTCTATTGTAATAATAGGTTGGTGGCCAGTGCGGCCCCCCCCCCTCCCTCTATTGTAATTATTCGTTGGTGGCACAGTGTGCGCCCCCCCCCCCCTCCCTCCCTCTATTGTAATAATTCGTTGGTGGCACAGTGTGCGCCCTCCATCGGCCCCCCCTCCCTCTATAGCATTAACAGCATTGTTAGCCAATGCCCCCCCCATCATTGGTGGCAGCGGAGTTCCGATCGGAGTCCCAGTTTAATCGCTAACCATGGCAACCAGGACGCTACTACAGTCCTGGTTGCCATGGTTACTTAGCAATAGTACAATAGTAGAAGATTCATACTTACCTGCTGCTGGCTGCTGCTGCGATGTTCGTGTCCGGCCGGGAGCTCCACCTACTGGTAAGTGACAGGGTCTGTGCGGCGCATTGCTAAATGAACTGTCACTTACCAGTAGGAGGAGCTCCCGGCCGGACACGAAAATCGCAGCTCCCAGGTAAGTATGAATCTTTTACTATTGTACTATTGCTAGTAACCCGCTGCCACCAATGATCGGGGGGGGGGGGGGGATGGGAGGCTGCACACTGGCCACCAATGTTGTTAATGCTATAGAGGGAGGGGGGGCCGATGGAGGGCGCACACTGTGCCACCAACGATTTATTACAATAGAGGGAGGAAGGGGGGGGGGGGGCGCACACTGTTCCACCAACGATTTATTACAATAGAGGGAGGAAGGGGGGGGGCGCACACTGTTCCACCAACGATTTATTACAATAGAGGGAGGAAGGGGGGGGGCGCACACTGTTCCACCAACGATTTATTACAATAGAGGGAGGAAGGGGGGGGCACACTGTGCCACCAACGATTTATTACAATAGAGGGAGGAAGGAGGATGGGCGCACACTGTGCCACCAACGAATTATTACAATAGAGGGAGGAAGGGGGGGGCCGCACTGGCCACCAATGATATTCAAACTGGGGAGGGGGGGGTCTGCCCCCTGCTGCCTGGCAGCCCTGATCTCTTACAGGGGGATATGATAGTACAATTAACCCCTTCAGGTGCGGCACCTGAGGGGTTAATTGTGCTGATCACGGCCCCCTGTAAGAGATCGGATACTGCTAGGCAGCAGGGGGCAGTCATGTACACAGTTTGTAGTATATTCTAACTAGAAGCGTCCCCATCACCATGGGAACGCCACTGTGTTAGAATATACTGTCGGAAATGAGGTTTCACGATCTAACTCATATCCGACAGTATATTCTAACATAGAGGCGTTCCCATGGTGATGGGGACGCTTCAAGTTAAAATATACCATCGGATTGGAGAAAACTCCGATCCGATGGTATAAAAGGGACTCCAGACTTTACATTGAAAGTCAATGGGGACGGATCCGTTTGAAATGGCACCATATTGTGTCAACGTCAAACGGATCCGTCCCCATTGACTTGCATTGTAATTCAGGACGGATCCGTTTGGCTCTGCACGGCCAGGCGGACACCAAAACGACTTTTTTTTCATGTCCGAGGATCCTCCAAAAATCAAGGAAGACCCACGGACGAAAAAACGGTCACGGATCACGGAAAAACGGGACCCCGTTTTGCGGACCGTGAAAATATACTGTCGTGTGCAATAAGCCTTATTCCACTACCACAGCAGACTCCCTATGCATGTTACTGCAAGGCACAGTGTTTATACACCCCTATAAAGGCTCTCTGCAGTCAGGAAATAGCAGTTTTTTAATTCGGATCCAACCTAATTTTTTCAAATAATTCGGTGAATTGAATTTTGGAAAAATTTGCTCATCTCTAGTGGTATCATTCTTCCGTCATGATAAGCATATGTTGCACTTTTTTGCCCCAATTGTTATTCTTTCCGTATCTTTTCAACTTCCTCTGTTATCTAGCTTCACTTTAGCAAAATAAGTCTCTCGGACACATGTTCACTTTTTTGCTGACTGGAAACTTCCATGTCTGCCCCTCGTGATATAAAGTGTTGTGTAAGTTAGTAACACAGCATTGACCACACATGCACTGCCTTACATATTGCACTATGTATTATGTTGAGTAATTTTGCGGGTACGTTGCTTTATGTACATTTTTCTAATCTTAAAATGTAATCCTTAGTCCATAAACGTTACAGTACAATGTCTATTAAAATCACCTGTCCAATTTTTATGAGCTACAAATGATATGTAAATCAGTGTCTAGAGGTTTTTAGTGTTTTTACCTGCTGTCTATTTTCCACAGTGCTTGCTGCTTATTAGCTCACCCCCATTAGGTAGTGCCTGTCCCTTTTCTGTTGCTCTGTCCCTCGCCATGAAGCTCTGCCTCTTCTAATTGGCTGAAGCTGCCTAGGGGATAAAGCCCAGCGGGAAATTGGTGTATTTAGAGCAGATGTTAGCAAGAGCCAAATGCTTATAAGTACAGATTATTAAACCCGCCAAGTAAGTGGGATTCTGGAGAGATGCCTTGAAATGCCTATGGTTAATTCATATTTGTCTGTCAGCTACACTAAACCCTTAGTGACCACCAATAGTCATTTTTATGGCTGTCTATATGGCTATAGGGGGATTTGGGCTATGCTGCTTGTCTTTTTTTAACCGTGGTATAATCTGTGTTTGCATAAGTCTCCACTCCATGGAAAAGCAGGAGCTCATCAGGCTTATGACAACCAAGCTCCCTCTCGAATGGGAGTGGGCTGCAGCGTGACCCCTGATGCGTCTAATGCAGCAGGCACCCAGCCGCAATGACCGGGATCGGTGATGGCGCAGAAACTGGTCATCTGATCCCTCAGACGCTGTGTTCAATAACTATCTTGGCATCTGTGAGGTTAGCTGCATCCTTCTGTCTTCCATTTGGAGCCTCTGCAGTGAAATAGCAGGGCTCCGATTGATTACCATGACAGCCTAGGGCCTGCTGAAGGTTCCCAGGCCTGCCATGGCAGTCTACCTGCTAAGCTGTCCACGAGGCACAGTTAAGCAGGTAGAGTGCCAGAATTCCATTCACCACAATAGATCTCTATTATGGTGAATGGGACAAGGAATCAAAAGATCCCAGGTTTTAGCCCCCTAAGTGTAAAAAGAGGGAAAAAAAAGGAAAAAAAAAAACATCAAAAATATTGAAAGTTCAAATCATCCCCCTTTCCCAATTTTACATATAAAAAAAATAAACATAACAAGTATCACTGAATCCACAAATGACTGAACTAGTAAAAATATTTTTCCTGCTCGGTGAACACCGTAACAAATAATAAAAAAAAAAAATTCAGTTCCTGTCCAAAGGAGGAAGATGTCATCTATGTATCTCCACCACCTCAAAACATGTGTGACGTGGTGGGTTACAAAGACCACATCCTCCTCAAACCGACGCATAAAAATATTAGCATATGTCGGGGCCACGTTGGACCCCATGGCCACACCCCTTTGTTGTATATAATAGGTGTCCTGAAACAACATCCGTAATACAGCCAACATACCCTTGTTATGATCAATAGATGTATACAAAGAAGTAACATCAACAGACACCAAAATGATAGACCCAACATCTCATAAATCAACTTGTTCCAATTTACGCAAAAAGTCAGAAGTATCTTGTATATATGAGTAACCCTCAATGGCAAAATTGCGTAATAATTTATCAAGGAAGATGGCTATGTGACTGAAGATAGAATCCGTTCCTGAAACAATAAGTCTCCCCGGAGGGTCAATTAGCGACTTATGGATTTTTGGTAACAGGTAAATAACCGGATGCAAAACAGTAAGATAATCAGCGAGATATATATCTACAGAGCTGTCTGAAGGCTAATGTTTTGCGTGGCAATCTGAAGTTTTTTTTATGGGGTGTGTATGACAGCAAAAAAAATTTTTTTTCTTTTTCTGTTCACTGTGCAGGATAAATACTTTTATATTTTAATAGCTTAGGCATTTTGTGATTTTTCTTTTTTTCTTTTTTTTTTAACACTGGGAAAGAGGAGTGATTGAATTTTCATATTTTTTATTTTTATTTTTTTATCTCTTTTCCCAAATTATTATTTTTGGTCTCCCTAGAGGACTTGAATATACAATTGTCTGATGGCAGTCTATAGCAGAAGCCAACAGCTCCCCCGATCTTGTTGTGGGGGAGTCATTCAGTCACTTTGAGCACAGCCTCCCAGTAATTGACTGATCAGATGTCGGGGTCACAACTGACCAAGGCATTATTGGGGGTTTAAAGTCCATGATCGGCATCGTCGCCAATCACGGAATATGCCACAGAGTGTCTGTTGTGTAAAACAGCAGGCACTCAGTAACCCAATCATTCTTTTACAATTTTTACTGTTTGCGTTTAATGGTGCCAAAAAAAAGCCCTCATATCTCGGCGAAAAAATGGAAAACCTTGTCAGAAACTGACTTTTGTAACATAGTTTATAAGGCCAAAAAAAGACATTTGTCCATCCAGTTCAGCCTGTTATCCTGCAAGTTGATCCAGAGGAAAGAAAAAAAAAACTCATGAGGTAGAAGCCAATTTTCCCCCCAAAAAAATTCCTTCCCGACTCCAATCAGGCAATCAGAATAACTCCCTGGATCAACGACCCCTCTCTAGTAGCTATAGCCTGTAATATTATTACGCTCCAGAAATACATCCAGGCCCCTCTTGAATTCCTTTATTGTACTCACCATCACCACCTCCTCAGGCAGAGAGTTCCATAGTCTCACTGCTCTTACCGTAAAGAATCCACTTCTATGTTTGTGTACAAACCTTCTTTCCACCAGACGCAGAGGATGTCCCCTCATCACAGTCCTGGGGATAAATAGATGATGGGATAGATCTCTGTACTGACCCCTGATATATTTATACTGTACATAGTTATTAGATCTACCCTCAGTTGTCTTTTTTCTAAAGGGAATTCACTTGGGTCCGCAGATGCGGAACGGAAGCACGGATCGGAACCCCACGGAAGCACTACTGAGTGCTTCAGTGGTGTTTCTGTTTGTGTCCCCGCACTGCAAAAAAATAGAACTTGTTCTATTTCTTTTTTTTACGTTGTGGATCCAAGTTGAATGGGTCTCGATCCGTCCCGGCCGCCGCATGGACGTTGCCCGTGCGGTCCCCAATGCACAGAACGGATACACAACGTTCGTGTGCAAGAGCCCTAAGATTTAGGTTTCAGTGCATGCTTACTTTTGCCTTTATAGCCGTCCGGTGCATACAGGCAGTAACAGCGCCATGCTCTTGTGTATGCTTTTTATTATCTGTAAGGGTACATTCACACGACAGTGTGTATTGACTTCCGTTTGTGTTCCGTATGTCTTCCGTTTTTTACGGTCTGCAAAAAATGGAAGGAGGAAAAAAAAGAGAGAGGGGGGGAAAAAAAATCATTATTAAGGCCTTCAAAAATACGGAAACGGATCCGCAAAAAACGGATGACATACAGAAACCATTCCGTATGTCATCCGCAATTTGGGGATTCATTGACTTGAATGGGGCTGCGGACCGATCTGTGCGGACAATAGTAGGACAAGCTTCATATTTTTCTATTCACCCATAGAAATGAATGGATCCGCATCTATTCCGCAAAATGCGGAACGGATGCAGGTGCGGATAAAATTATACGGTCGTGTGAATGTACCCTAAGGGTTATGATAAATGGCTGCTTTCCCTGCTGTATATGTTTACCATATGCTTTTTCTCCTATATGCAAACATAAAAGCTGCTGGGAACTAAACAATATGTCACCCACGTGAGTGCAGCACATCTATAAATAAATGTGCCAATAAGTTCAGCAAGTCTGTGCTCTCCATTAATTGCCGCATAGTGTGCACAGTCAGAAAAATAAGGTGTTTTTTCCCGTTACTAGGGTACTGCTTTATACTGAAAACTGATTCATTTTGGATGAAAACATTAACGTTTCTATTCCCGAGTGTAAGCACATAGCTTTTTATTTACGGTGCCACAACTGCAGCATTTTTTTTATTTTTTTTTATAAGGCTTCGTTTACATCACCGTTTAGCCTTTCAGTTCTCCTGCTCCGTTCAGGGGAAGGAAAACAGAAAGGACGGAGACTGCACATAACTGAGCCAAACGGAGCCTATGGACCCCATAGACCAGGGGTGGGGAACCTCCGGCCCGAGGGCCGTATGCGGCCCACGGTATCATTTCATGTGGCCCCCGGCCCCCTGCCAGAACATAATGTGAAAATGCTTATGACCCCTTCCATTATGGAAGCGGTCATTAGCATACGGGAGGCACAGGAAGGTGAGAACAGCACTGCACTGGCTGTCCTCACCTTCCCTGGTCTTCTTTCAGCCCCACACTGTGTCCTGACACATCCAGCGTCAGGACGCAGTGCACGTAGACGTGCACTATGACCTGACGCTGTGCGGTGTGAGGTGACAATATAGTGCGGCAGGAAGAAGAACAGGGAGGGTAAGTGAATCTGCCAAGAGGCAGCGCCGTACGGAGCTGGAGAGGTAAGTTTATTTGTTTATCTTAAATACAGTATCTGATCTGATGTCTGATTGGGGCTGATCTGAGGCTAAAGGAGGGTGGGGAGGGTCTGATGGGGGTCTGATCTGAGGCTTGGGAGGGTCTGATCTGAGGCTGGGGGTGTCTGATCTGAGGCTGGGGTTTGATAGGGGTCTGATCTGAGACTAGGGGGGCTGATGGGGGCTGATCTGAGGCTGGGGAGGGTCTGATGGGGGCTGATCTGAGGCTAGGGAGGGTATTATGAAGGTCTGATCTGAGGCTGGGGGGTCTTATAGGGGCTGATCTGACCCTGGGGGGTCTGATGGGGGCTGATCTGAGGCTGGGCGTCTGATCCGGGTCTGGTCTGAGGCTGGGGGTCTGATGGGAGTCTGATCTGAAGCTAGGAAGGGTCTGATTGGGGTCTAATCTGAGGCTTAGAGGTCTGATGGGAGTCTGATCTGAGGCTGATGTAGGCCTGGGGGGTCTGATAGGAGGCTGATTTCAGGCTGATGGAGGTGGGGGCAGATATTTTGCTGAGAAAGGGACAAAGGCAGGGACAGTTGCGAAGAAAGAGGCAGGGAGAGTGAAAGCTGGGTGAACCCCTCTCTGGACCCCCTGGGTTTAGCTTCCTGCCATTAATGTCAAATAAGTAACATTCTGAACTTAAAAATTAGACTGCTATGTGTGGTCAATATGGCGCCTGTATTGTATGTAATATACTGTATATATATAGTGCAGGCGCTATTTTGTGCTGCAAAAATACAGCCCTCTAGATTATTTTAATTGAAGTGCAATTTCTGTAACTTATCCCTAAGTCAATTATATGTTTGACCAAATACAGCAGTAAAAAATTTTTATTGAGAATTTTGTATGGCCCCCGAATGATGTTACAAATATCCAAATGGCCCTTGGCAGCAAAATGGTTCCCCACCGCTGCCATAGACTATAACGCTCAGAAGATGATTTTGGAGCGGAGACAAAAGTTGTGCATGCAGGACAAAAATCTTCTGAGCGGAAACATAACGGACCCCATTATAGTCTATGGGGTCCTAAGGGCTCCGTTAGGTTCAGTTATGTGCTGAATCCGTCCTTTCTGTTTTCCTGCCCCTAAACGGAGCAGGAGAACGGAAAGGCTGAACGGTGATGTGAACGAAGTCTAGACTGTATTAGTATTATTATCATTAGTAGTAGTGTTAATAATAAATTTTATAATGTTACACCTTTTTGCTTTAATGTATACATAGCCGTTATTAAATTATGTAAATAGTGATGGACCACACTTAAAACGCACACTAATACATATCCTTATATATATATTTTTTTCCTGCCATAGGACCTTAGTTTGCCAAATGGTACCCCTGCGGACACCTCAAGCCCAGCTTCTTCATCCTCACTTCTTAACAGGCTGCAGCTAGATGATGACATGGACGGCGAGACAAGGGACCTATTTGTTACAGTTGATGACCCAAAGAAACACGTGTGCACTATGGAAACCTATATAACCTACCGGGTTATGACCAAGGTAAACCACAGAATAAGTGTATTAGTATTGTTCCTCACTGTTCTTTGCTCTCTTCAGGTTTATTACATTTTCCATAGGTGCTGAAAAATAAAGTTCTGTTTTTTCCTGAGAATTTTGTACTGTAGTTATTAAATGGAACCTGTCAGGGCATTTTTGCTGCTCAATATGCGGTAGTGTCAGACCCGCAGATTGCAGACCTTTTTTCTGTAATCTGTGTTATGGACTAACTCATATTTGTTTTGGTGCACCTCCAGTGCTATGAAGCAGGAGTCCATAGTATTCTTCATATGGGGGCTCACCCCGCCTATCCGCTGACTACTGACCTCCATCTCTCTATGCAAGGTAATAGGGCTGTCAATTAGTGGTAGGAGGGCAGGGGTGCTCACATGTCCTGACAGGTTTCCATTAACCCCTTCAGGACCCTGACATTTTTCACCTTAAAAGCTATGGACACCTTTTGTGCACTAAAAATCAATAACCCCATATCTTACTGTTAGGCCTCTTTCACACGAACGTATTGGTTCCGTTCAACGTTCGTCAACTTGAATGGGTCCGTGATCTGTCCGTTCCGCAAAAAGATAGAACAAGTTCTATTTTTTTTTTTGGCGGAACGGAAGCACAGATCGGAACCCCACGTAAGCACTCCGTAGTGCTTCTGTGGGGTTCTGTTCCATGCTTCCGCACCGTATCTCTGGATTTGCGGACCCATTCAAGTGAATGGGTCCGCATCCGTGATGTGGAATGCACACAGCCGGTTCCCCGTGTATTGCGGAACCGCCGTATGCGACCCACAATACTGCCACGGGGGCACTACGGCTGTGTGAAAGAGGTCTAATGCACCACATAATAAAATTGCACTTGTTTGTTTATTGGTATCAGCTTTGCTTCAACTGCACTCAGAAATACTGTCATCTCCTGTGAGAATCTCTGGGCGTTCCTGTGGATTTCACATGCACCAGCACAGCCCTGCTGCCCCGCCCCCACATCCTGTTACATAGCACAGCTATAGACCAATTGCATACATACTGCTGGAACTTGCAAGTAACTTGGTAGTAAGATGCTATGTACACATATAAGTACACAGTGGGGTAGATTTATCAAAACTAGTGCAAAGTAGAACTGGCTTAGTTGCTCATAACAATCTATCAGATTCATCCTTTCATTTTCCAATGAAGCTGTGAAAAATGAAAGGTGGAATCTGATTGGTTTCTGTGGGCAACTAAGCCAGTTCTACTTTACACCTGTTTGATAAATGACAGTACAGATATATGAAAGAAGTCCAAGGCAGCACTAACCGTTACTTAAATCTGGAGTGCCAGGAGTACAGACGCAACCAACTGTCCTAGTATATACAAAGAGAAGAAAAACTGCAGCACTTCCAATGTGGTGAAAGAAAAATGAAGTCCTTTATTCACCCGTGCGACTTTTCAGTCCGCTTACTGGGACCGTTTTCCCCGGCTTGAAAACTGTGCCAGTAAGTGGACTGAAACGTTGCACGGGTGAATAAAGGACTTCATTTTTCTTTCACCACATTGGAAGTGCAGCAGTTTTTCTTCTCCTCTTTGTGTGTGCGTTCCGCATTTTGCGGACCGCACATGGCCGGCACTATGATAGAAATGCCTATTCTTGTCCGTGGCTGCGGACAAGAATAGGACATGCTCTATTTTGTTTCTATTTTGAAAATGAATGGGTCCGGACCATAACGAAGGGTCCATTCACACATCCGCGTACCCGTTATGGTTCGTGGTAGCAGAATCCATCAACAGATTTTTTTTTTTTTTATATAACCTGTACCTGAACCTTGTATGCCAAACTTGAAACACAAGTTCGCTCATCCGTAGTTGCGACCACAGGGGTGAAGTGTTTTTCTTTTCACTTTGTGAGAGTGCTGGCATTTTTTAAAGGTAACCAAAAAATGGCTGTTCTGGCAGAGTTTTTATTTTTTGTTTTTTACAATGTTCCCTTGACAGAGTAGATAATGTGATATATTTTTATAGAGCAGGTCGTAACGATGTGGCAATACCTAATATGTCTATTTTTTTTTATTAAACTTTTTTGGATTTACACAATAAAAGAATTTTTGAGAAAAAATCATGTTTGTGTCTCCATTTTCTGAAAGCCATTTTCTATTTTATTTTATGGACGATTGTCTTAGGTAGGGTCTCATTTTTTGCATGATGAGATGACTGTTTGATTTGTACCATTTTGGGGCACATATGACTTTTTGATCGCTTGGTATTACATTCACCAGAAGGGTTAGATCGCATGATATTTTTATAGAGCAGGTCATTATGGACACGGCGATACCTAAAATGTGCATTTAAAAAAAAATAAAAATTTTATTTTATACAATAAAAGCATTTTTGAAAAAAAATATCATGTTTTTGTGTCTCCATTTTCTGAAAGCTATATTTTTTTTATTTTTTGGGGCGATTGTTGTAGGTAGGGGCTAATTTTTTGCAGAATGAGGTGACTGTTTGGTGCTAACTTTGGGTACATATGACTCTTATACCATTTTTTTGGGGGAAGTGAGGTGGGCAAAAATTTAATTAAATCATAGTTTTTTTATATGGTGTTCACCGTGCGGGGAAAGTAACATGATCCTTTTATAGATCAGGTTGTTACGCACATGGCGATACAAAACATATTTAGTATTTTTTATTTTTTTATTATTATTATTATTTATTATTATTATTAACCAATTATATGTGCGGATAAAGTATGTTTTTTATTTTATTTATTTAACTTTTTTTCACTTGGCCGTTTAACATGCCAACATCAGTGTCGGACGTTTCAAGCAGAGTGTCAGCTGTGTGTTACAGTGCGTGCTCCCGTGTGGAGCAAGGAGGAGTTACAGAGAATATGTCAGATGACGGATTCTCTGTAAACTCACTGAGAGCAGCCTGGCTGTAGCGCGGGGACCCGATGGAGATGCGGAGGGCACCGTATAGCATAGCCTCTGCATGCCGCGGTCAGTTTTTACCGTGGCATACAAGGGGTTAATACACTGGCATCGTTGTTTTCACGTATGCCGGTGTATGCAGCAGGGGCCCGGCTATCAGTAACTGCCGGATCCGTGCCACTGATCGGGCAGGCGCAGCTCCTGCACCCACCGTACATGTACAGCGCTGGTCCTGAAGTCAGGTCCACCTACTATAAAATTACAAATATAAAATATCTTCCAAAAGTGATTGAGTCCTTTTATGTTTGAAAATAAATTGATGAAATGAGCACTGATTAAGTTCATAGTCATTTATTTCAATGTTTTTGTCGCTTAACAGATGACTTGTGTTTTCATCTTTGTACTTGTTCTATGTTTCCACTTGGGGATTTCACAGTAAAAAATTTGATCAATGACAAGTGAGCTTGCGACCTTTCGAATAATATTAAATATTCGCCCTGTGCAAAAGGTCCTTAACTTTCTTGATGGTCTACTGACCACAGAAGATGAAAGATCCAAAGTTGTTTCCTGTATCAGCTGAAAACAACTGTTATGCATCTTGGTAGTAATGGGCATCATATGTCCTAGGTGATGTAACACTGGGAGAGTCACTTATAGAGAAGGATTTGGGTGTCCTTGTGGATGGTAGATTACAGCACACAATGTCAATCAGCTGCTCCTAAGGCCACCAGGATATTGGGGCAGGGATGTAATATTACCACTTTACAAAGCGTTGGTGCGGCCTCATCTGGAATATGCAGTTCAGTTCTGGGCACCAATCCATAGAAAGGACGCACTGCAGCTGAAAAAAGTACAGAGGAGAGCGACTAAAATGATAAGGGGCATGGAGGGTCTTAGTTATGAAGAAAGATTAAAATAATTGAATTTATTTAGTCTTGAGAAGAGACGTCTAAGGGGGGACATGATTAACCTGTACAAGTATATAAATGGGCCATACAAAAAGTACGGTGAAAAGCTGTTCCATGTAAAATGCCCTCAAAAGACACGGGGCACTGCCTCCGACTGGAGAAGAAAAAGTTCAGTCTCCAGAAGCGTCAAAACTTCTTTACTGTAAGAACTGTGAACTTGATGGACTTATATCTTTTTTTTTTTAACCGTATTAACTATTTAACTATGTAACTGGGATTATTCCATGAGCGTAATCCTTGTCAATGCATCAGCAGAAGAAGTAAGCATTTGCACTCGATTGTGAGTTACCCATGTGACAACCCCTTGTGTAACAGGGATGATATTCAAGAAAGAGATGCATTAAAGGGGTTGTGCACCTGGGAAGGGGGGGGGGGGGTTTGGCAACACCCTACCCCTGTGCTGTACTGTGAAGGGATGCATACTTACCTGCTTCCTATTGCTGGCTACCAGCTCCTTCCCTCCCCGGCCTCGGCTGCTACGCTGAGCCCTGTGGACGTAAACTTCCTGTTTGACACCACTGCAGCCAATCGCTGGCCACAGTGGTGAATTGCTCCCTTTGCGTCATGACAAATAGTCACGTGACGCAAGAGGAGCAGGTCTGTGAACGAGCTGGGAAACAGGTAAGTATGTTTTCCTCCTCAGGTCTGACAAAACACCCAAAAGTTGCACATCTCCTTTAAAACATCCTTTTATTTAACAGCTGGCTGCACTTCTTTGCGTTGTAATAATCCTTGGTTTTATGATTAAACATGAGATGCAGGGAGTCCTATTTAAACAGTATAATGGGATTCTCAATAAAGAAAACACAGTACAACACTAATCACGATATTCATGAGGTCCCTGCCTCCTCCTATATCTAAAGCCTGTTTAAACTGGTCTTAAATGTAACTTTAAAGGGGTTTTGCCATCTCGGACAATGAGGTCACACTGCTAGGATATGCCCCCATTGTCTGATAGGTGCGGGTCCCACCTCTGGGACCCGCACCTACAATGAGAACGGAGCGAAGAAATGAATGGAGAGCACACTGTGCATGCACAGCCGCCCTCTATTCATTTCTATGGGGCTACCGAAAATAGCCGAGCTCTGCTATTTCCGTATGTTCCATAGAAATGAATGGGAGCAGGGGCCACGCGTGCGCGGTGCGCTCCCATTTACTAATATGGGAGCAGCGCCTGGGAGCCACAGCTCTCCCCGCTCCGTTCTCGTTATAGGTGTGGGTCCCAGAGGTGGGACCCGCACCAATCGGACAATGGGGGCATATCCTAGCGATATGCCCCCATTGTATGTGACGGGTTCAAAATAAAAAGAATCATTGCTCCCTTCCATGGTCTGCGGCTGTTCCGGTCACTAATTCTTTTCACTTCATGATCTTGCCTCTACATGACGAAAATGCCATGGAAGGCCTGCTCCACCAATCACAGGCTGAGGCGGGTTGCTTCCAAGGGTGAGTGATCGGCTGAGTAAGTCTTTCCTGGCATTTCCCGCATATCAAGCCAAGACCAGGAAGTGAAGAGCAGCATCAAAATGGTAGGGGTCATTTTTAATATATATATTTCTTTTTTTTACTGTTTCTAACTTGTATTGGTTAACCCCATCACTTGCAGGGGCCACCTGTTTAATCCAGCTGGTACCCTGCTGTTACTGCTCAGATTAGAGAGAACTCTATTCCCAGCAGTTTAACCCCTCAGATGTGGCTTCTGAGAGGTTAAACACAGGGAGCAACCCGATAATGCAGAGGGGAGCATGCCATAACTGAAGCAAATAAAATATCACGTGAAGCAGCCAAGGGACAGACTGTTACTGGAAAGATTGAAAAAATAAGTTAATTGGAATGCAAAAAGTTAACTTGTTTTTAAAGCTCTCAGAAGAGATATGCAGACAAGTATATTTTTTTCTCATTACTATTATTTGTAAAAAGGAAGATACATATCTTATTATTGTGATGGTAGTGAGATTAGAAAAGGTGGTAATGACCACACCAGTCAAACGTAATTGGGCTCTTTCAACTGGATAACCACTGCGATAAAGGAAACCACCTAGTATTCCACTTATATATAAATTGAGCAGATTTCTTTTATTTTTTTATATATATATATTTTTTTTTTACAGACCACAAGATCAGAATTTGACCTCCCTGAGTATTCCATACGAAGAAGGTACCAGGATTTTGATTGGTTACGGAATAAACTTGAAGAAACCCAGCCCACTCACTTCATTCCCGTAGGTAGTATTCTGCTGCTGACAGGATTAAATACAGAAGTCTTTCAAGAGCCTCTGTTAGCATGATCAACCCTATTAAACCAAGCATTCTGCTTTGTAGGGTTGTTCGTGTTGATTAAAACAATACTTTTCTTTTGTCTGTATGTTAAGCTAGTTTCACACTAGCGGCAGGGGAGTCTGGCAGGTGAACAGCCTGTCGGATCCGTCCTGCTGCTAGTTCACGTGTGCCCCCGGACTGCCGCTCGGTCCCCATTGACTATAATGGGGACGAAGTTCTGATGGCAGCGCACAGCAGAAGGCAGCCGGACTAAAATTACTGCGTGTCGTACTTTTAGTCCGGCTGCCTCTCGCCGTGCTGCCGCCGGAACTCTGCCCCCGCCCCCTTTATAGTCAATGGGGACGGAGCGGCAGTCCGGGGGCACACGTTAACTAGCGGCAGGATGGATCCGACAGGCTGTTCACCCGCCGGAACAGCCTGCCGGACTCCCCTGCCGCTAATGTTTAAGTACCCTTAAACAGCTGCACAGATCTACATTTTTATTCATATCCAAGAGATCACGTTTAAGCACCAGTGGGCTGGAGTGAGTCCTTGGAGCACTGCTTTTATAACACCCCTGTGCTCTAAACGCGCTCCCTCCCCTTGATTGACAGGGCTAGACCAAGCACGGTGAGGGCAGAAGCAGCAGATGGAGTCATGCTTCTCATATCTATGACACTCCGCTCTGGCTCAAACTTTGCCTTCACATTGAGAAACAAATCTTGAACTATAAAAATTAAGTGAAGAAAAAATGTATATGCCTTTATAAGCCTCATTCACACGTCAGTTGAATCACTGATTTCCATCAGTGATTGTGAGCCACAACCAGGATGGGAGCCTCCACAGAGATGAGGTATAAGGGAAAGATCTGCTCCTGTTCTGTGTTTAGAGCCGCACCTGGTTTTGGCTCACAATCACTGATGGAAATCACTGACGTGTGAATAAAGCCATATACAATATACAGTATGCCTGTGAAGAAACTAATAATATGTATTAGCTTTATAAGCATAGAGAATTATTCTCAAATTGGTAGGGCTATAGCCTGGCGGTAAGTGTTCTACCTTCCATATAGAGGATCTCGGGTTCAAATCCCAGAAGAGAATCCTAAATCTTTTCTTCAGTTACTTTTTTCTCCCTCCATTCACATAATTCACATTCACATGACATAAGTTTATTCAAATTAATATCTTATGTGTATGGCACAATGGCCTGATGCAAGTAAAGCTATACCTGCCAGGCTGTAAGTGGCGTATATATCATACTAAGACACAGCTCTGGGATGAATTTTATTTCTTTAATAATACTCATACATATCAAGTTCAATATTTGTTTCTCAGTGTAAAGGCAAAGTTTGAGCCAGAGGTGAGGGTCAAAGATACGAGAAGCATAATTGCATCTGCTGCTTCTGCCCTCACCATGTTTAATGTCTATCCTTGTCAATCAAGGGAAGGGGAGAGTGTGCAGAGCACAGGAGCATTACCAAGGCAGTGTTCCAAGGACTCAGTCTGGCCCCCTAGTGCTCAAACTTGATAAATTGCATATGAATAAAAAGAAACAAAAGAAATAATATACAAACAAAAGAAATAAAAGGAATAAAATACAAACAAAAGAAAGCTGTGGCATACACTGTTAGGGGCCGGAAAGGCCCCTTTCACACGGGCGAGATTTCCGCGCGGGTGCAATGCGTGAGGTGAACGCATTGCACCTGCACTGAATCCGGACCCATTCATTTCTATGGGGCTGTGCAGATGAGCGGTGATTTTCACGCGTCACTTGTGCGTTGCCTGAAAATTGCAGTATGCTCCTCTTAGTGCGTTTTCCACGCAACGCAGGCCCCATAGAAGTGAAGGGGGCTGCGTGAAAATAGCTAGCATCCGCAAGCAAGTGTGGATCCGGTGCGATTTTCTCTCACGGTTGCTAGGACACGATCTGGATGGAGACCCGTCCATTATTATTTTCCCTTTATAACATGGTTATAAGGGATTTCTGCACAAATTGGTCATAAAATGTGATCTGATCTTCATCTAAGTCACAACAATAGACGATCACAGTCTGCTTAAACTAATAACACACAAAGAATTAAATGTTACCATGTTTTTATTGTAAACATTCACAGTGCAGGTGGAAAAAGTATGTGAACCCTTGGATTTAAAGGGCTTCTGTCACTATTTTTTTTTTTGGCTACTTAAATTCCATATCATTCCAAAGGGTTCACATACTTTTTCTTGCAACTGTATTTTTGTGTTTCGTATACGGGCCGTTTTCTGCGTTCCTCATACGGTCCGTATACAGAACCATTCATTTCAATGGATCCGCATCCGTTGCTCTGTCCCGTGGTCCCGCAAAAATGATGAGTCCTGTCCTATTCTTTCCTGTTTTGCGGACAAGAATAGGCATTTCTATAATGGGCCTCCTGTTCTGTTCCGCAAATTGCAGAAGGCACACAGGCAGCATCTGTTTTCTGCGGATCCGCAATTTGCAGACCGCAAAAAAGGCACGGTCGTGTGAACAAGCCCTAATTCAGTTGAACGATAGGTCATCAATATTTTAAAGGGGTTGTCCAACCCCTCTCCCTTCCAAGCAATTTTAAAAATGGCCCTGAAAATGACTAGCTTAAAAGAAACAAAGCCACACACCTATTCAGCAGCTCCCTGTTTTAGTGCCGAAGGTCTCGTCTCCGCTGCCTCTGGTCCCTGTGGCAGTGAATGAATGCACCAGTGCACGTGATAACAAACGGTATGTCAAACTTCAGTCTACAGGGGACTGGAGGCAGCTGGGTTGTCGCTGGAACGGAGCTTCTGTGAATAGGTTAGTGTCTTATTCTTTCTTTTTCTTTTTTTTGCTTTATGCGAATAACTTTAAGATATTGGACAACCCCTTTAAATCCCAGAAATCCATTTTATAATCAGATTGTTTTTATTGCAGAAATATGACAAAAAGGCTTTACAGCCAATATGTAATTTTTTTGTACATATAGACGACTCTTGGCCCATTAGGTATGTTTGTTACAAGAATTACCCCTTTTAGTTATACAGGAAAAATCAACAAACTTTAATAATTTCCCTTGTTCACTGAGAGAAACCAACGGAACCGCCTCCAATATATCGTTCCACATATCATCTGTAATGGCCCCCAAGTCCAACTTCCACCTCTTCATTCTCGACAGCGGGTGAAGGGCCAAAAATTTATCCAATAGCATAGCATACAATATAGAAATCATTCCCCGACTATCCCTGCCCTCAAGAATGTGTTTCTGAGCAGCATCTAGTTTAACTACCTGGCCCACCGATTCCCTCTCTCATCTCCTTTTCATAGTATCATATGCATGCCGGATCTGCAAGTATTGGTAGAATTGCGTCCTAGCCAATGTAAATTCCTTCTGCATGTCCACAAAGGCTTTAAAAACTCCATCATCAACTAAATCTCCTACCCTCAGGATTCCTCTGTCCCTCCAGGACTGCAGTCCCGGGATGGCAAGAAACTCCGGAAGGAGAGAGTTATTCCACAATGGCGCGAGTTCACAGATCTCCACTATTCCCCTCACCTTTTTGATTTTGGACCACACATTCCTCATTAGTTTGAGCATGGGCAACTCGGCTTCTAGAAACGGAAGGCCTGCCCCCTCCAAGACCACAGTAGGTCATCCCTACCCAGCTTATACCCAGAAATCCATTTTAAACAGTCATTCCCCTATAAAATACTGATAGTTGTGCAGTAGTCAGTATTCTAGCAATCTGGAACAGCTGCATGAATGATTCAGGAGCGGTGTAGAAAACTGCATCTCGCCCCTTTTCAAGTGATTGGGACTTAATTTCAGGACATTCAGAGCGCCTGGACAGCGGTGGTGCTATGCCGGAGAAACATCATTTCTGCACTCAGTGGGAATATGCTGGAAGTTGCTTACATTGGGACATAAACTTGCTTTATGCTTACTCAATAAAAACCTGTGCATATTTCTATTACTAGGCCTTTTTACTGAAAGATTTGAGTTTTTGGGCCTTTAATTGATATAATGATTTAAAGGCCTCATTTAAACTTTATAGTGGTTCATAGTCCGTAAAACAGTTTGCCATACCCAGATATGGTTTGTGTTTTCTTTTCAGCCTCTTCCAGAGAAATTTGTTGTTAAAGGTGTTGTAGATCGTTTTTCAGAAGAGTTTGTGGAGACCAGGAGAAGGGCTTTGGACAAGTTCCTCAAAAGGATTGCAGACCATCCAGTACTCTCCTTCAATGAACACTTCAATGTTTTTCTTACTGCTAAGGTTAGCTTTTTCAAAAAAGAAAAATTTTGTTGCTAGTCATGAAAATTCTCCATGGTTTTATTCACACTTTGTGATTGAATCTGTTTAATTGCAGTTTCTCTGTGATTTTTGCAAATCCATGGCAAAGACTCCAGTAACTATCCTTTAAAAAAATAAAAAATAATAATGACATATCAAAGTTTTTGCTCTGTGTTGAGACCCCGACTGATAAGGAGAACAAAGCGCTCACACAGAGCTCTGTCTCTCCTCGTTGCTGAAGACGGACTCCGAAATTGTATGTGCCTGTCTCCAGTTCATCTTCATCAACGTTCAGTGTGGATCTCAGCACTCAGACTCCTTGGTTTTAAGGAGACAATTGTATACCACCCTTCCAAAAGAAGACAGCCTCATTCCCCAGTGAACATGCACCTGTTCTGTATAGATGGAGGTTGGGCTCTTAGAATGATTTGCTCTTATGGTTCCTCCCAAGAATCCCCAGTCTGACACTGACCCATATAATTGAATAAGCTACATGTTTTGTAAGCCCTCGTGTGCAGTTTCCTCTCTCCTTCTGTTTGTAATTTGTCGTGTTTGTGCTTATTGCAATTGTCTGTATTATGTATGTATACCCCTCTTCATATGTACAGCGCCATGGAATGAATGGCGCTTTAATAATAAATAATAATGTCTTTTTTATCTTTAAACCTTTTTAATTCTTTTTTCATTTTTACTTATTTTCCTCCCCAGCCATAACTTTTTTTTACTCTTCTGTTCATAGTTATTTGAGGCCTTTTTCTTTTGTAGGGCAAGTTGTATTTTTTCCTGGTGCCAATTAATTTACCATTTGTACCCTTGCTCAGTGAGTAGCATGCCAGTTTGTAAATCGTCCACAATGTTCCCTAAGGACCCTACATATGGGCAATATGCTCATATTTGTCACCCTGGACCTCCTGCTCCAGTCATGCATACATTTGGTAAAGTGTGCACTGAAGAAAACCTCCAATCTTGCTAGTCATTATCCCAGTTACAACAGTAAACAGTAATAGGAAATTAGAGCACTTGTCATGATTATGGGGGAGATTTATCAAATTGGGGTAAAGTAGAACTACAGATCGTCACACGCTGTTACACCTCAAGGCTCTCCTCTTTCTGAAACTGCCATGCCCTCTCCACTTTGACAGGGCCAGGTGTGATGATATTTTCATTGCCTGGCCCTGTCAAAGTGCAGAGGGTGCGGCAGTTGTAGAGAAAGCAGAGCCTCTAGGTGTAACAGTAACACCCCCGTTGCTCCTAAAGGCTCATTTGCATATATTACAACTTTTTTTTTTTTTCTCAGCAATGCAGGCACATATGAACATAGAGCGAACACAGATGCCTTCAGCTGCCTAGCGCACTAAGGTCATAGAAAGGATAGCCTGAGTGAATACTTTTCTGTAACATCATTGCACTATTTTACAAGCTGAGATGATGTACCATTTTATCGCTCAAGTTAAATGCTTAAGAGTAAGTCTTTAGTAAACCCAGTTTAATTTTGGGCCCCTCTAGGATCTGAACAGCCACAAAAAGCAGGGTGCCACTTTGCTTTCCAAGATGGGGGAGTCTGTACGATATGTGACAAGTGGTTACAAACTGAAAAATCGACCTATGGAATTTTCAGCAATTACAGAGTATTTGGACACATTTGCACTGAAACTTGGAACCATTGACAGGATAGCACAACGCATTATCAAGGAGGAAGTAGGTATGTTCTTTTCTTTTATCTGTGATCTAAGTAATCTTATCTTCTTAATTGATGATTTTGTTTTAGGCTACTTTCACACTCGCGTTTTTGGCGGATCCGTCATGGATCTGCAAAAACTGATCCGTTACAATAATACAAACGCATGCATCGGTCATGAACGGATCTGTTTGTATTATCTGTAACATAGCCAAGACAGATCCCTCATTAAATCCATTGAAAGTCAATGGAAGACTGATCCGTTTTCTATTGTGTGAGAGAAAACATATCCATCCCTATTGACTTGCATTGTGTGCCAGGGCGGAACCGTTTGGCTCAGTTTCGTCAAGCGGACAGCAAAACGCTGCAAGCAGTGTTTTGGTGTCCGCTTCCAGAGCGGAGTGAAGACTGATAGGAGGCCAACTGATGCATTCTGAGCGGATCCTTTTCTATTCAGAATGCATTAGGGCAAAACTGATCTGTTTTGGATCGCTTGTGAGAGCCCTGAACGGATCTCACAAACGGAAAGCCAAAACGCGAGTGTGAAAGTAGCCTTATATGGATAAAACTAACTCTGTGAACATACAGCTTATTGCAACTTATTCTTAAAGCGGGTTTAGACGCTCCAATCCAACAGCCAATTGTTGGGAATGAAGCGTTCCTTCCCGACAGTCGGCTGCTCGTTCAGTGGAGGTGAAGAACTGCATTTACATATAGCGATTGACCGGCAAAAGGTCTTCTTTAAGAGCTTTGTCGAGCTTTATAAAAAAAAAAAATGGCATTTTAAATCTGATGGTCAGCAATATATACATAAGCTAAGCAAGTGTTAGGCAAAATTTTTTTGTGTGTGTATGTATATATAATATAATATGGCCCTTTGTTGACCTGCAGTTGCAGAGCTGTGGGGTGTGTAACAACAATCTCTGAGGTTTTTCTCATGAATATTTGTGGGTGTCAACAAAGACTGCCTTTCCCTCCCCCTGCTTTGCAAAGGGAGTAAAAAAAATTGCTGCCCTGTCTGCAGTCTGACTGCTGGGATACCAGCTGTACAGTACAGGGTCATTGCTGATGCACACAGGATCTTCCCCCTACCTGTTCTTGTGCAATGCTCTGCAGACACTTCCTCACAGCCCGCAGAACAGTACAGAGTCTGTCAGCTCTGTGTTTGCAGGGTGAGGGGGAGGGAAGATTCTGAGCACAGCATTTGCCTCCTCAGTGCTTGGAGAAGAGGAAACCCTGTAGCTGCTCAGTACCTGAGGCAGAGCCTCCAGACCTGATTCTGTGCTGCTGATAGTAGAATGGGTTAAACTTTTCTGAAGAATCCAGTGGGAGGGTAGACACGAGGCAGACAACTTAGCCAACATATCGGACAGTGCAGGGGGCATGGCCTGTCTCTCCAACCAGCACAGTCTTCACAGTGACGTTCGGTGCACAGAGGCAGTGAATTGAAAATCTTTTACATTTGCTTAGATAGAAACATACAAAGAACAAAAAAATAACTTGGACAACCCCTTGAAGACCCTCATACACATTATTGTATATTCTGTCAGACCCACTAGGGACATTGGTTTGGGCTTGCAGTCTAATGTGTATGAGGAGCTTCTGACTGTCTGGATTTTTCTTTTGCCTGATCCTTTTGTTCTTCTAGGAGAAAAGGTTCTGCCAGGTCTCTTTCCCTATCAGCAACACATACTGTACACAGTCAGTCAGCATCTGGGTTGTTTTTAGGTTTTATTTTAGAATATTTGTGCAACTGAAAAAAGATCTGGCTTATTGAATATCCTCTTCCAACATTTACATTCCTTTTGCCCAATTTACAATATACTGGCTAGAATATTATTTTACAAAAGGACACCTTTTTTTCCAATCTATAGTGTAGTGTGCTGCAGATTTTCAGTGTGAAACCCGCACTGAAAATCCACCTACTGTGAAATGCATCCTTACTACTTTGTGATCCTTTTAAAGTATTACTATTTGGTTTCAGTATGCTCTTCGTGCCAGGATTGTGAGCCCACATGTTTTTTTGTGGTGATAACCTACCCTGTGTACACTGGCAAACATGTAGGGCAGGTTGGCTTATGTTTTTATTGGTTGCAGAATGTAAGCATTGCCTTATCAACAGCTTTGTGCCAGTTTTTTATATATTTTTTTTGCATTAAAGGAGCAAAGTCTGAGGCCCGCCATATTAGCAACACAATTTGTACCCTTTCTCACCTGTCAGCACTTTTGAAAGGAGGACAGGGCTATCTTGCAAGTTTCTGAACAGAGTTAGGGCTTTGCACACGGCCGTAACCGTTTTTGCAGTCCGCAGACTGCGGGTCTGCAAAACATGGATACTGGGCTTGTGCATTCTGCATTTTGTGGAACGGAACGTCCGGCCCATAATAGAACTGACCTATCCTTGTCTGTAATACGCACATGAATAGGACATGTTCTATTTTTTTTTTTTTTGCAGGTGCCACGGAACGACATACTGATGCGGACCGTGTTGTCCACATCTTTTGCGGCCCTATTGAAGTGAATGGGACTGACCTGTAAAAAATGTGAATCAGATGCGGACTAAAACAACGGTCCTGCGCAAATCTATACCCGTTCATGGAAGGCATGGACTTTATTTCCTGTTTTTAGGACAGCCCAAGATGTGCAAAATTATTAAGAAGCGCGCTCATCAATTTAGGACTGGCATATTAGATGCCAGTCTTAATATCCCCCAATATTGTTTGTTAATGTAAAGAAAACTGTTAAACTTCTTCTAAAGCTTGTGTTAATCTTGCCGTCTTTTGACTTTAATGTTGTTTGTATTAACAATCGTTACTTAGTAGTCTCTGATTGACTTAAGGTCCTATTTCAGAATATCTGGTGGAGCTTCGAGAGTATGGCCCAGTCTATTCTACTTGGAGTGCCCTAGAAGGAGAGCTGCGTGAACCGCTGGAGGGAGTGTCTGCTTGCATCGGAAACTGCAGTACAGCATTGGAGGAGCTTACTGAAGATATGACAGAAGATTTCCTGCCAGTACTGAGAGAGTATACCCTCTACTCTGAATCTATGAAGGTAAACGCTACCGGGTCTGCATTACAGGGTTATTCTCATATAGACATTTATGGCCTATACTGAGGTGGAACCTGTGGCCCCATCTCGTTGCAGCGGTGAATGGAGAGGTGGTTTCGCATGCACAGTCCTCCCAGTTTTATGGGAGTGCCGAAAACAGCTGAGGGTGCTTACTCGGCTATTTTTGGAACACCCATACAATGCGCATACGCAACCACCTCTCCATTTGCTGCGGCCACGAGATGGGACCCTGTTGTTGAGATAGTTGAGGGTACCAACTCTGGATATGCCATAATTGTCCAGATGAGAATAACCCTTTATTGCAGCCAATAATCCATGTGAGTTAAAGGGGTTGGCCAGTTTCCTATATGGATGACCTTTCTCTAGGATAGGTTATCAATATCGATAAGGGTCTGACTCCCGTCACCCCCGCCAATCAGCTGTTTGAAGAGAATACAGCACTTCAAAGCTGGTCAGGTTTAAAATCATTAATATACAGTATAATAAAGTACTGATTGGCTCAGTCAAAAAACCTAATACCCGAGAATGGGGGGACCGGTTTCTCTGATGTGACAGGCCAAGCATGCACTTTGCCGCCCTATTCATTCTCTATGGGACCAGAAGAAATAGCCGAGCAATGTAAGATGTACATGATGTAAACAATTACATAATCAAATCTACTAAACCTTAGATTTTCTGTTTTCGTGTTTGGGTTTCACTCCCCAGCTTCCTAGAGCCATAATGATTTATTTTTCCAATCACATAGTCTTATGAAGGCTTATGTTTTGTGGGACAAGTTGTACTTTCTAATAGCACTTGTTAACCCCTTAAGGACCCTGCCATTTTTCACCTTAAGGACCAGGCCATTTTTAGCAAATCTGACATGTCACTTTATGTGGCAATAACTTTAAAACGCTTTTACATATCCAGGCCATTCTGAGATTGTTTTCTCGTCACATATTGTACTTCAAGACAGTGGTAAAATGGAGTAGAAAAATTTCATTTTTATTTATAAAAAAAATAAAAAAAATTTACCCCAAAAATTATCAAATTTCCAAATTTCTATTTCCCTACTTTTATAATAGTAATACCTTCAAAAATAGTACCGTATATACTCGAGTATAAGACGAGTTTTTTGGCACATATTTTTGTGCTCAAAAAGCCTCCTCGTCTTATACTCGAGCCTAGTCTAGCTCCGGTAATACAGGCAGTGCGGGGGGCGGCGCTCACTCACTGACGTCACGCGCATGCGCCGCCTAGTGGGAGAAGGCGCGTGACGTCAGTGAGTGAGCGCCGCTCCCCGCACTGCCTGTATTACCGGAGCAAAGACAAAGTAAGAATACTGCTGTGAGCGTCGGGGAGGGGGATCTGTGGATGGCACTGTAGGGGGATCTGTGGATGGCACTGTAGGGGGATCTGTGGATGGCACTGTAGGGGGATCTGTGGATGGCACTGTAGGGAGATCTGTGGATGGCACTGTAGGGAGATCTGTGGATGGCACTGTAGGGGGATCTGTGGATGGCACTGTAGGGGGATCTGTGGATGGCACTGTAGGGAGATCTGTGGATGGCACTGTAGGGGGATCTGTGGATGGCACTGTAGGGGGATCTGTGGATGGCACTGTAGGGGGATCTGTGGATGGCACTGTAGGGGGATCTGTGGATGGCACTGTAGGGGGATCTGTGGATGGCACTGTAGGGGGATCTGTGGATGGCACTGTAGGGGGATCTGTGGATGGCACTGTAGGGGGATCTGTGGATGGCACTGTAGGGGGATCTGTGGATGGCACTGTAGGGGGATCTGTGGATGGCACTGTAGGGGGATCTGTGGATGGCACTGTAGGGGGATCTGTGGATGGCACTGTAGGGGGATCTGTGGATGGCACTGTAGGGGGATCTGTGGATGGCACTGTTTATGGGGGATCTGTGGATGGCACTGTTTAGGGGGGAGATCTGTGAATGGCTCCCTGTATTTAATGCAGAGTGTGTGTGTGTATATAATGCACACACTCTGCATTAAATACAGGGAGTCACCCTCTTGCAGATGTGTGTATATAATGTAGAGTGTGTGCATTATATACACATACACTCTGCATTATAGCTGCATTTCCCACCCTAGTCTTATACTCGAGTCAATAATTTTTCCCATTTTTTTTGGGTAAAATTAGGGGCTCGGCTTATACTCGGGTCGGCTTATACTCGAGTATATACGGTAATTACTTTACATTCCCCATATGTCTACTTCATGTTTGAATGATTTAGAAAATTGCATTTTATTTTCTGGGGACGTTTTGAAGGCTTAGAAGTTTAGAAGCAAATCTTAAAATTTTTAAGAACATTTCCAAACCCCAATTCTTTCATGACCAGTTCAGTTATGAAGTCACTTTCTGGGGCTTACATATTAGAAACCACCCATAAATCACCCCATTTTAGAAACTACACTCCTCAAGCTATTCAAAACTGATTTTACAAACTGTGTTAACCCTTTAGGTGCCCCACGAGAATTAAATGAAAATGGGAATGAAATTTCAAAATTTCACTTTTTTTAGCAGATTTTACATTTTAATCTATTTTTTCTTCAACACATTAAGGGTTAACAGCCAAACCAAACTCAAAATCTATTACCCTGAATCTGGAGTTTACAGAAATACCCCATGTGTGCTCAAAAACCGAAGTATGGGCGCACAGCAGGCTTCAGAGTGGATGGAGCACCATATGACTTTTGGAGAGCGGATTTAGCTGGAATGGTAATTGGGAGCTATGTCACATATGAAGACACCCTGAGGTGGCCCTACAATGGAAACCCCCAAAACGTGACCCCATTCTGGAAACTACACCCCTCAAGGAATATTTCAAGGTGTGTAGTGAGCACTTTGACCCATCGGGCGTTTCACAGAATTAGGAAACGCTTGGCTGTGAAAATGAAAAATTAAAATTTTTTGCAGAAAAAGTGGCTTTACACCCACATTTTTCACTTTCACAAGGGGTAACAGGACAAAGTGCACCCCACATTTTGTTACCCATTTCCCCCTGAATACGCCAACACCCAATATGTGCTCAAAAAATGATGTATAGGTGCATGTCAGTCAGGGTCCAAAAGGGAAGTTGCGCCATAGGGCTTTTTGAGGACAGATTTTGCAAGATTTGCTTTTGTAAGCTATGTCGCATATAAAGACACCCTGAGGTACCCCTAGAGTGGAAACCCCCAAAAAGAGACCCAATTCTAGAAACTACACCCCTCAAGGAATATTTCAAGATGTGTAGAGATAACTTTGTCCTCAAAGGTAAATCATGGAATTGGCTGTGAAAATGAAAAATTTTAATTTTTTTCCAGAAGAATTGACTTTAGGCCAAAATGTTTCACTTTCAAAAGGGGGAACTGGAGAAAATGTACCCCCTAATTTATTGCGCATTTTCTTCTGATTACAGCAATACCCCATATGTGCTTGTATACTGCTATATGGGCGTACCACAGGGGTCAGAAGGAAAGTAGCACCAAATGGCTTCTGGAAGGCAGATTTCAGAAAAATTCACAGGCGCCATCTTGCAATTGAACACACCCTGAGGTACCCCTAGAGTGGAAAACCCCAAAAAGTGACCCCATTCTGGAAACTACACCCCTCAAGGAATATTTTAAGGTGTGTAGTGAGCATATTGACCCATCAGGCGTTTCACAGAATTAGGAAACGCTTGGCTGTGAAAATAAAAAATGTCAATTTTTCCAGAACAAGTTTTTTTACACCCACATTTTTCACTTTCACAAGGGTTAACAGGACAAAATGCAACCCAAATTTTGTTACCCATTTCCCCCCCCGAATACGCCAACACCCCATATGTGCTCAAAAAATGATGTATGACCGCACGGCAGACTTCAGAGTGGAAGGAGCACCATATGGCTGTTAGGAGGGAGGATTTAGCTAGAATGGTAATTGGGAGCTATGTCGCATATGAAGACACCCTGAGGTGGCCCTACAGTGGAAACCCCCAAAAAGTGACCCCATTCCGGAAACTACACCCCTCAAGGAATATTTCAAGGTGTGTAGTGAGAATTTTGACCCATCAGGCATTTCACAGAATTAGGAAACGCTTGGCTGTGAAAATAAAAAATGAAAAATTTTTTCCAGAAAAAGTTGCTTTACACCCACATTTTCACTTTCACAAGGTGTAACAGGACAAAATGCACCCTACATTTTATTACCCATTTACGCCAACACCCCATATGTGCTCAAGAAATTATAGCCTGCTGTATTGGAGCACAGCAGGCCTCTACAGGCAAAGTGCAAAATATGGTTTTTGCAGGCCTGAATTGCCAGACATGGATTTTAGCTGCCATGTCACATTAAAATTGTCCCAAGAAATGAAAAACCCCAAGAAGTGACCCCATTTTGGAAACCGCACCCCCGTACGAACATTTTAAGTGGTGGAAAGGGTACTTTTTACCAAACAGGTGTCTCACAGAAAAGAATATATAGTGGCTGTTGGAAAGTGGATATTGAAGCGTGGTGGATTAAATCAGATATAAAGTGGAAATATTCCAGGGAGCATAAAAATTTATATTCCATGGAAGAATGGTAGATTCTGAAGCAGTCATGCATGCACAGGCCAGGTTTTTCAGGGCAGGTTTTGCATTGGTAAATGGTGTCTTTCCTTATCCCTCTTTTGTGACACACCCTTCCTTGCTGTCTGGGGGACTTGACCTGGAAAATGTTGCCCCGGTACAACTCTGGCACCATGACTTCCTGAAGTACTGGGACCCCCCCGGCCTGGGTTTGAAAAATTAGGGCCTTGATTACCAACTCTTGGAACTGAAGGAAAGTTCCTCTCAAGATTGAAATAAAATGTACGCATTGCACATTGCCTTCGAAACACAGAATGTGTTGGCAGATAAGATAGGATAAGAACCATTTGGCCCATCTAGTCTGCCCAATATACTGAATACTATGAATAGCCCTTGGCCCTATCTTATATGAAGGATGGCCTTATGCCTATTCACATGCATGCTTAAAGGGTTTCTGTCACCCCACAAAACTCTTTTTTTTTTTTTTTGGATAGTTAGATTCCTCATAGCGCGATATAGGAGAATATAATAGTCTTACTTACTTTCATGCGGCCGATTCTTTATAAAACGAAGTTTTATAATATGTAAATGAGGGCTCTACCAGCAAGTAGGGCGTCTACTTGCTGGTAGCCGCAGCAGAAAACCGCCCCTCGCCGTGTTGATTGACAGGGCCAGCCGTGATCTCCTCCTCCGGCCGGCCCTGTCAGTATTTCAAAAATCGCGCGCCTCTGGTCATTCGGCGCAGGCGCTCTGAGATGAGGAGGCTCGTCTCCTCAGCACTCCCTCGGCGCAGGCGCACTGAGGGAGTGCTGAGGAGACGAGCCTCCTCATCTCAGAGCGCCTGCGCCGAATGACCAGAGGCGCGCGATTTTTGAATTGCTGACAGGGCCGGCCGGAGGAGGAGATCACGGCTGGCCCTGTCAATCAACACGGCGGGGGGGCGGTTTTCTGCTGCGGCTACCAGCAAGTAGACGCCCTACTTGCTGGTAGAGCCCTCATTTACATATTATAAAACTTCGTTTTATAAAGAATCGGCCGCATGAAAGTAAGTAAGACTATTATATTCCCCTATATCGCGCTATGAGGAATCTAACTATCCAAAAAAAAAAAGAGTTTTGTGGGGTGACAGAAACCCTTTAAACTCCACTGTATTTGCAGCTATCATTTCTGCAGGAAGGCTATTCCATGCATCCACTACACTCTCAGTAAAGTAATACTTCCTGATATTACCGTATTTTCCGGCGTATAAGACGACTTTCTAACACAAATTCTTTTAAAAAGTCGGGGGTCGTCCTATACGCCGGGTATACTCAGATCCGATGGTATATTCTAACCCCCAGGCGTTCCCATGGTGACAGGGACGCTTGCCTGGGGGTTAGAATATACAGGGACCCGCGGCTCAGAGGAGTATACATTTATTAACTGTAATCCGTAACTTTAACTTTAAATCAGCGCTCATCTCTTTACTAGGGTACCTTACTCTCAGCTCCGGTAACGAGCAGTGCGGGCGGCGCTCACTCACTAGGCGGCGCAGGCGTGTGACGTCGGTGAGTGAGCGCCGCCCGCACTGCCTGTTATCGGAGCTGAGAGTAAGGTAGCCTAGTAAAAAGATGAGCGCTGATTTAAAGTTAGTTACGGATTACAGTTAATAAATGTATACTCCTCTGAGCGGCGGGGAGGGGGATCTGTGGATGGCACATGGGAGGGGGATCTGTGGATGGCACATGGGGAGGGGGATCTGTGGATGGCACTGTTATGGGGATCTGTGGATGACACTGTCATGGGGTGGATCTGTGAATGACACATTTAGCATAAGATGCTATATAGTGTCATCCACAGATCCCCCTCCCCATAACAGTGCCATCCACAGATCCCCCTCCCCATAACAGTGCCATCCACAGATCCCCCTCCCCATAACAGTGCCATCCACAGATCCCCCTCCTCATAACAGTGTCATCCACAGATCCCAGTCAGTTCCCTGGACTGGAGAAGATCGTCTTGAGGACAGGGAGGGCTGGGCATTCTGGGGTAGTCTTATACGGCGAATATAGCCCAAACCCTATATTTTTTTATGGAAATGTTGGGGGTCGTCTTATACGCCCAGTCGTCTTATACGCCGGAATATACGGTACTTTTAAACCTTTGCCCCTCTAATTTAAAACTGTCCTCTTGTAGCAGTTTTTCTTCTTTTAAATATTCTCTCCTCTTTTACCTTGTTGATTCACTTTATGTATTTAAAAGTTTCTATCATATCCCCTCTGTCTCGTCTTTCTTCCAAGCTATACCTGTTAAGGTCCTTTAATCTTTCCTGGTAAGTTTTATCCTGCATCCCATGTGCCAGTTTAGTAGCTCTTCTCTGAACTCTCTCCAAAGTATCAATATCCTTCTGGAGATATGGTCTCCAGTACTGCGCACAATACTCCAAATTAGGTCTCACTAGTGCTCTGTAGAGCGGCATGAGCACCTCCATCTTTCTACTGTTAATGCCTCTCCTTATACACCCAAGCATTCTGCTAGCATTTCCTGCTGCTCGATGACATTGTCTGCCTACCTTTTAAGTCTTCTGAAATAATGACCCCTAAATCCTTTCCTCAGATACTGAGGTTAGGACTGTATCACTGATTTTATATTCTGCTCTTGGGTTTTTACGCCCCAGGTGCATTATCTTGTACTTATCAACATAAAATTTTAGTTGCCAGATTTTTGACCATTCCTCTAGTTTTCCTAAATCCTCTTCCATTTGGTGTATCCCTCAAGGAATATCAACCCTGTTACAAATCTTTGTGTCATCAGCAAAAAGACACACCTTACCATCGAGGCCTTCTGCAATTTCGCTGATAAAGATATTAAACAATATGGGTCCCAGAACAGATCCCTGAGGTACCCCACTGGTAACAAGACCATGGTCTGAATATACTCCATTGACTACAACCCTCTGTTGTCTGTCCCTCAGCCACTGCCTAATCCATTCAACAATATGGGAGTCCAAGCACAAATACTGTAATTTATTGATAAGCCTTATATGTGGGACAGTATCAAAAGCCTTACAAAAGTCTAGATAAGCTATGTCTACTGCACCTCCGACATCTATTATTTTAGTCACCCAATCAAAAAAATCAATAAGATTAGTTTGACATGATCTCCCTAAAGTAAATCCATGCTGTTTTTTATCTTTAAATCCATGGTATTTTAGATGTTCCACAATCCTCTCCTTAAGTATGGTTTCCATAAATTTCCCCACTATTGATGTCAGGCTTACTGGCCTATAGTTGCCCGATTCCTCCCTACTACCTTTCTTGTGAATGGGCACAACATTTGCTAATTTCCACTCTTTTGGGACGACTCCTGTTACCAGTGATTGGTTAAATAAATCTGTTAATGGTTTTGCTAGTTCACCGCTAAGCTCTTTTAATAGCTTTGGGTGTATCCCATCAGGCCCCTGTGACTTATTTGTATAAATTTTAGACAGCTGACTTAGAACCTCTTCCTCTGTAAAGACACATGCTTCAAAATATTCATTAGTCTTCCTTCCTAACTGAGGTCCTTTTCCTTCATTTTCCTTTGTAAAAACTGAACAGAAGTATTCATTGAGGCAGTCAGCTAGTTCTTTATCTTCTTCCATATACCTTCCTTCTTTTGTTTTTAATTTGGTAATTCCTTGTTTTAGTTTCCTTTTTTCATTTTTGTATCTGAAGAATGTCTTATCGCCTTTTTTCACTGACTGAGCTAATTTCTCTTCTACCTGTGCTTTAGAAGCTCTTATAACTTGTTTGGTCTCTCTCTGCCTAATCTTATAAATTAGCCTGTCACCCTCGTTTTTTTTAGTTTTTTTTTCATAATTACTAAATGCTATCTTTTTGTTTTTAATGATTTTGCCCACTTTTGCTGAGTACCACAATGGTCTCTTCCTTTTTTTGCTTTTACTGACAAGCCTAATGCAATTATGTGTTGCCTTCAATAGTGCCACTTTTAAGTAGTCCCATTTCTCCTGGACTCCATTGAAACTGTTCCAATCTGATAGGGACTCGCATACCACTAATCTAATTTTAGAAAAGTCAGTTTTAAAACTTTTGTTTTTTTTGTGGTGCGACTCAGTCACTGTACTTATAGTAAACCACACTGACTGATCACTAGATCCAAGCTTTCCCCTACAGTAATATCAGATGCCAAATTCCCATTTGTGAATACTAAATCTAAAATGGCCTCCTTCCGGGTTGGCTCCTCCACTACTTGCTGTAGAGATAATCCCAGTAGGGAATTTAGAATATCTGTACTCCTGGCAGAACTAGCTATTTTGGTTTTCCAGTTTACATCAGGAAGATTGAAGTCTCCCATAATGATAACTTCCCCCTTCAATGTCATTTTATCTATTTCCTCAACTAGTAGATCATCTAATTATTTGACTTGGCTAGGTGGTCTATATATCACACCTACACGAGTTACCTTATGATTATCAAGCTGCAACGTAACCCAAACTGACTCTAAATTGGTCTCGCTAACTTTTATTAAATAGAACTCTATATATATATTTATATAAAATCCTAACTACCAGTCCTTTTTATAACAAAAAAAAAAAGAGAAAAATTGGCAAAAAATCTGCAGAAACAATCCGCAGGTGCTGATCAGGTAGGTACGCACTGAAAAGCACTTGGCGGTCACAGCTCGCAAGCAGAAAAAGTGATGCAGAGCTGGAAAATGGTAAAAAAAAAAAAAAAAATACCAAAAAAAGTGCACGGACCAAATGGCGTTCCAGATGTTCTTATTTCTTCTTTTCAGCAGCAAAGGGGTTAAATTCGCAGTGGTGGTACACCACAAGTCCCAGCAAGCAACAGCAACACAGAAAGGCACAAAACCTCTCTGCAAGCAGTCACCAGCTAGAATGGCTGCATGCAGGGAAGTTCTGCCTCTTCCTGTGCAGCTATAGCGCTGCCATTGGCTAGAGCGTTGTTCCAGCCAATCGCAGCACTGGCAGGGGACCCAAAACACTGGTGTCCCCTGCCTGACCTTGGAGAAGACAGGTGCTGACCAGTTCAGCACCGGCCACTGACCTCCTCCCGACCCTCCCTGCAGCTGCTGACAGCTTACTGCGCTGCGATGTGACAGACACATTGATCGGCCAATTGCACCGCTTGGAGCTGCAAGGGGGTGGATCGGCACCATGCTGCTCTTTCCCGGCATGGCTGCCTGCTGGTAAGAGCAGCAATGGTGCCGCGATTCCACCCCGATCTTCCCCCAGAGCCCTGCAGACATCATGAAGTACATGTATGTCATGGGTCTTTAAGTCCCGTCAAGATATGATGTACATGTACGTCATGGGTCCTTAAGGGGTTAATATTGCATATGATATAGTGGGGAGCTGGAAAAAAAATTCCAAATGGGGTGGAATTAGAAAAAAAATGCAATTCTGCCACAGTTTTGTTTTTTTACAGCATTCCCTATACGGTAAAATTGACCTGTTACCTTCATTCTCCAGGTCAGTACGATTACAACAATACCACACTTACATATAGTTTTTCTTGCGTTTTAATCTGAAAAAATAAAATTAAAACTTTTCATCGCCATATTCTGAGCCCTATAACTTTTTGTAGTTATTTGTACAGAGCTGTATAAGAGCTCATTTTTTGTGGGGCAATCTGTACTTTTCAGTGATACCATTTTGAAGTGTGACATTTTGATCACTTTTTAATTAAATTTTTTGGGGGGTGTAGTGACAAAAAATGATGAATTAGCAATTTATTTTATAATATTAGATTTTAATTTTTTTTGTATATTTTTATTGGTGGTCGCCAAGGATTTAAAATCCATGGTAATCCAGAAAACCAATTTAACACTCTGAGATAGAGATGGATGGCCCCTATGTTTCAATTATGAAACATTGTAGACCCTGCTTGTACCATCGGAATGTTTATTGCACTTACAAAATATCCATAAAAAAGTTAATATTGGGGCAAGAAGCTGCCAGGCGAACTCATTGGGCATGGATACACATGGACTCATGTTCCTGCATTGTTTTATTGTGATATGCCCTTTTTAATGGGATTTTGTGAGTACAATAAATCTTTCTACTTGAGAAATGGAGTCTGCTGTGTTCTAGCAAGTTGCAGATTTCAAAGGTAACCTGTGTTTAAAGAGTTCAACCTGTTCAGTTGGCCATAAGGATCACTTAGCGGAGAACCATTATTTCTAACACCCTGATGAGTTAGGCCTCATGCACACAAATGTATTTTGTTTCCGTGTCCGTTCCGTTTTTTGTTTTTTTTTGCTGATAGGATGCAAACCCATTCATTTCAATGGGTCCGCAAAGAATGCGGACAGCACACCGTGTGCTATCCGTATCTGTATGTCCATTCCGTAGCCCTGCAAAAAAATTATAACGTATCCTATTCCTGTCCGTTTTAGGCATTGTTACAATGGATCCGCCCAAAAAAAAGATGGGATACGGATGTATGATTTATTTATATATTTTTTGCGGATCCTAAATTTGCGTATCGCAAAACAGATACGTAGAGTTAAGTTTTCTGACTGCGCTGAATGTTACTTTATTGTATATTTAGAATACAGCCATATAGTCTCTGCTCCTCTGCACTCCCTGTGTATAGAGAGATTTCCCACTAGATCAGTGCCTTTAGGGGAGACTATCTCTGCACATGTCATTTATAAAATCCTATATGCCATGTATAAAGTCAGAAGCACATCAAGGTGCACTAAAGGGCTGTACGGGAATTTGTCAGCCAGATTTTAGACCATTATGTACGGTAATCTTTGACTAGTACTACAGATAAAGAGCCCAGATCACCATTTTTTATTTTCCTCCTGGCCCCCCCTTCTCCCGCTGTCAGCACTCAAAGCTGTACTGAAATATATATTATCAGGAGTGGTGTGCATGAGTGGATTGTGTATTTCATTGCAGCTTTGAGTGCTGACAGTGGGGGAATGGGAGGCAGTAGGAAAAATAAAAATAGTGATCTGAAGTACTATGCATGGATTACTATAGATAATAGTCCAAAATCACAGTCACAGACTCCCTTTAATTACATACCAAATATTTTGCAGGAAAAAATGTAGCTTGTAAAACAAAGCCTTCTTCCCTGCTGATGTATAGTTTGCTGCAGAGCTTTGTGTTCTATAAAGATGGCTTATGGAGTCTCAATTTGATTGATATGCCATATATTACATGCTACTGATCAGTACCTCAAGCGCTAATGAATGTTGTGAACTTGATGTCTGATGACTTTCTGCATCACAGCTGACTATGGAACAGCTTTCAGGGCCTTGTTTTGACAGTTTTCTTTTGCAACACATTGGTAACATCCAATCTGTTGTTGTTTTTGGGAAAACTAAGACGACCAGTAACTGAATACATGTATTTCTAGAATGTACTGAAGAAAAGGGATCAAGTACAAGCGGAGTATGAAGCCAAGCTGGAAGCTACAGCCTTGAAAAGAGAAGAGAGAACAGGAGTGAGTTTCCGTGTTTCATTTCCATTTATCACTAGCTCTTTGTCTTGAATGTCTAAGTGATTGCACTTTTTATTTCTTCTATGACTCAGTGTTTACCAGTGGTAGATTACTGCTATCTGGATGCTTTTATATTATGTTTGGAAATTCTGAATTAGGGAGGCTGTTTATATGTTTTAGAATTGTGCTCTTTTAAGCAAAACTATTCTAATAATAAGCAGTCAGAATGAAATGAGTTGACTCACAAACACCACTTGCCACCTACCACAGCATAGAGAAGTATGTGACTCTTGGAACCCGCACCGATCAGGGGAATCGGGGTCTTTGGGTACCCTGTGTCACTGGAGTGGTGGTGGACCACAGCTATCAGACTCTGCCATCTCCATCAGTCCCTTTAGAAGTAAATGGAGCGGTGGTCCTGTATACATTTGGACCACCTCTCCTGGACATTGCATATCCAGTGTTTGGCCTTCCAGGTATCATACATTTACCCCCTATCCTAGGCAAGAGCATATAAGTCACTGCTATAAATTTTTGCATGTCCCTTTTTCAGAAATCCCAGTGCCACCATAATATTGATTGCAGCCACCGTTAAATATTTACAGCTTTTGCGCCATAGTAAGACTGTTCATACCTGCAGAGTGGCAGTTTTCCTGCTACTTTTGTTGAAGCCACATAGAGAACAGCCTGGTAAACTGACAGGAAGATTTTTAGGTCTCCATCCTAAGGTCTACCGGTTATGTGCAGTCTTCTTTTGGCCACCGTAGGCCTAAATATTTAAAGGAGTTATCCAAGACTATAAAATGCTCCCCCATATGCCGGGCCCCCTCACAATGAATATACTTACCTGGCTCTCCGCTCACTGTGCCGCTCCTGGTCCCCGCACCGCCGCTGCTGCTTCTCCGCATGTGCAGATGAAAACATCTGGGGGGGGGGGGGGAGCCAATGGCAGACAGGGGGGGGGGGGGGGGGAGCCTCCCTATTGTCACCCCTGATGCTAGGGAGGCTCGTTCCCGTACCCACCGGCCCCCCGTGACACCGGATTTTTTTCATCTGTCCACGGGAAGAAGCAGCAGCGGCGGTGTGGGGGACCAGGAGCGGCGTGGGGAGTCAAGTAAGTATATTCATTGTGAGGGGTCCCGCATATGGGGGAGCATTTAATAGTGTTGGATAACCCCTTTAATATTAGAAACCTACATGTTATTTCTGTCTTTTAATGATTCCATTTTTTTACCCTACTTCTGATGTCAGGTGCCAACAGAGGTAGAGAAGTGCCAGGACAAGATGGAATGCTTCAATGCAGATTTGAAGGCCGACATGGAGAGGTGGCAAAATAACAAGAGACAAGATTTTCGCCAGCTGCTCATGGGAATGGCTGACAAGAATATCCAGTACTATGAGAAGGTAAAACAACAAGCTCCCGAACCATAATCTGCTGATTACATATGAGATCATCCCTGCAATAAGTCAGCAGTTGTCTGGCAATATGAATATTCAGATTCTGCTAGCATCCCAGATATTTGCAGTTGCATGCTCGTGCAAAGTGGGTATCTGTGGTGGGGAATGATCACTAGAGATTAGACTTCTCCAAGAGCAAATTATCGTAAAGGTTTCCCCACAGTAATGTTGGGAACTGCTATAATAGAGATTTATTTTTTAAAGTGAATCTGTCACTAGCATATTAGCAAAAAAAAAAATTTATTAATCCATGTGTAATAAAGTGTAATAAAGTACCAACTCCTGCGCGATGATAAGACGACTGAGGGCAACAGCGTCACTGGGCATCCGCCGATCCCAGTGACGTGTTCGCTGTTTCCTCAGCCAGCCGGGATCGGCGCATGCCCAGTGACGCTGTTGAAGCTGTTGCCCTCAGTCTTCTTATCGCGCAGGCAATCGCCGGCACTGCGCCTGCGTGGGATTTCGGATGCGGGCAAGAGGAGGATCGGGGGTGTTTGCCGCAGAGCGTGGCGCTGGGCGGGGGGGGAGCACTTAGCCTCGCCTCTGGGAGGCGATTTAGGCGATCTTGGAGGAGTTCTTAGTTTTCAAATTTAGGCGGGCATGGCACTTCAGAGGGGCGTTCCTGGGCACCGTGGACAAAGAATAACGCCCCTCTGGGCTCCTTACAGCTTCATTTGAATATCATAAAAAGCGTTTTTTTGAAGAAATGACAAGACACAGAATAAAAAGAACAAGACATATGGAAATAAGGTACTTTATTACACATGGATTCATTAAAACATTTTTTTGCTAATATGCTAGTGACAGATTCCCTTTAAACCTGCGGAGCACTCTACAGTATCTTATTTTTGTACTTTGGCGTTTTATGTCTCTGTCTTAGCATACATATTATTTATATTCTTTCAACCCTTCTAAGACCAAGGCCATTCGAAGACTGAATGTCCACAGCAATGTTTAAACTTTTGGAATGCTACATAATCCACTGTGTATAACGGTACCAACTATGTGTACTGTGCCCCACCTAATGTACATCGGTGCTGTAATACCCAAGAAACGTCTGTGTCTTTTTCTGGTGTGCACCTTGCCTTTAGGTGGTCGTGAGATATGTTGGTGGTTATGTAAATGCGTATCTGTATGCTAGGGAGACAAAAACGAATGAATTAATGATTTGTTTGAATTTGATATAACATGCAGTATCTTCTGTGGTGTTGACACATGATGCCCATGGAAAATATATTTTTTACAGAAAATTGTTTGGGTGGGTTGGTGGTGGTTTCAGATTTATTTATTTTTGCCACTGGCCATTAGATCACCATTAGCAGTGATCCGTATATAGAGGGTTTCTGGGAGAGCACAGGTCATGTCCTCCAGCATGTGTTTGTATTTTGTGCTGGGGAGCTCACTTCAGGACTATCAGGCTAACACAATGCCCACCCATCCTTTTTTTAATGGCATAGCACTATGCCGCGTTATTTGCCTTTTAAAAGGATCAGATTCATTTACGTTGCTATAGCACATATAGCTGGATTGATCACATGAAAGGGTTAATGGGGATCACTTCAAAAGTTTCCCTTTTGATTAAAGACTAGCTCTTGTATCTGTTAAAAGTTTACACATCATGTATAATGACTGTAATGGTGGAAACGTCCATCCAGTTGTATCAGTTTTTTTATAGTACCGATCATTTGTCTCTGGCTTGTACTTGCAGATTAAATGTGATTGTTTAATGTTCTTTCTTTTTTATTTTAACACTTTTTTAACTAATTTTCTCCCCATTAGTGCCTTACAGCATGGGAGTCTATTATACCTCTGCTGCAAGACAAACCAGAGCCCAAGTGAAGAAGCTGGAAGAAACTGGAGACCGTCTTGCACTAAGCTTGAGTCTACTAAATCTCACACTGTACAAATCTGTGATGTGGGACTAATAAGCTAAAGACGTTTTACTTAAATTTATGTTACAGTGCAAAAACAACAACTTTTTCTCATTTTCATTTCCTCCCCTATTTCTATGATTATAATGTGTATAGAGTTCTCTCATGGAATATTTCAACAGCAGCTGGTTTAACTAGGCCGAGAAGAGGCTTGAACTCATCTTCTGAATCGAGGGTCAACCACTTCAATCTGAAGGAGCTTTTCCATTTCCTTAACACTAAGTGAAAACTAAATTAACAGTTGAGAACGTGCTGAGTGCAATTAAAATGTCACCATAAAGCTGGATTCACACATGTTTTTGCCATGTTTTGTAAAAAAAATTTTTTTGGGGGGGGATCAAAATCACTGCGACCAGATGTTACTTTGAAATCTATAGCAAATTATCAGAATGTCTACATGCTCACTGTTTTGTGGCATGCTCTGTGTATAATTTTTTTTTTCTTTTTTTGCTGTGTCCCATAGGCTTCTCTATAGGATGTCAGAAAAATGTTAGCCACAAAAAAACAAGCATTTATAAACACCGAAAAGATGTGTGTGTGAAGGAGGCAGAACACAGCTTACCGTAATTTTTTAACCTACCTTGAAGAGAGCCGTTTTTACTGAAAATTTTGTGTATAGTCCTTCTCCTTCCTGTTCGCATGAGCTGTAATGGTGGCATGAAGTAGTTCTTCTTCAATGTTATTTTTTTACTTCCCCAGAGATCGATGTCGTAAAAACCGCTAAATGTTGTATCTCTGCCCATCTCAGCCAGGTTATTGAGGGGAAATTAAGTTTACATTGGGGCCTTAATTAAAGTGCATCAAAGGGAACAACTGATTGAGACTTTTTGTTAATGTTTTTGAAGTCTGTGCAGAAGCAGAAATGAAATATGTTTATGACTTTTTTATATAATAAAATATATTTGAAAGCTTGTTTGCATTAGTGTTTTATTAGATTTTAATTTTACAGTCGAACACTGAAGGATGAAATCTATCACACGAACCAGCAAAATGAACTTATGAACAATTGTTAAAAAGTTTGTCAGAGTTGAAACTTTTTTGGAGGGGCAAACTGCAGGGAGGATGATAAAAAAAGAGAAAATGTAAATGCTCCTTCCTGTGTCTCAACTCCATCCTCTCAGCTGTGGTGTATTGCGGCTGAAATGGTGACATCCTGTATACTGCTGCAGCCAATCGCTGGGCTCAGTGGTCTCATGTAGTGCATGGCTGAGGCCAGTGAGTGGATGAAGCAGTGTGTGGAACGTTACTGCTGCAGCCAAAAAAACATTTCATGGCTGCAACCCAGCTCAGAAGGCAGTGGCGCTGGATTAAATGGGAGCTTGGAAAGGTATTTTTATCAGTGTCATTGCAGTTTTCCCCCAAGAAGAAAATCACAGAAGTTTCCCCCAAGTAGTTTCAACTTGGAAAATCTCTTTATCACATTGATCCCCCTATAAAATTTTCCACGGCAAAAAGGAGGCATAATAATCATTTTCTTTCTTATAAAAATATCAAAACAGCTTCATCAGGGATAATAATTCACAATATAAAATCACATAAATACCCCTGGACAAGAACCCCCATAAAGATGTAATAACTACCAAAAGATGGCAATAATAGATATCTAAAGGATAGTAAACAAAGCTCATACAGATAGTATGAGCTTCATTTACTATACATTACGATCTGTATGACCTTCATTTACTCTATTATTCCTATCTTTTGGTACATGTTATTACATATTTATGGGGTTCTTGTCCAGGGGCATTTTGTCTTTGGTACAGTTTAGAATAGTTATTTTATCATTAGTTTTGGTGTTATTCCTTTAATATTCTGTTTTTAATATAGTGAATTATTCTTATCCTTAAAACCTTTTTGATATTTTTATAGTAAATAAAAGGTTTTTTTAGCCTCTTTTTCCCAATGGGAATTTTTGGAGGTAATCTTAATGGTTAGAGGAGGCTATTTATATTTTGTGTTTTTCAAGACATTAGTCTGTATTTGGATTAGTTTAAGTATAAAAGTTCCAATATTCAAAATCCCTAAAATCCACATCGGGACAGAATGGTTCTTACAGAATGATCTTTACATGGTAAAGAGTAACAGTGTATAAGTAAAGTAAGTAAAGTTGATCCAGAGGAAGGCAAAAAACCCCATGAGGTAGAAGCCAATTTTTATCATTTTAAGGGAAAAATGTTCTCCCACACTCCAATAAGGCAATCAGAATAACTCCCCTGATGAACAACCCTTCTCCAGAAATCTATTAGCTATAACCTGTAATATTACAATTCATCCAGGCCCCTCTTGAACGCTTAATTTTAGGGAATTCACCATCACCACCTTCTCAGGCAAAGTTCCATAGTCTCACTGCTCTTACCGTAAAGAATCCTCTATATTTGTGTATACACCTTCTTTCTACAGATGCAGAGGATGTCCCCTTGCCACAGTCCTGGGGATAAATAGATGATGGGATAGATCTCTGTACTGACCCCTGATATATTTATACATAGTTATTAGATCTCTCCTCAGTCGTCTTTTTTTCTAAAGGGAATAACCCTAATTTTGTTCTTTCTGGGTACTGTAGTCCACCCATTCCAGTTATTACTTTAGTTGCCCTCCTCTGAACCCTCTTCAGCTCTTCTATGTCTGCCTTGTTCACAGGAGCCCAGAACTGTACACAGTACTCCATGTGTGGTCTGACCAGTGATTTGTATAGTGGTAGGACTATGTTCTCATCACGGGCATCTATGCCCCTTTTGATGCACCCCATAATCTAATTGACCTGGACAGCCTCTGCCTGACACTGGTTGCTACAGTTAAAGAAGCACTCCCACATAATTTTTTTGACTCACCTGTTATAAAGGAACTTGATGTAAACTAGTGAAGGTAATCTTCTTTCCAGCTACAGTATTTCAGTTATAATCTCCCTTCTGATCCTTAGCTATGTCATGTGACTGACACATTGACTTTCCAAGTAACACAGCATCTTATGTGTGGATAGGAAGCAAATTTCTCTATGTATTCTTATGGGAGCCTCAATGTCTGTCTTCTAGGAAAGAACCAAGAAGTAACCGACTTCATTTCCTGTATCAGTTGGAGATCAGTGTTGGTCACATGACACGGATCCGCAAAACACATACGGACGTCTGAATGGAGCCTTACAGGGGGGTGATCATTGACAGGGGGGTGATCACCCCATATAGACTCCCTGATCACCCCCCTGTCATTGATCACCCCCCTGTAAGGCTCCATTCAGACGTCCGTATGTTTTTTGCGGATCCGCAAAACACGAACACCGCGGATCCGCAAAACACGTACATCGACAATGTGCTTTCCGCATTTTGCGCATCCGCACATTGCCAGAACTATATAGAAAATGCCTTTTCTTGTCCGCAATTGCGGACAAGAATAGGACATGTTCTATAGGCTCTACAAAAAACGCAGTGTTCGCCCGATCAGGCCTGATCTTGTGCGCACACTTGCGTTCAGTCCACCCCACCGCAGTGACAGAATTTCTTTTTTTTCTGATCACTGCAAAAACATCGTAAAATCGCTGCGGCGCTATAAAAAGATCACTTTTGAGGGGCATGGCGAGTTCATAGAAGATTTTTATTTATTTTTTTGTCACAAGTTAGCGGAAGTTATTATTATTATTTTTTTTTTTTTCTTACAAAGTCTCATAATCCACAAACTTGTGACAAAAAATAAAATCTCACATGAACTCACCATACCCCTCACGGAATCCAAATGCGTAAAAATTTTTAGACATTTATATTCCAGACTTCTTCTCACGCTTTAGGGCCCCTAAAATGCCAGGGCAGTATAAATACCCCACATGTGACCCCATTTTGGAAAGACACCCCAAGGTATTTCGTGAGGGGCATGGCTTGTTCATGTAAAATTTTATTTTTTGTCACAAGTTAGCGGAAAGGGAGACTTTGTGAGAAAAAAAAATCAATTTCCGCTAACTTGTGGCAAAAAAAAAAAATTCTATGAACTCGCCATGCCCTTCACGGAATACCTTGTGGTGTCTTCTTTCCAAAATGGGGTCACGTGGGGTATTTATACTGCCCTGGCATTTTAGGGGCCCTAAAGCGTGAGAAGAAGTCTGGAATCCAAATGCCTAAAAATGCCCTCCTAAGGCCTCATGTACACGACCGTTTTTTTTTGCGGTCCTTAAAAAAGGGTTCCGTGATCCGTGTCAGTTTTTTCTTCCGTGGGTCTTCCTTGATTTTTGGAGGATCCACGGACATGAAGGAAAGTAAAAAAAAATGTCGTTTGGTGTCCGCCTGGCCGTGCGGACCCAAACGGATCCGTCCTGACTTACAATGCAAGTCAATGGGGACGGATCCGTTTGACGTTGACACAATATGGTGCAATTGCAAACTGATCCGTCCCCCATTGACTTTCAATGTAAAGTCAGGAGTCCCTATTATACCATCGGATCGAAGTTTTCTCCAATCCCATGGTATATTTTAACTTGAAGCGTCCCCATCACCATGGGAACGCCTCTGTTAGAATATACCATCGGATTTGAGTTAGATCGTGAAACTCAGATCCGACAGTATATTCTAACACAGAGGCGTTCCCATAGTGATGGGGACGCTTCAAGTTAGAATATACTGAGAACTGTGTAATAACTGCCCCCCTGCTGCCTGGCAGCACCCGATCTCTTACAGGGGGCTGTGATCTGCATAATTAACCCCTTAGGTGCCGCACCTGAGGGGTTAATTGTGCGTATCATAGCCCCCTGTAAGAGATCGGGTGCTGCCAGGCAGCAGGGGGGCAGTTATTACACAGTTCTCAGTATATTCTAACTTGAAGCGTCCCCATCACTATGGGAACGCCTCTGTGTTAGAATAGCAGACCCCCTCCCTCCCCAGTATTATATTCATTGGTGGCCAGTGCGGCCTCCCCTCTCCCCCCCCCAATTAAAATCACCTCTCCCATCATTGGTGGCCAGTGCGGCCTCCCCTCCCCCCCCCTAATTAAAATCACCTTCCCCCATCATTGGTGGAAGCGGAGAGTTCCGATCGGAGTCCCAGTTTAATCGCTGGGGCTCCGATCGGTTACCATGGCAGCCAAGACGCTACTGCAGTCCTGGCTGCCATGGTTACTTAGCAATAGAAGCATTATATTTACCTGCGATGTCTGTGACCGGCCGGGCGCTCCTCCTACTGGTAAGTGACAGGTCTGTGCTATAAGCAATGCGCCGCACAGACCTGTCACTTACCAGTAGGAGGAGCGCCCGGCCGGTCACAGACATCGCAGGTAAATATAATGCTTCTATTGCTAAGTAACCATGGCAGCCAGGACTGCAGTAGCGTCTTGGCTGCCATGGTAACCGATCGGAGCCCCTCTTACAGGGGGTCTATGATATGCACAATTAACAGTTTATTGTGCGGATCACAGCCCCCTGTAAGAGATCGGGTGCTGCCAGGCAGCAGGGGGCAGTCATGAACACAGTTCGTAGGATATTCTAACTTGAAGCGTCCCCATCACTATGGGAACGCCTCTGTGTTAGAATATACTGTCGGATCTGAGTTTTCACGAAGTGAAAACTCAGCTCTGGAAAAGCTTTTATGCAGACGGATCTGCAGATCCGTCTGTGTGAAAGTAGCCTACGGACGCGGATGTCAATCTTGTGTGCATCCGTTTTTTTTTTCACGGACCCATTCACTTAAATGGGTCCGTGAACCGTTGTCCGTCCAAAAAAATAGGACAGGTCCTATTTTTTTGACGGACAGGAAACACGGATCACTGACGCGGATGAACAATGGTGCATTTTCCGAGTTTTCAACGAACCCATTGAAAGTCAATGTGTCCGCAGAAAATCATGGAAAACGGACACGGATGCACACAACGGTCGTGTGCATGAGGCCTAAAAGGTACTCATTGGAATTTGGGCCCCTTTGCGCAGGTAGGCTGCAAAAAAGTGTCACACGTGGTATCGCCGTATTTAGGAGAAGTAGCGCAATGTGTTTTGGGGTGTATTTTTACATATACCCATGCTGGGTGAGAGAAATAGCTCTGTAAAATGACAACTTTGTATAAAAAAAATGGGAAAAGTTTTTGCAGAGATATTTCTCTCACCCAGCATGGGTATATGTAAAAATACACCCCAAAACACATTGCCCTACATTTCCTGAGTAGGCGATACCACATGTGTGACACTTTTTTGCAGCCAAGATGCGCAAAGGGGCCCAAATTCCAAAGAGTATCTTTACGATTTCACAGGGCATTTTTTACACATTTGGATTCCAAACTACTTCTCACGCTTTAGGGCCCCTAAAATGCCAGGGCAGTATAAATACCCCACAAGTGACCCCATTTTAGAAAGAAGACACCCCAAGGTATTCCGTGAGGGGTATGGTGAGTTCATGTAAAATTTAATTTTTTTTCACAAGTTAGTGGAATATGAGACTTTGTAAGAAAAAATTAATAAATCATTTTCCGCTAACTTGTGACAAAAAATAAAAACTTCCATGAACTCACTATGCCCATCAGCGAATACCTTAGGGTGTCTACTTTCCGAAATGGGGTCATTTGTGGGGTGTTTCTACTGTCTGGGCATTGTAGAACCTCAGGAAACATGACAGGTGCTCAGAAAGTCAAAGTGCGTAAATTCACATTTTTGCATCATAGTTTGTAAACGCTATAACTTTTACCCAAACCAATAAATATACACTTATTGCATTTTTTTTTTTATCAAAGACATGTAGAACAATAAATTTTGAGAAAAATTTATATATAAATATAGTTATATTTGAAAAATTTTACAACAGAAAGTGAAGAATGGCATTTTTTTGCAAAAATTTCGGTCACTTTCGATTAATATTAAAAAAAGTAAAAATGTCAGCAGCAATGAAATACCACCAAATGTTAGTGAGAAGAAAAGGAGGTAAAATTCATTTGGGTGGTAAGTTGTATGACCGAGCAATAAACCGTGAAAGTAGTGTAGTGCAGAATTGTAAAAAGTGGTCTGGTCATTAAGGGGGTTTAAGCTAGGGGGGCTGAAGTGGTTAAAAAATTCCTTGGGTGGTGTATTTTACAAAATGTGGTCACTTTTTGGGGGTTTTCACTGTGGGGATATCTCAGGGTCTCTTCAAATGCAACATAGCGCCCTAAGACCATTCCTGCAAAATCTGCTCGCCAAACACCATATGGCACTCCTTGCCTTCTGTGTGCCCATATAGTGGTATACAACCACATATGGGGTGTTTCTGTAAACTGCAGAATCCGGGTAATAATTACTGAGGTTTGTTGTTAACCCTTGAAGTGTTAGGCCCCTTTCACACGGGCGAGTATAATGCGTGAGATGAACGCATTGCACCTGCACTGAATCCGGACCCATTAATTTCTATGGGGCTGTGCACATGAGCGTTGATTTTCACACATCACTACTGCGTTGCGTGTAAATCACAGCATGCTCTATATTGTACGATTTCCACGCAACGCAGGCCCCATAGAAGTGAATGGGGCTGCGTGAAAATCGCAAGCAAGTGCGGATGCGGTGCGATTTTCACGCACGGTTGCTAGGAGGCGATCGGGATGGGGACCCGATCATTTTATTATTTTCCCTTATAACATGGTTATAAGGGAAAATAATAGCATTCTGAATACTGAATGCATAGTACAATAGTGCTGGAGGGGTTAAAAAAAAATAAATAATAATAATTAAACTCACCTTAATCCACTTGCTCGCGCAGCCCAGCTTCTCTTCTGTCTCCTTCTTGGCTGATTGCAGGAAAAGGACCTGTGGTGACACATGATCCATCACCATGGTAAAAGATCATCTGATGGACCATGTGATGACCGGAGTGACATCACCACAGGTCCTTTTCCTGCACACAGCAAAAAAGAAGACAGAAGAGATGCCGGCTGCGCGAGCAAGTGGATTAAGGTGAGTTAAATTTTTATTTTATTTTTTTAACCCCTCCAGCGCTATTGTACTATGCATTCTGTATTAAGAATGCTATTATTTTCCCTTATAACCATGTTATAAGGGAAAATAATACAATCTACAGAACACCGATGCGGGTACCAAACATGCGCGATTTTTCTCACGCGAGTGCAAAACGCATTACAATGTTTTGCACTCGCGCGGAAAAATCGTGCATGTTCCCGCAACGCACCCGCACCTTTTCCCTCAACGCCCGTGTGAAAGAGGCCTTACAGGAAAAAAATTATTAAAATGGAAAATCTGCAAAAAAGAAAGGAAAATTTTGATATTTCACATCTATTTTGCTTTAATTTCTGTGGAATACTGTATGGGTTAAGGGTTAACAACATTTCTACAAACAGTTTTAAAGGGAACCTGTCACCGGGATTTTGTGTATATAGCTGAGGACATGGGTTGCTAGATCGTCGCTAGCACATCCGCAATACCCAGTCCCCATAGCTCTGTGTGCTTTTATTGTGTAAAAAAAAAACGATTTGATACATATGCAAATTAACCTGGGATGAGTCAGAGCTTCAAAATATGACTCTTCTCTGGTCACACAAGTAAGATATGACTCTTTTATGGTAATTTGCATATGTATCAAATAGTTTTTTTTACACAATAAAAGCACACAGAGCTATGGGGACTGGGTATTGCGGATGTGCTAGTGGCCATCTAGTAACCCATGTCCTCAGCTCTATACCCAAAATCCCGGTGACAGGTTCCCTTTAAATAGTTTGAGGGGTGTAGTTTCTGAAATGGGGTCATTTATGGGTGGTTTCTATTATATGAGCTCCTCAAAAATTTATTCTAAAATAAAAAAAAATAACATTACCAAAATGATGCCAACATAAAGTAGACATATGGTGAATGTTAGTTAATGAGTATTTTATGAGTTATCACTGTCTTAAAAGCAGAGAGATTCAAATTTAGAAAACAGTGAATTTTTTAAATTTTCATTAACTTTTTGATTTTTTTTTATAAATAAAAGTAAAGCATATTGACTCAAATTTACCATTAACATGATGTACAATGTGTCACGAGAAAACAATCTCAGAATGGCTTGGATAAGTAAAAGTGTTCTAAAGTTATTACCACATAAACTGACACATGGCAGATTTGCAAAATTAGGCCTGGTCAGGAAGGGAATAAATGGCTCGATCTGGAAGTGGTTAAGTTCATTGTCATCTAAAAAAGGTCCTTTTCCATGTCAGTGTTAGGCCTCTTGCACACGAACGTATTTTCATTCCGTTTCCATTCCGGGTTTTTTTGCAATGGGTCCGCAAAAAAACCTGAAGTTACTCCGTGTGCATTCCGTTTCTATATTTCCGTTCCGCAAAAAAATAGAACATGTCCTATTATTGTCCGCATTACGGACAAGGCTAGTACTGTTCTATTAGGGGCCAGCTGTTCGGTTCCGCAAAATACGGAATGCACATGGATGTCATCCGTGTTTTTTGTGGACCTCAAAATACGGTCCTGTGTAAGAGGCTTAACCCAGTGTTTTACCATTTAGTATGTATTGGTGACTTGCATTATTCCTTCCCATGTGCATAACTTTACATTTGTCAGTGTTAAACCTCATCTGCCACTTATCTGCCCAAGCCTCCAATCTATCCAGATCCCTCTGTAGTAGTATACTGTCCTCTTCAGTGTAAATTACTTTACACAGTTTAGTGTCATCTGCGAAAATTGATATTTTACTGTGCAAGTCTTCTACAAGATCATTAATAAATATATTGAAGAGAATAGGGCCCAATACTGACCCCTGAGGTACCCCACTAGTGACAGTGACCCAATCTGAGTATGTACCGTTAATAACTACCCTCTGTTTTCTATCATTGAGCCAGTTACTTACCCACTTACAGACGTTTTCTCCCAGTCCAAGCATTCTCATTTTATATACTAACCTTTTATGTGGTACAGTGTCAAATGCTTTGGAGAAGTCAAGTCATCCATGGCTCATCCCGGTCCAGTCTAGAAGTTATCTCCTCAGAGAAACTGATTAGATTAGTTTGACAGGACTGATCCCTCATAAACCCTTGGTGAAATGGCGTTACATGCTCATTTTCATTGAGATAATTCAGGATAGCTTGACAGGGCCGAGCGTGACGGCGTTTTTACTGCCTGATCTTGTCAAAGTGCAGAGAACATGGCAGCTGCAGAGAGAGCCAAGCCTTTAGGAGTAATGACAACGCCCCCATTGCTCCTAGAGGCTAATTTGCATATATTAAAACAGAATTTTTCTCAGCAATAGGGGAACATATGAACATGGGACCAACACAGATGTCTTCAGCTGCCAAGTGCACATGTAACAGGTCAGACAGTTTCATTGGTAAAAATCTACTAACAGATGCGTACTTCACTGGCCAGGAGACACACAAAAGTGATGGCACCAGGGCTTTTTTTCTGCCGGAACGGCGTTCCGCCACCTATTTTCGCTGACTTGCCCCGCCCCCCTTTAGTGCCCCCCTGCTGATTCTCCCAGGTGAATACTAATGAGCGCTTCCATTATGGAAGTGCTCATTAGTGTACCGAAGGACTAGGAAGTGGTGAACGCTCTGTACTTACCACTTCCTGGTCCTTGGCTGTCGGCTGTGCAGGGCTGCGCACAGCGTGAGGGCGCTCTGTGACCTCACGCTGTGCGCACCAGTTCAGAGCACAGTCGACTGAGGAGAAAGAAAATTGCAGGCGGCGTCCGTCCAGGAGCAGGAGAGGTAAGTGTTTTTTTATTTTATAAAAAATGTGGCTGCTGGGGACATAATGGGGGCTAATTGGAGACACAATGGGGGCTAATTAGACTATTAGAGGCATGTGGGGGCTAATGAGGCCTATGGGGGCTAATGAGGCATAATGGGGGCTAATTAGAGACATAATGGGGGCTAATTAGGCATATGGGGGCTAATAAGAGGCATAATGTGGGCTAATGAGGCATAATGGCTTATAATGGGGGCTAATAAGAGGAATAATGTGGGCTAATGAGGCATAAGGGCTTATAATGGGGGCTAATGAGGCATAAGGGCTGATATGGGGGCTAATGAGAGGCATGGGGGCTGATATGGGAGTGATGAGAGGCATAATGAGGGCTAATGAGAGGCATAATTAGTGTCATCCACAGATGCCCCCATAACAGTGTGTCTTCCACAGATCCACCATAACAGTACGCCTGCGCACTGACGAGAGACAGAAAGAAGGGGAAAGAATCCGCGGAAGCAAGCAGAGGACGGCACAGCAGACTGAATAGCTTCTTTTGTAAGTAAATTGTTTTATTATAAATGTATCCCTGCATACCGCAATTCTCTCGTATTTTGTAATCTTATTTATATATACTTATTTTGTTTTTGCCCCCCCATTTTTGACTGTGGTATCTTTGTGCCCCCCCCCCCCCTATATATTGTTCCTAGAGTCGCCACTGCGCTTCCTGTATTCTCCCGGAGCAGAGGTCTCCTTGTTGATTGTGCCCCCAGACTTCACCAATTGTGCAAATATCTGTGGAAATAAAGTTGAGGTTAAAAAAAATTATAAATAAAAAATTCATACATATATCACAACCTATTGTGGTTGGGTACATCACTTCAATAAAACAAATACTAGGATTATGTATAATAGTCCTATCTCAGTGTGGAGGAAAAACAAGTCTCTGTTCAGTTCAGTACAGTGTGCCTATTTTGAATTCCCTGTTAAGGCCTTTGGGTTCAAGTGTTTGTAGTTCAAATATTCATCTTAGTTCCAACTTTTTCAGTAGTCTCTCTCTATCACCTCCTCTTCTTTGTGGTAATATCCCATCAATCACCCGGAACCGAAGTTGGGAAACATTGTGCCTATGTTTTAGGAAATGTTCCGGTACTGGCTGTTCATTGTTTGGGGTGTCCTCCTGTCTCTCTCCTGAGAGTAGTTTACGTATTAGGTAACGATGCTGGTTAACCCTTGTGTAGTCTCTTCTACATAGAGCAGCCCACAGGGACATTGTAGTGTGTAGATTACGTATTCTGACCTGCATGTATAGTAGCCCTTTATCTGGTATACTTTGCCTGTTCAAACTTACTCATATAGACATTAGCGTAAGTTGGGGCCACATTAGATCCCATTGCGGTCCCCCGCTGCTGCACATAGAATGTATCCTCAAATAAAAATAAAAAATAGTTGCAGGTAAATACTATTTCGAGAAGGGTAAAGGATGAATAGTGCTTGTTCTTTTTCGACTTTGTCCTGATGTAGGGCCCACTCCACCGCTTCTAAGCCCTTTACATGGTCAATGCTTGTATATAGACCTACAACATCAAAGGAGACCAAGAATTGGCCTTCTTAATATTGTAGTGTTTGTAGTCTCTTAAGGAAGTCGGTGGTGTCCCTCACGTACAACTTAGCTGACAAGGCATACTTCCTGAGGTATTTATCCAAAAAGGTTGCTGGTGGAGAGAATACTGAGTTGATCCCTGATACTATTTGGCATCCGGGGGGGGGGGGGGGTTTCCAGGCTTTTGTGTATTTTGGGTAACACGTATAGTATAGGGGTGACCGGTCGTTCCACTAGTAGAAACCTGTGTAGTTTCTCATCAATCAGGTCAGTGGCAAAGGCATCATCAACGAGCAATTTTATTTTGCGCATAATGGCAAACTTAGGGTCAGAGTCTACAGGTCTGTATACCTCTATATCGCTTAGTTGTCTCTGTATTTCTGCTATGTATTTTGCAGTGTCCATTATGACTATTGCCCCACCCTTATCAGCTTTTTTAATTGTAATGTCCTTCCTACTGCAAATCGCTTTTAGCGCCATCGTCTCATCCTTACCCATATTCTTTTTAATATTATGTGTGCCTGTTTGTAGTCTAATTTCTTCCACCCCTTTTCTCACTAGATCAATATAGGTGTTGATAGAGTCTTTGACTACTGGGGGTTGAAAATCACTCTGTAAGTACAGTCCCATATCCATTAATTTCAACATCCTAGGGTCACCAGTCTCCTGAGTACTGTTAGGTGAGGTTGTCGCAGTTATGTCACCAAAGAAAACTTTCAATTTAGTACGCCTGAAACATTTATGAAGATCAATTTCACAGTTAAACCAGTCTGTGTCTGTAGTTGGACAGAAAGAGAGTCCCTTCTCTAGCAGAGATAATTCATCATTGGACAAGTCTATAGAGGATATATTTACCACCAGTGTAGATTCTTCTTTTTCTAGTTCCGTTGTCCTTGTCTCTCCTGTTGTCTGGAGGTCCCCTGTATATCCCTGTTGTCCATTGGCGGTTTCCTTGACCTCGTCATCCTTGTGGCCTCGTTTCCTTTCCCTGTGGTGCTTGCGTCCTCCTCTCCTGGTCGTTCTTTGCCTCCTTGGGCCGCCTTCTGTTCTAAAAAACGCTGTTCCTTGCTCATTTCTCCGGATGATTCAGTATCCGTGTTGTAGGGTTTTCTTCCCCGGAATTTGGTGAATCTCTGTCGTCCCTGAGGTCTTTTCCTCTGGCTTCCTTCTATTGGGTTTTTCTTATATATATATATCACCTTTCAGGTAGTCAACTTGGTCACGGAACCATTTCTGTCTTTTAGACGCCTCAATATTCGTACGGTAGCCCTGAAGATCTTTTTCCGATTGTTCTTTGGTTATGGTAAAGTCCTGGGTCGTCATCATGGCTTGCAGTTGTAGTTCCAATCCCTCTATCCTTTTCTTACTTTCAATTAGTTCTTTCTGGAGGTATTCCATATTTAGCAATATGATGTCCATCGAGTAGCGGTTTGAGATCTGTTCAAATTTAGTGCAGAATTCCAGATTCTTAGGTAATAGGATTGGTCTCAAGTGTGTTCTCAGGCCCCTAGGTATCCGTTCAGCCATATAGTATTCTCTCAGGGTAGAAAGATGTAGTTCGAGGTTGATATGTTGTTTGATCTCCATTTCCCATTTCCTTTTAATTAGGTCCTTAGTCGGTTTATTAAAAAATGAGCCATCACCCACCGCGCCGTCCAAGATACGTGTCACCTCCTCACTGGAATATACTGATTTGCTTGGTGAATCCATTTTAGACAACCACTTTGAGTCACAAAAAAACCTTGAAGTTAGTTCATATGTGGTATCGTGTGCATGCTATCAGACTGAGTTAATCATAGAAAAAAATGCGTATAGCAGCACAACGAAAAATTAAAGCCTTATCTTGTGGTGGTGCCAGCCGTGTTGGGAGCCAATCTGGAGTTCCCCCTTGGATACGTCATATAGAAGAAACTGCAGCACTCACTTGTCTTCAATTCTGTGGAATTTATTTCACCAGCAAAAAATGTGACGTTTCGACCGTAATGGTCTTTCTCAAGCAACATACATTGTGGATAGTAGCAGACATATATACACATCCAACCCCTCCCAGTAAGTCACATGTCCTAATTAAACATGCAAATAATGTGAAAATTGCACTAATGGTGTGGATCCTCTATCATCCACCCACCTGTGATTTAGTCCAATAGTATTAAACCTATACTACATTCCCCATCTCTATTAACACAGTGTCATAATTGTATACCATTAAAATGGTGTCTACTCACAAAAAATCTTTGTAAAGTCTGGTTGGCACATCATGGAGGGGACTTGCCTCATCTTCCTGTGTTGTATGAAAAGCGCGCGCATCCCAGCGTCTCCATGGCAGAGGTGCGCATGCGCTATGAACACGTGCAGGCTCCTGGAGGACGCGAACTGTCTAGCGCTCCTGCATGGTTAGTGCGCCTGCGCATCGAGTAAAGAGCTAGATTCCCTATGCTGACGTGTTCTTCTCGTTGCTATAATGACGCAAATCAGATAGGCGTGTCACATCGAGACTCCGGAGTAGCGATTCAGCACCTCTAAGTGTATCCAGTACTGCCTTTGTGTAGCGGTTGTCTCTGCCATGTAGAGAGTGATTCAGCATTAACCCTGTCTAGTCTATGTCGCTACCTATTGGAGTTTTAACCCCTACTGGTAGTCTATGTTGTACTGGGCATTCCTTGGCCTCAATTTCTACCGCAGAGTGTGTCCATTTATATGGCCATATATGTTTTTGGGCAATTAAGCTTCATAAATACCATTCTACTACAAATGTGTAAATATCACTCTAATTGTGGTTTATTGCCAAAGGGGCTCCACAGTGGTATAACATAAAGACAGAATTCAGCAGCATGTGCTCCACCGCTAATTCGGTATCCATATTGCCAGGTTACGCAACAGTTTTCTCTCATCAAACGGCAGGATTATAGGTCTAGTTATGAAGCCACGTTTGAGGGCTCAGTCAGCAATTTGGGAGTCCACATATCCCCAGCTTTTTTTTTTTTTGAGAAAGAAGGGTTTATGTTGGGGTCGTCCCTTAAAAAACGTATGCTCAAGGTCTCCGGCGTGGGATACACTCCCCCAGAAACCAAGTGGGGGAGGTCTCTCTCAGGACCTTCGGCGTCCATTGGGCCGGGGGCGCATCCCCTATAAATGTGGAAGAGTCGCTTCCACCCTCAACACAGTCTCTTGATTCACTCAATAGGACTGGGGGACATAACTGGCCACATGCATATAAGACAATTGGGGCATATCTATATATATTATATATACCCAACTCTAATGTAAGTATATATGGACATGTGTGCAAATACAGGGGCATACAGACATATCCACATATCATACAGGAAATATATACTAACTATAAGGGGACACATATAAGGGGGCACATATATATATATATATATATATAAGAGACATAAAGGGGGTACATTTTCCCCACAGGGGCCACATATTTCCCGCAGGGGCCACAATGAGCCCCTGTGGGCCACCAAGGGCAGATGTGCGCAGATGCTGGGCACATCTGCGCACATCATCCTATGATGTGGCAGTCAATGCATGCATATATGTCATACATGCATGCACGTGTTTGCATGCATATATGGATATATATGCATACGTCTCAACCCTTCCTCAACAGTATGATTTCCACCTATCATACATCCGGGCAAACTTTTTCCCTTTTAATGCTGCTTCTTGCTCCAAATTTACCAGCATCTTTGGGGTCGGTTTTCTGGCACGTGATGAACGTCTTAGTTCATTTATTTGGACTAGATTTGTTTGAGGCAAGACTAATGCTGCATTAGACTCTTCTAACTCAGACAGGTTCTCTTGCTCTTCCCCCTCTACTCTATCTTTGTATCCTCTAATAGTGGCATGGTAATACTAGCCTCAGACATTTTACTTTAAATGCTATAACAATCAATTTGAATATTAAAGGAACTTTCACTTTAAACGCAATATTGACAAATGCTGAAATAAATGACTTTCACTTTAAATTCAATAGATGCAGACAATAAATGACTTTCACCTTAAATGCAATAGAGTCCGTGTATTACAAACTGTCTTTTGTCTTTTATTCCTGAACACGAAAATGTCTCTTTATACCAAAACCTATGTGCAATGATAAGTAATAAGGAAAGCTCTGACCTTATTCTGAAGAGCTGGAACAAATATCAGTCTTAAAGGAGACATGTCTTTTCTTGATGATGCGATGCTATGCGATGACTTGCCATGCTCTGTGATAACTTGCCATGCTCTGTGCAGACTTGCGATGCGCTGGCTTGGATACGCTGCTGCAGGCTTTGGGACTAGTGGCGGGAAACTAGCTGGCTGCAGTACGTGGCCTCTTCGTGGATAGCGGTACGGGCACTCTAGCTGTGGACTTTGGCCTCCCACCATGCTCCTGTGTGCGCACGTTCACAGGAAATCTCGCGTCTCGCGAGATGACTCGCCGATGCGTCCAGGAGGAATAACCCGGCCGCCCGCAGGACGCATCCCTGCGTTAGGCGGTCGGGAGGTGGTTAAGAGTCGGCTGCAGTTTGACTAATGCACACGTTCTATGGCCTCTATGGTAGCTCCGCTGAGGTGTCTTTGCTTGCTCACTCAGGGAAAATTTGCTGAACGGCGGTATATGCTGGCGCTCTGCTGTTCTAATGCGCTCTTTACTGTGCGCTGTCACTTCACCCTCTGAGGGTAATAGTTCCACTGTGGCAGGTGCAGCACTATGAAGTGCCTTTTGCGCTGTGGCATTAGAAGAATTTTGATATCTCTGACTTTTAGTCTAACCAAACTGTCTGTTACTCTCTAAATCCTCTAGCCCCGTTCTATGGAAACAGTAGGTTTAAAGAGAACACCAAATGCTTGAAATAACTTTATTAACTTCAACTTTTCTTTATATATAACATTACCGCCTCCGCAGCAGATAGTCCATGTACATAACACGTGTTGAAAAGATATCACACAATGGCGGTATGCATAAGATGGTGGTTCAACTGTTCAATCTTGTCATTCAACATAAAATGGGGGATATATTTCTCTCTTTAGTATCTGTTCTCTCACTTTAAGTTATTTAAGCACTTTATGATCTTTTTGAGAGGTATATCTGTGGTCTAACTAATAGCTCACTTGCTGAATTTGGTCGCAATTTGCAGTATGCAGTTAGCAGTAACTATTTGCAGATTGGTTGAGTATGATATGGTAAGGTTGTATGCAATTTGGATTGCAATATGGAATTTGGATTGTAAACTTTGTAGTTTGCAATTGAATTTGGTGGAACTGTAAGTAAACAAGCATATAACTGGTTCAGTATACAGTTCGAATCACTATATTAACAGTAGGAACATTATATAACTTTTTAAATACCTATTTTGGCCTCTCTGCTTCCATAAAACACAGCTCTTAGTGGAGTTAATGTCTGTTCAGCTTCTCTCTCTGGTGAATAATGATTCCAGCAGCTCCTACTAGGGGGATTTCCCACACAGGCTGTGTGTGAGGCTGGCTTTGATTGGTCAAAACTCCTGGGCTGTCTGAGGCTGGCTAGGATTAGTCAAGACTCCTGTCAAGCAACAACAGTTTAACTCTATGCTTTCTGTTGTTTCTGCTGTGTCATTGAGCTTACCTTACATTATATAATAAATCTTAAAGGCATATTATCTTTTCTGCTTCTGTGAACACAATATATAGCAGTTATATGACATCCAAACATGAAGTCACTGTAAATAACACTGCTTTTGTCTTTAACACACAAACATAGGAACTGTATTAAGGTTATTGGCAGGTCTAGCTGTATAAACACACAAGCTATATTAGCAACCTAGGACAGGTCTTAGCTGGCCAGCTACCCCCCTTTCTCGGTATTGTGGGTGTTCCAGCGATCATTTAGTTACCCCCTATCCTATGGATAGGGGATAACTTTAAAAGTTGATGCAACCTCTTTAAAGTGTCACTGAGTTTTGGTAAAAATTTTGATGTCATAGATACAGAGAGAGGACAAGCATGCTTATATTGCATTCGCTCTCCTTGCTGCACAAGACGGGCTGAATAGAAGTCAATAGGTCTGTCTCAATTCTGTCCTCTACCATGAGGAGCAACATGCGTGCACTTTTCCTCATTCTAGTAATCGTTGGGGGTCTCAGCACTCCCACTGATCAAAACATTTAATATGTCTCTATGACATATCAAAAGTTTTACCAAAACTCAGTGACCCTTTAAACCAATAAATGTGAAGAAATGAAATAAATAGATAAGTGTAAAAGAATATGTGGAAATAATACAAAATGCTAAAAATTATGAACAATTGTGAAATTAACATGAGAGAATATATCAAATATGGGTCCTACATACTACTCCAGAGAACCTTTCCTGCCCAACCATCTGAACCTGCTCTAATATCAATCCATAAATGCAAACTGAAAAAGGGGAGAAGAAAGAGATAATTGCAATCAGTTAAAACACTAGGGGCCCACTAGGGGCCAGTGAGTAAGGAAAAATGGAGCAAAACATTTCATTCAGATCCATTCAGCAAAATTTTTAGGGTCCAGATTCATTTACACTCACACTGAGCCAAAAGTCGTGTGAAATCTACACTGTGAATCCCTTTGTGTAGTGTCCCACTTGGTAAAGGTGGGTGCTACACAAGGGTTAACATGTCTTCTGCATTACTGTGATGTTTAATTATGCATTTCCCTGTGTTATCTGGGTGTCAGACCTGTTAGGGTGTAGTTTAGCCTCCTAGACATTAGAGGGAGCTAGAGAGCCCTAAGTATATATAGGTAGGCCCAGACAGGGGAGAGTTATTTCATTCCAGGTGGCTAGAAGAGTAACCTAGTCAGCCTGAAGCTCCTGAGGCTACCTTAGCTCAGTAGAGTCACCCCAGTAGTAGGAAGGAACCTCCTGGGAGAAACCTGCAGCTTTCCTCACAACAGGAACAATACAAGCAGCTCAGATAAGTAACCTGATGGGCAGAAGTACTATAAAGATAAAAGCAAGGGTCAATACGGGAGGAGGATTATTTACCAAGGATTAAAGCCAGCATTTAGGCATCCGGGCCTTGGGATACAGCCAGCCAGAATAGCTGTGGAGATAGTGCAGCCAGGGCTGTGAAGCATTAATTGTATACCCTCCAAGTATCTTGCAAGATTATTACCTGCCATATTGAAAGTAAACCTGCTTGTGGAATATTGTTATAAGGGACTGCATCATCATTATCAACTGTCTGTACAAAGTTGGACTGTTCAAAGTAAAGCAACGTTTGGTTCACTATACCACCTGTGTACCTCACTTATTGCTACTAGAAACCGGTGTGCCACCGTTACAGGCACTGGCGTCACGATTCTTAAAGGGACCTTGCCTCAGGCACTCAAAATACCTGCAACACCCAGGGCACCTCATCCACCATCAGGTCTGGTCCCTACATCCAGAGTGTGCCCCAGAGGAACTTGTGTCTACCTCTCCTTCACTGCCGCATGCCTGCCCAGGGTTCTCCTCTAAAAAGTGAGTAACCCTCGATTGCCCATAACCGTGACCTCACTATCGCAATACCCTGCAGCTCTGCGTACCGCATAAATTGGCGTCACGAACAGGATACGATCATATCCGTGCCATTGTTGGATTACAAAACTGTGTGCCATTATCCACCTAAAAAGTGACTAAGCCCTATTGTTTTATTGAAAAATTGCTGGGCCAAAGAACTGTAATAATTTGCGGTGTGAAGATTATATTGCATGGACTGTTTGCCATTTGTGTAAGCCACCGCTTGCTGTCAGTGAATAGACAGCGATTTGCTCAAAAATGGCCGCTTAACCTGACTGGATTACAAGTGCGCCTTGTTGTACCCGTTTGGCGCGAAAAAAAGACAAGGTGAAGTTACCGCCCAGCCTGCAAGGAGGAATAAACGCCACCCTGTCGGGAAAAAGTACCCCCTGCCTGAATCCCGGAGCTGCAAGAGGCCGCGCCTACCTTCTGACGCTGAACGTGGGACTCCCGTCTGACGTAGCCACGCATCTCGCGAGACTTGGAGCGAGCACCGCCGGAGTGAGTACTAACTTTACCCTTCCCCGGCCCCCTTCTAATTACGATACCGGAGCGTCCCCGACCCTTGCCAGGGTACCGGAGAGGGTCCCCCACTAGCGACAAGAGACTTGACCGAGAAAAAAAAAAAACTGACATTTTCGCTCCGCTGTCATTTAAAGGGCCATACCCATCTAGCAACACTATGTCCGCACCTGAAGGAGCAGGGCAGGTGGCCCCAGAAATGCCTTTTGAAGTGCCCGCTACTGACAATAGGGCACCTGTCGCCGCAGCAGCATCAAGCCTGATGCCATTAACCATGCCGTATTATTTTGGGGCCCCCTGGTTTCCACGATATTCAGGAGAGGCCCACAAATTAAAGGACTTTTGGGACCAGATACTGGCCTTATTCCGGCTCTATCCTATATCTGCTGAACAACAAATGAAGATCCTCCTAGCTCAGTTAGAGGGGGCCGCCCGCAGGGAAGTCATGTCCTGGCCTTGTTCTGAAAAGCGTACCCTGGAGCAGATTTTTGATCGCCTCGGCACCACATTTGAGGCCAGAACGGTGTCCGAAGTTAAAATGCGATTCTTTAGCGGGAAGCAGCAACCTGGGGAGTCACTCCGCGATTTTGCTCTGTCCTTGCAAGAGACCCTGAGGGCTGTGGTCCAGGTGGACCCCAAGGAAGCTGAGGATAAGGACAGGACTCTTAGAGAACAGTTCATTGCAGGTATAAGTACTGAACATTTAAAGGGCCAGCTGAGGATGCTGTCAGCCCAACATCCCAATTGTGCATTCTTGGACTTTAAAGAGCTGGCCATCAGCATTCTAGGCCAGAACCCGGCCGCAGGGCCAGAAGCCTTGCCTGAACCTCAGGTTTGTCAACCAAAAACTGTCAATGTGGGGCCGGCTGGAGTCAGTCAAGCCACTCAAGCTCCAGTAACAGATGTAGTGGCAGCACTAATGGAGCAAGTGAACCATCTCACTTTGAGCTTAGAGAAAGTATGCAAGAAAATAGAGGAGTGGGAAAGACCAATACTGTTGGAAGATGAGGGTCCTTTTCCTCCAAGGCTCCCACCTGCATATAGGGATGTCTACCCAAAAGAACCTTATGGACGGCCAAATTATCGGTCTAGAAATCGAAAGCAGCCTGTTTGCCACTATTGCAAAAAATATGGACATACTGAATCAATGTGCTGGCAGTTAAACGGGCAACCCCTGAGGCAGAGGACCGCCCCTCGGGAGGTAGAACAGTAGGTCCAAAGGATCCAAGCTGGATGCCTAAATACATGGGATCCCGTCCAAAAATTAAAATAGGTATCAACGGGATACCCTTTGAAGCCCTTCTGGATACGGGATCACAGGTCACCACCATCCAAAGACCTGCCTTTGACAAGTTCTGGGATCCAAGTCTCCTCACCCTGCCACCAGAGTCCTGGCTAGATTTCATTGCCAGCAACGGGAAGCCAGTGAAAGTCCATGGATACTGGGAACCTACTCTTCAGGTGGGAGAGGCCACCTTACCACAGCAAGGTGTAATTGTGGTATAAGCAGGAGATAAAGGAGGACACCCTGTGATCCTAGGGACTAATGTCCTTAAAAACTGTTACTCTGAAGAGCTTGAGGCATTGAACCAAACTATATCCTAAGCCTCGCCTGCTTCCAGAAGGGTCATTCAAAAGACTATCAGCGTGTTGTGCGCTCAACAAAGGTTCACCAACAAAAAAGGGGAAATTTGTACTGTTCGGATCCGGGACAACCGGCCAGTAATCCTGCCTCCAAATTCCCAGATCATCCTTTGCTGCCGTGCGGTGTTAGGGATCCAGGGTCAGGACTATCAAGTCCTAGTGGAACCCATCCAGATTGAGAATCATCCCTTCGTACGGACAGCCAAGAGTCTGGTGATCGTGTCCCAAGGTAAAGTGCCTGTCCGTTTAATTAACTTTGGTGATCACCCCGTTACTCTTTTTAACCACCTCAGCCCCCAGTGCTTAAACACCCTGAAAGACCAGGCCACTTTTTACACTTCTGACCTACACTACTTTCACCGTTTATTGCTCGGTCATGCAACTTACCACCCAAATGAATTTTACCTCCTTTTCTTCTCACTAATAGAGCTTTCATTTGGTGGTATTTCATTGCTGCTGACATTTTTACTTTTTTTGTTATTAATCGAAATTTAACGATTTTTTTGCAAAAAAATGACATTTTTCACTTTCAGTTGTAAAATTTTGCAAAAAAAACGACATCCATATATAAATTTTGCTCTAAATTTATTGTTCTACATGTCTTTGATAAAAAAAAAATGTTTGGGTAAAAAAAAAATGGTTTGGGTAAAAGTTATAGCGTTTACAAACTATGGTACAAAAATGTGAATTTCCGCTTTTTGAAGCAGATCTGACTTTCTGAGCACCTGTCATGTTTCCTGAGGTTCTACAATGCCCAGACAGTACAAACACCCCACAAATGACCCCATTTCGGAAAGTACACACCCTAAGGTATTCGCTGATGGGCATAGTGAGTTCATGGAACTTTTTATTTTTTGTCACAAGTTAGTGGAAAATGATGATTTTTTATTTTTTTTTCCTTTTCTTACAAAGTCTCATATTCCACTAACTTGTGACAAAAAATAAAAACTTCTATGAACTCACTATGCCCATCACGAAATACCTTGGGGTCTCTTCTTTCCAAAATGGGGTCACTTGTGGGGTGGTTATACTGCCCTGGCATTCTAGGGGCCCAAATGTGTGGTAAGGAGTTTGAAATCAAATTCTGTAAAAAATGACCTGTGAAATCCGAAAGGTGCTCTTTGGAATATGGGCCCCTTTGCCCACCTAGGCTGCAAAAAAGTGTCACACATCTGGTATCTCCGTACTCAGGAGAAGGTGGGGAATGTGTTTTGGGGTGTCATTTTATATATACCCATGCTGGGTGAGAGAAATATCTTGGTCAAATGCCAACTTTGTATAAAAAAATTGGAAAAGTTGTCTTTTGCCAAGATATTTCTCTCACCCAGCATGGGTATATGTAAAATGACACCCCAAAACACATTCCCCAACTTCTCCTGAGTACGGAGATACCAGATGTGTGACACTTTTTTGCAGCCTAGGTGGGCAAAGGGGCCCATATTCCAAAGAGCACCTTTCGGATTTCACAGGTCATTTTTTACAGAATTTGATTTCAAACTCCTTACCACACATTTGGGCCCCTAGAATGCCAGGGCAGTATAACTACCCCACAAGTGACCCCATTTTGGAAAGAAGACACCCCAAGGTATTCCGTGAGGGGCATGGCAAGTTCCTAGAATTTTTTATTTTTTGTCACAAGTTAGTGGAAAATGATGATTTATTTTATTTTATTTTTTTTCATACAAAGTCTCATATTCCACTAACTTGTGACAAAAAATAAAAACTTCCATGAACTCACTATGCCCATCAGCGAATACCTTGGGGTCTCTTCTTTCCAAAATGGGGTCACTTGTGGGGTAGTTATACTGCCCTGGCATTCTAGGGGCCCAAATGTGTGGTAAGGAGTTTGAAATCAAATTCTCTAAAAAATGACCTGTGAAATCCGAAAGGTGCTCTTTGGAATATGGGCCCCTTTGCCCACCTAGGCTGCAAAAAAGTGTCACACATCTGGTATCTCCGTACTCAGGAGAAGTTGAGGAATGTGTTTTGGGGTGTCTTTTTACATATACCCATGCTGGGTGAGATAAATATCTTGGTCAAATGCCAACTTTGTATAACAAAAATGGGAAAAGTTGTCTTTTGCCAAGATATTTCTCTCACCCAGCATGGGTATATGTAAAATGACACCCCAAAACACATTCCCCAACTTCTCCTGAGTACGGAGATACCAGATGTGTGACACTTTTTTGCAGCCTAGGTGGGCAAAGGGGCCCATATTCCAAAGAGCACCTTTCGGATTTCACAGGTCATTTTTTACAGAATTTGATTTCAAACTCCTTACCACACATTTGGGCCCCTAGAATGCCAGGGCAGTATAACTACCCCACAAGTGACCCCATTTTGGAAAGAAGAGACCCCAAGGTATTCGCTGATGGGCATAGTGAGTTTATGGAAGTTTTTATTTTTTGTCACAAGTTAGTGGAATATGAGACTTTGTATGGAAAAAAAAAAAAATCAGCATTTTCCACTAACTTGTGACAAAAAATAAAAAATTCTAGGAACTCGCCATGCCCCTCACGGAATACCTTGGGGTGTCTTCTTTCCAAAATGGGGTCACTTGTGGGGTAGTTATACTGCCCTGGCATTTTCCAGGGGCCCTAATGTGTGGTAAGTAGGTAAATGACCTGTGAAATCCTAAAGGTGCTCTTTGGAATATGGGCCCCTTTGCCCACCTAGGCTGCAAAAAAGTGTCACACATGTGGTATCGCCGTATTCAGGAGAAGTTGGGGAATGTGTTTTGGGGTGTCATTTTACATATACCCTTGCTGGGTGAGAGAAATATCTTGACAAAAGACAACTTTTCCCATTTTTTTATACAAAGTTGGCATTTGACCAAGATATTTCTCTCACCCAGCATGGGTATATGTAAAATGACACCCCAAAACACATTCCCCAACTTCTCCTGAGTACGGCGATACCAGATGTGTGACACTTTTTTGCAGCCTAGATGCGCAATGGTGCCCAAATTCCTTTTAGGAGGGCATTTTTAGACATTTGGATACCAGACTTCTTCTCACGCTTTGGGGCCCCTAGAATGCCAGGGCAGTATAAATACCCCACATGTGACCCCATTTTGGAAAGAAGACACCCCAAGGTATTCAATGAGGGGCATGGCGAGTTCATAGAATTTTTTTTTTTTTGGCACAAGTTAGCGGAAATTGATATTTTTAATTTTCTTCTCACAAAGTCTCCCGTTCCGCTAACTTGGGACAAAAATTTCAATCTTTCATGGACTCAATATGCCCCTCACGGAATACCTGGGGGTGTCTTCTTTCCGAAATGGGGTCACATGTGGGGTATTTATACTGCCCTGGCATTCTAGGGGCCCTAAAGCGTGAGAAGAAGTCTGGAATATAAATGTCTAAAAAATTTTACGCATTTGGATTCCGTGAGGGGTATGGTGAGTTCATGTGAGATTTTATTTTTTGACACAAGTTAGTGGAATATGAGACTTTGTAAGAAAAAAAAAAAATAATTCCGCTAACTTGGGCCAAAAAAATGTCTGAATGGAGCCTTACAGAGGGGTGATAAATGACAGGGGGGGTGATCAATGACAGGGGGGGTGATCAATGACAGGGGGGTGATCAATGACAGGGGGGTGATCAATGACAGGGGGGTGATCAGGGAGTCTATATGGGGTGATAACCACAGTCATTGATCACGCCCGTGTAAGGCTTCATTCAGACGTCCGGATGCGTTTTGCGGATCCGATCCATCTATCAGTGGATCCGTAAAAATCATGCGGACATCTGAATGGAGCTCTACAGGGGGGTAATCAATGACAGGGGGGTGATCAGGGAGTCTATATGGGGTGATCACCACAGTCATTGATCATGCCCCTGTAAGGCTTCATTCAGACGTCTGGATGCGTTTTGCGGATCCGATCCATCTATCAGTGGATCCGTAAAAATCATGCGGACGTCTGAATGGAGCTTTACAGGGGGGTAATCAATGACAGGGGGGTGATCAGGGAGTCTATATGGGGTGATCACCACAGTCATTGATCACGCCCCTGTAAGGCTTCATTCAGACGTCCGGATGCGTTTTGCGGATCCGATCCATCTATCAGTGCATCCGTAAAAATCATGCGGACATCTGAATGGAGCTTTACAGGGGGTTGATCAATGACAGGGGGGTGATCAGGGAGTCTATATGGGGTGATCACCACAGTCATTGATCACGCCCCTGTAAGGCTTCATTCAGACGTCCGGATGCGTTTTGCGGATCCGATCCATCTATCAGTGCATCCGTAAAAATCATGCGGACATCTGAATGGAGCTTTACAGGGGGTTGATCAATGACAGGGGTGTAATCAATGACAGGGGGGTGATCAGGGAGTCTATATGGGGTGATAACCACAGTCATTGATCATGCCCCTGTAAGGCTTCATTCAGACGTCCGTATGCGTTTTGCGGATCCGATCCATCTATCAGTGCATCCGTAAAAATCATGCGGACATCTGAATGGAGCTTTACAGGGGGGTGATCAATGACAGGGGTGTAATCAATGACAGGGGGGTGATCAGGGAGTCTATATGGGGTGATAACCACAGTCATTGATCATGCCCCTGTAAGGCTTTATTCAGACGTCCGTATGCGTTTTGCGGATCCGATCCATCTATCAGTGCATCCGTAAAAATCATGCGGACATCTGAATGGAGCTTTACAGGGGGGTGATCAATGACAGGGGTGTAATCAATGACAGGGGGGTGATCAGGGAGTCTATATGGGGTGATCACCACAGTCATTGATCATGCCCCTGTAAGGCTTCATTCAGACGTCCGGATGCGTTTTGCGGATCCGATCCATCTATCAGTGCATCCGTAAAAATCATGCGGACATCTGAATGGAGCTTTACAGGGGGGTCATCAATGACAGGGGTGTAATCAATGACAGGGGGGTGATCAGGGAGTCTATATGGGGTGATCACCACAGTCATTGATCATGCCCCTGTAAGGCTTCATTCAGACGTCCGGATGCGTTTTGCGGATCCGATCCATCTATCAGTGCATCCGTAAAAATCATGCGGACATCTGAATGGAGCTTTACAGGGGGGTGATCAATGACAGGGGTGTAATCAATGACAGGGGGGTGATCAGGGAGTCTATATGGGGTGATCACCACAGTCATTGATCATGCCCCTGTAAGGCTTTATTCAGACGTCCGGATGCGTTTTGCGGATCCGATCCATCTATCAGTGCATCCGTAAAAATCATGCGGACATCTGAATGGAGCTTTACAGGGGGGTGATCAATGACAGGGGTGTAATCAATGACAGGGGGGTGATCAGGGAGTCTATATGGGGTGATCACCACAGTCATTGATCATGCCCCTGTAAGGCTTCATTCAGACGTCCGGATGCGTTTTGCGGATCCGATCCATCTATCAGTGCATCCGTAAAAATCATGCGGACATCTGAATGGAGCTTTACAGGGGGGTGATCAGGGAGTCTATATGGGGTGATCACCACAGTCATTGATCATGCCCCTGTAAGGCTTCATTCAGACGTCCGGATGCGTTTTGCGGATCCGATCCATCTATCAGTGGATCCGTAAAAATCATGCGGACGTCTGAATGGAGCTTTACAGGGGGGTGATCAATGACAGGGGGGTAATCAATGACAGGGGGGTGATCAGGGAGTCTATATGGGGTGATCACCACAGTCATTGATCACGCCCCTGTAAGGCTTCATTCAGACGTCCGGATGCGTTTTGCGGATCCGATCCATCTATCAGTGGATCCGTAAAAATCATGCGGACGTCTGAATGGAGCTTTACAGGGGGGTGATCAATGACAGGGGGGTAATCAATGACAGGGGGGTGATCAGGGAGTCTATATGGGGTGATCAGGGGTGATCAGGGGCTAATAAGGGGTTAATAAGTGACGGGGGGGGGGGTGTAGTGTAGTGTAGTGGTGCTTGGTGCTACTTTACTGAGCTACCTGTGTCCTCTGGTGGTCGATCCAAACAAAGGGGACCACCAGAGGACCAGGTAGCAGGTATATTAGACGCTGTTATCAAAACAGCGTCTAATATACCTGTTAGGGGTTAAAAAAAACACATCTCCAGCCTGCCAGCGAACGATCGCCGCTGGCAGGCTGGAGATCAACTCTCTTACCTTCCGTTCCTGTGAGCGCGCGCGCCTGTGTGCGCGCGTTCACAGGAAATCTCGCGTCTCGCGAGAGGACGCGCCGGCGCGTCCAGGAGGAATAAATCAACCACCTCCAGGACGCGTCTGTGCGTACAGCGGTCCGGAGGTGGTTAAGCACTGCCCCGTTGCTCAGCTTTTCCAGGTGTCTTTCCAGGATGTGATCCGTCTGCCTGCCACGGAGGCGTTCCAGACCACACAGAGTAGCAGCACCACCGCCAACACCTCGACAACCTCCTGGTGGGAAGAGCTTCATGTGGGGAACGAATCCACCCCGAAAGAGCAAATAGAGGGAGTTCTGAATCTAGTGAGAGAACATCACAAGGCTTTCAGCAAGCACTCCACGGACTACGGAGAGGTCAGTGTAATCAAACACACCATACCCACTGGCTCTCATCCTCCTATTAAGGAGAGGCACAGACCCATACCACCTACTACCTATCAGTCTGTGAAAGAGATGATACAAGAGATGAAAGACTCTAACATAATTCGGGACAGTCACAGTCCCTGGGCTGCGCCCCTAGTCCTCGTGCGAAAAAAAGATGGCTGTATAAGGTTCTGTGTGGACTATAGAAAGATCAATCAAATCACTCACAAAGATGCCTATCCACTACCACGCATTGAGGAGTCCTTGACTGCCCTGGGGTCATCAGCCTATTTCTCCACCTTGGACTTAACTAGTGGGTACTGGCAAGTACCTATGGCCCCAGAAGATCGAGAAAAGACTGCTTTCACTACACTTATGGGCCTGTTTGAATTTAACTACATGCCGTTTGGACTGTGTAACGCTCCAGGGACATTCCAACGGCTGATGGAACGTTGTTTAGGCCATAGGAACTTTGAAACCGTATTGTCATATCTAGATGACGTCATTATATACTCCAAGACGTATGAGGACCACCTAGAACACCTGGCGGAAGTGTTCCAAGTCCTTACCAAATATGGTCTCAAAATTAAGCCATCTAAGTGTCACCTGCTGAAACCAGCGGTAAAATACCTAGGGCACGTTGTCAGTGCCGAAGGAGTACAGCCTGATCCTGATAAACTTGCTGCTGTCCGAAATTGGCCTACTCCTACCACCGTAAAAGAGGTGAGAAGCTTTCTCAGCTTTGCAGGGTATTACAGGCGTTTTATACCCCATTTCGCACAAACTGCGGATCCAATCCAGGAACTCCTGAGGGGGCACCCTAAGAAGAGTCCAAAGACTCCTATTCCTGTAGAGTGGAGCAAAGAACGGGAGATTGCCTTCCAGCTCCTCAAGAAGAAGCTGACCGAACCCCCTGTTCTGGGTTACCCAGATTATCAGAAGCCGTTCCACCTCTACACAGATGCCAGTAAAAGAGGCCTGGGGGCTGTGTTGGCTCAAGTGCAAGATAACAAAGAGAGGGTAATTGCCTACGCCAGCAGATCCCTGAAGGGAGCTGAGAAGAACGACCAGAACTACAGTTCCTTAAAGCTGGAGTTTCTTGCCTTAGTGTCGGCTGTGACCGAGAAGTTCAAAGACTTTCTCGCTGCCACGCCATTTGTGGCCTTCACGGACAATAACCCCCTGGCGCATCTGAATACCGCCAAGTTAGGGGCTCTGGAGCAAAGATGGGCCTCCCGCCTTGCCAACTATGACTTTACTGTGAAATACCGGGCAGGCCGCTCCAATGACAATGCTGATGCCCTGTCTCGGCTACCCACTACAGAAGCCCCAGATGAACCAAAAGATGCCTGGGAAGAAGTGGAAATGCCAGCGTTCTACAATAAATTTGCCCAGCAGGATAATATCCGTACTGAGAACCATCCTGCTGCTGATCCTTCCTCACCAGATATCCCTGAGTCCAGAGGCGACCAAGAAAGGTCGATTAAACTCTAATCCGAAAGTAGAGTCCTCGGTGAACTGCTCGACTTCCTTACCAGTGGGAGAACTCCTGAGAGAGTCCGCAGGAAGAGTGCAGACCCAGAACTGATGAGACTGTGGAGAAATCGCCACCTACTTTTCCTTCAAAAAGGCCTGTTGCTTAGAAGGAGCCTGGACCCAGTGTCCTGTGATAGGATATATCAAATCCTCCTACCACGTCGAGATGCCAGTCTGGTGCTAGAAATGTATCACAACCAGTCCGGACACTTCGGCGTGCAGAAGACTGAGGCACTATTCGCAGAAGGTTCTATTGGATTGGGATGAGAGACGATATTGAGAAATGGTGCCGAGAATGCACTGCCTGTGCTGTGGGACGAACTGAACGTCATGACCAGAGGGCGCCTCTCCATCCTATCGTAAGTAAAACTCCTTTAGAACTTGTTGCTATTGATCATGTGAAGTTGGAGCCGAGTCGCTCAGGGTATACTTATGCCATGACCATTATTGATCACTTCACTAAGTTTGTCGTAGCAGTGCCTGTGAAAGACCTGACAGCTAAGACTACAGCAGAGGCATTCTGGAAGCATTTCCTTCTGCCCTACGGCTGCCCAGAGAGAATCCTCACCGACCAGGGGTCTGCGTTTGAGTCACAGCTGTTCCAAGAGATGTGCCTGCTGCATAACTGCCAGAAAGTCCGGACCACCGCCTATCATCCACAAGGTAACGGAAAAGATGTATCAAACTCTTATCGAGATGCTGAGAGCAGTACCCCGAGAGACAACTCATGTATACCTATAACAACACAATTCACTGCTCCACCGGTTACACACCTTTCTATCTGATGTTCGGCCGTCAAGGGAGGTTGCCTGCTGATCACTCCCTAGATATACAAGTGCCCGATGTCATTAACCCACTACCAAAAACTGATTGGGTAGTGGAGCAATAGAGACGTCTCCTCAATGCCAAAAAGATTGTCCAGGAACGCATGGAAAATGCCCGGGAACGACAACAAAGAGACTATGACCTGGCTGCTCATGCGGAACCCTTGGCTCTGGGAGACCTGGTGTGGTTGAAGAACAACCATAGAACCAGTAAATTGGACAGTAAGTGGGAAAGGATTCCCTATGTTATTTCTGCCATTCCTAACGCTGAGGCTCACATCTACCAAATCTCCAGAGAAGGTAAAGGCTCTCAAGTTGTACATAGAAATCGGTTGAAACCCTGTATAGAAGGAGAACCTGCAGCAGAGGACATTGAACCAGAATCTCCTGAGCCTGAGTTGCCAGCCCAACCTGCTGATCCTATGCAGGCTGTTGAGAACCTGATACATGATAAAGATCCACTTCATTGGTTTCTCACTCCCTGGTTAAACCTGGTAGTACCTGCTCCTTTTCCAGTTGTTTCTCCATCCCAGGATGAACCCACTTCAGTTCCTGTTATTTCTTCACCTCAGTGTACCTGAAGGAGCTCCAGAGCCTGTGGACTCCTCCAATCCTCCTGAACCAAGTCGGGAGGAAGCTCCGCCAGTCAGAAGATCCACGCGGTCTACCAAGGGGCACCCACCTGTGAGATTTGGAGACTACATTATGGGCCTAGGTAGCCCCTTACGGGAAACCCCTGTTTAACCCTCTACAAGCCTTTGGTACGGACTCATTGTGTTCCTTTAGCCTCTAAGAATTGTTATTTTGTTCCACATTTTCTATGGACTATTATTATGGACTATCCTGGTATTATTGATACGCTGCACCAGGTCAGCGCCCCTGTTCCCTTACAATTATCCTGAGAGAAGAGAACGACGCCCCTTGTCACCGCACTTTCAGTGAAACTGTTTATTATATTTCAATTGATAAAGTGGTGATTACTGTGTATGCCTGTTCTCCATTTTGTCTTTCAGGTTGCATTATCCAGCTGGGCAGGGCCCCTCAATGTTGCGCCGAGGACGGGCAACGTTGTAGCATGGGGGTATGTAGTGTCCCACTAGGTAAAGGTGGGCGCTACGCAAGGGTTAACATGTCTTCTGCATTACTGTGATGTTTAATTATGCATTTCCCTGTGTTATCTGGGTGTCAGGCCTGTTAGGGTGTAGTTTAGCCTCCTAGACATTAGAGGGAGCTAGAGAGCCCTAAGTATATATAGGTAGGCCCAGACAGGGGAGAGTTATTTAATTCCAGGTGGCTAGAAGAGTAACCTAGTCAGCCTGAAGCTCCTGAGGCTACCTTAGCTCAGTAGAGTCACCCCAGTAGTAGGAAGGAACCTCCTGGGAGAAACCTGCAGCTTCCCTCACAACAGGAACAATACAACCAGCTCAGATAAGTAACCTGATGGGCAGAAGTACTATAAAGATAAAAGCAAGGGTCAATACGGGAGGAGGATTATTTACCAAGGATTAAAGCCAGCATTTAGGCATCCGGGCCTTGGGATACAGCCAGCCAGAATAGCTGTGGAGATAGTGCAGCCAGGGCTGTGAAGCATTAATTGTATACCCTCCAAGTATCTTGCAAGATTATTACCTGCCATATTGAAAGTAAACCTGCTTGTGGAATATTGTTATAAGGGACTGCATCATCATTATCAACTGTCTGTACAAAGTTGGACTGTTCAAAGTAAAGCAACGTTTGGTTCACTATACCACCTGTGTACCTCACTTATTGCTACTAGAAACCGGTGTGCCACCGTTACAGGCACTGGCGTCACGATCCTTAAAGGGACCTTGCCTCAGGCACTCAAAATACCTGCAACACCCAGGGCACCTCATCCACCATCAGGTCTGGTCCCTACATCCAGAGTGTGCCCCAGAGGAACTTGTGTCTACCTCTCCTTCACTGCCGCATGCCTGCCCAGGGTTCTCCTCTAAAAAGTGAGTAACCCTCGATTGCCCATAACCGTGACCTCACTATCGCAATACCCTGCAGCTCTGCGTACCGCATAAATTGGCGTCACGAACAGGATACGATCATATCCGTGCCATTGTTGGATTACAAAACTGTGTGCCATTATCCACCTAAAAAGTGACTAAGCCCTATTGTTTTATTAAAAAATTGCTGGGCCAAAGAACTGTAATAATTTGCGGTGTGAAGATTATATTGCATGGACTGTTTGCCATTTGTGTAAGCCACCGCTTGCTGTCAGTGAATAGACAGCGATTTGCTCAAAAATGGCCGCTTAACCTCACTGGATTACAAGTGCGCCTCGTTGTACCTGTTTGGCGTGAAAAAAAGACAAGGTGAAGTTACCGCCCAGCCTGCAAGGAGGAATAAACGCCGCCCTGTCGGGAAAAAGTACCACCTGCCTGACCCGCATGCCTGCCCAGGGTTCTCCTCTAAAAAGTGAGTAACCCTCGATTGCCCATAACCGTGACCTCACTATCACAATACCCTGCAGGTCTGCGTACCGCATTTGTATATGCAGTCAATCATGGAACTGTTTAAAATGCCTCGGGATTGGTATTAAATCCTCCTTTTTTTCTTACCTTTCCTAAAGCGATATTCCACACATGTTGCTTTACCCTCAGCTTCAACTTTCTTGATGTGAGTCAAACATAGATTGACACTGGTGAAATTACTATGGAGAAACCTGGCCTTGTCAATCAAGAAGGAGAGGTGGGGGCTAGCAGAGGAAGCAAGTGTGTATAAAGTGGATTGGGCTCACCCTCAGTGTGCTTAACGGCTCATTTACATATGGATTAAAAGTACTTTTTCTCCAGAACTAATTGCTAAGTAGGAAAGTTATCATTATATTTGGCTGAGCTAGCCCTACAAGACATTGGGAGTCATGTACAAAGACCGTTTTTTACGCTGGTCTTTGTTTCCCCTTTGCGCTGGCAGAGACTGCACATAATTTATGAAGAAATGTACGCCTCATCATATATTAGGTGTTTTTCCCCAACATTTACACCTGTTTTCAGAAGTTAATGTTAGTAAATTTGTTGGGACTGAAGTTCTAGCCCGCTCTCAAATGTCAAGTGGTGTGCAAAAAAAAATGGTTGTGTGACAAAATATTGTCATACGGGCATCCAAATAGTCACAAAAATGGTCTTGTTCCAAAAACAAGGGTAAGAATATTCGTAAATTAACCCCATAGTGCCTGTTTTAACTGTGAATTTCCTGCTGATAGGAAACCTTGCCTCTTCTGCTGCTGGAGGGTGGAGGAGAAGACAGTAGGACCAGACGGAAGGGGCGGAGCAAAAGAAAAGCACGGAGGACAAGACCACAGGGAAGTCAGGTGGAAACTGGATGCAGCTGGACTGGAAAAGAGAGGAGGATGGAGAGAAAGAAACAATAAAGATGAAGAGGAGACCTGGTGACACTGAATAGGGGAGCATAGTGGCTGTAAATGGAAGTATAATACAGCATGGCATGAGCTTAATTATAGACACTCTGTGGCGGCTACTATGTGACAGATATAATTATAGTTTAGATATTCCTTTTATTGCTGGCACATTGTTATGGGTGCTACTAGTGCTACTACTAATTTGATATCGTTAGTGTGAACCAATAAGAATAACTAAAAAAATACCCTTCTAACACACTGTATTCTGTGGTGTTATATAGGACTGCAGGTAACATCTATTTATTACATTATCTGTACTGTGTTATCTGTGGTGTTTCATAGGAGTGCATTATGTGTTCGTTGTGGTGTTAGCCATCTTAACCCGGTCACCATGTCATTAGATGCAGTGACCATTTTATGGCGCTTTGTGAGAATGTCATGCCTGCAGCACTGTACATGTATGGAGGATATCGGGAAGTGATTAAGAGGAGAAAAGCATTTTTTTTTAAAGATCTGTCACCAGTTTTGTAGGAAAAGATTCAGTAAATGCAAAAAGGTAAAGGACGGCTCACCTCTGGCTCAAGATGGCAAGGTGCACCAAACAGATGTCGTACCCTGATCACCAAAGAAGAGTGCCCATTCTTTTTATTTTACAAAGATTCAGTAAAACCTGTAAGTTATACATGTATATCTCTACTTTTTCTACTTCCTATGAAGAGCTATCGGTACAGGAAGGAGGTATCAGTGATTGACAGCTATCTCTTTATGCACAATGCTATTGTTAAAGATGCCCTCAAACATATTGCTCTACTGCTCCAAATTAATAGTAACCCAAGGGTTTTACGTGCACAGAAGAAAATAACTGTTACACACACACTGGGGTCAAAGGAAATTTATTAATTACAGGAAGTACAGCAGTTTATATAGACATCAGAGAGGCATTCCCCCTGAGGCTCGTGGCATTGTTACATTGGCTGAAATATGAAAATAAGAAAAGAGATAATACTTGGCATCTGCGCAGTGTGCATCGTTTTACTAACTCTGGTATGTGAACTATGTAAATATCTAACTATAGGGGCCATCTTGTAATGGAGTTTTCACTAACAGCAGAAAAGCATATATGACGTAGCAAGGAGACGTGTTTTCTTGGGTAAGATGGAACTTTCGTGATTTGGTGAGGATAAGGTGTTTTCTGAGAGCTGGAGTATATGGGAGCTTTCTTAGTTGATTCAAAGAATGATGGCCACATCTCTATCACTATCAATCACTGATAACCGCTCCCTCTTATACCAATAGGTACTCATAGGAGGTGGAAAAAGCAAAGATATAAATGTATAAATTACAGTTTTACTAAATCTTTCCATTTGTGGTGACAGGTCTTCTTTAAATCAAATAGAACATTTTGTAAAACATAACAACCAAGACAACACCAACATCACCTTACACCTACCCCACATATTTTTATTTCTCAATGACATAAAACAGTGGAAATGAAAAAGAAAAATAGCCAAGAATTCATAAAAATTTATTTCAATGAATATTCAGTTTAAAAAATACCCCATTCCAATGGAAGTGTCCCTTAAATGTCTAGTTGATGACAGTAGGCCTCTCGTTGTGCATAGTCTTTAGGCTGCTGTTCTGCACGATGATAAAATGTTTCAACATTCATCAGAAACCCTATTGTGGGTCTGAAACCACTACAATATTCTGTTGAACTCTTCTTGACCATTCATAGTAGGCCACAATACTGGAAAAGTGAGACAAAAAGAATAACAATTCCTTACAATTTTCAGGATCTCTGCTTGTAATCATTAAACAGGACTCTTCATTGGTTACATGTAAGGCTAGTTTCACATCTGCATTGGAGGCTCCATTATAAATTCTATTCCAGATAAAATAGCACATCATGCATTATGCTACATTCACATCTGCATCAAGAGCTCCATTTGAGTTTTCCGCCACAGAGTCTGTCAAAAATAGCAGAGAAAAAAGACTTGAATGCAGGACTTATTTCTCTGCTAAGAAAACTCTCCAGAATGGAAAATTAACAGATTCCATTATAGTCAATCTGTTAGGCTCCGCTCCTGTCAGTTATGTTACCGAATCCAGCACTTCCTTTACTTAAGTTCTTCGGCTGCTATAATGGAGCAGAAGAGTGGAAATAATATAATATAAATGTGAAATTAGCCTTAAAGTGTAACTAAACTTTTATAATAATTTATAAACAAGAGCTGACATGCAGTTCTTTTAGCTTAGAGGAGCAGGCAGAAGCAGGAGCCCACTCCGCTCAGCTAATCCTGTCATAGTACATGGGTACAGCAGGAATTTTTGTTGAAATTATGACAGCAGGAATTTCTGTTGAAATTATTACATTTGGTATTATTTGAAAACTATTTTCTGTTTGGAGATGTTTTTTATCTACAGAGACGTGGGACCGCGATGGGCTCGAATGTGGCCCCGCCCTACGCAAATGCTTTTATGTCATCATTTGAAGAAACCTATGTATGTGACGATTTACATTATCGGGAGAATGCCCTACTATGGAAGAGTTACATAGATGACGTTTTTTGCGTGTGGGCAGGGCCACAGGTCCCTCGTGGCCTTCTTCGAACATTTAAATAAGGTATGTGCTGGACTTAAATTCACTATGAATTATTATCAATTTAAACTTTTTGGACACTGTAATTATTAAAGATGAGGATGGCTGTCTACACACAGATTTGTTTAGGAAAGGACTGATGAGAATAGCTTGTTACATTTTACAAGTGCACATATCATGACCCTAAAGAAGGCTATACCGAAATCTCAAATACAGAGAGTTAAACAAGTTGTATCTAATCAGCAGACACAGGAGCAGAGAATGGAAGAAATGTTAAGGAGATTTAGGACTAGGGGTTATCCTACATAAATCCTGAGCGAAGCCACAACGACTCCTTTGCAGCAAGGATTCACGTATAGCCTTTACACACAAATTTCATTTTTTCAATAAACAGTTTGACCAAATTGTTCGCAAACACTGGCCACTACTACATAAATCATACCCGCAGATAATGGAATTCAAAAATCCCCCACTGATTTGTAACAAACGGAATACAAGCTACTGTGACCATGTCGATACAGGCACTATGAAAGTGACTCCTCGTCAGAGGACAATAGGTAGCCAGAGAAACGGTACCTTTTCTTGTTTGTATTGTGCGCAGTGCTCGCATATAATTAAGGGAGAATTTTTTCATCATCCACACGCAGGTAGGGCCTTTAAAATCGAAGGCTTTTTTACCTGCAAATCTACTAATGTGATTTATTTGATTAAATGTCCTTGTGGCTTGTGCTATATTGGTGAAACCATACAACCAGTGAGAGATCGGATTTGCAAGCATACGTCCAATATACGCACTGGCACCTTATTACTACCTTTGCCAGCCCACTTTCACAATTTCCCATCACTACATCTCCCAGCTCAGGTTTCAAGTGCTGGAGCAAGTCAAAAGACAGAGAAGAGGTGGTGATATTAAAATCCAATTACTGCGTAGAGAAGCTTATTGGATTCATACCCTGGGAACATTACAACCCAGATTATTGAATAGCGAATATGAGATTGCCCATTTGACATAAGGTTGTATTTGCTAGATTACTGTGATATTTACTTTGATTATTTATTTTACAAACAGCAAATCTGCGATGATTCACTGCAAGTTAGCGGTATCTATATTTGTGTATTTGTGCATTTATAATTTTGTAATTTTGTAGTCATGTCTATCTATTTGGTTTGATTCGTTTTTTTGACGTCTGGTTGAAATATCGAGAGTACCGCCCCATTGTGGGCATCTGACGTCATCGCACATGGAGGGAAGTTGTATTTAAGATTGTAAATTAGTTTATAATGTTAGCTGATGAAGGCTGGATGGGCCAAAACGCGTCCTTATACTTATATACATTTATCCTGAATAAAGAGCATATGATTTGAACAGAATGAGCGTCCTCTGGGAATCTGTCACATAGTAATCATCCGGGGGCACAAGCAGGAGCAGCAACGTGCACTCCTGCCCGTACTCCCTGCGGTGCTGCCCATTCATAAAATATGTACTCCGTACTCCTTACACCACTGAGCTGTCAGCAGTGTACGGAGATCTGAGTTTTAAGCGCACACTGATTTATAGAAAAAAATTAAAATTAATAACGTTTATTTTTTTAGAGGATTAGGGACAACATATTAAAAATTATTATAAAAGTTTAATTACTCTTTAATGTAAAATTTCCTCATAATTGTGCATCTGCAGACATAACAGGGGACATGTGCATCTGCAGACATAACAGGGGTATTCATTAAAAAAAAAAACATTTCCCTTATGCCTGGGGACATCCTCAGGCTCCTATAAAAACAGCACTATATGTGGTTAGCACATAGAAGTAATGACACATCTATTTAAATGGCATACAGTATCATAATATTCAATAGATCAGCATGTGGTATAATTTACAGTGATGTGCCCAAGCATTAGTTATGCACCAGAGCCTTGGCTTAAATTGGTTTTCCAACACAAAACAAAAAATGGGATGGCCATCAAATGGTTCAGTAAAATAAACTAGATCAGGGATCAGCAACCTTCAGCACTCCAGCTGTTGTGAAACTACAATTCCCAGTGTGCTCCATTCATTTCTATGAGAGATCTTAGAAGAGCAGAGCAAATATGCATGCTGGGAGTTGTAGTTTCACAACAGCTGGTGTGCCGGAGGTTGCCTACCCCTGAACTAGATTATACTAACCTTGCTGATCCCCTGCCACTGCATTTCTGAATGTGCTGAGTCCCTACTGTGCTCCACTTCCTGCTGATGTCTCAAATCAGCAGGAAATAGCTGTGAGTGCTGCTCAGTCAATCACTGGCAGAGGCAGGTCATCATTGAAGCAGTGATTGAGTGTCATTGACAGCCATTTCCTGTGGTCAAGACAGCAGCAGGAAGTAGAGTGCAGCGGGACCCAGTCACCATCGGAAAAGCAGCAGCAGGTGATCGGTGTTGTCAGTATAACCAATTTTTTTTTTTTTTTTTACATTTTTATGTTTTTGTACTGGAAAACCCAATCAAGCCAAGGCTTTGGTGTATAACCAATGCTTGTGCTTCTCAGCTATCAATGATATGTAGTGCACTGGAGCAAGGGTACTTAGATGTTTGTGGACATTTTGCTCCTATTGCTACTATGCAAATCCTGCAACTCCCTAGTTTACTGCACTTTGAAGTGTAAACTTTCACTAGGATTTATGCTGTGCTGTACACTTATTCTGTTGTATATTGCATTTTATACATTTACTGTAATATATATTGTTCTGATCATTTGCACTGCACTGTGGAAAGGGTAATACATGGTCAGCTAATACTGAGAGACTTTGGGACTTTCTACCTATACACTAAGAGATTTCTAGATTTCTATAGTTACTATAAGGGAACATGTAAAGCTTAGGCTACTTTCACACTAGCAGCAGGACGGATCCGACAGGCTGTTCACCCTGTCGGATCCGTCCTGCCGCTATTTCGCCATGCTGCCGGACTGCCGCTCCGTCCCCATTGACTATAATAGGGACGGGGGCGGAGCTCCGGCACAGCACGGCAGTGCACGGCAAGAGGCCGCCGGACTAAAAAGTCGGACATGCAGTACTTTTAGTCCGCCAGAGCTCCGCCCCCGTCCCCATTATAGGACAGAGCAGTCCAGCGGCACGGCGAAATAGCGGCATGACGGATCCGACAGGGTGAACAGCCTGTCGGATCCGTCCTGCCGCTAGTGTGAAAGTACTCTAAGTTTTGTAGGAAAAAACAGACACTGTAGCCTTTTGACTGTCTGATTAAGCTCTGTCTAGACTGTTGATTATGTCTGAAAACTGCTTAGTCATCTCCCCATTGACTTGTATTGAGTCTATGTCAGACTTAAATTGCAACATTGTTTCTTTTAGGCTGTGCTTATCCTCTCCACTACTCCCACTAGAAGGTTTTAGCTCAGTTAGAAACAGTATAAGGGCTCATGCACATGAGCGTATTTTCTTTCTATGTCCATTCCGTTTTTTTGCGGACCGTATGTGGAGCCATTCATTTCAATGGGTCCACAAAAAAAACTGAAGTTACTCCGTGTGCATTCTGTTTCTGTATGTCCGTTACGCAAAAAAAATAGAACATGCCCTATTATTGTCCACATTACGGACAAGGATAGTACTGTTCTATTAGGGGCCAGTTGTTCCGTTCCGGAAGATACAGAATGCACACGGATGTCATCCATATTATTAGCTGATCCGTACATCGCGTGCATGAGCCCTAAAAGGACAGCAGTCAGAACCCCTACTTCTCTGAACATATGGACCATTACTTAGTAGGAGAGACTCTGCAGACCACACTAGTGACCAGAAGAAGACACTGAGACAGGGATACTATGCCACACACCCTGGGTCACTAGCCCTTTGACCAGGGACAGGAATAGTGGAACCGAGTAGGTAGTTATTCAGATATTTCTAGAAGGATTTACAATAGATTGACAGAAGACAGTTCTTCTAAGGAAGCTAATTTTTTATTTATTTTTTATCTGGAATACAAGTACTACAGGGAGTGCAGAATTATTAGGCAAGTTGTATTTTTGAGGATTAATTTTATTATTGAACAACAACCATGTTCTCAATGAACCCAAAAAACTCATTAATATCAAAGCTGAATATTTTTGGAAGTAGTTTTTAGTTTGTTTTTAGTTTTAGCTATTTTAGGGGGATATCTGTGTGTGCAGGTGACTATTACTGTGCATAATTATTAGGCAACTTAACAAAAAACAAATATATACCCATTTCAATTATTTATTTTTACCAGTGAAACCAATATAACATCTCAACATTCACTAATATACATTTCTGACATTCAAAAACAAAACAAAAACAAATCAGTGACCAATATAGCCACCTTTCTTTGCAAGGACACTCAAAAGCCTGCCATCCATGGATTCTGTCAGTGTTTTGATCTGTTTACCATCAACATTGCGTGCAGCAGCAACCACAGCCTCCCAGACACTGTTCAGAGAGGTGTACTGTTTTCCCTCCTTGTAAATCTCACATTTGATGATGGACCACAGGTTCTCAATGGGGTTCAGATCAGGTGAACAAGGAGGCCATGTCATTAGATTTTCTTCTTTTATACCCTTTCTTGCCAGCCACGCTGTGGAGTACTTGGACGCGTGTGATGGAGCATTGTCCTGCATGAAAATCATGTTTTTCTTGAAGGATGCAGACTTCTTCCTGTACCACTGTTTGAAGAAGGTGTCTTCCAGAAACTGGCAGTAGGACTGGGAGTTGAGCTTGACTCCATCCTCAACCCGAAAAGGCCCCACAAGCTCATCTTTGATGATACCAGCCCAAACCAGTACTCCACCTCCACCTTGCTGGCGTCTGAGTCGGACTGGAGCTATCTGCCCTTTACCAATCCAGCCACGGGCCCATCCATCTGGCCCATCAAGACTTACTCTCATTTCATCAGTCCATAAAACCTTAGAAAAATCAGTCTTGAGATATTTCTTGGCCCAGTCTTGACGTTTCAGCTTGTGTGTCTTGTTCAGTGGTGGTCGTCTTTCAGCCTTTCTTACCTTGGCCATGTCTCTGAGTATTGCACACCTTGTGCTTTTGGGCACTCCAGTGATGTTGCAGCTCTGAAATATGGCCAAACTGGTGGCAAGTGGCATCTTGGCAGCTGCACGCTTGACTTTTCTCAGTTCATGGGCAGTTATTTTGCGCCTTGGTTTTTCCACACGCTTCTTGCGACCCTGTTGACTATTTTGAATGAAACGCTTGATTGTTCGATGATCACGCTTCAGAAGCTTTGCAATTTTAAGAGTGCTGCATCCCTCTGCAAGATATCTCACTATTTTTGACTTTTCTGAGCCTGTCAAGTCCTTCTTTTGACCCATTTTGCCAAAGGAAAGGAAGTTGCCTAATAATTATGCACACCTAATATAGGGTGTTGATGTCATTAGACCACACCCCTTCTCATTACAGAGATGCACATCACCTAATATGCTTAATTGGTAGTAGGCTTTCGAGCCTATACAGCTTGGAGTAAGACAACATGCATAAAGAGGATGATGTGGTCAAAATACTCATTTGCCTAATAATTCTGCACGCAGTGTATAGCAGACATGTGAAAGGTGCAGGCAGGTTCTCTTTATAGCTATGACACAAAAAGATATTGTATGCCTATCTCTGTTATAGTCACAAATACAATCTAACAAGTACAATTGAGTGTATACCCTTACAAAGTAGGTATAATTGCGGTATACAGAGTTATGTATGATTGTATGCCATCTACATACCTAATTGGAATAATGCTGATGAATGCCAAGGCACCAAACAGGATGAAACAGAATCCGCTGAACCAATCTAAGGTGGCTTGATAAAGCTTGTTGAATCCTGCAGATGAACTCACTGCTACAATTTCTATCGCCAACTGTAGTACAGCAAATACTTTGCCTACAAAGACATATTAGAAGATCTAATGGGCTGTTCATATCACGTTTTTAGTACACTATGTTTTTCAATCCTGCAGAGTTCAGCACACACACCAAAAAAAAAGTACACATTAATGGATTTGATACATGCTTTTTATACAATGGAACCCTATGGTAACGGAAGCCACTGTATGACATCTGTTTGAGGAATCCGTTTAATGTATAGATGCATTTCAATATATTAGAATATCTTTGAAAAGTTTATTTATTTCAGTAATTCAACTCAAAAAGTGAAACTCATATTCTATAGATTCATCACACACAGAGTGATCTAGAGTGTGGGAAAAATAGCAGTACATCTTATAGTCTGAATGCTAATGACCGCTTCCATTATGCAAGCATTAGTATGCAGGGGGCACAGGGAGCAGTGAGGACACCACTGGTTTGGCTGTACTCACCCTACCTGGTCTTCTTCCGTGCCCCGCTCTACACTGTGTCCTGACTCTGCACAGCATCAAGAAGACCAGGCAGTGGTGAGCCCTGGATCTGCACACTGGCAGCGCTGTCTGGAGCAGGCTAGGTAGGTTTATTTTTTTTAATGTCTGAGGTCTGATGGGGGGGTCTGATCTGAATGGTGATGGGGGTCTGATCTGAGGCTGTTAGAGCTTATCAAACAGTATCAAATATGCAGCACATATCAGCTAGAAGTTTTAAGCAAATTTCCCTGTTTCTTCTTTTAAATAATAGTGAATAAAAGTTACGTTTTACACTGTAAAAAAAAAGAGGCAAATATAAAGAAATGGCGATCTACAGTGCTCAACCATTGACACTGGGGACCTCCCACCTGATAATTCTTCGCTACTGGCTGCCAAAACAAAAGTACTGATACCTGCAAAACGGAGCAAACTAGTATAGAAAAAAAACCAGGAAGATATGGCTGCAACGGTGTACAGGGAGCCGGGAGGTGTACTTCTGTGGGACATGACTGTCCTCAAATTTTAGTGTAAACTGTAATCTCTGTGAACAGCTCTCCATAATAAAAGGGAAAGTGCTAAATACAAATACGGTAATACAATATCCAAAGGGAAAAAAATCATTGCAGAGTGCACCATGGGTCCAGACATACTGTCAGTATCTGCTCGATTATAACTATCAATTTCTTTATTTTTAGTTTATGTTTAGAATTGTGACATCTTACCATATGAGGATCCTTGAATATGCTTAGATATAACTGATCTGATGGTTGGTGTTGGGATTAATGAAAAAATCATCACCACTCGAGCTGAAAAATATGTTTAAAATAAAGGTATACAAAAAGTATTTCAGAAGGAAAGTGCAGGATATAATGTGTCAACATGCATTAAGAAGCATTGCGCCAGTTTTTCCGTTATTCTCTATCCACGGGATAGCGAATAACTAACTGATCGTGGGGGTCGAACTACTAAGACCCCCATGATCCAGCAAACAGGGGTCCTATTCCCCTGATCTGATGAAGGGTCAGGTCGGGCATGCGTCCTGACACTCCTTTCATTGTCTATGGGACTGCTAGAGGTAGCTAAGTACAGAGCATTATATTACAGCATTGCATTAAAAGCTATTCAAACTATATTTACTGTAGATAAAAGGGATGATATACAGTTGCAAGAAAAAGTATGTGACCCCTTTGGAATGATATGGATTTCTGCACAAATTGGTCATAAAATGTGATCTGATCTTCATCTAAGTCACAACAATAGACAATCACAGTCTGCTTAAACTAATAACACACAAAGAATTAAATGTTACCATGTTTTTATTGAACACACCATGTAAACATTCACAGTGCAGGTGGAAAAAGTATGTGAATCTTTTGATTTAATACCTGGTTGAACCTCCTTTGGCAGCAATAACTTCAACCAAACGTTTCCTGTAATTGCAGATCAGACGTGCACAACGGTCAGGAGTAATTCTTGACCATTCCTCTTTACAGAACTGTTTCAGTTCAGCAATATTCTTGGGATGTCTGGTGTGAATCACTTTCTTGAGGTCATGCCACAGCATCTCAATCGGGTTGAGGTCAGGACTCTAACTGGGCCACTCCAGAATGCGTATTTTCTTCTGTTTAAGCCATTCTGTTGTTGATTTACTTCTATGCTTTGGGTCGTTGTCCTGTTGCAACACCCATCATCTGTTAAGCTTCAGCTGGTGGACAGATGGCCTTATGTTCTCCTGCAAAATGTCTTGATAAACTTGGGAATTCATTTTTCCTTAGATGATATCAATCCGTCCAGGCCCTGACGCAGCAAAGCAGTCCCAAGCCATGATGCCCCTACCATAATACTTCACAGTTGGGATGAGGTTTTGATGTTGGTGTGCTGTGCCTCTCTTTCTCCACACATAGTGTTGTGTGTTTCTTCCAAACAACTCAACTTTGGTTTCATCTGTCCACAGAATATTTTGCCAGTACTGCTGTGGAACATCCAGGTGCTCTTGTGCAAACTGTAAACATGCAGCAATGTTTTTATTGGACAGCAGTGGCTTCCTCTGTGGTATCCTCCCATGAAATCCATTCTTGTTTAGTGTTTTACGTATCGTAGATTCGCTAACAGGGATGTTAGCATATGCCAGAGACTTTTGTAAGTCTTTAGCTGACACTCTAGGATTCTTCTTCACCTCATTGAGCAGTCTGCGCTGTGCTCTTGCAGTCATCTTTACAGGACGGCCACTCCTAGCGAGAGTAGCAGCAGTGCTGAACTTTCTCCATTTATAGACAATTTATCTTACCGTGGACTGATGAACATCAAGGCTTTTGGAGATACTTTTATAACCCTTTCCAGCTTTAACAATTCTTAATCGTAGGTCTTCTGAGAGCTCTTTTGTGCGAGGCATCATTCACATCAGGCAATGTTTCTTGTGAAAAGCAAACCCAGAACTGGGGTGTGCTTTTTTATAGGGCAGGGCAGCTGTAACCAACACCTCCAATCTCATCTCATTGATTGGACTCCAGATGGCTGACACCTCACTCCAATTAGCTCTTGAAGATGTCATTAGTCTAGAGGTTCACATACTTGTTCCACCTGCACTGTGAATGTTTACATAGTGTGTTCAATAAAAAAATTGTAACATTTAATTCTTTGTGTGTTATTAGTGTAAGCAGACTGTGATTGTCTATTGTTGTGACTTAGATGAAGATCAGATCACATTTTATAACCAATTTGTGCAGAAATCCATATTATTCCAAAGGGTTCGCATACTTTTTCTTGCAACTTTATAAATGTAAAAGGTTGTCTATTGGCATGTACAGTAAGTAAAGTCTTTCTAGAAAAAAGCTAAATATCAGGTTCAATTTGATCAGTACCAGTTCCAGTATTTCCATGCAGGTCATCATATTAATATGGTTTATGAGTGAACAGCTACATATTATTATTCTACTGATTCAGTAATATATACTTACCAATATAATACATATAGGTTGAGCGCACAAAGCCCATTATCAGGAGTCCAGAACCAAATGAAAGGATTCCAATAGAAATCATTCCCAGATCACCTGTAAATCGGGAGAAAATAAAAACCCCTAGAAAGCTGGTGATGTAGGTCATGTAGAATGCAGCATTGCCATAGCCAACATCTACTGGACCCCAATTCAGAGGCTTCTTTAGTACAAACACATTGGCTACGTCATCAGTTGCTGTAAAAGCCACATTAAACACGATAGCACTGACAAACATTGAAGTAAGGATAAGATTGGATGTCGATTCAATAACTAAATTTTCAATTTCATTCCCTTGTATTGTTGTATTTCTAGATTCTTTTAAAAGTCTGGTGGACTCTGTATTATCATGTTCTTCTGGGGTTCTCAGAATAAAAATGCAGTATATAACACAAAGTGCATAGCAAACCATGCTACAAATCATAAGGATAGTTCCTTGATGGCTTGTTATATGTAAGATAACAAATAAATGTCCTGAAGCCAAGCTGCCTACAAATCCTGCCAGCCCGTACACCAGTTCAATGTGAATAAGTCGTAGAGATCGTCTCGTTTCAGAAGAGCATAAGGAAGCCCAAGCTGCTACACCAGCCCAATAAGTTGTGAACCAACCAGTTAAACCATTCAGTGCTGCGGAGCCAAACATCACTTCCACTGGCCAATCCCAGATGATGACAAACAGTAAAAACATTCTTGATATGAGGTATCCAAATAATGGCACGCATATTGTGACCTTCCTGCTGGTCTTGTCTCCAATTTTTGCTATGGTATAGGCAGACAGAAGAGGCGTTAATCCCATGATGACATTATAAATAATGTAGAAGTTTGAGATGGCCTTCTGTAACATGTCATCGTTACTAGAGTTGGAAGGAGATTCTTGGCTGTTAATTGATTTGTTATAATGATTCCTTACCACCATAAGCAGTGCAGTGTCATAGAATGAGCTGGCAATCTGAGCTCCTGCAACTACTGGAACAATGGACATCCTATTCATCTCTGCAGTCTTGGCTGATTGTGTCCTTGAAGAAAACATATATTGTAAATCAATGTTATTCATTGCATAATGGAAAATTGTCTACTATCTGTACTCCCCAAATCTCCAAGATTGGCTAAAAATCTGTGCTGTTGGAAGCACCAGTGCACAACTTGTTACAAGACACAGCCCCGATAACTGTAGTGGAACAATTTCTATCCCCTGAATAAAAAAGCCATAAGGGTATGGACACACTGGGGAATTTTCTGCAGCAGAATTTCAGCTGCAGATTTTGCAGCATTTCTGCAGTGGAAATTCTGAGGATTTTGTTGCAGATATACAACAGATTTCACCCTATGCATTGCACTATAGTTATCCCAAACCACCTCTTCAATCTATCATTAACCACTGGCATCTTCCTTTTAAACGTGACACCATCCCACCCATACTCAGGAAGACTTTCCTGGACCCATTCTATTTAGCCAGCATGTCACTACTTCCATAGGAACTATCTGACTTCCATCCCAATTACTCCACTGAAACCACCATAACCAAAGTTTCCAATGATCTGCTAGCTGCCAAAGCTAAATTTCATTACTGTGCACTTCTTGACCTATGCTCTGCTTTTGAAACAGTCGACCACTCTCTCCTGTTGCAAAACCTCTCATCCTTCAGCATCAGAGACCTGGCCCTCTCCTGAATCTCTTCATAGATCATCAACAGAACCTTCAGCGTTTCCCATCCATACACCACCCTCGAGGATTTTCTCCATTTATGACAGCTCACACAGTACCATGGCTTCCGATAACACCTCTATGCTGATGGCACTTGTATCTACCTCTCTGGCCCAGCCCATTTTATCCAGAATCCCAGCATGTCTATCATTTATATCTTCATTCTTCACCTACCGCTTCTTAAATCTCAACATGGAGAAAACAGAATTCATTATCTTTCCACCATGTCACTCAGCTACCCACACTCCCTACTAGACCTATCCATTACAGTGAACAACACTATGCTTTTTCCAGTCTCACACGTCCGCTGTCTGGGGATAACATTTATTTCTGTCCTGTCCTTCAAGCCACATACAAACCCTTACCACACTTTTGTGCCACCTTATTTCCTCAGAGATTGTAAGCTCTCGCAAGCAGGGCCCTCATTCTTATAGTTTGACTAAATTGCTGATATTTGTTTGTACATGTACCCGCCGGCTGTAAAGTGCTGTGGAAAACAAATATAAAGATAATTATTAGGGATTCTGGTCTGTGGTCTTTTGTTATTAGGAGTCTGTATTCTGTGGTCCAATCTGAAATATGAAGCTTTTGTATGAACAGATACATATTTTGGTCTGTTCTACGGTCGTCATATGTTTAAGGGATCTGTTATGGGGTCTGTATCTGTTTATGGATCTGGACTAGAATCTAGAACTATTTTGAGTCTGTATTTATTATTAGATTTGTTTTTATTATGTTATTTATTTATTTATTTTTTGTTATTATTTATTTTGAGCTCTGATCTGTAGTCTTTATTCATTGAGGGGTCTATTTTTATACAGGGGTCTGTATCTGGTGGTCTAACCTGAGGTATGCATTTATTCTGGGATATATATTTATGTGTGGCCTAGGTATCTGGTGTGGGGTCTGTAACCAGGACCTCTTTATCTCCGGGATCTGTAGTGATTTAGGGTGGGCCTGGGGTCTGTATTTATTTAAGGAGTCTGGTGTGGGTCTACATATATCTGGGGTTTGTATTTATTTAGGGGAGTCTGGTGTCTATAACTAGGTTCTGTATATATCCGGGTCTGTATTCATTTAGGACGGGTGTGGGGTCTGTATTTATTTAAGGAGTCTGGCCTGGGGTCTATAACTAGGTTCTGTATATATCCAAGGTCTGTATTTATTTAGGACGGGTCTGGGGTCTGTATTTATTTAAAGAGCCTGCTCTGGGGTCTATAACTAGGATCTGTATATATCCTGGGGTCTGTATTTATTTTGACTTCAGTGTTTATAATGGAGTCCTGAAATCTCAGAGCCTGATATTGCTACTCAAACTGGCTATCCAAATGACAGGATAATCGCACATGGCTAAGTTGTGAACCAATGATTGGAGTACAAAAGAGCCCTGGAACCTGATGAGGTGTGTAAACCACCAGATACTGGTCATAGACTAACCACCTAAAGGGCTTGTCTCATCTGGGACTTTAATGGCATATCATTCCTGTGGGAGTGCGAAAATAGCTGACCGTGCACACTTGTCTATTTTCAGAAGTCCCATAGAAATGAATGGAGAGCACACCGTGCAAGCACTGCCACCTCTCCATTTACCTCTGTAGGACTACTGGAGAGAGCCAAGCCAGCACTGGAACACTTAGGGTGTCCCATTTTGGAGATAGGTGCAGGTTGCAGAGGTGGGACCCACACCTATCCTACATTGGTGGCATATCCTCTAGAGACATGCCACCAATGTTTCAAATGAGACAACCCCTTTAACTTACGGTACATAGACCACCAGTGAAGTTTATATTAACCTCTTCTCTACCAGTGATCCAGGCACTATCATTTTTAATTATTTCTATAGTTTGGGGAGGGAGATATATTCCTTATCTGCCTATAGCACCAAAATACCTTACCCTATAGCCCTGCATGAAGATAAACGTATAGCTAGAAAGGAATACAGTGCTCATCAGTGATTTCTGTTTCAATAGTTTTTTATTGGTTTAACATCAATAAAAGATAATAGAGAACAATAAAATGCAGTTCCACCTGCTAAACATTGTAGGTGGAGGAAATTATGTGTTTGTCTTTACAGCATGAGACAAACAGCCGAATAAGTATTAATATACAGTAATAGTAAAGACACGTTATCAAAATTGCTAACCATTCCTCAAGTATACAGTGTTCTAGTCTAGGTAGTTATACTGTATCTCTCTTTTTTCTTATTTTATGGGATTTCTATCATCCTTCATTCATCAGTGATTTCTTAACGTTGTTTTACACATCTTTAAAAGTACAGCAAACTATTCATTATCATTTATCTGCGTGTCTACGTGACGGGTTAGCAGCCTTTGACACTGCAGTTGCTGTGAAGCTACAGGTCCCAGCATGCACAGCTGTTCTTATAGAAGTGAATAGAGGATTCTGGGACTTATAGCTTTAGAACAGCTGGCGTGCTAGACGTTGATCCCTTGTCTACGTGTATAAATGACACAGTGAGGCAGCGTTGTGATAGAATCATCTATAGCACCTAATCAGTAGGACATGAGAGTACTTACTTCCATCTGCTTAGATGATTGTAGGTAGAGAAGAAACTGCTTCTATGCAGGTCAGAGATGATCTTTTTATGGTATGAGAAGGCAGCTTGGAGCAGACGGAAACCACACTGTGCTTTCCTACTTCTGGTTTCCTTAACAAAAAAAAAAGCTGAAGAAAATCCCTCCCCCTTAAGTGATGTGCACTAATCTTTTTTCCAAGCATTCCCGGAAACTAAGGAGAAAGCAAGTAAGGAGCTAAAATTCGTGGCCAAAAGCCCTAACGTTGAAGCAAGTTAAAGGGGTTATCCCATAATAATGTAAAACAATAAAAATGAGAGATCATGTAGTAAATGATGGCATCTTTATATGGGCTCATGCACATGAACGTACAGCATTTTCGGTCTGCATTTGATCCACATTTGTTTGCGGGTCAGATGCAGACCCATTCACTTCAATGTAAAAAAATAGAACATGTCCTATTCTTTTCCGATTTACAGACAAGGATAGGACTGTTCTGTTAGGGGCCCGAACATTCCGTTCCCCAAAATGCTGAATGCACATAGCTGGTATCTGTGTTTTGCATATCCACAATTTATGGACCGCAAAACAGCCAACGGTCGTGTGCATGAGCTCTAACAAAGCTAGAACCAGCCGTGTACCTTACTTGGATTCAGAGATCTCCGCATGTATTGCTCCAATTGTTCCTCTAGATCAGGGATGCCCAGCCTGCAGCCCTCCGGCTGTTGCATAACTACAACTCCCAGCATGCCCGGACAGCGTACAGCTATCAGCCTACTGCAGGGCATAGTGGGAGTTTTATAACAGCTGGAGGGCCGCAGGTTGAGCATCCCTGCTCTAGATTTATTTCAAGCTGGTAACTCAGGAGGGGACGTGAACTTTCTGCTACAGCCAAGCAGGGGGCATCTTTGATCAGGGCGCATGTCCTTTCTGCTATTGTTCTCTTCCTATCAGAGTTCGGGAGACATGTCCTTTCTGCTGCAGTACTCTCTGTAACTAGTGATGAGCCAAGTTTACAAAAATTTGATTCAGCTACTTTGCAGAATTTCACAATAAAATTTGCTTTGTGACAAATTACTTAGTCAAAAAGCGCATTTCTTTGTAAGTAGAAGGCTCAATGACGGGGAACAGCGATTGCACTGCACCCCATAATTGAACCCCTCAGATGCCACATTCATCGCTGATCGCGGCATCTGAGATGAAAAATGAGGGCTTTCAGGGGTTAATCAGTTAAAAAATAATAATACTCACCTTATTTATTTGAGTGTGAAAATGCCTCCGTGGCCATCTTGATTGAAGATCGCCCAGGCGAAATCTCACATTGTGCGTCATACATCACCGCGCACGAGATTTCATGGGGGATCCTCAAATAACATGGCCGCGGTAGCTTCTTCGCACCATTTCAGGGAGAATTGATTCGGTACCACGAAGCACAAGGAAATTCGAATTTTTCCTGAAATTCGGATTGAAGTTCACTTTGGATATTTCGATTCGCTGTAACTATTGCAGCTTCTGGCAGCAGATACGGCTGGTGGCAACTGAAAGATGGAACTGAGCATGTGCGTCCTCCTCAGGACAGAGAAATAAGGAGAAGAACAAACAACAGGTGGCGATATACAGATACAATTTATTAAATACCGTAACTGTGACTATACTATTTTTAAATACATGAACTTACAAAAGATTTTAGATACAAGTGCTAGTCTAAAAATGTAGATTTTTCATGAAGCAACTGCTTTAAATGTGTTGTCTGACTTCAGCAAATGGCATCATGTAGATAAAGTTAATACAAGGCACTTACTAATATATTGTTATTATCCATTTTGTCTCCTTTACTGGCTGGATTCATTTTTCCATCGGATTGTACACTGCTCAGTTCCAGGGGTTACGGCCAATGCTGCAGAACATATACAAGAGGGTCGGGATGGGAGCTGCTGCACATGCATGTCTATGCACACTCCCATGCTCCCAGCCACCATACAGGCCAGCACTTTTTCCTATATTGTGAAAAGCACAGCCACCGCTGTTGGATTACAGGGTGGTCATAATTAGTGTTGAGCAAATCGAAGTATCTGAAGTGGACTTCCATCCGATTATTAGGAAATATTAGATTAGTCGCTAAGCCAGATTTTCTTGCACTCGTGGTAACACATAAATTTTTTCTAAAATGGTGGTAAAAAACAAAAAATATTCACCTCATCCATGGGCGTCCGCAGAAATTTTTCCGGGGGGGGGGCAAAATTTTATTGACATCCATGCTCTGCTTGTTTCTGAGAATGTAATGAAGGGGAGGGGCATATTCATTATCACAAAGTATAATAACGCATGAGCTGTGCAGTGGCGGATCCAGAGCCTGGTCTCAGGAGGGGCACTTCCAGATTATTTTCTGTCTGCCGCCACAAAACAATGGTGCTTATAGAACAGACTACACAGTGTAGCGGTATATTGTATATTGTGTGGCACAGTGTATGCTATATGTGTATAACATAAACAAACATATTTCACATGAAAACTTACAATTACTTGGCTTGGCCCTTGGGGATCTCGGACACCACTTCAACACTTGGCTGGGGGGCTCGGCGGAGCTGATGTTGTGTTTTATCCTAATGAGAAAGATTTCATAATAAGGATTTGGAGAAGGGGCAGAGGAATAGCAGAGCAGGGAGAGGATGGTGCTGCTACTCGGGGGGTCATACCATGTGGGAGTAATAAAGCCCACCATAAATATACCATAAAAATACCCCCTTGTAATGCCCCCAGTTGAGCTAATGTCCCCATAGTGCCCCCATAATGTGCCAGTATAAAATACCCCTATATAGTCCCCTCAGTAAATGCCTCCATAGTGCTCCTCTCCCCCCTTCCTCCTAGTGCCCCCCATAATGTACCAGTATAAAATGCCCCAGTAGATGCCCTCAGTGTCCCCCATAATTTGCAAGTATAAAATACCTCTTTTTAGTGCCCCCATAGATGACTCCATAGTACTCCTCTCCCCCTTCCTCATAGTACCCACCATAATGTGTCCCAGTATAAAATTCTACTGTACAGAGCCCCCCATATAAAACACCCCTTCTTTGTGGCCTCAGTAGATTCCCCAAATAATGTGCCAGTAATAACAGCCCCCCCATCATGTGCCAGTAATAACAGCCCCCCATCATGTGCCAGTAATAACAGCCCCCCCATCATGTGCCAGTAATAACAGCCCCCCATCATGTGCTAGTAATATCCCCCCCCCCCCCCCCATCAAGTGCGAGTAATAACAGCCCCCCATCATGTGCCAGTAATAGCCCCCCATCATGTGCCAGTAATAACAGCCCCCCATCATGTGCCAGTAATAACAGCCCCGCCCCATCATGTGCCAGTAATGACAGCCCCCCATTATGTGCCAGTAATGACAGCCCCCCATTATGTGCCAGTAATGACAGCCCCCCATTATGTGCCAGTAATGACAGCCCCCCATTATGTGACAGTAATGACAGCCCCCCATTATGTGACAGTAATGACAGCCCCAATTATGTGACAGTAATGACAGCCCCCATTATGTGCCAGTAATGACAGCCCCCCCATTATGTGCCAGTTGCCAGAGCCCCCCATTATGTGCCAGTAGCCAGAGACCCCCATTATGTGCCAGTAGCCAGAGCCCCCCATTATGTGCCAGTAGCCAGAGACCCCCATTATGTGCCAGTAGCCAGAGCCCCCCATTATGTCCCAGTAGCCAAAGCCCCCCATTATGTGCCAGTAGCCAGAGCCCCTCATTATGTGCCAGTAGCCAGAGCCCCCCATTATGTGCCAGTAGCCAGAGACCCCCATTATGTGCCAGTAGCCAGAGACCCCCATTATGTGCCAGTATCCAGAGACCCCCATTATGTGCCAGTAGCCACCAGTATTGTACACAAAAAAAAATAAACACTTATACTTACCTCCTTGGCAGCGATGCAGGCCTCTTCCGGCCAGTGTCCCGCGCTGTATGGCTCAGGCGGCATGATGACGTCATCGCGCCGCCTGCACCGGGCCTCTGATAGGCTGCCGGCCTAGTGCCTGCAGCCTATCAGAGGAAGGGAAAGGGACACGCCTCTCCCTCCGCTGCCTCAGCACAGTCATCTGTATCGCTGTCCTGAGGACGCGATACAGATGACTATGGAGATGAACGCTTCCACAATGGAAGCGTTCATTTCCCTGTGCCCCGCCGCCGCCCTCCCACTTCTGAGCAGCTCGGGGGGGGGGCAATATTTCCAGGGGGGGGGCGCTTGCCCCCCCTTGCCCCCTCCTGCGGACACCCATGACCTCATCTGTTTGCTTGTGGAGAGGCCGTCAAAGTCATCTTGATTGAAGAAAACGTTCCAAATCTCACGCGCGCTGACCTGTGGTGTCATTTTTTTGTTTTTGACCCCTGATTAACCCCTGAAGGCTTTAAAGAGGCTGGTTCAAGCCTACCCTACCAGGCATATAGCCTGGTAGGGCTGATGACACAGACAAAAACCATACCTTGGTGCAGCCGCCCTCCGTTCATTTCTATGGGGCCATCGAAAATAGCCGATCACCGGCTCGGCTATTTCCGTCGGGCCTATAGAAGTGAATGGGAGCGGTGGCTGGTCGTGCGCGGTGCGCTTTCATTTACTTCTGTGGGGAGAGCGCTTGGTGTTGATCGCCACTTTGGCCCTCTCTGTTCTCGATATAGTGATCCTAGCAATATGCCCCCAATGTCTCAGAAGAGACAACCCCTTTAGGTCTCCTGCTATTATAATGCCAGCTGGCTGCTTGTAGCCACCACTAGGGGGAACTCGGTGCGCTGGAATTTATATAATTACAATTTACTGGAAGTTGAAGTCATCTCTTTGCATTCAGCTTCCCCTCGTGGCAGATACCTGAAAATGCTGTGTTTTTTTCATGGTAAAGAGGAAGAAGGCGTTCCTTGCTGGGACCACCTTCCCCCAGGCCCCATAGCAGTTGCATGGTCCATTTAGATTGAAAGTACCTCACTGGTTTGTGGGCTGCTGGGTATACAATAGGAGTCCAGATATTTTTAAAGTGCGCCTAATCTTTTGAACAAGTTTATCAAAAACTATTCTAAATGCCATATCATTACTTTTTGTAATATACTTATCAGTAGATTTATCAAAACTAGTGCAAAAGAAAAATGGCTTAGTTTCCCATAGCAACCAATCATATCCCCCCTTTCATTTTTCGGAAATACTTTGGAAAATAAAAGGATCAATCTGATTGTTGCTACTGGCAACTAAGCCAGTTTTCCTTTGCAACAGTTTTGAAAATCTCCTTGAGGCTCCCCTCAAGCATGGCATAGCACATCAGATTTGCTATGCCAGGCTTTAAATCAATAGCATAAAACGACCATAGATGTCCCTATTGCCAAAACCTAGTGTATCGGGGGGCGTGGCCTGCTCGCTAATGGCGCCGGACGCTTAGAGCTGAAGCTCCGCTCCTAGTACCCTACACCGGCTCTCACAGCAACTATCTGGACGGCATTTGTGTCATACAGAGTCCCTCTGCAGTGCTGCTATCATGGGCAAGCTACGGAAGCGGCAAGCGCCGAAGAAACTTACAGAATTCTTCTCCCTGGCGGCGTCATGCAGCCCGGCACAAGTAAGCGCGCCGACCCTGTCCTCTCCTGCAGCCTCCTCCCCGGCATCATCCTCGAGAGCCTCCTTGGGCCCTGCTGAATCCCCTCGGCTTCTACCCCCTACCGAGCCACTTACCACTGACTTCATGCGCATCATGCTGGAGTCACTCCGTTCCTCCATAAAGGAGGATATTTCATGCGCCTTGAAAGAGTTAAGGCGCGAACTCCACAGCCTGGGAGACCGCACTGCGCACATGGAGGGAAAGATGTCTGAGTTTGCCACCTCGCATAACTCACTAATAGAAGCGCATGAGGCACTAGAGGAGGAGGTGGTAGCCCTGAGAGCAAAGATGCAAGATTTGGAGGATCGCCACAGGCGAAACAATGTGAGAATAAGGGGTGTACCGGAGGCAGTTGGCCCTGAGGGATTGGGCCCCCTTCTCAAGGGACTGATTAAAGAAGCACTACCTGATGTCTCAGAAGCAGATCTCATTGTGGACCGCATCCATCGGGTTCCTAAACCTAAAAATCTGGATCCATCTCTTTCCCGCGATGTGATAGCAAGGATCCACTTCTACCACATCAAGGATCAGTTTCTCAGAGCTCTGCGGCACAATCCTGCTCCATCTCCGTCCTTTGCAGGGATCACAATTTATCCTGATCTATCAGCAGCCACCATGGCTAAGAGGAGGGAGTTCTCTCAAGTAACGAAAGTCCTGCGGGATCAGCAGATTCGGTACCGATGGGGTTTTCCAGTAAAATTATTAGTGATGCATAAAGGCGCCTAGCACCTCTGGAGCTCCCCTCAAGAAGCGGCGCTCATTTTGCAAAAATGGGGTCTACTACCGGATTTCCAGCAGAAAAGGAATGGAGACTCCAACAAGCCAGATAAGATCTCCCCTGATTGGGAAACTGTTTGAAACTTTTCATGTCCTGTCCCTACTGATTCATCAGGGTTCTAGGGAAGCGGTACGCATGCGAGATTGTCATCCGCATTTTTACTTCTCCCCCCCCTGCGGTCTGTCATAACATCTCTGCAGACCTCCTCGTTAACCGTTATGGACACCGCTTTTGTTTGCAAATGTTTAAGTTGTACTTGTATTCTCCTACTCTTTATTGTTTGTTCTAAGGCGTACTATGTTTGGAATAATTACATTCTTGGGGCTCTAATATTGAACACCTGTACAGCAGAAGTCAGTCTTTATTTCACACTGTATCCTATAATTGGGTTCTATGGGGCTAAAGATCCTCACTAACAATGTGAGAGGCCTGAACTCTCCCTTCAGGCGATCTCAACTTTGGTCTGATATTGTAAAAGCTCGCTGTGATGTGGTTCTGGTGCAGGAGTCTCACTTGATGGAGAGGGATCAGCATAGATGTGCTCACAGGCTCTTTCCTCATATGTTCTTTTCTCCCTCAGTTAAACGGCGTAAAGCTGGTACGTTTATTGGGGTCAGAGCCTCGGTAACATTCACTCTTCATCACTCTGTGTCAGATTCACATGGTAGGTTTGTTATATTAGTATGTTCTATTAATGATGTTTTATATACCATTGCTTCAGTGTACGCACCCAATATCAGACAGAAGGCCTTCCTCAACAAGTTCTTTAGAAAGCTCAGCAAGGTAGCGAAAGGAGCAGTAATAATAGGAGGTGATTTTAACATACCGGTAAATGCGGATATTGATTGTCACACAGCCCCAGGGGTCAAACGGGATGACTTGAGGTTCACTTTAAGCACTTTGCCCTATCATGATATATGGCGGTATCATCACGGAGATGAGCGAGATTTTACCTATGTTTCCCCAGCTCACTTGTCCCACTGTTGACTACTTTCTGATCTCTCGGGATCTCCTGCATAAGGCGACTAGGTCTGATATTGGGTGTGCCACTTGGTCCGACCACGCCCCCATAACTCTGGAACTGGACACAGGGCTACCCGGCTGCTCCCCTGCTCAGTGGAGACTTAACCCCTACCTACTTAAGAGTGAACAAAGAGTTGAGGAATTCAGATCCAAAATCTGTGATTTCTTTTCATTGAATGTGAGTCCTGAAATCTCCTCCTCGACTTTGTGGCTCTCTCACAAGGCATATATGAGGGGGATTCTATTGCAGTCAGCTGCTCGTCTCAAGAAGTGTAGGGACCAGCAGCTGACAGCGGCATTATCTGCTTTAAATGCGGCAGATCAGTTGTGTAAGCAGGTCTCAATGCCTGCTAACCTAAAAGTCCTTCAAGATGCCCGTTCTTTGGTGAAGTCCCTCCTTCTTTACAAGCATGAGAGGACGTTACGAAGACTTCGCACCACCTTTTATCATATGGGCGATAGGGCAGGGGCACTCTTGGCGCGTAGGTAGCATCGTAGAGTGGCTGAGTCCAAGATAGGAAAACTATGTCATGATAATGTCACCCACACGCACCCCCAAGAGATAGCTAACGCATTTGCTGCATATTATAAACATCTATATAACTTAGGGGAGGACGCTTCTGTCTCTCAGCCTACCTCTGATAAAATAAAGGCTTTCTTGGATTCAGTTCACCTACCTGCACTAACCAGAGAGCAGTTAGATACCCTGAACTTACCCATAACGAGTGAAGAAATTCATCTTGCTATTCGCAATACCCCCCTGGGTAGGGCCCCTGGTCCGGACGGCTTCATCTCTAATTATTATAGGATATTTCAGCAACAGTTGGTACCTTACCTGACCACACTTTTTAATAGCTTTTTTACCTCTAGAGCCATACCCCCAGAAATGTTAGTCGCTACGGTGGTAACCATCCCAAAACCAGGCAAGACCCCTGATGAACCGGCGAACTTTAGACCTATTTCATTATTAAATGCAGATTTAAAGCTTTTTGCTAAAATTTTGGCATCTCGTATTAATACTTATCTCCCATGTTTAGTAGATCCGGACCAGGTGGGCTTCGTTCCTGGGAGGCAATGTCGAGATGGAACCAGAAGAATGCTTGACCTGATCCAGCTCGCGGACAGTTCCAGGAGCCCCACATTGTTTCTCTCTCTTGATGCTGAAAAAGCATTTGACAGGGTGCATTGGGGGTTCCTGGAACAAGTTCTAGGTAAATTTGGGTTTCACGGACCTATATGTGAGGCGATATTAGGATTATACTCTGTGCCTTCTGCAAGAGTCTTGGCTTCTGGTTTCATCTCCGACTCGTTCCCAATAACGAATGGTACCCACCAGGGGTGCCCCTTGTCCCCGCTCATATTTTCTCTGGTTATAGAGCCCCTAGCAGCCCGTATATGCACCTGTCCTCAAATACGAGGAGTTTCAGATGGCAATTCCACACATGTCATAGGACTTTATGCTGATGACGTAATCCTGACCATAACAAATTTAGAAGGCTCGTTAGCTGCTTTGTCAAACGTTGTCCGGCTATATTCACAATGCTCCTACTACAAACTGAATGAGAAGAAAACCAATTTTTTGGATTTCCATGTTAATGACGAGACCAGATCTGACCTTCAACTGCGATATCCCTTTCAGTGGGCTGCCACTTCAATTACTTATCTTGGAGTGGAGCTGGCACGCTCTGTTCCCAAAACCCTCTCCATTAATTTGTCCAACTTGAGGGCTGATCTCAAGAAGGATTATACGAAAATGTCCCAAGTCCACTTATCGTGGATAGCTAGAATTAATGCTGCTAAGATGCTATCCCTTCCCAAAATATTGTATTGTTTCAGGTGCTTACCAGTTCTGGTCCCCAAAGCCCAGATTGCTCAGCTCCAGTGTGACCTTTTGACGTTTATCTGGGACGGTAAAAAACCCAGAATATCTAAAGATGCATTGCACCCCCCTATTAGAAGTGGAGGGCTAGGAGTACCTGACCTATACAAATATTACCTGGCAAACCTGGCGGAACAGGCATTTGAATCCTGGTCCCCAACCTCTCCCCAAAAATGGCATGAGATAGAAGAATCCTTTGTAAAATCCCGCTCTTTGAGAGCTTTGCTTGCAGCCTGTAGTCTGAAAGCTGTTCAATTTTCCCCCTTACTCTGCACCACTCGGGCTATGATGCATATTTGGAAGCAGCTCATAGATTCTTTTCAGTTATTCAATGTGCCCCTAACTGCTGCCCCTTTAACTGCGCTGGAATATCATATTCCTGATCTGTCCCTAGAAATATGGAGGACTAGAGGTATCAAACACCTCGGTTGCTTGTACTCTAGGTCTGTTCTAGTGGAATTTACCACTCTACACACCAAGTACGCGCTCCCAAATACCTGCTTTTATCAATTCTTGCAAATCCGGCATTTTCTAAACTCATTGGCCGATCGCCGACTGCCCACTCCTAATTCCTTCCAGCTCTTTATCAGGGAGTCTTGCCCCCTTAGGCCCAAAATCTCTACATTTTATGCTGCCATTCTTCCTGCGGAATTGGCGGTTAAGCAACCCTTTGCCCATCGGTGGGAATTGGAATTGGGGAAAGTATTCTCTGTACGGCAATGGAACGCAGCTTTACATTGGTCCTACAAATGCACCAGATGTATTAACCATGTTGAGCAGGCCAGGCGTATTCAATTACGCTGGTACCTGACGCCCAATAGACTGGCCCACCTGGTTCCAGGTTACTCCCCCCTTTGCTGGAGAGGTTGCGGGATGGTGGGCACCCCCTTGCACACACATGTGGTGGTCATGTCCCTCAGTCACCTCTTTTTGGTCAGATGTTAGATCCCTCCTTAGAGAAGTCACTGCCACACAAATAGATCTCTCCCCTGAACTGTCTATCCTAGGTATGGGATTGGAAAACTCCCCTCCCAAGATAAGGGAGACTGTAGCGCATGTACTTAGCGCTTCCAGGAATGTTATAGCCCGCCAATGGAAGTTGGCGCAGTCTCCGGAGGTAGCTGCGGTGGTGCAATCTGTTAATGAACATATGCATTGTGAAATGGTTTTTGCAGAAAATGTACGTTCCAGAATACGAATACATAATCAGTGGGTCACGTGGTTATCCAGTCACTATGCTACTCCTCTACCGGCCTCTATACTTTGATAGTGTTGCATTGTTACTGAAGTTCTCACTGTCTATGTTGCTCCATATATATGTACTCAGACTGTGCTGCACATGTTTTATCATGTACGCCTTTTCTTTTCTTTTCTTTTCTTTTGCACTATATTGTTATTAGTTGTAATACTGCAATTGCGCTATTCGCGCCTATGTATACTGTGCTGTCCTCTTTTGTTATAACTCAATAAAAACTTATTGAACACCAAAACCTAGTGTATCAACGAATTGTTGTGGCTGGTAAAGGGATCAACCAATTCAAATAACCCGGTACAAACTCCCAAGTATACCAAACAACCCAAAAAAAAAATGGAGCTTGCAAAGTACCCATAAAAATTGTATTTTATTAAGTTACAATGTATAACAAAATATACCATTAAAAAGGGGGGAAGTGACAGAACAGGCACCATCCTGGCACTACACACACTACAGAATTGTGTCATGAAATATCAATTATCCATGTGAATAAATACATATAATGATAAAAATTTATACTTAATACTGGGGTGAGTCAATAGTGGCAGAAAACATAAACAAGTGTAAGGCCGATTCATTGGCCTGTATTTGTGGGAGGGGCATGGCTGCCTACTTCAACGGCCAGCGTCCCTCCCACCTTGTACGTCGTTACAGCGTTTGAGGAGCCACACCTGGATATCCTGACGTCGGCGAGGGTAAGAAGCTGCTTCTCTGCAGCGCGCAGTGTTAGGGTCCGGCCGGCGGGGGTGCAGCACGCCAGACCTGCAGGGTATTGCGAAGTGAGGTCACGGTTATGGGCAATCAAGGGTTACTCACTGTTTGGAGGACCCTGGGCAGGCATGTGGCAGTGAAGGAGAGGCTGACACAAAGTTCCTCTGGGGCACACTCTGTATGTAGGGACCAGGCCTGATGGTGGATGAGGTGCCCTGGATGTTGCAGGTGTTTTGAGTGCCTGGGGCAAGGTCCCTTTAAGGATTGTGACGCCAGTGCCTGTAACGGTGGCACACCGGTTTCCAGTAGCAATAAGTGAGGTACACAGGTGGTATAGTGAACCAAACGTTGCTTTACTTTAAACAGTCCAACTTTGTACATACAGTTGATAATGATGCAGTCCCTTTGAGCATATGTTCCACAAGCAGGCTTACATTCAATAATGGCAGGTAATAATCTTGCAAGATACTTGGAGGGTAAACAATGCTTCACAGACCAGGCTGCACTATCTCCACAGCTATTGTCGGGATTCGAACCCGTGACCAGCCACATCCCAGGCGGTAGCCCTGCTTACTAGGCTACCGTCCTCTCTGGACATTCCTCCCTGAAGCCTATTAGTTAACCTCAGTCTTGCCAAGCCTTGCTCATTACCCTTGATTCCCCACACCTGGTACTTCCCTATATAAGTCCAGCCCCTTGCACTCCAGTTTGCTGATTATTGAGCTCCTGAGCTTTGATCAAGCTTCTCCTCATCTGCTGCTCTTGCTACTGCTGGAAGTCCACTGCTGACCAGGAATTGCCTACCGACTACTCTTCTGCTTTGTCCCTACCTACTGAACTGCTACCACCGTTGCCATCCGGATTGTCTGACCACGCTTACTGCCGCCTACCCTGACCCACCGCCTGCCTACCGACTACGCCTCTGCCAGACTTCCTGCACCTACTACCTGCATGCGGTCCTTGCCACTGGGCTCCACTCCTACCTCCAGCAAGCGGTCCTCTGACTCAGGTGAGCCTGTAGGGCTGTTACAGAATAATCAGCCACACTATGGAGTCCGCAATGGCCACTCTGCTTAAGCAGGTCTCCGAACTTCAAGAATTTGGTACTACATATCAGGAGAAATTTGCCCAGCTCCAAGGCGTAGTCCAAAGCCAGCAAAGGGAGATTATTGAACTACAGAGGCAACACCTGGACGTCCGCGGCGCGGCCGCAGACACCCGCATGCCACTCCCATCAAGATTCGGCGGCGACAGACGCCAGTATCGGGGGTTTCTAAACCAATGCCACATTTATTTTCAGATGTACCCGGCCCCCTTCACCACCGAGAAAAAGAAGGTGCTATTCATGGTCAATCTCCTGACGGAAGAAGCATTAGCATGGGCATCACCTTACGTGGAGACTAACAGTCAGCTCCTGGACAACCTAAACAACTTCATCACCGCCATGAGCCAAGTCTTCGACGACCCCAACCGCTGTGCGACAGCTGAGGCGCGACTACATGGTCTGCGGCAAGGGAGACGCTCCGTCGCCGAATACACCGCCGAGTTTCGCCGTTGGGTCACGGACACCACTTGGAACCCAGCGGCACAGAGGAGCCAATTCCAGCGAGGCCTGTCAGAATTAATAAAGGACGAACTCGCCAGAGTTGAGGCCCCGGACGATCTGGATGACTTCATTCAGTTATGCATCCGGATAGATCAAAGACTCTCCGAGAGGAAGAAAGAAAGACTCTGGTCCTCGGACCACAGACCCACTTACTCCTTCTCTTCCAACGCCCAGCGCGACCCCCAATCAGCAACTGAACCTATGCAGGTCGACGCTCTACGTAGGTCTCTATCTACAGCTGAGAAGGAGAGACGGCTGGCCGAAAACCTCTGCCTCTACTGTGGGGAGCCAGGTCATTTTGCCATCAAATGTCCTCATAAGATCCGAAAGACTATTGCCGTCACGGAACTAAAGGAGCAACCACAGACTCCAACCCTGCCAGCAGCCCCGGAAAATAACAACACGGCGGCTCATGGATCCCACTTCATCGTTCCCATCCTCATCGACATTGAGGGGCGACAACTCCCCTGTTCAGCGATGTTAGACTCCGGGGCGGGAGGCAACTTCATGGACCTAACCTTCGCCCGCGAAAAGAACATTCCACTGACAATCAAGGCAGCCCCTGTTGACCTGGAAACCGTCGACAGATCCCCACTCTCCTCGGGGCTGGCCACTCACGAGACCACCGAACTACAACTCCTCATAGAACCCGATCACCGCGAAAAGATCCACTTCTCGCTGATCGCTTCCCCGAAGTTCCCGGTGATCTTGGGCATCCCTTGGTTGGCCCCCCACAACCCCTCGGTGGACTGGGAAACCCGCTGCATACGATTCCCGTCCGAGTTCTGCTCGCTAAATTGCTCCCACAAACCCGTCCTTCCACCCGAAGACACCACCATCTCAAAACTATCCGTCAAGGATCTGCTACCCCCTCAATACAGCGAGTTCTAGGATGTCTGCGACAAGAAAAACGCAGACAAGCTGCCACCACACCCACCCCTTACGACTGCCCTATAGAACTGTTGCCCAGGGCCGAAATACCCTTTGGCAGTATCTACCCCCTCTCAGAGCCTGAACTCAAGGCTCTGAAAGAGTACCTGGACGAGGACCTGAGGAAGGGGTTCATCCGGCCCTCCACCTCCCCAGCGGGAGCCCCCTTTTTCTTCGTAGAGAAAAAAGACTCCTCCCTGCGTCCCTGCATAGACTACAGAAAGCTTAACAACATAACCGTAAAAAAACGGTACCCGCTCCCACTAATTTCAGAACTTCTCGAGAGACTCCGGGCAGCGAAGATCTTCACTAAACTCGACCTTCGAGGGGCCTACAACCTCGTCCGAATCCGCCCTGGGGACGAATGGAAGACCGCCTTCCGGACACGTTATGGTCATTTCGAGTACCTGGTCATGCCTTTCGGACTCTGCAATGCTCCTGCCACCTTCCAGCACTTCATTAACGACGTCCTCAGGGACATGCTGGATCTGTTTGTAGTCGTTTACCTGGACGACATCTTGATCTTCTCTGAAGACCTCGAGCAGCACCGCGAACACGTCTGCAGGGTACTGCAGAGACTCCAACAGAACTCTCTCTATATCAAGCTAGAGAAATGCGAGTTTGAGCGAACCACCACTCAGTTCCTCGGATACATCATCTCCCCTGAGGGCCTAAGTATGGATCCGGGGAAGGTCCAAGCTGTGATGAACTGGCCCATTCCGAGAAACGAGAAGGAGATACAAAGATTCATTGGCTTCGCCAACTTCTATCGGAAGTTTATCCGGAACTTCTCCAGGGTCATAGCACCAATCACCCAACTCACCAAGAAGGCAGTCCCCTTCTCCTGGACACTCAAGGCCCAGGAGGCCTTCACCAAGTTGAAACTCCTCTTCACTTCTGCTTCAATCCTAATCCACCCAAACCCCGAGCTACCATTTACAGTCGAAGTGGATGCATCAGACTCCGCGGTGGGGGCAGTTTTGTCACTACGGACAGGGGAGAGGATGCTATTACACCCGTGCGCATATTTCTCCCGCCAGATGTCCCCCTCCGAGAAGAACTATGACATCGGGAACAAAGAACTACTGGCGATCAAGGATGCCTTCTCCGAGTGGAGACACCTGCTGGAGGGAGCCACCAACCCCATAATCGTACTAACTGACCACAAGAACCTCGAGTTCATCCGCAGCGCTAAGAGACTCTCAGCCAGACAGGCCAGATGGAGCCTATTCTTCTCCCGCTTCAACTTTCTCATCACCTATCGCCCCAGATCAAAAAACGGCAAGGCTGACGCCCTCTCCAGAATGTTTTCCGAGCCCTCACAGAGTAACAAGGGCCAAAATAACATCCTACCCGAGAGAAGGGTTGTAGGGGCCACCTACTCTAAAGAACTCCTGGGCACAATCAAAGAAGGATATGAAAATGACCCCTTCCTCTCCCACCCCACAGGGAATGTCAGCCTTACGTTTATGAACGGTCATTGGTTTCATCAGGACCTACAACTATATGTACCAGAAATCGCACGGCTCGAAGTGCTCAAACTCAACCATGACTCCAAGGTGGCCGGCCATTTTGGCACAAGAAAGACCCAGGAGCTTCTCTCCCGCTCCTTCTGGTGGCCAACATACAAGGAGGACATCAAGAGGTACATCTCCTCGTGCACGGTCTGTGCCCGCAATAAGACTCCTCGTTCCTCTCCCGTGGGTCTGTTACAACCCCTGCCGATTCCCTCCCGCCCCTGGGGCTCGATCTCCATGGACTTTGTGGTAGACCTTCCTCCTTCAAAAAGGGATGAACACCATCCTGGTCGTGGTTGACCGTCTCAATAAGATGGCCCATTTCATCCCCTACAAAGGCCTACCCACAGCCAAACAGACGGCCGATCTTATTCTCAGAGAGGTCTTCAGGCTGCATGGGATCCCGGACCACGTGGTCTCCGACCGAGGCGTACAATTTGCCTCAAAGTTCTGGAAGAACTTCTGCCTGGCGCTCAGGGTTAAAGTGAACCTGTCCTCTGCTTTCCACCCTCAGTCAAACGGGCAGACGGAGAGAACTAATCAGACCCTAGAGCAATACCTACGCTGTTTCAGCTCCCACCTGCAGGATGACTGGCTTGATCATCTCCCCACGGCCGAGTTCGCCTACAACAATGCTGAGCACAGCTCAACCAAGCACAGCCCCTTCTTTGCTAACACAGGCTCGCACCCGGTGTTCATTCCCCACCTACCCGTCGCCTCCACCCTCCCAGCAGTGGCCGAACGCCTAACAACCCTACAGGAGGCACAAAAGAACATTATAGACAACCTCCAGCTTGCCCAGAGGCGCTTTAAACAGGAAGCAGACAGATGTCGCAAACCCACCCCGGACTTCCATGTGGGAGACAAGGTGTGGCTGTCCACCAGGAACCTCAGATTGAAGGTCCCCTCCAAAAAATTTGCCCAAAGATACATGGGTCCGTTCCGGATCACCGCACAAATTAACGAGGTCATGTTCCGGCTCGACCTTCCGGACTCCATTAGGGTGCACCCTGTCTTCCATTGCTCTCTCCTGAAGCCATACGTGGAGAACACCTTCACAGGCCGCCACTCGCCCCCTCCACCACCCGTGAGGGTACAGGGTGAAGAAGAATACGTTGTCGCAAAGATTCTCGACTCCAGGATCCACCGGGGAAGACTACAATACCTAATTGGGTGGGAGGGTTACCCTCCCGAGGATAACTCCTGGGAGCGAGAAGAAAATGTCCACGCCCCCAGACTGGTAAAAGAGTTCCACCAATGGCACCCCGGTAAGCCTGCCCCTGCGGTGCCCGGAGGTCACCTTGGAAGGGGGGGAGTACTGTCGGGATTCGAACCCGTGACCAGCCACATCCCAGGCGGTAGCCTTGCTTACTAGGCTACCGTCCTCTCTGGACATTCCTCCCTGAAGCCTATTAGTTAACCTCAGTCTTGCCAAGCCTTGCTCATTACCCTTGATTCCCCACACCTGGTACTTCCCTATATAAGTCCAGCCCCTTGCACTCCAGTTTGCTGATTATTGAGCTCCTGAGCCTTGATCAAGCTTCTCCTCATCTGCTGCTCTTGCTACTGCTGGAAGTCCACTGCTGACCAGGAATTGCCTACCGACTACTCTTCTGCTTTGTCCCTACCTACTGAACTGCTACTACCGTTGCCATCCGGATTGTCTGACCACGCTTACTGCCGCCTGCCCTGACCCACCGCCTGCCTGCTGACTACTCTTCTGCTTTGTCCCTACCTACTGAACTGCCTCCACCGTTGCCATCCAGATTGTCTGACCACGCTTACTGCCGCCTGCCCTGACCCACCGCCTGCCTACCGACTACGCCTCTGCCAGACTTCCTGCACCTACTACCTGCCTGCGGTCCTTGCCACTGGGCTCCACTCCTACCTCCAGCAAGCGGTCCTCTGACTCAGGTGAGCCTGTAGGACTGTTACAGCTATTCTGGCTGGCTGTATCCCAAGGCCCGGATGCCTAAATGTTGGCTTTTAATCCTTGGTAATAAATCTTCCTCCCGTATTGACCATTGCTCTCACTTTATAGTACCTCTGCCGATCAGCTTTCTTATCTGAGCTGGTTGTACTGGCACTGCTTGGTTGGAGGGTGTCTGCCGGTTTCTCCCAGGAGGAAAGTTCTTCTTCTGGGGTGACTCTTCTGAGCTAAGCTTAGACTCAGGAACTTCAGGCTCACTAGGTTACACTTCTAGCCACCTGGACTGAACTAACTCTTCCCTGTCTGGGCCTACCTATATATACACAGGGCTCTCTAGCTCCCTCTAATGTCTAGGAGGCTAAACTACACCCTAACAGGCCTGACACCCAGATAACACAGGGAAATGCATAATTAAACATCACAGTAATGCAAAAGACATGTTAACCCTTGTGTAGTGCCCACCTTTACCTAGTGGGACACTACAGGGGCTCGCCCCCCCTAGGTGAGGGGGGGCTCCCCCGCACCGGAGCATAATGCCAGGGAGTTGCGCGGCTCCCCACGCGGTGCGGGTGTCCAGCCGGCGGTGGGTCGGCCCCTGGCTGAAGGGGGGCTCCCCCGCACTGGTGCACTCTGCCAGGGAGCTGTGAGGCTCCCCACGCGGCACACGAGTCAAGCCGGCGGGGGGCGGAGCCCATGGTAAAGGAAGGGCTCCCCTGCCCCGGTGCACTATGCCACGGAGCTGCGCTGCTCACCATGTGGTACGGGTGTCCAGCCGGCGGTGGGTCGGCCCCTGGCTGAAGGGGGGCTCCCCCGCACTGGTGCACTCTGCCAGGGAGCAGCGTGAGCTCCCCACGCGGCAATTGGGTATAGGTGCAGGGGACAGTGTGTCCCCGCTCCTCGTTTTCAATAAAGTCTGGCACGGGCCGCCGTGCCGTTAGTTAGGCAGGGTTCAGGGGTGGGAGAACTAGGCTTGGTCAGGGTGAGCAGGTTATAGGCGGTGGCTGCCTTCCTTCTGCCGGCCGTACATAAGGTTTCCCAGGGGGTTATTTAGTTACTGGGTGTAAGGCAATCTGGACTCTTTGCCTATATAGTGTCCCTGACTCCAGACTTTTCGGCGGCAATCTTGAATTGTCTTATCCGGTACCAGGAGAATGAATCAGGGTGAAACACTTAAACACGTGTCTTGTTCCAATCCATTCTGGTTTATTCACCATTGGCAAACAGTTATAATAGAGGGGGTTGAGCTTCCTTGACATCCAATCATATGTTAGCATTTGTTTAACCTATAGCATGAACACACATGAGCTCTGCATTAACATAATAGATCACTCATAGTAACAGCATTTGACCAATCAGGTATAGACACATAGGCCAGTATACATTTGAGCCAAGATGACCCTATAAGGTAAGACTGTTCAAACTACAAACTAAGGAATGTATGGGTATCTTGAAACCGCACAGGAAAATTCTCACATTCCAAAGGGGGGAAGGGGGATTTTAGAAAAGTGCACTGGCCAAATGTAATCGTAATACACGTTGCTGAAAGGACAAAATGGAGTTACTTATACCCCATCAATCCCCTCTTAGAACCTTATATATATACCTTATACTATATGGTTCTTTCTCTGCTCTCCCTTGGTTTGCTTGTAAGCCTTTAGGTATTCCATATACCCTTCAGGAGTATAATCCTCAGGCTTTGTTGAGGTTGCGTTTACCTCTTCTACCTCTACCGGAGTATAGAGGAATGTTGAGTGTAGCCCTCTTTCGGCCACATTTTTACGTAGGGCAAGAAGGGAGGGCACACACTGTAGACAACAGCAGAGACACACTATTGCAGCGACCACGGCGAGTGCCACTCCTAAAACATATCTTATTTGACCAAAGTCAGATATCCAGCCAAAAAGCCAGTCCCACCAAACTTGGTCAACATCTTGCTTCATATGTTTTATCATCTCTTCTAGTTGGCCTATTTTATCTTTTATTCCACGGGAGTGATCTGATAAATTGAAACAACACATCCCTGCGAACGCTGAGCATCCTATACCATGTTGGAGCAATAAATAGCCAATAGTTGCCCTATTCTGCAAGATAGCTTTTTTATCCAGCAGCATATCTTGCAGAACTGCACTAGTGACATTTATCTGTTTTACCATAAAACAGGCAAGTTTTGATATTGTCCTGTGGTTATATATGGCCAACCCCGGTACCCCTATCAAAGATACCCCTTAACTCATGTATTCTGCTCTAGAGAGGAGATTCACATTATAATCACAATTTTCTGGTAGCTGTAGGGAAGTGTCTCTCGTATGTCGCGCCTGTATTGCTGGGACTAGTGGTATCATTGCTAATGTCAACCTAGCTATTGTACAGGGTCCCTCTGTAATATTGGCCGGTATGCATGTGTAACTAGTATTCCCACAGGCCAATACCCATCCTATTGGTAGAGGTACATGTTTGTCTAGGGATGGTACTGTTTTTGTAATATTACATTGCATATTCTTTCCTGATACTATCTTTTTACAGCTACCTAGATCTCTATCACAAATATTTGGCTTAGTCTTGTTCTGCATTTTTGCTTGTATGCAGGGGTCAATAGTTTCTTTTTTTTTTTTTTTTTTTTAATCTTTTTATTGATTTTATAAAGATGAAAAATAAGTGTACAAACAAGGAATACAAGACCGTTCTTTGTACAGAGCACATATATTGACACCTTATGACAGGGCTAATACAGCAAAATATGTGAGATCTGGCTAACGAGCGGTACAAATAAATCGCAATCTGATAGGCACCTTTATAAGGGTTGCTGTTATAGCAATATGGTGAGATCCATATCAATGGATTCACCTACAATAGATATCCAGATCATCTTTACCGCAAATCTGCAAAACTGCTCAAGCACACTATGAGAGCAGATGGACTCTTGCTTAGATTAGAAGAGAAAAATGCTGTAAATAGTTGGACAGACAAATTGCTAGTGACTGCATTCCGGAATTAAAACATAGAAACAATAACAACAAAAGTAAAGGTACGGTAGGAAAATAACAAGGAAGGGGGAGGGAAGGAGGGAATATGCGAAGAGCAGTAGGTGGGGAAGAGTATGGGGTCAATAGTTTCTAATCGCAGGAGAACTTGTAACATATTTCTATGGCTGTAACAAGACCTGTAATTATTTCTATCATATTACTTTGCAGAGTCTCATATGTAGGACAGTCATAACAAGCATGATAAGGATTTATATATCCATAGTTAACATCATGATCCTCCAAATCTGTGTCATTCCATTGGGAACGTAGGAGCCCCGTCCATACATCTACTGGGGTGGGGACTTCTACCAGACATGTCTCCAAAATGTTAGATGCAGATAAAGTGGTTCGGAGACAGAAATCAGTTAAGTTCAGAGTTTTGGCCAGGTACCGCCATAAGTTCTCCTTTGTCTTGCACAGATTGTCTTCCCCCCTGCATTCCGTTTTCAGGTATGTCTGTCTGTTCCACAGCCATTGGACAGTGAATAGGAGACACAAAACTGCAATTATCAAGGCACTACATTTCAGCCATCTCGAGGAATTTCCCGACTGCGTCATCTCAGTGGGGGTCAAGGCTGTCTGCCTCCATTAGTACCCCTTCTGTATCTTCTTTGAGGTCAAGGCTGTCTGCCTCCGTTAGTACCTTCTGTCCTTCTTCAAGGCCAAGGCTGTCTGCCTCCGTTCCTGCCTCCTCTCTTTCTCTCACAAGCTTCACTCGGGTGGCGTGGATCCAAATTGGAGATTGTTCAGTCAGCACAGCTGTTCTGGTTACTACAACGACGGTAGTAGGTGGGCCATATACGAAATCACCTTGAGCTCTTCCTTTCTTCAGTGTTTCGACCACCACCTCATCCCCCACCCTGTATGGGTGGGTGGGTTCCTGTGGAAGAGAGGGAGACTTACAAGCAACTTTTTATTTTATTTTTCAGTTTTGTATAAGTACCTGTATCAATTTGGTGACATAGTCTTCCCTTATTAAATCAAGGTCTCCTTCCTACACTATCATTGGGCCCAGGGGGTGGGGAAAGACCTCCCCATGAGTTTCTCAATGCTGTTTATGTCCTACTCCGTGGAAATGTGCTATTAAGATGGAAGCACTGTGTTGGGGAATGCATAGCTTCCCCTCTTCGCAGACTAATCCTATCTTAGGATTTTTCTGCAATACTGGATAATGCCAGTCTTACTGTTCCTGTTCAGTGGCATACCACTGAAGATCAGTAAGCATTTGCAACATCTCAGGGGTTGGAGGTGCCAGACATGGCATCTCCCAATGGTTACACAAACCTGTGAGGTTGCATTTGGCCACTCATTTCGCCACCTTATCTGCCAGCGCATTGCCCTGTGAGACATGATCCTTACCATCTGCTGCCGTGAATCCTCTCCTCTACCAGATCATACCATGGTCCCACACTACCCCATGTGTGTACCTACTCTCAGTATAAATTGTGAAGGTCTATCAGTATGTAGAATAAATGGACTAGTGAGTGCAATAAGCTCAGCTGCCTGCTGTGTTGAGTGTGGATGCCCTTGAGTAGGCCTACAACATCATGAGTGGTGTGCAAAATGGTGTAATGTCACATTGTGAAAGAAGTTGCCAACTCTACCATCATAGCACAGGCTGCAAGAGAACACAGACATGCCGGCATCCCTTGAACAGGGGTGGGCATTACCTTTTGAGAAAAATACACAAGGACGCAACTTGCCTCCGTTTTCTTGTGTCAGTACACCCGCCATGGTTTTACAATTTTGGCATGCAAACATGTGGAAGGGCATATTATAGTCAGGGAGGCCCAGCCCTGGACTCGACGTAAACATTTCAGATAATCAAATGCATTGTACATTTTCAGAAGACCATTTAATCAAATCTGGATTTTCTTCCAGAGTGGCTTGCCTGAAAACATTGTCATAATAGGAGCAATCAGGAATCCATTGTCTACAGTAGTTTATCATACTAAGGAAAGATAACATTTCTTTCTTGGTGTGTGGGGTGACCAAACCCGCAATAGACTGGACTCTTTCTGCGCTGATTCTCCTTTCACCTTTTGTGAGGACAAAGCCCAAGTATTCAACCTGCATTTTACACCATTGCATTTTCTTAAATGTAACTTTGTGACCACATCATGTTAACAGTGATAAACCATCCTGAATGCTGGCCTCCGCTGACATGCTACACAGTAACAAATCATCGACATATTGCAGCAGCACAGAACCTTGGGGGGGGTAGCATGGTTCTAACATCGCTTGGAGGACTATGCTGTACACTACAGGTGAATCAGCATATCCCTGGGGCATTTCTGCACCAGGTCAGTTGACGTCTGTCAAAGAAAAAAGCAAAAAGAAGTCTGGTTATCTTATCAACTGGGATAGAAAAGAATGCATTTTTCAGATCTATCACACTGAACCAAACAGCATCTGCTGGAATGGCAGATAATAATTAAGTGACATCAGGTACAACAGGGGCTATAGGCACAATGATGTTGTTGATGGCCCTTAAATCCTGTACAAAGCGGGCAGTACCATCTGCCTTTGTCACTGGATTCACGGGCGTGCTGTAGGGTGAAATCACCTCTGCCAGGATTCCCTTTTGTAGGAATTCTTCTATCATTGGCCTAAGTCCATCAAGTTTCTCTTTTGACAACGGGTATTGTTTCTGGAACACTGAGATGACACCTGGTTTCACAGTAGCTTTGTAAAGTGTGCAATCTATGAATCCTGTGTCATATTCATTTGAAGACCATAATGCAGGGTTAATGTTATTAAGTTCTGGGTGGTCCTGTATGTTTGCAAGAATCAGTGGCACAGGTGTAGAGATTGGAATAAGACCTGAGTGTACTCTTATGCCCTGATTCTTTGCTGATACTTGCAAGTCAAGCTTAATGAACAAACCTTTCCCTAACAGGCTGACTGGGCAATCTAGTATAATGCTAAATACATGATCTGTGATGTATTACCTGTCCATGGTCTCGAGTGGTAGTGAGTCAGTTTTGAAAGGTTTTGTCAAAACCCCATTAATTCACATAGAAGGCTCACACTTCCTTCCTCCCACTCTGAGTCATCTAAGTCCACCCTTTTAGTCAGACACTGTGGTCCTCCTTCTGTCTGTCATTAGTGTCCCAGCTGCCCATAAGAACAGAGCTCAGATGTTAAGCACAACACTTAACATGTAACACGTAACTGCAAACATTGAAACAAACAGATCTGACAATACAGACATGAACACACAAAGGGCCCATAAAAACTTTTCATTGACTTCAATAAAAAAAAATGTACAGCTTGATCAATGCTGTTGGTACCAATAAAAACCAAAAACTTCCAAGAAAAGTAAAATAAAATTCTCAATGCGCATATTATTCACATTTTCATGTACTCATTTTCACAAACAGCTCATAACCACACCCTTACACATAAAAACTGAATTGCACACACAGCTTTGCTAAAAGCATCCATTAGTCTTCACATTTTCAACCCCACTACAACTCAAAGCCACACCCATTCACATTCCACTGAATCATGTATCTTTCAACCCAGTCACACAATTTCTTTGTTTCATTCCAAAACTTGCAGCACAGACAAACACAGCTTTCCTGGAAACAGATATCCACACCACACCCAGAATTGCTAATGGTCTGTCACTGTTTGTGCTGCTTTTTCCAATATCTTCTGGTCTTCACTCTTATAAGAAGACAATATACATGTTATAATCATACAGTAATTTTGTTAAAACCCAAATCATCTTATATGCCATGTGGTTTTAGTTTAGTGTTGCACACATCGTCACTTACTCTATATAATTCCCCTTCCCCCATTTCCTTTGCCTTGCGTCTCTTATCTCAAGAATGTTTCTTTGTTTAAGGCAGGAGAAGTAAATCCGTCCATCACAGAACGTTCTACTTAACCACCTCAGCCCCTATGGCTTAAACACCCTGAAAGACCAGGCCACTTTTTACACTTCTGACCTACACTACTTTCACCGTTTATTGCTCGGTCATGCAACTTACCACCCAAATGAATTTTACCTCCTTTTCTTCTCACTAATAGAGCTTTCATTTGGTGGTATTTCATTGCTGCTGACATTTTAACTTTTTTTGTTATTAATCAAAATTTAAAGATTTTTTTGCAAAAAAATGACATTTTTCACTTTCAGTTGTAAAATTTTGCAAAAAAAACGACATCCATATATAAATTTTGCTCTAAATTTATTGTTCTACATGTCTTTGATAAAAAAAAAATGTTTGGGTAAAAAAAAAAAAATGGTTTGGGTAAAAGTTATAGCGTTTACAAACTATGGTACAAAAATGTGAATTTCCGCTTTTTGAAGCAGCTCTGACTTTCTGAGCACCTGTCATGTTTCCTGAGGTTCTACAATGCCCAGACAGTACAAACACCCCACAAATGACCCCATTTCGGAAAGTAGACACCCTAAGGTATTCGCTGATGGGCATAGTGAGTTCATAGAACTTTTTATTTTTTGTCACAAGTTAGCGGAAAATGATGATTTTTTTTATTTTATTTTTTTTCTTACAAAGTCTCATATTCCACTAACTTGTGACAAAAAATAAAAACTTCCATGAACTCACTATGCCCATCAGCGAATACCTTGGGGTGTCTTCTTTCCAAAATGGGGTCACTTGTGGGGTAGTTATACTGCCCTGGCATTCTAGGGGCCCAAATGTGTGGTAAGGAGTTTGAAATCAAATTCTGTAAAAAATGGCCAGTGAAATCCGAAAGGTGCTCTTTGGAATGTGGGCCCCTTTGCCCACCTAGGCTGCAAAAAAGTGTCACACATCTGGTATCTCCATATTCAGGAGAAGTTGGGGAATGTGTTTTGGGGTGTCATTTTACATATACCCATGCTGGGTGAGAGAAATATCTTGGCAAAAGACAACTTTTCCCATTTTTTTATACAAAGTTGTCTTTTGCCAAGATATTTCTCTCACCCAGCATGGGTATATGTAAAATGACACCCCAAAACATATTCCCCAACTTCTCCTGAATACGGGGATACCACATGTGTGACACTTTTTTGCAGCCTAGGTGGGCAAAGGGGCCCACATTCCAAAGAGCACCTTTCGGATTTCACCGGCCATTTTTTACAGAATTTGATTTCAAACTCCTTACCACACATTTGGGCCCCTAGAATGCCAGGGCAGTATAACTACCCCACAAGTGACCCCATTTTGGAAAGAAGACACCCCAAGGTATTCGCTGATGGGCATAGTGAGTTCATGGAAGTTTTTATTTTTTGTCACAAGTTAGTGGAATATGAGACTTTGTAAGAAAAAAAATAAAATCATCATTTTCCACTAACTTATGACAAAAAATAAACTCGCCATGCCCCTCACGGAATACCTTGGGGTGTCTTCTTTCCAAAATGGGGTCACTTGTGGGGTAGTTATACTGCCCTGGCATTTTCCAGGGGCCCTAATGTGTGGTAAGTAGGTAAATGACCTGTGAAATCCTAAAGGTGCTCTTTGGAATGTGGGCCCCTTTGCCCACCTAGGCTGCAAAAAAGTGTCACACATGTGGTATCTCCGTATTCAGGAGAAGTTGGGGAATGTGTTTTGGGGTGTCATTTTACATATACCCATGCTGGGTGAGAGAAATATCTTGGCAAATGACAACTTTTCCCATTTTTTTTATACAAAATTGGCATTTGACCAAGATATTTCTCTCACCCAGCATGGGTATATGTAAAATGACACCCCAAAACACATTGCCCAACTTCTCCTGAGTACGGCGATACCAGATGTGTGACACTTTTTTGCAGCCTAGATGCGCAAAGGGGCCCACATTCCTTTTAGGAGGGCATTTTTAGACATTTGGATACCAGACTTCTTCTCACGCTTTGGGGCTCCTAAAATGCCAGGGCAGTATAAATACCCCACATGTGACCCCATTTTGGAAAGAAGACACCCCAAGGTATTCAATGAGGGGCATGGCGAGTTCATAGAAATTTTTTTTTTTGGCACAAGTTAGCGGAAATTTACATTATTTTTTTTTTCTCACAAAGTCTCCCTTTTCGCTAACTTGGGACAAAAATTTCAATCTTTCATGGACTCAATATGCCCCTCATGGAATACCTGGGGGTGTCTTCTTTCCGAAATGGGGTCACATGTGGGGTATTTATACTGCCCTGGCATTCTAGGGGCCCTAAAGCGTGAGAAGAAGTCTGGAATACAAATGTCTAAAAAATTTTACGCATTTGGATTCCGTGAGGGGTATGGTGAGTTCATGTGAGATTTTATTTTTTGACACAAGTTAGTGGAATATGAGACTTTGTAAGAAAAAAAAAAAAATTTCCGCTAACTTGGGCCAAAAAAATGTCTGAATGGAGCCTTACAGGGGGGTGATCAATGACAGGGGGGTGATCAATGACAGGGGGGTGATCAGGGAGTCTATATGGGGTGATCACCCCCCTGTCATTGATCACCCCCTGTCATTGATCACCCCCCTGTAAGGCTGCATTCAGATGTCCGTATGTGTTTTGCGGATCCGATCCATGTATCATCTGAATGCAGCCTGACAGGGGTGTGATCAATGACAGGGGGGTGATCAATGACAGGGGGGTGATCAATGACAGGGGGGTGATCAGGGAGTCTATATGGGGTGATCACCCCCCTGTCATTGATCACCCCCCTATAAGGCTCCATTCAGATGTCCGTATGTGTTTTGCGGATCCGATCCATGTATCAGTGGATCCGTAAAAATCATACGGACATCTGAATGCAGCCTGACAGGGGGGTGATCAATGACAGGGGGGTGATCAATGACAGGGGGGTGATCAATGACAGGGGGGTGATCATGGAGTCTATATGGGGTGATCACCCCCCTGTAAGGCTCCATTCAGATGTCCGTATGTGTTTTGCGGATCCGATCCATGTATCAGTGGATCCGTAAAAATCATACGGACATCTGAATGCAGCCTTACAGGGGGGTGATCAATGACAGGGGGGTGATCAATGACAGGGGGGTGATCAGGGAGTCTATATGGGGTGATCACCCCCCTGTAAGGCTCTATTCAGATGTCCGTATGTGTTTTGCGGATCCGATCCATGTATCAGTGGATCCGTAAAATTCATACGGACGTCTGAATTCAGCCTTACAGGGGGGTGATCAATGACAGGGGGGTGATCAATGACAGGGGGGTGATCAATGACAGGGGGGTGATCAGGGAGTCTATATGGGGTGATCACCTCCGCCATTGATCACTCCCCTGTAAGGCTCCATTCAGACGTCCGTATGTGTTTTGCGGATCCGATCCATCTATCAGTGGATCCGTAAAATTCATACGGACCTCTGAATGGAGCCTTACAGGGGGTTATCAATGACAGGGGGGTGATCAATGACAGGGGGGTGATCAGGGAGTCTATATGGGGTGATCACCTCCGTCATTGATCACTCCCCTGTAAGGCTCCATTCAGACGTCCGTATGTGTTTTGCGGATCCGATCCATCTATCAGTGGATCCGTAAAATTCATACGGACCTCTGAATGGAGCCTTACAGGGGGTTATCAATGACAGGGTGATCTGGGGTGATCAGGGGTGAATAAGGGGTTAATAAGTGACGGGGGGGTGTAGTGTAGTGTAGTGGTGGTTGGTGCTACTTTACTGAGCTACCTGTGTCCTCTGGTGGTCGATCCAAACAAAGGGGACCACCAGAGGACCAAGTAGCAGGTATATTAGACGCTGTTATCATAACAGCGTCTAATATACCTGTTAGGGGTTAAAAAAATCACATCTCCAGCCTGCCAGCGAACGATCGCCGCTGGCAGGCTGGAGATCCACTCTCTTACCTTCCGTTCCTCTTACCTTCCGGACGCATCCGTGCGTTAGGCGGTCGGGAGGTGGTTAAATATTCCTCAAACTTTTACTCATATCTGAATAAGGACTTAGAATGGGTGCAACCTTAGATTGATAGGATTGGACACTTCCAATTGGCATCATAGCACAATCACTGTGGGCACTTTCTTAACTAGTGGATTTGCAAACATCATTGGATCTAATCCAATGCTGGAGCCCTGTCTGTAAGATCTATAGATAACATACATTAGTATCTTCACAGTCTGCAGATGCATTACCAATTACCAGCCCCCTCCCCCCCAACCCCCATATGGAGGGTAGTTGAATTCCTGAGCTCAGGAGGGGGATGTGAGATGGGAGGGAGTTCTCTCTGGAATGTGCTCTCAAAAAGAAAACAGGAAAAGTTCTTGTCGAACTACAAGTACAATAATTACTTTTGAATGTTACAGCAGATGTGGTGGGGGAAGGGATGCCACATGGCAACTTCTTTGTTCTCTGTAGGATTCAAAATCCTCCATCTTGTAATAAGAAATGCTACTCATTTCTCCAACTTTCAATTTCTCTCAGTTACTTCCATGGACACTTTAAACCATAACTCAGTATGCACCAGCCTATTATTATCCTTCAACCAACTTCTCTTTTCCTTCAATACACTTATCCATTAACTGACCATCTTTTACTGCTGTAATCTCTAATTCTAGGGCTATGGATCGTCCCTATTTAAACACACACATATCATTAGGGCAACAAAACTTAACCAGTTCATTTCTGAACATTTAACACAAGCCCTTTCTGATTGCAGACACTGGGGCACTTTTTTCCTTGCCATCAATTAACTTCCGGACACTGCTCTGTTTTCTCACTCACCAGAGCCCCCCTTTACCATCACAGGAGTTCTGATGTACACAGTCTGTAAGCTCTAACTTCACAGATTCTTACAGATTTTCATCCCTGTTGCAAGCCGGACATAACATTCTGTTTCACATTTTAACTGTCAATTCTCACATCCTGCCAAATTGTCTACCCATGGGTTAACTAGGAAGTAATTTGTGGGACTAGACCGTGCAATATAAAGTTTACATGTTGGCAGTGATGGAAACAGAATGATTTCACAGTGGGATGTGACCGTACACTTACCACCCGGTCAACATCTCACACAGACAGATAATCTTATCACTTCTAAAATACTTATACTATATATACATAAGAGTTAATCCAAGCTTGTAATCTTCTGTTCCCTGAACTGGATTTATTCATAGTGCACTTATTTATCTCTAATGATATGGACTCCCTGAGCCTCTTATAATCAACTTAGCTCCCTGAGCTTTTGCCTGTGCCCCGGACACTGCAACCTACCGATATGGACTCCCTGAGTCTCTTATAATCATCTTAGCTCCCTGAGCTATTGCCTGTGTCTCCTGGACACAACAACCCACCGAAATCATAAATAGATGGTTCAACTTACTTGGGTCGAGATTTTGGTCAGTGCCCCCAGGTCCGAGGAGGACAAAAATTTATGTCTTTCACCGTAGACCCGAGGATGACCCTCTCGATCCCGAGACTGAGCCCCCAAAGCTGTAAGGCAATCTGGACTCTTTGCCTATATAGTGTCCCTGACTCCAGACTTTTCGGCGGCAAGCTTGAATTAAGTCTTATCCGGTACCAGGAGAATGAATCAGGGTGAAACACTTAAACACGTGTCTTGTTCCAATCCATTCTGGTTTATTCACCGTTGGCAAACAGTTATAATAGAGGGGGTTGAGCTTTCTTGACATCTAATCATATGTTAGCATTTGTTTAACCTATAGCATGAACACACATGAGCTCTGCATTAACATAATAGATTACTCATAGTAACAGCATTTGACCAATCAGGTATAGACACATAGGCCAGTATACATTTGAGCCAAGATGACCCTATAAGGTAAGACTGTTCAAACTACAAACTAAGGAATGTATGGGTATCTTAAAACCGCACAGGAAGTTTCTCACATTCCAAAGGGGGGAAGGGGGATTTTAGAAAAGTGCATTGGCCAAATGTAATCGTAATACACGTTGCTGAAAGGACAAAATGGAGTTACTTATACCCCATCACAGGGTGTTAATGAGTCCATGCAGGTGATTTATTTTAGTTTGCAAAGGGTTCATTTCATTAAAGGGTAACTGTCACACTTAGACCCTAATGTAAATTTTCATATATGTAGTTACTAATAACATGATATTCCAGACTGACTTACCCCATATTTAACCCCTTAAGGACACAGCCTTATTACACCTTAGGACCAGGCCATTTTTTTGCAAATCTGACCAGTGTCACTTTAAGTGCTGATAACTTCAAAACGCTTTGACTTATCCAGGCTGTTCTGAGATTGTTTTTTCATCACATATTGTACTTCATGACACTGGTAAAATGAAGTAAAAAAAAATCTTTTTTTTGCACCAAAAAATACCTAATTTAACAAAAATTTGGAAAAATTTGCAAATTTCTAAGTTTCAGTTTCTCTACTTCTGTAATACATAGTAATACCCCCAAAAATTGTGATGACTTTACATTCCCCATATGTCTACTTCATGTTTGAATTATTTTGGGAATGATATTTTATTTTTTGGGGATGTTATAAGGCTTATAAGTTTAGAAGCAAATCTTGAAATTTTTCAGAAATTTACAAAAACTTAATTTTTAGGGACCAGTTCAGGTCTGAAGTTACTTTGCGAGGCTTACATAATAGAAACCACCCCAAAATGACCCCATCTAAGAAACTACACCCCTCAAGGTATTCAAAACTGATTTTACATCTGTTGTTAACCCTTTAGGTGTTGCACAAGAGTTATTGGCAAATGGGGATGAAATTTGAGAATTTCATTTTTTTGTCTAATTTTTCATTTTAACCCATTTTTTCCACTAACAAAGCAAGGGTTAACAGCCAAACAAGACTGTATCTTTATTGCCCTGACTCTGCCATTTACAAAAACACCCAATATGTGGCCGTAAACTACTGTACGGCCACACAGCGGGGCGTAGAGTGAAAGGTGCGCCGTTTGGTTTTTGGAGGGCTGATTTTTATGGACTGGTTTATTTACACCATGTCCCATTTGAAGCCCCCTGATGCACCCCTGGAGTAGAAACTCCCTAAAAGTGACCCCATCTAAGAAACTACACCCCTCAAGGTATTCAAAACTGATTTTACATACGTCGTTAACCCTTTAGGTGTTGCACAAGAGTTATTGGCAAATGGGGATGAAATTTGAGAATTTCATTTTTTTGTCTAATTTTTCATTTTAACCCATTTTTTCCACTAACAAAGCAAGGGTTAATAGCCAAACAAGACTGTATCTTTATTGCCCTGACTCTGCCGTTTACAGAGACACCCAATATGTGGCCGTAAACTACTGTACGGCCACACAGCGGGGCGTAGAGTGAAAGGTGCGCTGTTTGGTTTTTGGAGGGCTGATTTTTATGGACCGGTTTATTTACACCGTGTCCTGTTTCAACCCCTCTGATGCACCCCTGGAGTTGAAACTCCCTAAAAGTGAGCCCATTTTGGAAACTACGGGATAAGGTGGCATTTTTTTGGGGACTATTTTTAGGGTAAATATGATTTTTGGTTGCTTTATATTACATTTTTGTGAGGCAAGGTTACCAAAAATTGAAATTCTGAAATTTCATCTCCATTTGCCATTAACTGTTGAGGAACACCTAAAGGGTTAATAAAGTTTGTATAATCAGTTTTGAATACCTTGAGGGGATTAGTTTCTTGGATGGGGTCACTTTTAGGGAGTTTTTACTCTAGGGGGGCATCAGGGGGGCTTCAAAAGGGACATGGTGTCAATAAAAAAGGCCATCAAAATCGGCCTTCCAGAAACCATGTCGGTCCTTTCCTTTTGCGGCCTCTTGCGGACGCGGCAATACCCAATAAGTCTACTTTTTTTTTACAATTATTTAGGTTTTAGACTATATTATCCTTTTTGATACAAATTATTTTTTTGGGTATCTCTAAAGTCTAAGAGTCATTTTTTTATTTTTCATTTTATCTGATTATCTTATGTGGGGGCTCATTTTTTGCGGGATGAGCGGATGGTTTTATTGGCACTATTTTGGGGGCTATATGACTTTTTGATCGCTTGCTATTAAACTTTTTATTATGTAAGGTGACAAAAAAAAACTTTTTTTGCACCTATTTTTATTTATTTTTTTGACCGTGTTAATCTGGGGGGTTGGGTCATGGGGTATTTTTATAAAGGAGATTCTTATGGACGCGGCGATACCTAATATGTCTACTTTTAATAAATTATTTTAGTTTTTTTGGGTGTCTCAAGTCTGAGAACCAGTTTTTTTTATCCGATGTCAGTGCTAAATTGGGATATAAATTTAGTACTCCATGGAAGTGTGATACTCCCTGAAGCAACCGTCAATGCAGAGGCCCGGATGATCGGGGCACGTGTCGCACTGAGTAGTCGTGTCCTTCTGTATCCCCCTCCTACGACACACTCTGCACTTTTTTGGGGTTCGTCCCTTCTTTCCAGTATGGGGGACCACACCTGGAAAGTGTTGGCCAGGGACGATCCGGGCACCTACAGTTCCCGAGGTACTCCGGCCTGCTCTTTCCCGGGCCGAAAAGATCAGGGCCTTGAGGACTGCCTCATTGAACTGGGGGAATGTCCCTGTGCTGCCAGCGCTTCAGGATAGTACAAAAGAGTTGTACATGGCAACTTGTACCAAGTAGACCGCAACTTTTTTGTACCATGCCCGGGTTTTGCGCATGGCGTTATATGGCTTGATGACTTGATCCGAGAGATCAAATCCTCCCATATACCGATTGTAGTCGACGATACAATCGGGCTTGAGGACCGTTGCCGCGGTACCTCGCACATGGACAGGGGTGATGCCGTTACCATGAATAGTGGACAGCATAAGGGCATCCCTCTTGTCCTTATACCTGACCAGCAACAGGTTTCCAGTGGTAAGGGCACGGGTCTCACCCCTGGGGATAGGTACCTGGAGGGGGTGGGCAGGGAGGCCGCATTGATTTTTCCGCACGGTCCCACAAGCGGACGTGGATCTGGCGGCAAGGGACTGGAACAAGGGGATACTGGTATAAAAGTTATCCACGTAAAGGTGGTAACCCTTATCCAGCAGTGGGTACATAAGGTCCCACACAAGTTTCCCGGTAACACCCAGAGTGGGGGGACATTCTGGGGGTTGAATCCGGGAATCTCACCCCTCGTATACACAAAATTTGTAAGTGTACCCTGAGGTACTCTCACAAATTTTGTATAGCTTCACGCCATACCTCGCCCGCTTGGAGGGCACATACTGGCGGAAAATGAGTCTCCCCTTGAACGCAATGAGAGACTCATCAACCACGACCTCCCTTCCAGGTACATAGGCCTCCATGAATTTGGCCCCAAAGTGATCGATGACCGGCCGTATCTTATACAGACGGTCATGGGCAGGATCACCTCGAGGGGGAAGGGGACATGCTGCATTATCGGAATAATGCAGACATTTCCGGATGGCCTCAAACCGGGAGCGTGTCATGGCCGTACTGTAAAGTGGGGTCTGGTATAGGACGTCCCCACTTCAGTACAGCCTGACACTGGGTTTCTTGACCAGGCCCATATGCAGCACGAGGCCCCAAAATGTCCTCATTTCGGCTGCACTGACCGGCATCCAGCCACTGGGCCTGGCCAAAAAGGAGCCCGGGTGTTGAGCGACGAACTGTTGGTCGTACAGATTCGTCTGCTCCACCATCAGATTTACCAGTGGGTCACTGAAAAAATGACAAAAAAAGTCATATCCAGTGTAGCCCACTGTGGAAATCTGGATTCCTGATTGGCCTACAAAATCAGGAATCACGGGCTCGTATCGCTCTGGGCTACACCAGACTAGTTCACCGGAAGGGTGCTCCGGTGGATTTAACTAGTGGGCCAGGAAACCAGTACGAGCCCCAGAGCTGCTCGTACTAGTGTGGGCCACAGGGTCCCTAACATGGCGGTCCCCTTGCTCCACCTGGCGGCGTCTCCGCCGCCTTGGGGGCTCATCATCATCGCTAGATGATGAGGAGGACGCGGATGACAACAGGAATGTGGGGGGTGGGCGGGGGGGATCAAGTGGCAGCACCCCTGGAGGGTCTAGGGTCACACAGCTGTGCTGTGGACCCCAGACACCCTAACTTAGGGTGATGCAATCAAAGTTCAGAAACTAACTTTCCCTTTTTTTTTCCTGCCTAAACCAAACTTTCCCTATGTACCTGATGGGGGTGCTGGGGCACAGATCAGGTCCTGGGGGCAGAGATCGGGTCCTGGGGGTGCTGGCAGCGATGGCGGACACACGTGCAGGCAGCTCCTCTCTCCTCCGGCTCCGGAACACAAAAGGAGGAGGAGAGGAGCGCCTGCCTCTTTTGAATCTGCCGCCGGACCGCCCACAGACCAATCAGAAAGCGATCCTGAGTGGTGATGTCACCATCACCACTCAGGATCGCTGGATGGTGATTGGTGGGGTGAAATCACACCACCATCACCATCCTGTTCCGGGTTATCGGGTCTTCAGAGACCCGAATAACCCGGAAACGCAGAAAACCGCAGGTCTGAATTGACCTGCGGTTTTCTGCGATCGCATACATGGGGGGGGGGTCACCGGACCCCCCCGGTGCATTTGCCCCAAGTGCCTGCTCAATGATTTGAGCAGGCACGGGGTTCCGATCACCGCCCGCCGCGCGGCGGTGATCGAAAATACACAGGGCACAAGGGCGTACCTGTACGCCCTGTGTCCTTAAGGGGTTAATAAGATTCAGCCCTTAGCAACCAGTCTGCATAAAACTGCAATCTCACTATTCAGTTAAGATGGCCGCCGCTGCCCTCACCCTGAGGCTAATCCCGCCTGCCCTTACTAGTCAGTAGCAATAGCCCCCAAAAGTGTCAATAACCAGAGCCCTCCCCCTAAAGGGTTAATCTCCTGCAGCACAAAGGGGTCCTCTTACCACATGTTGCTTTCATTTATACACTGAGCAGATGGCAGATCTCCCTTCCCTGCTCTGTGCTGCTTCACTCTGCATTGTCCCAGTCTGCTGAGTGAGGGAGCGTCTGCCAAGCGCAGGGACAGGGAGAAGTGCACACAGCCCAGGCACTGTTATCAGCTGCTGGGGAGGACATGGCTTTAATTATTTACTTTCAGTCCCTGGCTGTCAGTAATCTGACCTTGCACGCAGCCTGCTTCTGTGTCCTCCGGACCATGCCTAGCAACCTAATTTTAAGCACAGGTAAAAGTAGGCAGTACAGGGAACAAAAAAAAAATAAAAAAATATATATATATATATATATATATATATATATATATAAAAAAAATAATAATGCTGCCCGCACTGGTGCACTCTGCCAGGGAGCAGCGCAAGCTCCCCACGCGGCAATTGTGTAAAAGTACAGGGGACAGCGTGTCCCCGCTCCTCGTCTTCAATAAAGTCTGGCACGGGCCGCCGTGCCATTAGTTAGGCAGGGATCGGGGGTGGGAGAACTAGGCTCTGTCAGGGGGAACAGCTCATAGGCGGTGGCTGGCTTCCTTCTGCCGCCCGTACATAAGGTTTCCCAGGGGGTTATTTAGGTACAGGGTGTTAATGAGTCCATGCAGGTGATTACCAGGGATCTTAGGCTACTTTCACACTAGCGTTCAGAGAGGATCCGTCTGGTGTCTGCACAGACGGATCCTCTCCTATAATGCAGACGTTTGGATCCGTTCAGAACGGATCCGTCTGCATTATAGTTTAAAAAAAATTCTAAGTCTGAAAGTTGTTCAGACAGATCCGTCCAGACTTTACATTGAAAGTCAATGGGGGACGGATCCGTTTGAAAATTGAGCCATATTGAGTCAACTTCAAACGGATCCATCCCCATTGTCTTACATTGTAAGTCTGGATGGATTCGTTTGCCTCCGCACGTTCGCGTTCGGGTGTCCGCCTGCTGAGCGGAGCGGAGGCTGAATGCTGCCAGACTGATGCATTCTGAGCGGATCCGCATCCACTCAGAATGCATTGGGGCTGTCACTATCAGAGCTTTGAGACGTTCTCACAGCTCTGTTTCTCCACCCCTGTGATGATGTCACTACTAGAGCTTGGAGGAGTTCTCACTGCTCTGTTTCTCCGCCCCTGTGATGAGGTTTTTACTTTCTGTTTCCTTCCTCCCAGCTGTTCCTCCTGCGTTTGATTTCCCTGCCTTTAAATCACCCCTCCTCCTTTGTAGGGTGTGGATTATATTTCTCATTTGAGTTGTAGCTCTTGCTTGAGTATCTTCACTTGTAAGCTATCATTTCACTGGACCTGTGTTCTGCTGCAGCAAGTACTCCGGAGATTGCCAGCTGTCTTTGGATCCGTCTTCTCTGCTGCTGCAGCTCCTTCAGCTAAGTGTGCAGACATTGTAGTGTATCTGTTTATTTTCTGACTGGATCTGAGGCGACCACGGTTCCCTCCATATACTGAGCAGGGCACCGGTGGCCGTGCCCCTTCCACTATTGTAGGGGTTACAGTGGTCATCAGTCTTAGGTACGCGGGCATGCCTCGTTCCACCATTTGGATCCGGGCATGTGCTTTAGCAGCATAGGGAGAGCTTTGAGGGTCTGACAGGGGTCACCCTTTATCCTCCCTAGTTTGGGTCCGGTCAGTAGCTCTATTTACTGTGTATGCTCTTGTTGCTCACATACAGCCGTGACATTATAATCCACCAAAACCGTCCTTTTTGACATGGATCCGCTTTCTGGCCTGGTTGACCGCATGCAGGGTCTTTCTTTGGAGGTAGCGGATCTCCGTCAATCTATGACTCAGCTTCAAGCATTGGGCTCTGCTCCGGCCCATGGAGTCTGTTGCAAGCCAAAGGTCTCACTTCCGGAAACGTTCTCTGGGGGCAGTGAGAATTTTGTTCGCTTCAGAGAGGCATGCAAACTCCATTTTTGCTTGTGTCCCCACTACTCTGGTAATGAGGAGCAGAGGGTGAGGATTGTCATCTCCCTGCTCAGGGGTAATGCTCAGACTTGGGCTTTTTCGCTGCCATCAGGGGATCCCTCCCTTCGATCCGTGGAAAGATTTTTTGTGGCCCTGGGGCAGATATATGATGACCCGGATCGTGTTGCTCTGGCCGAATCTAACTTACGTTTTTTATGCCAGAACAAACTGTCTGCGGAGCTTTATTGTTCTGAATTTCGGAGATGGGCAGCTGATTCAGGTTGGAATGATGCTGCACTCCGGAGTCAGTTCTGTCATGGTCTCTCAGAGAGATTGAAAGATGCGTTTGCTTTCCATGAGAGACCAACGTCCTTAGAGTCTGCCATGTCATTGGCGGTACGCCTTGACAGGCGTCTAAGAGAAAGAAACGAGACCTCTCTGTCCAGCCATTGTCAGTCTAGGGGCAGTGGTGCGGACTCATTCAGTGTGCAGGGGCCTCATCCTGTCTCACTCCCCTCTGAGGAGGAGCCCATGCAGCTAGGTCGACTTGCCCCTGATAAAAGAGGATTTAGTCCTCAGAGTATGGTGTGTTTTTATTGTGGGGGCATAGGTCATTTGGCAAATGTTTGTCCGTCTAGGAGATTCTTGAACTGTACTAAGAGCGATACTAAGAGAAAAACCTCAAAAGGTAAATCCTAAAATTCTGTTTCATCTGCTACTTTGGGCAAAGTTGATGTAGGAATTGATGCTTTTCCTCTGACCTGCAGTTCCCGTTTTCTCCTGTCTGCTCTCTAGCGCCACCCTGGCAAAGTCATTTCTTGTGAGATTTTTGTCGATAGTGGAGCGGCCGTCAATCTTATTGACACTCAATTTGTAGCCATGCATGGTTTTCAGGTTTGCACATTAGAAAAGGATATACCTGTTTTTGCTATTGACTCTGCTCCACTCTCACAGAGATCTCTGAAGGGCATTGTTCACAATATCCGGCTAGCTGTAGGTGACACTCATGTGGAGGATATATCTTGTTTTGTCCTTAACGGATTGCCTTCTCCTCTAGTTTTGGGGTTACCCTGGCTCACTAGACATAACCCCACTATTGATTGGCAAGGAAGGCAAATAAATGAGTGGAGTGACTTTTGTAGAGAGAATTGTCTCACAGCGACTTTTGCAGAGGTGTCTACTAAAACTGTGCCATCATTTCTCTCTGATTTCTCGGACGTGTTTTCCGAGAGCGGTGTTCAGGAGCTACCTCCTCACCGGGAGTTTGACTGTCCCATTAACCTCATTCCCGGCGCCAAGCTGCCAAAAGCACCCCTCTACAATCTCTCACAACCGGAAAGAATCGCAATGCGAACCTATATCTCCGAGAGTCTCGATAAGGGGCATATTCGTCCCTCAAAATCACCTGTTGCCGCAGGTTTTTTTTTTGTTAAAAAAAAAGATGGCTCTCTGAGACCTTGCCTCGTATCCCGATTCGCGATCCCTATCCCCTTCCTCTGATCCCGGACCTCTTCAACCAAATTGTTGGGGCCAAGGTTTTTTCCAAATTGGATTTGAGAGGCGCGTACAACCTGGTCAGGGTCAGAGAGGGGGATGAATGGAAAACGGCCTTTAATACCCCTAACGGGCATTTCGAGAATCTCGTTATGCCTTTCGGCCTGATGAATGCTCCGGCCGTCTTTCAGCGTTTTGTTAATAGTATTTTCTACCAATTAATGGGGAAATTTGTATTGGTGTATCTTGATGATATTTTGATTTTTTCCCCTGATGTTCAGACCCATCAGGATCATCTTTTTCAGGTTCTGCAGATTCTGCGGGAAAATAAATTGTACGCCAAGCTGGAGAAATGTCTTTTTATGGTATCAGAGATTCAATTTCTGGGTTTTCTCCTCTCTGCTTCTGGTTTTCGCATGGATCCGGAGAAGGTCCGTGCTGTACTTGAGTGGGAGCTTCCTGAGAATCAGAAGGCATTGATGCGCTTTCTGGGTTTTGCGAACTATTACAGAAAGTTCATTTTGAATTATTCCTCTGTTGTCAAACCCCTTACTGACATGACAAAAAAGGGGGCGGATTTTTCCTCTTGGTCGGAGGAGGCGCTTGCAGCTTTTTCTAAGATTAAAGAGAGTTTTGCGTCTGCTCCCGTCTTGGTGCATCCCGATGTTTCCTTACCTTTTATTGTTGAGGTGGATGCTTCCGAGGTGGGTGTGGGTGCGGTTTTGTCCCAGGGCCCTTCTCCTGCCAAATGGCGACCCTGTGCCTTTTTCGCTAAAAAACTCTCCCCGGCAGAGAAAAACTATGATGTGGGAGATAGGGAGTTGTTGGCCATCAAGTTGGCTTTCGAGGAATGGCGCCATTGGTTGGAGGAGGCCAGGCACCCTATCACCGTTTTTACCGACCATAAGAATCTGGCATACTTGGAGTCGGCCAGGCGTATGAATCCGAGACAGGCCAGATGGTCTCTGTTCTTCTCCAGATTCAATTTTGTTGTTACATTCCGCCCTGGGATCAAAAATGTGAAGGCTGATGCTCTCTCTCGCTGTTTTCCGGGAGGAGGAAACTCCGAGGACCTGGGTCCCATTTTGGCGGAGGGGGTAGTTGTTTCTGCTCTATATTCTGATTTGGAGGCCGAGGTCCAGGCTGCCCAGACTGAGGCACCTGCCCGTTGTCCTTCTGGGAAGTTGTTTGTGCCTCCTGAGCTACGTCACAAACTCTTCAAGGAGCATCATGATACTGTTCTTGCTGGTCACCCCGGGAGTAGAGCCACGGTAGATCTCATTGCTCGGAGATTTTGGTGGCCGGCTCTTCGTAAGTCGGTGGAGGGTTTTGTGGCTGCTTGTGAGACGTGCGCTCGCGCTAAGGTCCCTCGTTCACGGCCTTCAGGTTCCCTTCTCCCGTTACCCATACCTTCCCGTCCTTGGACACACCTGTCCATGGATTTTATCACGGATCTTCCTCGTTCCTCAGGGAAGTCGGTGATCCTGGTGGTGGTGGACTGTTTTAGCAAGATGGCTCATTTCGTACCTTTCCCTGGTTTACCCAATGCTAAAACGTTGGCGCAAGCTTTTGTCGACCATATTGTTAAATTGCGTGGCATTCCCTCTGATATTGTTTCCGATAGAGGCACGCAGTTTGTGTCCAGGTTCTGGAAGGCTTTCTGTTCTCGCCTGGGGGTTCGGCTGTCCTTCTCTTCTGCTTTTCACCCGCAGTCGAATGGTCAGACTGAGCGCCTCAATCAGAATCTGGAGACATATTTGCGCTGTTTTGTGGCAGAGAACCAGGAGGATTGGTGTTCATTTCTCCCTCTTGCTGAGTTTGCTCTGAACAACCGTCGTCAGGAATCTTCTGATAAGTCACCATTCTTTGGTGCATATGGGTTCCATCCGCAGTTTGGGACATTCTCGGGAGGGGCTCTTTCTGGTTTACCTGAGGAGGAGAGATTTTCCTCGTCTTTGTCTACCATTTGGCAAAAGATTCAGAGTAATCTTAGAAAGATGAGTGAGAAGTATAAGCGTGTGGCTGATAAGAGACGTGTGCCTGGTCCGGACCTGAATGTGGGTGATCTGGTGTGGTTGTCTACAAGAAATATTAAACTGAAGGTTCCCTCCTGGAAATTGGGTCCCAAGTTTATTGGGCCTTATAAAATCTTGTCAGTCATCAATCCTGTTGCCTTCCGTCTTGATCTTCCACGGGTTTGGAAGATACATAATGTATTTCACAGATCTCTCTTAAAACCATATGTCCAGCCCACGGTACCCTCCTCTTTGCCTCCTCCTCCGATTTTGGTTGATGGCAATCTGGAGTTTGAGGTTTCCAGAATTGTGGACTCTCGCATTGTCCGCGGTTCTCTTCAGTACCTTGTTCATTGGAAGGGTTATGGTCCTGAGGAGAGGATGTGGGTTCCGGTGTCGGACATTAAAGCCACTCGCCTCATCAGGGCATTTCATAGGGCTCATCCTGAGAAGGTGGGTCCTGGGTGTCCGGAGTCCACCCGTAGAAATGGGGGGTACTGTCACTACCAGAGCTTTGAGACGTTCTCACAGCTCTGTTTCTCCACCCCTGTGATGATGTCACTACTAGAGCTTGGAGGAGTTCTCACTGCTCTGTTTCTCCGCCCCTGTGATGAGGTTTTTACTCTCTGTTTCCTTCCTCCCAGCTGTTCCTCCTGCGTTTGATTTCCCTGCCTTTAAATCACCCCTCCTCCTTTGTAGGGTGTGGATTATATTTCTCATTTGAGTTGTAGCTCTTGCTTGAGTATCTTCACTTGTAAGCTATCATTTCACTGGACCTGTGTTCTGCTGCAGCAAGTACTCCGGAGATTGCCAGCTGTCTTTGGATCCGTCTTCTCTGCTGCTGCAGCTCCTTCAGCTAAGTGTGCAGACATTGTAGTGTATCTGTTTATTTTCTGACTGGATCTGAGGCGACCACGGTTCCCTCCATATACTGAGCAGGGCACCGGTGGCCGTGCCCCTTCCACTATTGTAGGGGTTACAGTGGTCATCAGTCTTAGGTACGCGGGCATGCCTCGTTCCACCATTTGGATCCGGGCATGTGCTTTAGCAGCATAGGGAGAGCTTTGAGGGTCTGACAGGGGTCACCCTTTATCCTCCCTAGTTTGGGTCCGGTCAGTAGCTCTATTTACTGTGTATGCTCTTGTTGCTCACATACAGCTGTGACAGGGGCTGGACGGATGCGTTCGGGGCCGCTTGTGAGACCCTTCAAACGGAGCTCACAAGCGGAGCCCCGACGCTAGTGTGAAAGTAGCCTAAGGCGGGTGTGTTGGGTCTGGTTTGGTAGGGACGGGATATAATAAAAATAAATGAATTAATTAAAAAAAAGAATAAAAAAAGGGGGGGGGGCGAGAATTCGTAGTTGGTGAAGCAAGGTCTCCGGGGAAGAGCGGTTACAGAGTACCGCACGGTCTACAGGCCTGGTCCACCGTGAGCAATCCTAGCGGAGGCTGCAGGTCAGGGGCCTAGGTTTGCTTGTGTCAGTGTTAAGCCAGTACGGGGGCTTAGTAGGTGCGGCTTGCCGTGGTATTTTACCCTCCCTAGGTTACCAGGTTAAGAAATTTTTTATTTGCAAAGGGTTAATTTGTAAATTTAATTAAAAAAAATTTAAAAAATGCTGCTCTTGTTCCATCATTCACGTTTTACACATTTGAATGGTTTCCTCACGACGTGTGCACAATCCAGTGTTGATGCCTTAATTGTTTTTGCTTCTAGGTCCAAACCTTGTCTCAAGTTACATCCTGAATTTTGGCTTATCAGCAAGGTAGTAGGGGCACACGTCGGGGAGGGGGGAGGAGAGAAGTCACAAGCTTGGTTTGTGTCTCATGCACTGTCTCACGTCCAGGTCGTGCTGTATTACTACCGTTCTGCGGTTGTCAGTCCGTAGGTATTCTGAGCGGGTAAGTGCGTGGTCTTACCCTCTGTGTGTTACTTTCTGGGTGTCGGTAAACTAGTTAGGATCAGGGAAGTCATTCACAGGTTTCTGTCACAACCGTGGTCACTAAGGCTGATTTACAGTCGTTACTGGGTATATTGAAATCCGCCGTACGTATCATGCTGCTAGGTAGGTCGTTCATCTCCCGCTTGCTGGCGCTCCTGGACACAGCTCCGAAACAGGACAGCCCAGTGTGTCCGGATAGTCAGGCCTAGCTGACCTACACATGTGGGACCACTTTCTTTGCCAGTGGAACGGGATGTCCTTGTTATCCCCGAGTTGTCTAGCCAATCTCCTGTAGTCTTTTCGGACGCAGCTGCTAGCTCAGGTTTCGCTGCTATTTTTGGCACCCACTGGGTCGCAGGCGAGTGGCCCGCTGAGGTGAGACAGATCCCAGGTTTCCTGCAAACCTCAGCACTTTTCGAGCTGTACCCCATTGTGGTGGCCGCCCGTGTTTGGGGGCAGCCGCTGGGTAAATCGCACTGTTTGTTTGTAACCGACAACGCTGCGGTGGTAGATATCTTAACTAATGGGTTGTCTAAGTCGTCCTATGTTACATGTCTCTTGAGAGGTCTAGTTCAACTCTCCTTGCAACATCATTTTATGTTAGTAGTACGCATGTGCTAGGTTCTCAAAATGTGGCAGCTGACGCTTCATTGAGGGCTAATTTCCCCCTTTCCGCAGGTCATGCCAGAGGCAGATGTTGTGGGCGCTACTGTCCCTCTTCACGAGTCACTAATACTGGTTTAACTGGTCACCTAGAGATGGCCCACTCCTTACACAACTGTCACAACCGTGGTCACTAAGGCTGATTTACAGTCGTTACTGGGTATGTTGAAATCCGCCGTTCGTATCATGCCGCTAGGTAGGTCGTTCATCTCCCGCTTGCTGGCGCTCCTGGACACAGCTCCGAAACAGGACAGCCCAGTGTGTCCGGATAGTCAGGCCTAGCTGACCTACACATGTGGGACCACTTTCTTTGCCAGTGGAACGGGATGTCCTTGTTATCCCCGAGTTGTCTAGCCAATCTCCTGTAGTCTTTTCGGACGCAGCTGCTAGCTCAGGTTTCGCTGCTATTTTTGGCACCCACTGGGTCGCAGGCGAGTGGCCCGCTGAGGTGAGACAGATCCCAGGTTTCCTGCAAACCTCAGCACTTTTCGAGCTGTACCCCATTGTGGTGGCCACCCGTGTTTGGGGGCAGCCGCTGGGTAAATCGCACTGTTTGTTTGTAACCGACAACGCTGCGGTGGTAGATATCTTAACTAATGGGTTGTCTAAGTCGTCTTATGTTACATGTCTCTTGAGAGGTCTAGTTCAACTCTCCTTGCAACATCATTTTATGTTAGTAGTACGCATGTGCCAGGTTCTCAAAATGTGGCAGCTGACGCTTCATTGAGGGCTAATTTCCCCCTTTCCGCAGGTCATGCCAGAGGCAGATGTTGTGGGCGCTACTGTCCCCCTTCACGAGTCACTAATACTGGTTTAACTGGTCACCTAGAGATGGCCCACTCCTTACTAGCCAAGTCCCTTTTGCCGTATTCGGCTAGGGCGTATCGCACTGGGTAGAGGGCATTTTGCAGGTTTCAGGGAATATGCCCTCAAAGGGAGTCTCGTTTTGTGGAATACATCCTTACCTTCATTGGATACTGCCACTCGGAGCTCAAGCTGTCCCACAACACAGTGAAGTCATACTTGTCGGGGGTTCAGCATTTCTTCTCTGTCAGTCATCCTGAACGGGCATCAGTGTTTTCTGTGCATGCTGTCAAAGCTACGTTAAGGGGCTTGAGCAGATGTGGACCAGGAGGCCAAGTACGCAGACAAGCTGTTACTGGACTGCTTTTCGTAACCTATCTGACATCCTGGATAGGAACCCTTCCGGGGTTTTGCCAGCCTGGTGCTTAAATCCGCTGTTTATTTAGCCGCCTATGGTTTCTCGAGGCCTGGGGAGTTTACTTGTTCCCCTAATAGTAGCAAGTTTCTCAGTCAGCCAGTTGGTCCAGGATCCCGAGGGTTACGTGCTGCTGCTGAGGACGTCCAAGACCTCGCAGATTGGTCCCCCAGTCCCAGTGTTCTATTTCCCTATGTCTCATCAATGGTGCCCTGTCAGAGTTCTTCATCAGTTGCAGACAGCCTTAGCTGGGTTCAGGCCAGATAGTCCACTATTGACTTTCGGGGTTGTACCACTCGCTACTCATCAGTTCGTGTCTCACATACGCTCCTTAGTTGCCAGTTGGGCGGTGACCCAGCTACGATCTCAGGATATCCATTCCGTATAGGTGCAGCATCCAAGGCCTCCAAGAATCGGGTACCGGCGCATGCCATCCAGAAGTTGGGTCGTTGGCGCTCCTCGTGTTTTAGCCGCTATATACCTTACCCCAAAACTGAGATGTCAATGGCTTTCCGAAGTCTGGTTTTGTGATTTATGCTGTAATAATTACTCCTGCTACTCAGTATGTCTTTTGCCCTCTTTCAGGTGTCCCTACTACGGCTCGGTTGCGGCATAACTCTAACCGCTTCGGGGCAGGGTAGTCTCAGGTGGGACGGGGTTCATTCTCTTGGTTGCCACGACCACAAGTGTAAGGCCGATTCATTGGCCTGTATTTGTGGGAGGGGCATGGCTGCCTACTTCAACGGCCAGCGTCCCTCCCAACTTGTACGTCGTTACAGCGTTTCCCCACTCACCCACCCTTACTATCCACTACTCTTAAAGGGGATGCCCTCTTTCAGGTGTCCCTACTACGGCGCGGTTGCGGCATAACTCTAACCGCTTAGGGGCAGGGTAGTCTCAGGTGGGACGGGTCTCTTAGTTGCCACGACCACAAATACATAATATGGGGATATTGGAAGACTAAACATGTTATATGCGGACCGGTCCTGCAAAAAATCTAAACCAAATCTCCAAAAAGACCAAAATCTGAACCCGACTGACCCGAGATGCAGAGTGGTGTGTACCAGGATGGCGCTACCCCGACGCGCGTTTCGGCGTGCCTTTGTCCTTTTTAACAGTATATTTTGTTATACATTGTAACTTAATAAAATACAATTTTTTATGGGTAGTTTGCGAGCTCCATTTTTTGTTTTGGTTGTATGCCAGGCTTTAGCAGAGCAAAGCTGGAGAGGAAAGAAGCAGTTAGGGTCGTCACGATACGAACATTTTGATTTGATTTCGATACCATAAAAAAGTATGGCGATACGTGATACCATTCAATACCACGTGAAAGAAAAGTAAAACTCCCAGAAAGCTGCGCGCATCCCGCATTTTATGGAACGCCCGGCCCAAAATAGAACAGTCCTATCCTATTTTTGGTGGGGACAAGGTGACAAAAATATGACAAATCATGTGTTCACTGCATAAGAGATATTTTTTAATAGTTCAGACTTTTTTGGATGTGGCGATACCTAATATGTCTTTGATATTGTTTATGTCTTTTTATATGTAAAATTGGGAAACTTTATTTGAACTTTTTATTTATTAACTATTATCCCCCTTATGGAACCCTTTTCCTATTCACCCTAATAGAGATCTATTAGGGTGAATAGGACTTTACACTGTCCCTGCTTTGTGCACCCAGCAGGGAGCTCACCATAGCAGCCATGGATGGCTTTAGTAGTGTCCTGGCTGCCAGGGTAAGTTATCGGATTTCAATGCTGGGGCTCCAATCGGAAGCTGCCACTGCCACCAATGAATTTACTGAGGAGGAGGGGAGGGGACCTTGTGGCCACTGCGCCACCAATGAAGATAATACTGAGGAGGGGGGCCCTGTGGCCACTGCGCCACCAATGAAGATAATACTGAGGGGGGGCCCTGTGGCCACTGCGCCACCAATGAAGATAACACTGAGGAGAGGAGGGGGGCCTGTGGTCACTGCACCACCAATGAAGATAATTAACATTATTATAGTACTGAGGAGGGGGAACTGTTAACATTGTGCAACCATATAATTAACCCTTAAATACAAATGTGCCACACCTGAGGGGTTAATTGACGGGGTTCGGCAGGATCGCGGCTCCCAGTCATTGAGGCTGGGTGCCGGCTGTGTGATACAGCCGGCACCTGCAGCCTACATTTGTAGGGTTAATTTAAGGCTTTAAGGGTTAATTATATGCATTGGTGGCGCAGTGTTAACAGTTTCCCCTCCTCAGTATTATAATAATGTTAATTATTTTCATTGGTGGCAGTGTCAGCTCCACAGCCCCTCCCCTCTCTTCTCATTGGTGGCAGTGACAGCCGTGTCATAATGGGGAGAGAAGGGCTCCTGGGAGGGGCTCTCTCCTTCTCCACTGTAAAAAAAGCAAATCCCTGTATCGTATCGATCCGGGTACAAAAGTATCAATTGGGTATCAAAATTTCAATACCAGTTGCAACCCTAGAAGCAGCAATGTATGCCTCTGCCAGTACAGCACTCAGTGGGGCCTCTATGCCTGCAGTGGAATCTGTACACCTATACACTGTTGACATGTCAGCGGTGTATGGATTCCAAAGCGCTATAGACACCATGTAAGTAAGTAAAATTGGGGGAGGGGATGACAGTAATAGTACAAAAAAAGAATATTACAAAAAATAATTATATGGGCATTTAGAATATTTTTAATAAACTTGTTTTTAAAGGTTAGCCACACAATAACAAAAATCGTTATAAGTGAATAACAGTTGCCCTTACATTTACATGGACCATTTACATTTACACCACCCTTGGGATAAGGAATAATTTGTGTTTTCTTCTCTTGTATGACTAGTTTAACTGGTATTATATTGGCATTAAGTCTTGTACTAATTTATGGTCCCTATGGTGCTTATTATTTCTTATATTATAGCGACATTATGCATAGTGGTAAAGTAAGGCTGGCTCAATTTAATAGGCTTGTATCATTATACGTGCACTACAACAGACACTTTTATAATTGTATATGGATTACTGTTATTGGATATATACTATGGCTGTAACCATCACAGTTTGACAGGTATTATATACTTCTGTCATTATTAGGTGCTATTTTTGAATCAAGATTAAAAGTAATAGTTCATTTGGGATTAAACATGAAACATTTACCTCAGAAACCCCACATAGTGAAGACATGAGATTTCAAAGGCGTGTATGTCTTTTATTCTCTTATTTCACATTATTGGCATGAAATATATACAAAGATTTCTTACATCCATTTTTCATATACATGTTTAGTACATCACATTATAATACACATCAAAATGTACCGTACATACAAATGATAAGTTTGTAATATTTATAGAATTCGGTGCATTCTGTTCAGTCTCTTCTGATGGCATGGAGCATTGAATATTTATATGCAGAAACACTAAAACAAAAGAAAAGATATAATTATTTGTAACAATGTAAGCATTTTACATTATAAATTCACAGTACAACAGAATATTTTTATGTACATATCAAATAAACCTATAAAAAATAATACATAGGCATATTTTATATTTAAACGGCCAGTGAAAGTTTAGTAAGTAGATAATATTTTTCATTCCATGTTGCCTAAAACTGGGGTGCATCCTATAGTCCAAAAAATACACTAAATTCATTTAACCTATACAGGGTAATTCAAAAAGAATGGTGCAAAATGATAGCCTCTGTATTCACAATTGTTTAAACATAAATTTATTCACTCACATGAAAAAGACACTATCTATCCACGTTTTATCTATGTAAGCTCCATACATGGCAGATGTCTAAGCGGTAGCCCAGCTCTGTCCAGACACATGTCAGCATCTGTAATAAAAATAGAATGGGCACTCATATATCCGGTACACAAAGTAGGCAAAGCGACTCGGGTGATGTGATAATAATATATTAATTTATTATAGCAATATGTATGTGCCAATGAATATCAATAATATTATAACCATACACTATTGATATTATATGTAAAATGTAGAGCAGATAACCAGTGGCACTACACCAAACCTAAAATTGTCAGGATGCGACTGCCGAGGAGTGGTGCCTCACGGAGGTGCTCAGCTTGTAGCTGCAGTGAGCATATGTGATAAAAAGAAAAAGAAAACAAAACGAGCGGCACTCACCGTTGATAGGCAGGTTACTTTATTCCATGGCAGGAGGGGGGTGCAAGGGTTGCAGATACAGCAGCAAATAAGCAACAGCCGTTTCGCGCGTGTATGCGCTTCTTCTGGCTTTCCAACACTGAAGAGGTCACGGCACCTTCTTATAGTGCACAGGAAGCCGCATCATCACAGTAATATGCTTAATTACTAAGTAATCAACACCTGGCCTCTCAAGAGGGAGGGCAGGGATTACAGTCAGGCGGGACCTCTTCAATGATGTAAGGTGCATATGTGAACATACATAAACCAATAAGAACAAATCAAAATACGAAAATACAATAAGCAAGAGTGGTTCATTACAAAAATACGCTCATATCTATTTTTTCATTTAGTCCCAGCGGACCCAATGCATCCGTGCGTAGGATCCATATAGTTTCTCTTCTCAGAAGCTCCCTTTCTCTGTCACCACCTCTTTCAGTGCGGTTAACTACTTCAAGGCCAGCAAAAGTCAGCACATTGGGATTTCCACTATGTGCCTTATTCACATGATCTATTAACCGCGGAACACCCTTTCCTGTTTTTAAGGAGTTTAGGTGTTCGCGGAATCTTTCAAATAAGCAGCGGATAGTTTTTCCGATGTAGAAGCGTCCGCATCTACATAAAATTATATAAACCACAAATTTGCTGCGGCAGGTAATAAGTGGAAAAACCCTATGTTCTATCCCTGCAAAAGAGATCACTTGTAGTTGGGAATTGAAGCTGCAGAAGGAACAGTTTCTGCAACTCCTATTCCCTTTTGGTCTCTGTTCAGACAGCCATGTGAGACGTTTTTTCCTGAAATGGCTAGTTACCACTTGATCGCGTATAGTATGGCATCTTCTAAACGCTATCACTGGTTTCATATCTTTCAATTGTTTTAGGGAATCGTCCCTCACTAGGATACTCCAATTTTTCTTTATGACCTGTTTTATCTTATCGGCCATAGGACTGAATTTAAAGGAAAAGGCGAAGGGTGGGGGCCCTTTTATTGAGGGTTTACCCTCCCTTACTTCTGTCTGATGTACTTGTGACGCTTTTGTCATAGCTTGATTCAACAAGTCTGGGGGATACCCTCTACGTCTCAGCCTAGCGCGCAGATCCTGCGCCTGTTTATCATAACTCATTGAGGTGGTATTTATACGTGCAAGTCTTCTGAATTGGCCATATGGCACTGATTGTTTTACTGTGCTTGGGTGATAGCTGGAGAAATGGAGGAGGGAGTTGGCGGCGGTCGGCTTGCGAAAACCTTCCGTCACCAACTCCCCCTCCACCACTGATACCACTACATCCAGAAACTCGATTTTATTGCCCCCAAACTGGTAAGTAAATCGCATGTTCATGTCATTCTGTGTATTCAAGTAATCCACGAAAGCCCGGAAATGTGCCTCGTCGCTGGACCATATGATGAAAACATCATCCACGAATCTGTAATAGGCATGCATATATTTCAGAAATGGATTAAAACTCGAGTACACAAAACGGTCTTCGAACCGGGCCAGGTACAGATTGGCAAAAGTACACGCCACTGGGGTCCCCATCGCGGTACCGACCCTTTGTTTATACCAGGAATCTCCGAACATAAAGGCATTGTTAGTGAGAATTAGTTTCAGGCCTTCCGTGATGAACATCTTGAAGTCCTCACTTCTATCTGTGTTCTGTAGGACTTCCATCACTGCCTCAATGCCCTTATCCTGAGGGATCCGGGTATAGAGACTCTCCACATCGAGGGACACGAGTCGGAACTCCTCCTGCCACTGAATATCGGTCAGTGACCGGAGGAGGTCCGACGTGTCCCTCAAGGTTCGGTGTAGTGCCACTGGTTATCTGCTCTACATTTTACATGAACTTTTTGAACTTTGCTCCTTATTGGCTCCGGTAGAGCACACACGCAACCTACTCATATGGATCAAATTGGTTCTGTACCAAATATGATGGACAGTTCAGCAGAGTCTGAACTTAAACCGGGAGTAATGGAAGGCAGAGAGGGGGCAGACGCATATTTCTTGCAGTGCAACCAAAAAGATATTTACGAAATACTCAGCACAAAAGCTCTGGAGGGAAAAGTGATACAAATGGCTGCAAAAGAAGTCCGTATTTATTGGACAGTCAGCTCGCTTAAATCCTACCAGGAAAGCAAAAGAGTGCCAAGAGGTTTAAGAATTTTCAAGGAAATATCCCAGTTCCAAGAGGACCCACTTTTTGTCACTGAATGGCATCGGATCCACCAGGAATTTTCCCTCACCATTATGGACACAGTGCTAAAACAAAATGAGAAAGAATACGCTAAAATAACAACTGAATTACAGAAAGCAAAGACCGTTTTGGCATCCCGCCATACTGACAGCCAATCGCAAGCCTTTTTGAAACGAATGGATAAAAAACTGACCATAATACAAAATAGCATAAAAGAAAATAAACGTGACAAGTTTTTACGTGATAAGCTAGATTACGACGCAGGCAAAATGTTCAACTGGGGCAACAGACAACAGACAAGGATACGTCCAAAAAGAAGGAAGAGCGACTACTGGACATCAGATTCGGACTCTAGTGCCCATGATGATACCGACAACTCTTCTATGGACATGAGCCCTTTAGACAGGGCACTAGAAGGGGAAGAGGGAATAGTAAGAAACAAAAACAAAAATATAGGGAAGCAAGGTTACAAACGCAAACAGGTATCCTGGAAACGATAGAGGAGGAACCTGTCAGTGAGGAGACCCTGGTGGTTAATTTGTCCGGGATCGAATTGCCCCGAGACTGTGAACGCGTGCTCAATAAGGGCCTCAATTACAGTCTCACGGAACAGTTCGATCCAGTACAATTCGAGATAGACCTATTTAAAGCCACCAGAAAACTTAACCTTAAAAGAATATATGAGAACCCTATAGCTCCCAAAATACCTCCTATCCACCTTGAAGGGGAACGACCTATGAGTATCGGCCCTCTAGGTTTCAGCATCAATGCTAACTTTAGCGATGAAGAAATCTCTTGCCTTGAGGCCTTGACAGATTCCGTGTTGAGGGATCAGGCACAGGATATTGAATGCCCTGCGTTTACAGGGGGCATTCGCTCCACCTATTGTCCCCCCTTGCCCGCCGGCTCTAGCATTGACCTCTTCCAGCAAAGAGTGTTGGAAGAGGTTAAGGCTTTAGTATATCCCCGTGCTGAAAATAATCTCACAGATGCAGAGAAAAAAGCCTTAAAGTGGCTGAAAAACAGAGAGGATCTAGTGGTGAAGCCGGCGGACAAGGGGGGTAATATAGTGATACTGAGCAAGTCTTACTATGTTTCCGAAGCACTTAGACAATTGGATGACAGACAGGTGTATGAGAAATTGTGTACTGATCCCACTTGGAAAATCCAAAATATTCTGCGCAGTTTTTTACATACATACGTAGAGAAAAATGTAGTACCACGCCAGCAGGCAGAAAAACTGCTTCCGATTTTTCCGAGACGGCCCACCTGGTATTTTTTGCCTAAAATACACAAGTCACTGACCCAGCCCCCTGGGCGACCTATTGTCTCCGGGACTGGGTCAGTGACCGAACCGGTGTCCAGGTACATAGACTGGCTGTTGAGACCTATCGTTAAGATGATACCCTCACATTTTAGGGACACGTCGGACCTCCTCCGGTCACTGACCGATATTCAGCGGCAGGAGGAGTTCCGACTCGTGTCCCTCGATGTGGAGAGTCTCTATACCCGGATCCCTCAGGATAAGGGCATTGAGGCAGTGATGGAAGTCCTACAGAACACAGATAGAAGTGAGGACTTCAAGATGTTCATCACGGAAGGCCTGAAACTAATTCTCACTAACAATGCCTTTATGTTCGGAGATTCCTGGTATAAACAAAGGGTCGGTACCGCGATGGGGACCCCAGTGGCGTGTACTTTTGCCAATCTGTACCTGGCCCGGTTCGAAGACCGTTTTGTGTACTCGAGTTTTAATCCATTTCTGAAATATATGCATGCCTATTACAGATTCGTGGATGATGTTTTCATCATATGGTCCAGCGACGAGGCACATTTCCGGGCTTTCGTGGATTACTTGAATACACAGAATGACATGAACATGCGATTTACTTACCAGTTTGGGGGCAATAAAATCGAGTTTCTGGATGTAGTGGTATCAGTGGTGGAGGGGGAGTTGGTGACGGAAGGTTTTCGCAAGCCGACCGCCGCCAACTCCCTCCTCCATTTCTCCAGCTATCACCCAAGCACAGTAAAACAATCAGTGCCATATGGCCAATTCAGAAGACTTGCACGTATAAATACCACCTCAATGAGTTATGATAAACAGGCGCAGGATCTGCGCGCTAGGCTGAGACGTAGAGGGTATCCCCCAGACTTGTTGAATCAAGCTATGACAAAAGCGTCACAAGTACATCAGACAGAAGTAAGGGAGGGTAAACCCTCAATAAAAGGGCCCCCACCCTTCGCCTTTTCCTTTAAATTCAGTCCTATGGCCGATAAGATAAAACAGGTCATAAAGAAAAATTGGAGTATCCTAGTGAGGGACGATTCCCTAAAACAATTGAAAGATATGAAACCAGTGATAGCGTTTAGAAGATGCCATACTATACGCGATCAAGTGGTAACTAGCCATTTCAGGAAAAAACGTCTCACATGGCTGTCTGAACAGAGACCAAAAGGGAATAGGAGTTGCAGAAACTGTTCCTTCTGCAGCTTCAATTCCCAACTACAAGTGATCTCTTTTGCAGGGATAGAACATAGGGTTTTTCCACTTATTACCTGCCGCAGCAAATTTGTGGTTTATATAATTTTATGTAGATGCGGACGCTTCTACATCGGAAAAACTATCCGCTGCTTATTTGAAAGATTCCGCGAACACCTAAACTCCTTAAAAACAGGAAAGGGTGTTCCGCGGTTAATAGATCATGTGAATAAGGCACATAGTGGAAATCCCAATGTGCTGACTTTTGCTGGCCTTGAAGTAGTTAACCGCACTGAAAGAGGTGGTGACAGAGAAAGGGAGCTTCTGAGAAGAGAAACTATATGGATCCTACGCACGGATGCATTGGGTCCGCTGGGACTAAATGAAAAAATAGATATGAGCGTATTTTTGTAATGAACCACTCTTGCTTATTGTATTTTCGTATTTTGATTTGTTCTTATTGGTTTATGTATGTTCACATATGCACCTTACATCATTGAAGAGGTCCCGCCTGACTGTAATCCCTGCCCTCCCTCTTGAGAGGCCAGGTGTTGATTACTTAGTAATTAAGCATATTACTGTGATGATGCGGCTTCCTGTGCACTATAAGAAGGTGCCGTGACCTCTTCAGTGTTGGAAAGCCAGAAGAAGCGCATACACGCGCGAAACGGCTGTTACTTATTTGCTGCTGTATCTGCAACCCTTGCACCCCCCTCCTGCCATGGAATAAAGTAACCTGCCTATCAACGGTGAGTGCCGCTCGTTTTGTTTTCTTTTTCTTTTTATCACTATTGATATTATAACCTGAACAGAGCAATATCCCCAATATATCCTAAATGAATAAAACTTACATAAAATACACGATATATAAAATGCACAATATGTATAACAATCCACTGTTGTAGCTAATAGAAATCCGGTGCAAATAGTTGGGCTAAATAGATTATTGCTGTTATCTAAAACAGTGGCTGGCAGCAAATATATCTCCAGAGATAAATAAAGTGAATAATAATTAAATGGTGTATCCTGTGATATAAAACAGTTTAGTGTATATTATACCTCTATATACAATATATAAAGATAGTGAATATAGAAAAAAATGGTGTACAATCAGTGCAAAATATGAATATAAATATATAGATATATAAATAATGTGAAAGGGTCTCTAGAGAGTCAACAGTAATTTGCTGCGTCCTACTGATATAGTCTTTCTTTGATATTAGGAAATGTGGTCTGAATATCAACTGGATCCACACAATTCCTAGAGGTAGACTTGATTCCAGCAGATATCAGCCTAAACAGGTTTGAACGTAGTCAGCCACAACAAGCGCGGCAATATAAATGTATCCAGCAATGTTGCAAGGTAATTGAGCAGCAATACAATTTTCTCCGGCAATGTTACAAAGACAGTGCAGATGTATCTGACAGTGTTGCGCCGGTTCAATTGTAGCCAGCAATATTACTCCGGTTCAGATATAGCAGTGTCGAATCGGTTTTACTCACATGCAGTCCTGCTCCCACCGTGGCGTCCCACGTGGTATGGGTTCAGGAGGACTCGCCTTTAGGTAGCACGATCAGAGTCTGTCTTGTTATCCGCTGGTAATGCTGTGTATACCCGACTGTGAACGGGAGCGCTGTCTATCTCAGGCTGTGACCCTATCTGGGTCAATTCTGGTGATAGAAGGTCTCACTCGCTGAACTATATCCAAAGGGATCCACAGTTCGGTTAGCCGCAATTCGGATGTCCTTTTTTGGAAAGCGCTTTCTCAATTCAGTCAATAGTAGAAAACTGTAGCCGGTCTCCTGTCAGGTCCAATTGCTCCTCACCAGACGCATTTCGAAGGCTAACTGCCTTCTTCCTCAGTGGCTAATTTGGATCTGGCTGACTTGCCGGCTATTTATCCATTTTGCCTCCAAAGGGCTCCTTATTAAACCTGGGATGGGCCCAAGAGGTCTGGATTCTCATGAGTCTAATTAACATGTGTTGCGGTATTCCTGCGGTATATCTGCTGTTTTTATACACACATGCGTTTTTTATATTGTGTGTTCTTAAATCCGCTAAGATCCTTAGACATGTCCAATTTTATTATAGCAAATTGCATTTGGATCATATAAACAAGATTTCATCCAATATCATATATTAATAAAAACACATTTTTATTTTTTTAAAAATATATAAGATATATACATAAAAAAAATATATAAATATATAAGATATATATAAAAACTGAACACCTTGATTAAGAACATATTAAATAGTGGGGAGCTTCTGTATAACGTCTAAAAATATATATAAAACTCTTTATAAAATCCTTTATATAAAATAAATTATATAATTATTTTATTCTCCATGATTTTGTGGGGTATTATATCTACTACAGGTATATATAAATATTTTTATAAGGTTTATATCAACATTTTTAATAGACAGCAGGATATATCTGATGGGGCTCATCCCCTGAAATGATTCGGGCAGACTCTATAGAAGAATGGTAGATGATGGTATGGGGCCGGAGATCCACAGCGCAGGGGGGGTCATAGTGCTGCTAAACAGCCCGACTAGTACCCCCCATGGGCCGAAGACACCCGACCCATCACAAAAAACCAAATATTTCCAACTCGGCATTCAGCCCTGCTGGGGCCAAACTGCCGAATTCGAAAATCTTCCTAGACTCTGCCCTAGACATTCGGGCAATATGATTGCCCCCTCTCCAATGCCTTTCTATCTGTTCGAATGCTGCGAAAGTTAGAAATTTTGGATCTTGATTATGTATCAATTTAAAATGTTTTGATAGTATATGTTTTTCATACCCTTTCTTAATATTATTTATATGTTCCGCTATCCTAATTTTTAAGGGTCTTTTAGTCCTGCCAATGTATTGTTTAGCACATGAGCATTCAATGATGTAGATTACATTTGCACTATTACAAGTGAGAAGATCTTTTATCTCAACTGAAAAATTATTTTGTGTTGAGGTCACTCGTGTAGTCTTTTTTGCAAAAGATGTATTCCTACAATTTATGCAGCATCCACATCTATGAAACCCACTCCTTTTTAACCATTTATTAATGGGTCCGGTTTCTCTTGTCTGACTTTTAATAGATGGTGCTATCTTCAGGCCCAAATTAGGGGCCTTTGTATACACTATCTCCGGTGTTGGTGGGATTAAAGAGCCTATGGTTTTATCCTTCTGGATAAGATGCCAGTTGTTTTTGATGCTCTGCTCTATTTTTTTGTGTTGTGCATTATAAGGCAGTACTATACGGAATTTGTTGTCATCAATGGGTTTATCATCCTTTTGTTTAGTTTCAAAAAACAATTTTCTATCCATTTTTCTAACCTTACATAAAGCTTTTTCAACAACCATCTCTGGATATTCCTTCTCCAAGAATTTGTTCCTCATAATAACAGCTTCATCCTCAAACTCTGTCTGGTTTGTGCAGTTCCTCTTTATTCTGCGGAACTGTCCTGTGGGTATATTCAATAACCAAGAGGGCAAATGACAGCTAGAAAAGAGGATGAAGCTGTTCTTGGCTACCTCTTTCTGAAATGTGGTACAGATATAGTGTTCCATCTGGGTAGTGATCCGAATATCTAGGAATTCTGTATATTCTTGATTGATATTAGAGGAGAATTTTAAATTAAATTCATTTTTGTTAATGTCCTCCAAGAAGGTGTGGAGACTAGATATATCTCCCTGCCAAACAAAAATAATATCATCGATATAGCGCTGCCAGAGCACCAGATCAGACCCCAGCCTGGGTAAGATGGTCTCTTGTTCCCATTGCGCCATAAATAAATTAGCATAGCTGGGGGCGAATCTGGTGCCCATGGCAGTGCCTCGAGTCTGGAGGTTATTATGCCCCCTCAAAAAAGAAATAGTTGTGCGTTAAGATATATCTCACACCTTCTGCCAAGAATTCTATTTGTCTATCTCTAAAATTACCATAATTCCTCAGCTGTAACTTCATACTGTTTATGCCCTGTTCATGATCAATCACGGTATAGAGTGACTGTACATCCAATGTCCCTATAAGCCAATGTGGCTCCACCTTCAGATTTTCCAATATCTGGACAATCTGTGTGGTGTCTTTAAGATAGGATGGAGTGTTCTTCACTGTAGGCTGAATTAGTTGGTCTATATATTGGGACATATTGGATGACAAGGACTTTATACCCGAGATTATGGGGCGACCTGGTGGATCCGACATACTTTTATGTATCTTGGGCAGGCAATAAAACACAGGTAGTCTCTGTTGTGTCCCCAAGATAAAATCAAATTCCTGTTTGGAAAGTAGTCCGTCCTCCAGTCCTCCATTACAGTATTGACTTAATAATTCTGAAAATTCTTCTATTGGATCCTTCCTCAGTTTCTTGTATGTTGTTGTATCCGCAAGCTGCCTCAAACATTCTGCATTATATTTAATAGTTTCAAGGAGAACAATAGCTCCGCCTTTATCGGCAGGGCGAATAGTCAGGTTATTGATTTTTTGTAATTCCTTGATTGCTTTAATCTCGTGTGAGGTCAAATTATTTCTCCTCAACTGTTTATCAGATACCTTCCTCAAATCTGTCTCTATATTTTTCCTAAAGGTAGCTATCTCTACACCTATTTCTTGTCTTGGAAATTTTTTTGATTTTGGTTTCAAAATTGTATGTCGAACCTCACTATCCACATGTTCATCTGTACTTGTTAATATCGGATTTTTAAAAAAATATTTTTTCAAACAGAGTTTCCTCACAAATTTTTCTATGCCTACATACGTATCAAATTTATTCAGTTTCGCTGTAGGTGCAAATTTAAGACCCCTGTTCAGCAGTCTTGTCTGAGAGTCAGTCAAGACGACCGAACTTAGGTTCACCACAGCGTCTGAATTTTTTATCTGTGTCTGTTGTAAGTCCCTCTTTTTTCTTTGGGATCTTCGTATCTTTCTTTTGGGTCTAGATTGTGTTGATGTCTGTGGGTTCCCTCTCTCAGATGTTTGGGTGTATATGACTGTCTGTAATTCTGAGGGGGATGAGTCCTCTGTTGTGGTTCGTAATCGTCTGATTGATGATTGAGCCGGCCCCATACCATCATCTACCATTCTTCTATAGAGTCTGCCCGAATCATTTCAGGGGACGAGCCCCATCAGATATATCCTGCTGTCTATTAAAAATGTTGATATAAACCTTATAAAAATATTTATATATACCTGTAGTAGATATAATACCCCACAAAATCATGGAGAATAAAATAATTATATAATTTATTTTATATAAAGGATTTTATAAAGAGTTTTATATATATTTTTAGACCTTATACAGAAGCTCCCCACTATTTAATATGTTCTTAATCAAGGTGTTCAGTTTTTATATATATCTTATATATTTATATATTTTTTTTATGTATAAATCTTATATATTTTTAAAAAAATAAAAATGTGTTTTTATTAATATATGATATTGGATGAAATCTTGTTTATATGATCCAAATGCAATTTGCTATAATAAAATTGGACATGTCTAAGGATCTTAGCGGATTTAAGAACACACAATATAAAAAACGCATGTGTGTATAAAAACAGCAGATATACCGCAGGAATACCGCAACACATGTTAATTAGACTCATGAGAATCCAGACCTCTTGGGCCCATCCCAGGTTTAATAAGGAGCCCTTTGGAGGCAAAATGGATAAATAGCCGGCAAGTCAGCCAGATCCAAATTAGCCACTGAGGAAGAAGGCAGTTAGCCTTCGAAACGCGTCTGGTGAGGAGCAATTGGACCTGACAGGAGACCGGCTACAGTTTTCTACTATTGACTGAATTGAGAAAGCGCTTTCCAAAAAAGGACATCCGAATTGCGGCTAACCGAACTGTGGATCCCTTTGGATATAGTTCAGCGAGTGAGACCTTCTATCACCAGAATTGACCCAGATAGGGTCACAGCCTGAGATAGACAGCGCTCCCGTTCACAGTCGGGTATACACAGCATTACCAGCGGATAACAAGACAGACTCTGATCGTGCTACCTAAAGGCGAGTCCTCCTGAACCCATACCACGTGGGACGCCACGGTGGGAGCAGGACTGCATGTGAGTAAAACCGATTCGACACTGCTATATCTGAACCGGAGTAATATTGCTGGCTACAATTGAACCGGCGCAACACTGTCAGATACATCTGCACTGTCTTTGTAACATTGCCGGAGAAAATTGTATTGCTGCTCAATTACCTTGCAACATTGCTGGATACATTTATATTGCCGCGCTTGTTGTGGCTGACTACGTTCAAACCTGTTTAGGCTGATATCTGCTGGAATCAAGTCTACCTCTAGGAATTGTGTGGATCCAGTTGATATTCAGACCACATTTCCTAATATCAAAGAAAGACTATATCAGTAGGACGCAGCAAATTACCGTTGACTCTCTAGAGACCCTTTCACATTATTTATATATCTATATATTTATATTCATATTTTGCACTGATTGTACACCATTTTTTTCTATATTCACTATCTTTATATATTGTATATAGAGGTATAATATACACTAAACTGTTTTATATCACAGGATACACCATTTAATTATTATTCACTTTATTTATCTCTGGAGATATATTTGCTGCCAGCCACTGTTTTAGATAACAGCAATAATCTATTTAGCCCAACTATTTGCACCGGATTTCTATTAGCTACAACAGTGGATTGTTATACATATTGTGCATTTTATATATCGTGTATTTTATGTAAGTTTTATTCATTTAGGATATATTGGGGATATTGCTCTGTTCAGGTTATAATATCAATAGTGTATGGTTATAATATTATTGATATTCATTGGCACATACATATTGCTATAATAAATTAATATATTATTATCACATCACCCGAGTCGCTTTGCCTACTTTGTGTACCGGATATATGAGTGCCCATTCTATTTTTATTACTATTGTTTTTTGATGATTGGGTACAACATCTGTTTGGTGCACCTTGCCATCACAAATCAGAGGTGAGCCGTCCTTTATCTCTGTTTCCTACATGTCAGCATCTCCTTGGATATAAACTACACTTTTTAGTGATGCGTCAGATCCTGTGGCTGGGGTGCAGATACAGGATGTAGCCTCACAGAAAGAAATTGCAAGGTGGATCTGGTGATCATGGAGGCCAGAGAAACATTGCTGAATCGTTTAGGCTGGGTTCACAATTGAGCGTTTTACAGCGCGTTCAAACGCGCTGTAAAACGCTCAACACATGAAAACCAATGCTTCCCTATGGCCCTGGTTCTCACTTGAGCGTTTTACAGCGCGTTTCAACGCGCTGAAAAATGCCCTACGCTCAAAAAAGTTCTTGAGCTTCTTTGGTGCGTTTTGTCGCGCGTTTGCGGCCATAGGATTGCATAGGAACGCGCAAATATGTTCTTTTGCGCGTTTGTGACCAGAAAAACGCGCGTTTGGCACATAGCAACAGGCAATAAAAGGCCACACCCTATAGACAGGGCTGTATTTTCATTGGACAACACTGCTGTCAAATACGCGCGTTGACTATGGACAAAAACGCGCATTAAAACGCGCGACAAAAAACGCGCATTAAACGAGCATATCAAATACGCTCAAGTGTGAACCCAGCCTCAGGCTACTTTCACATTAGCGTTTTTCTTTTCCGGCATAGAGTTCCGTCACAGGGGCTCTATACTGGAAAAGAACTGATCAGGCATTTCCTCATGCATTCTGAATGGAGAGCAATCCGTTCAGGATGCATCAAGATGTCTTCAGTTCAGTCTTTTTGACTGATCAGGCAAAATAGAAAACCGTAGCATGCTACGGTTTTATCTCCGGCGAAAAAAACTGAAGACTTGCCTGAATGCCTTGATCCGGCATTTTTTTCCTTAGGGCTCTTTCACACCTGCGTTCTTTTCTTCCGGCATAGAGTTCCGTCGTCGGGGCTCTATGCCGGAAGAATCCTGATCAGTTTTATCCTAATGCATTCTGAATGGAGTGAAATCCGTTCAGGATGTCTTCAGTTCCGGAACGGAACGTTTTTTGGCCGGAGAAAATACCGCAGCATGCTGCGCTTTTTGCTCCGGCCAAAAATCCTGAAGACTTGCCGCAAGGCCGGATCCGGAATTAATGCCCATTGAAAGGCATTGATCCGGATCCGGCCTTAAGCTAAACGTCGTTTCGGCGCATTGCCGGACCCGACGTTTAGCTTTTTCTGAATGGTTACCATGGCTGCCGGGACGCTAAAGTCCTGGCAGCCATGGTAAAGTGTAGTGGGGAGCGGGGGAGCAGCATACTTACCGTCCGTGCGGCTCCCGGGGCGCTCCAGAGTGACGTCAGGGCGCCCCATGCGCATGGATCATGTGATCGCATGGATAACGTCATCCATGCGCATGGGGCGCTCTGACGTCATTCTGGAGCGCCCCGGGAGCCGCACGGACTGTAAGTATACCGCTCCCCCGCTCCCCGCTCCTACTATGGCAACCAGGACTTTAATAGCATCCTGGCTGCCATAGTAACACTGAACGCATTTTGAAGACGGCTCCGTCTTCAAATGCTTTCAGTACACTTGCGTTTTTCCGGATCCGGCGTGTAATTCCGGCAAGTGGAGTACACGCCGGATCCGGACAACGCAAGTGTGAAAGAGCCCTTAGGAATGTATTAGTGCCAGATCCGGCATTCAAAATACCGGAATGCCGGATCCGTCCTTCCGGTCTGCGCATGCACAGACATTTAAAAATGAGAAAAAAATAAATACCGGATCCGTTTTGCCTGATGACACCGAAAAAACTGATCCGGTATTGCAATGCATTTTTCTGACTGATCAGGCATTTTTAGACTGATCAGGATCCTGATCAGTCTGAAAAATGTCTGATCATTTAGAAAAAATGACATGCGTTTGCATACAGGCAACGAAAATGCCTGCCGGAATCAAACAACGCAAGTGTGAAAGTACCCTAATTCCAGCATGGCCGATCCAATGTTTCAGTAGTTTCATTCAGGTATTGGCAAACACGCAACTGGAAATAAGGAGGAGACTACTTTTGGCAGATCTTCCTCTATTTGTGGCATAAGCCATTCACTTAGCCTTTCTAGATTAGGAGTGGCCATTGACAGTATTTTCTGCAAAAAAGAAGGGACTGTAGAATTACACAGAACACATTGAGTGATGTTTATCAAGACTGGAGTACCCGTACCCCAGTCTTGATCCCCCTGCACTGGGGTGAGATGAGCCTAGTTTATTAAATAAATCAGGCACATCTCTGCCCTGCCATGTACCAGATACTGAGGTCTATGCTGACTACAGACTGGAGTAAACTTCCGCTATAACTTATGGCAACCTTTGGCAAAAGTTAAAGTAAATCTGCCAGGCATTTAATACGTTTATGATTGGTGTCTAAGTATAGGTAGACCCTCTCATAGAAAAACCTCAGTAGTCTCAAAATGTTTATAAACTGTACTGAGTGTGCCTTATTGTATTTAATTTAAGATTTAACTTTTAATTTTTATATATAAAATAAATGAGACTGTGGAATATAGTGAATTCCTGCCTACTTAGGGAAAGAAGGATGGGTACTATATTAATAGGGTATGGGCCTACTAAAGAGACTATAGGGGGTATATACTGCATATAGAGGATGGGCCTACATGGACCAGTAACTTTCCCTATATGCTATCCCTACTTGGCCTAGTCTGGTCAATGGGAAAGCCTCACTGGCTGTAGTCGGGGCACTCGTCCTTAGAAGGACGACCCCCAGCCTCAGGAACCTCGGGCCTAGATTAAATGTCCCTATGCTCTTACCTCCCTAATTGGTGTGATCTGTGAGGAGGAGGACACAGATCACACCAATTAGGGAGGTAAGAGCATAGGGACATTTAATCTAGGCCCGAGGTTCCTGAGGCTGGGGGTCGTCCTTCTAAGGACGAGTGCCCCGACTACAGCCAGTGAGGCTTTCCTATTGACCAGACTAGGCCAAGTAGGGATAGCATATAGGGAAAGTTACTGGTCCATGTAGGCCCATCCTCTATATGCAGTATATACCCCCTATAGTCTCTTTAGTAGGCCCATACCCTATTAATATAGTACCCATCCTTCTTTCCCTAAGTAGGCAGGAATTCACTATATTCCACAGTCTCATTTATTTTATATATAAAAATTAAAAGTTAAATCTTAAATTAAATACAATAAGGCACACTCAGTACAGTTTATAAACAAATCTGCCAGGCAGTATGAAGGCCGCTCCCTTGTACGAAGCCACGCCTCTTTTCTTGACACTTCGGAAAAGTACCAAGAAGCTTAAAAAGTCGCAAATTATGGTGCTTATGTGGTCATTAGATAGGGCCTGAGTTCCCGAGATAGGAGCACCTATTGGACATTTATGGCATATCCTTTAAGATAAAGCAAAAGAATAATGCACACAGTGACAGTCACAGCACAATAGCAATTTTCTACAGGGAACTATTTTCATCCATACATCACATACCTGATAGGAATGAGGCTGGCAATTGCTATGATCCCAGATAGAATAAAACAGGTTCCACTGAATGTGTTTAGAGTGGCTTGATAAATCTTAATGAATACAACTGATGTCAACAGCCCTGAAATGGTTAATGGCAGCTGGAGAGCAACAAATACTTTACCTGAAATTAAACATATGAATTAACAACTATTATAACTAAATAAACAAAATAAATCAATATTTGGTATACATTCTCATCCTGTATGCTGGCAATGTACAGAATCACTGTATGCAGCAGCGCATACATCTTGTTCATTGCACCATAAAATTGCAAATACCTGACCCCTGATCCAAGACCCCAGGCCAGGCCCCTGATCCAAGACCCCAGGCCAGGCCCCTGATCCAAGACCCCAGGCCAGGCCCCTGATCCAAGACCCCAGGCCAGGCCCCTGATCCAAGACCCCAGGCCAGGCCCCTGATCCAAGACCCCAGGCCAGGCCCCTGATCCAAGACCCCAGGCCAGGCCCCTGATCCAAGACCCCAGGCCAGGCCCCTGATCCAAGACCCCAGGCCAGACTCCTGATCCAAGACCCCAGGCCAGACTCCAAAATAAGTCCAGACACTAGAACAGCTCACATTTTCTCCCCTGTAACCATGTCTCTGCAGGTCCTTCTGCAGCTCCTGCACACATTGGTGCCTTTGAGAATGGCATTTGGGTGCCTTTTTGTCACGTTTTTGCCAAGATTACAATGAATATGTGAATGGATGTGAAACAATACAGGGCTAGAGCATAAGTTTCTGACTCCTGCAGTCTTGTCAGACCAGTATGTGAGAAAAGATGCTAATCTTGCCTCATGAAGGGCATGACCCAGGAGCAAATACCTACTTGTGTATTATAAATTGTAAAATGGGTTTGTAGGAGGATTGGAATTCAGCCTTGCACCTCTTACAAAGAAGACTGTATCCTTTACAATAACTATGGCCGTGTGTTACCATTTGACCTTGTTGCAGTGACAATACTGTACCACCTAGTTGAACTGTTGAACTTTCTAGAACATACCAAAATTGTTATAATGTTGTGTTTCTGCATGCCATTATATCTCCCAGGACCTACTGTAGGTGTGCCATTTGACTTGCACCCATGATGATATGCCAAGGTTTTAATATGTGATGTACCATGTACTGTGCCTGTAGGCTGCACTACTTTGAGTGAGATACCCTGTAAGTATTGAACCATGGCGGGAATGTGACAGTGTACAGACACATGGAAGATATACCTTGGGTAGGATGTAATAGACACTGCAAATAATGTACCGAAAGAAAAAGTAAAACACCCTGTATATACAGTGCCTTGCAAAAGTATTCACCCCCTTGACTTTTTTCGTGCTTTGGTCCCTCACAACCTGGAATTAACATGGATTGAGGATTTGCAGCATTTAATTTACAGAACATGCCCACAACTTTAAAGATGTTGGTTTTCTTTCATTGTAAAGCAAACAACAAATAGGACAAAATAACAGAAAACTTCACACCTCTAAAGTCAATACTTTGTAGAGCCCCTTTTGCGGCAATCACAGCTCCAAGTCACTTTGGATAAATCTCTATGAGCTTGCCACATCTTACCACTGGTATTTTATCCCATTCTTCTTTGCAAAACTGCTCCAAGTTGGATGGTTTGTGCTTGTAAACAGCAATCTTTAAAGGGGTTATCCCAGCTTAGACAATGGGGGCATATCGCTAGGATATGCCCCCATTGTCTGATATGTGCGGGACCCACCTCTGGGACCCGCACCTACAAGGAGAACAGAGCCGTTGTGGCTGGAGGACCCTGTCCACCACCAGGTGAAGCTCCCCACCTCTCCCATTGAAGTGAATGGGAGCGCACCGCGCATGCGCTGCCACCGTTCCCATTCATTTCTATGGGGCTGACGGAAATGGCTCGGCTATTTTCGGCGGGTCCATAGAAATGAATGGAGGGGGCGGCTGCGCATGCTTTCTCTGCTCCGTTCTACTTGTAGGTTTGAGATCTCGGCTTTGACTAGGACATTCCGACACACTTACATGTTTCCCCTTAAACCACTCAAGTGTTGCATTAGCAGTGTGTTTGGGGTCATTGTCCTACTGGAAGGTGAACCTTCGTCCTAGCCTCAAATCACGCACAGAGTGGTAAAGGTTTTGCTCAAGAATATCCCTGTATTTAGCACCATCCATCTGTCCCTTAAAGGGATTCTGTCACCAGGTTTCACCCCTGTCAGCTAAACATATGCTGATGTTCAGGGCCTCATCAGGATTCCTAATGTGGGCTTCTAAATGTGATCCGTAGCCTTATTTTGCTAAAAAACAGGTTTTACTAACCTGTCACTCAAATAAATAAGGTGCCCAAGGGGATGTCAAGGGATGCAAGGTGCCGGCCGCACCCACCGCCGTTCGTGCCCAGCGCCACCTTTCCAGACTTCTGCACCGCCTCCTAATCCTCTGTGCCGCCTCTCGCTCTCCCTCCCTCCCCCCTCCTCCTGCTGTAAGATCTCGCGCGTGCGCACAGGGCTCTGAGAGGCTGGCGCCAGAGTGCAGGTCATACCTGGTTTGAGCGAAGTGCCGGCGCATGCGCACTTCGCTTTAAGAAGCCAAATCGAGAAGTCCGCACGGGCGCATCAGGCAGAGCCCTGTGCGCACGCGCGAGATCTTACAACAGCAGGAGGAGGGGGGGAGGGAGGCAGGGAGAGAGAGCGAGAGGCGGCACAGAGGATTAGGAGGCGGTGCAGAAGTCTGGAAAGGCGGCGCTGGGCACGAACGCCGGTGGGTGCGGCCGGCACCTTGCATCCCTTGACATCCCCTTGGGCACCTTATTTCTTTGAGTGACAGGTTAGTAAAACCTGTTTTTTAGCAAAATAAGGCTACAGATCACATTTAGAAGCCCACATTAGGAATCCTGATGAGGCCCTGAACATCAGCATATGTTTAGCTGACAGGGGTCAACCTGGTGACAGAATCCCTTTAACTCTGACAAGTTTCCCAGTCCTGGCTGCTGAAAAACATCCCCACAGCATGATGCTGCCACTACCATGTTTCATTGTGGGGATGGTGTTCTTTGGGGGATGTGATGTGTTGGGTTTGCGCCAGACGTAGCGTTTTCTTTGATGGCCGAAAAGTTCAATTTTAGTCTCATCAGACCAAAGCACCTTCCTCCATACATTTTGGGAGTCTCCCACATGCCTTTTCGCAAAATCAAAACGTGCCTTTTTGTTTTTAGCTGAAAGTAATGGCTTTCTTCTGCAATAAAGCTCAAATCTATAGAGCGTATGGCTTATTGTCGTCCTATGTACAGATACTCCAGTCTCTGCTGTGGAACTCTGCAGCTCCTCCAGGGTTACCTTAGGTCTCTGTGCTGCCTCTCTGATTAATGCCTTTCCTGCCCTGTCTGAGATCTTTGGTGGGTGGCCGTCTCTTGGCAGGTTTGCTGTTGTGCCATGTCCATTTGGTTATGATAGATTTGATGGTGCTCCTGGGAATCATCAACGACTTGGATATTTTTTTTATAACCTAACCCTGACTTGTACTTCTCAACAACATTGTCCCTTACTTGTTTGGAGAGTTCCTTGGTCTTCATGGCAGTGTTTGGTTAGTGATGCCTCTTGCTTAGCTGTTGCAGCCTCTGGGGCCTTTCAAAAAAGGTGTGTATATGTAATGACAGATCATGTGACACTTAGATTGCACATAGGCGAACATCATTTCACTAATTATGTGACTTCTGAAGGTAATTTGTTGCACCAGAGTTTTTTTATGGGCTTCCTAAAAAAGGGGGTGAATACATACGCACATGCCAATTTTCTGCTTTCTATTTCTAAGCAATAGTTTTATTTATATATTTTTCTAATTTCACTTCACCAACTTAGACTATTGTGTTCTGATCCATCACATAAAATTCAGATGAACAAAACATTGAACTTAAGACTGTAATGTAAAAAAACACAAAAAGGGGGGTGAATACTTTTTCAATGCACTGTATATACACTTACCTAAAGAATTATTAGGAACACCTGTTCTATTTCTCATTTGCCTTCAGAACTGCCTTAATTCTACGTGGCATTGATTCAACAAGGTGCTGATAGCATTCTTTAGAAATGTTGGCCCATATTGATAGGATAGCATCTTGCAGTTGATGGAGATTTGAGGGATGCACATCCAGGGCACGAAGCTCCCGTTCCACTACATCCCAAAGATGCTCTATTGGGTTGAGATCTGGTGACTGTGGGGGCCATTTTAGTACAGTGAACTCATTGTCATGTTCAAGAAACCAATTTGAAATGATTCGAGCTTTGTAACATGGTGCATTATCCTGCTGGAAGTAGCCATCAGAGGATGGGTACATGGTGGTCATGAAGGGATGGACATGGTCAGAAACAATGCTCAGGTAGCCCGTGGCATTTAAACGATGCCCAATTGGCACTAAGGCCTAAAGTGTGCCCAGAAAACATCCCCCACACCATTACACCACCAGCCTGCACAGTGGTAACAAGGCATGATGGATACATGTTCTCATTCTGTTTACGCCAAATTCGGACTCTACCATTTGAATGTCTCAACAGAAATCGAGACTCATCAGACCAGGCAACATTTTTCCAGTCTTCAACAGTCCAATTTTGGTGAGCTCGTGCAAATTGTAGCCTCTTTTTCCTATTTGTAGTGGAGATGAGTGGTACCCGGTGGGGTCTTCTGCTGTTGTAGCCCATCCGCCTCAAGGTTGTGCGTGTTGTGGCTTCACAAATACTTTGCTGCATACCTCGGTAGTAACGAGTGGTTATTTCAGTCAACGTTGCTCTTCTATCAACTTGAATCAGTTGGCCCATTCTCCTCTAACCTCTAGCATCCACAAGGCATTTTCACCCACAGGACTGCCGCATACTGGATGTTTTTCCCTTTTCACACCATTCTTTGTAAACCCTAGAAATGGTTGTGCGTGAAAATCCCAGTAACTGAACAGATTGTGAAATACTCAGACCGGCCCGTCTGGCACCAACAACCATGCCACGCTCAAAATTGCTTAAATCACCTTTCTTTCCCATTCAGACATTCAGTTTGGAGTTCAGGAGATTGTCTTGACCAGGACCACACCCCTAAATGCATTGAAGCAACTGCCATGTGATTGTTGACTAGATAATTGCATTAATGAGAAATAGAACAGGTGTTCCTAATAATTCTTTAGGTGAGTGTATATTGTAGGAGGGCGCAAGGGGCCGTCATTGATGGAACGTTTGTGTCACCGAGGTTCCTGACCTCGGTGAGATAAGAGCCGGTAGTTTTAAGTGTCAGCGGCAGACTGACTGGCACTGTTTGTTGTTAGTATGGCTGTAAAGCCGATCCAGGCCGGCTCTTACTGGAAGTAGCCAAAGTGCTGGGTGGGTGGCTTCATCCCCCCACGCTCCAGTCCGGGTCTTTCTTGGCCTATATAAAACTCAGCCGGCAGTCTCAGCTGGGTGTGGTTTATCCTCCATCTGACAGAGAAGCTGGGGAGTCTCTGTGTTTTGGGACCTGTGAATTTGTGCCGTGCTAAGAGGCTGAGAGCCGCATGCCGGGAAACAGGCCCCTAAAGCCTGCTGTGGACTGCGGATGAAAACTGCTTACCAGGTGAAGATTTTGTTCTATGGACATTGCATGGTGTGAACAAAACACCAAGACTGTGAACGGTCATTTTGTTTTTCCTTATGTGTGAATAAACACCAAACTGTTTAACCCCTTCAGGACACAGCCTTATTTCACCTTAAGGACCAGGCCATTTTTTGCAAATCTGACCAGTGTCACTTTAAGTGCTGATAACTTTAAAATGTTTTGACTTATCCAGGCCATTCTGAGATAGTTTTTTCGTCACATATTGTACTTCATGACACTGGTAAAATGAAGTAAAAAAAAAACATTTTTATTTATAAAAAAAATACCAAATTTACCAAATTTTTTTTTTAAATTACAAATTTCCAAGTTTGATTTCTCTACTTCTATAATACATAGTAATACCTCCAAAAATAGTTATTACTTTACATTCCCCATATGTCTACTTCATGTTTGGATCATTTTGGGAATGCTATTTTATTTTTTGGGGATGTTACAAGGCTTAGAAGCAAATCTTGAAATTTTTCAGAAATTTTCAAAAACCCAATTTTTAGGGACCAGTTCAGGTCTGAAGTCACTTTGCGGGGCTTAGATAATAGAAACCACCCAAAAATGACCCCATTCTATAAACTACACCCCTCAAGGTATTCAAAACTGATTTTACAAACGTTGTTAACCCTTTAGGTGGTCCACAAGAATTAATGGAATATAGAGATACAATTTCAAAATTTCACTTTTTTGGCGGATTTTCCATTTTATTAATTTTTTTCCAGTTACAAAGCAAGGGTTAACAGCCAAACAAAACTCAATATTTATGGCCCTGATTCTGTAGTTTACTGAAACACCCCATATGTGGTCGTAAACTGCTGTACGGGCACACGGCAGGGCGCAGAAGGAAAGGAATGCCATACGGTTTTTGGAAGGCAGATTTTGCTGGACTGGTTTTTTTGACACCATTTCCTATTTGAAGCCCCCCTGATGCACCCCTAGAGTAGAAACTCCATAAAAGTGACCCCATCTAAGAAACTACACCCCTCAAGGTATTGAAAACAGATTTTACAAACGTCGTTAACCCTTTAGGTGTTCCACAAGAGTTATTGGCAAATGGAGATGAAATTTCTGAATTTTAATTTTCTGGCAAATTTTCCATTTTAATCCATTTTTCCCAGTAACAAAGCAAGGGTTAACAGCCAAACAAAACTCAATATTTATGGCCCTGATTCTGTAGTTTACAGAAGCACCCCATATGTGGTCGTAAACTGCTGTACGGGCACACGGCAGGGCGCAGAAGGAAAGGAATGCCATATACGGTTTTAGGAAGGCAGATTTTGCTGGACTGTTTTTTTTTACACCATGTCCCATTTGAAGCCCCCCTGATGCACCCCTGGAGTAGAAACTCCAAAAAAGTGACCCCATTTTAGAAACTACGGGATAGGGTGGCAGTATTGTTGGTACTAGTTTAGGGTACATATGATTTTTGGTTGCTCTATATTACACTTTTTGTGAGGCAAGGTAACAAGAAATAGCTGTTTTGGCACCGTTTTTATGTTTTGTTTTTTACAACATTCATCTGACAGGTTAGATATTTTTATAGACCAGGTTGTCACGGATGCGGCGATACCTAATATGTATACATTTTTTTATTTATGTAAGTTTTACACAATGATTTCTTTTTTGAAACAAAAAAAGTCATGTTTTAGTGTTTCCATAGTCTGAGAGCCATAATTTTTTCCGTTTTTGGGCGATTACCTTGGGTAGGGTATGATTTTTGCGAGATGAGATAGCGGTTTTATTGACACTATTTTGGGGTGCGTGTAACTTTTTGATCGCTTGCTATTACACTTTTTGTGATGTAAGGTGACAAAAAATTGCTTTTTTTACACCGTTTTTATTTTACATTTTTTACGGTGTTCATCTAAAGGGTTAGGTCATGTGATATTTTTATAGAGCCGGTCGATACGGAGGCGGCGATACCTAATATGTATACTTTTTTTTATTTATGTAAGTTTTACACAATAATATCATTTTTGAAACAAAAAAAAATCATGTTTTAGTGTCTCCATATTCTGACAACCATAGTTTTTTCAGTTTTTGGGCGATTACCTTAGGTAGGGTCTCATTTTTTGTGGGATGAGATGACGGTTTGATTGGCACTATTTTGGTGTGCATATGACTTTTTGATCGCTTGCTATTACATTTTTTGTGATGTAAGGTGATAAAAAATGGTTTATTTAGCACAGTTTTTTTTTTTTTTTTTTTTTTTACTGTGTTCATCTGAGGGGTTAGGTCATGTCATATGTTTGTAGAGCCGGTCGATACGGATGCGGCGATACCTAATATGTATACATTTTTTCCCCCCTATTTTTTACCAATTTTCTTTAACTTTATTTGGGGAAAATGACGTTTTTGTTTATTTTTACTTAAAACTTTTAATTTTTTGGGGGGAAAACTTTATTTTTTCAAAAAAAAATTAACTTTATTTTTTTGTCCCATTTTGGGACTTGAACTTTTGGGGGTCTAATCCTTTACAATGCATTCCAATACTTCTGTATTGGCTGTATGAGTAATACTGTGTGTATTACTCATACAGCTTCCGGCCTGTGAGATCCAGGGGGCTGGATTTCACAGGCTCGTCACCGGAAGGCAGCGCGATGCCTTCCTTAGGCATCGCGCTGCCTTCCATGCCATCGGGTCCCCCCTACAGCCGCATGGGGACACGATGGCATCGCCGCCGCAACCGCAGGTAAAGCCGCAAACCGCAGGTCTGAATTGACCTGCGGTTTGCGGCGATCGCCGACACGGGGGGGTCACGGGACCCCCCCTTGCATTTAGCCAAGGTGCCTGCTCAATGATTTGAGCAGGCACCTGGTTCCGATCACCGCCCGCCGGGAGGCGGTGATCGGAAATATACAGGTTGCCTCTATACTGCGTCCGCTAGCCTGTCTACCAGAGCAAAAACCCCCAATATATATATATATATATATATATATATATATATATATATACAGTGGATATAAAAAGTCTACACACCCCTGTTAAAATGTCAGGTTTCTGTGATGTAAAAAAAATGAGACAAAGATAAATCATTTCAGAACTTTTTCCTCCTTTAATGTGACCTATAAACTGTACAACTCAATTGAAAAACAAATTGAAATCTTTTAGGTAGAGGGAAAAAAATATATAAAAATAAAATAATGTGGTTGCATAAATGTGCATACCCTTAAACTAATACTTTGTTGAAGCACCTTTTGATTTTATTACAGCACTCAGTCTTTTTGGGTATGAGTCTATCAGCATGGCACATTTTGACTTGGCAAGATTTGCTCACTCTTCTTTGCAAAAACACTCCAAATCTGTCAGATTGCAAGGGCATCTCCTGTGCACAGCCCTCTTCAGATCACCCCACAGATTTTCAATCGGATTCGTGTCTGGGCTCTGGCTGGGCAATTCCAAAACTTTAATCTTCTTCTGGTGAAGCCATTCCTTTGTTGATTTGGATGTATGCTTTGGGTCGTTGTCATGCTGAAAGATGAAGTTCCTCTTCATGTTCAGCTTTCTAGCAGAAGCCTGAAGGTTTTGTGCCAATACTGACTGGTAGTTGGAACTGTTCATAATTTCCTCTAGCTTAACTAAGGCCCCAGTTCCAGCTGAAGAAAAACAACCCCAAAGCATGATGCTGTCACCACCAAGCTTTACTGTGGGTATGGTGTTCTTTTGGTGATGTGCAGTGTTGTTTTTGCGTCAAACATATCTTTTGGAATTATGGCTAAAAAGTTCAACCTTGGTTTCATCAGACCATAACACCTTTTCCCACATGCTTTTGGGAGATTTCAGATGTGTTTTTCCAAAATGTAGCCTGGCTTGGATGTTTTTCTTCGTAAGAAAAGGCTTTCGTCTTGCCACTGTACCCCATTGCCCAGACATATGAAGAATACGGGAGATTGTTGTCACATGTACCACACAGCCAGTACTTACCAGATATTCCTGCAACTCCTTTAATGTTGCTGTAGGCCTCTTGGTAGCCTCCCAGACCAGTTTTCTTCTCGTCTTTTCATCAATTTTGGAGGGTCGTACAGTTCTTGGCAATGTCACTGTTGTGCCATATTTTCTCCACTTGATGGTGACTGTCTTCACTGTGTTCCATGGTAAATCTAATGCCTTGGAAATTCTTTTGTACCCTTCTCCTGACTGATACCTTTTAACAATGAGATCCCTCTGATGCTTTGGAAGCTCTCTGTGGACCATGGCTTTTGCTGTGGGATGCGACTATATTTCGCCTAGGTTTCTTTCATATACAATGTACTAGGCTACAGGAAGTGGATATCTCAACTAGGAAAGCTGGATGAGATATCAGAAATCCAGGAAGGATGGGTTGCCTTAGCAAAACATTGTTTGCTGAGGACTTTGGTTAATGGTGTTGTTGGGCCTGGATTTTTATGGAATGATGAGCAAGTTGGTAGCAGGGCTCCTTATTCCCTTCCTGTCCAGAACAGGTTTCCTATAGAGCTCTCAGCCAGGTAATGGAGCTCAGCTCATTTCTGGGCTATAAAGGTCTGCACTATGAACATGTGTGGGTGGGGGACTGGTGTGTGGGTGGAGGACTGGTTGAACAGACTGTCTTTCATCCTTACCGCTGGAAGTCTGCTAAAACAACAAAAAGGACACTGTAAGTTTACCTTGTGTCGTGTGGTTGGTAGTAGGCCGCCCGTATAGCAAGGGTGATCTTGTGTTCAGTTAGAGCTCAGCCGAGCAGGAATTTATTTGTGTGTTTTTACCTGAATGTTAAGGCCTTATATTTTTATTTATGCATGAAAATAAAGAAAACAGGCAAATCCCTGTGTGAACTGTACCTTGGTGTCACTATCTCTGACTACTGTGCCTACCACTAATGAGCTGACCCCCACAATCTATAAATGAAGTAGACCCTTAATCAGGCATGGGATTCAGTCAGGTCCCTCCAGTTCTCCAGATCCAATTGTTAAAATTACAACTGGATCGGAGAACCGTGTTACCGGCTGAGTCCTGATCCGGTGCTCTGGTGGCAGCAGAGCAACTGGAGATGTTCACTTCCATTGCTTTGCACTCCGCTGATCGTTTAAGGCCTCTTTCACATGGGCGTTGCGGAAAAATGTGCGGGTGCTTTCCGGGAAGACCCGCGATTTTTTCCGCGCGAGTGCAAAACATTGTAATGCGTTTTGCACTCGCGTGAGAAAAATCGCACATGTTTGGTACCCAAACCCGAACTTCTTCACAGAAGTTCGGGCTTGGGATCGTGTTCTGTAGATTGTATTATTTTCCCTTATAACATGGTTATAAGGGAAAATAATAGCATTCTGAATACAGAATGCATAGTAAAACAGCGCTGGAGGGGTTAAAAAATAATAAAAAATAATTTAACTCACCTTAGTCCAATTGATCGCGGCCTCAGCATGTTAAACATACAATTAGAAGTTGCCAAAAGAAAGCCTCTTCTTTCTAAAAAGAACATGGCAGTATGTAAAACATCTGAACTACTTATGCATTAGCATTATGTCAGTGTTATACAATACATTCCAGAACTGTAAGGCCCCTTTCACATGAGCGAGTTTTCCACAAGGGTGCGATGCGTGAAGTAGCACTCGCACTGAATCCTGACCCATTCATTTCAATGGGTCTGTGTACATGAGCTTTTTTTTACACATCAGATCTGAATTGCATGAGAATCGCAGCATGTTCTATATTCTGCGTTTTTCACGCAGCCCTGACCCCATAGAAGTTAATGGGGCTTCAGTCCGGGTGCAATGCGTTTTTCACTGATGGTTGCTAGGAGATGTTGTTTGTAAACCTTTAGTTTAGATTGCAGCCGCGTGGAAAAAATGTAAACACTGAATGCAAATGCAGACAAACTGACTGAACTTGCTTGCCAAATGGTGCGAGTTTCACTGAACGTACCCTGAAAGTGTGAAAGAGGCCTAAGGGTTACATTGCATCATAAATCAATATAATGCTATATGACCCCGGCAGTGCTGAGAGTTCAGGACGGGAGCTGACGGATACTCACTCCGAGTCTGGAGCGTGACACTCGCTTGTGTGAAACCAACCTAAGGGGTTCTTTGGGAATTAATTAAAATGACTGAAAATACCTAAATATTACTTTATTATATTTAATATAATATATTTATGTATAAAATATTCCCAAATGGCTTATATTACCGTATTTATAATGGCTCATTTTCTCTAGGGGGCAATCATCAAAGGAATGGGCTCTGCCATATTATCACACACAAAACCTGTCCTAATCTCACAGCAGGACAGGCTACTTCAGAGCAGTGAGCTAAAGAGCTGTCTCAGCCCTTCTCCCTGTTCTGATTGTCATGAATTAACCCCTTCTCACATACAGATGTAACTGTATGTCCAGATTGCATGTGAGTTTCTGCAAACGGAGATATAGTTACTGTTACTTTATAGTGTCCCAGCAGTGGATTCTCTTTTGTCCCGTACAGAGGAGACTCAGGACCAGCTCGCAAGGGATCAGAGTGGTCCTTTGTCAGCGATCTTTCTGTACAGTCTAGCCAGTCAGAGTGTACTTGGGCTGTAAATGCAGTTTGAAGGCTCTGATCTCCACAGTTCCTAACCATGAAGATTAGAGCCTGCAAAAAGGTACTGCTCTGAGCTCCCATTGTGCCCCCTTTGTGAAATCTGTGCCCTCTGCAGCCCCCTCAGTCTGCCTGCCACCCGTGTCATTAAAATATTCTTCATGGCAGCAGGTATCAGCTGTAACATACAGCTGACACTCTGCTGCATCAGCACAACAGAGGCATTTGAGCTCCCTCTCTCCCTCAGTGGGCTGCAGCGTTGCAAAGGCAGAGTCCCGGTGGTATCTGCTCATTTATAATAAAAAAAATGGAAAAATAAAATAAACTACACATAATTGGTTTTGCCGCATCCATAATTACCTGATCTATAAAAGGATCATTTTACTTATACCTCGTGGTGTGAACGTCATAAACCAAAAAAATTCAAAAGCAATGATGGAATTGCTGATTTTGTCAACTCTCCTCACTCGAAATTGAATAAAAAGTGATCAAAAACTCATATGTAACCCAAAATGGTACAAATGAAAACTACAACCCGTCCCGCAAAGAAAACAAGCCCTCAGAGAGCTACATTAGCGGAAAAAGATAAATGTTATGGATGTTGGTATATAGCGATGCAAATATAACTTATTTTTAATAAAAAAAAATATTTTATGATGCAGGAGTAGAATAAGATAAAAAAAAACAATATAAATTTGGTATCACCATAATCATATTGACCCACAAAATTAAGTTATCATGTCATATATACTGCATGGAGAAAACCATTAAAAAAAAAAAAAAAACACTGACAGAATTGGAATTTTTGCCCACCTCACCTCCCAAAAAATGAAATAAAAAGCGATCAAAAAAGTAATATGTACCCCAAAATTATACTAATAAAAACTACAACTTGTCCCTCTAAACAGTTATGGCTCTTAAAAACCTTATCAGCAAATTTCAGATGCCGTTCACTTCTGAGCCCTGGCGTATCTCCAAACAGCAGTTTACAACAACATATGGGGTGTTGCTGTATTCAGGAAAAAATGCATAACAAATTGTGTTGTGCATTTTCTCCTGTTACCCCTTGTGAAAATGAAACATTTGGGGCTAAAGCAATATTTTATTGGAACAAAATGTAATTTTTCATTTTCACAGCCAAGTGCTGGCCTGCCTGTTTTTATTTATCATTTTCTACGCCTGTTTTTGTCGTAGAAAATTACTTCAATCTATGCCATGAAGGGAGTCGGTGTAGATTGAAGCAAGTCGCACAGCATCAAGCGGCAGCGCAGGGTTAATAAGACCGGCGTCTAAAATGCCAGTCTTAATAAATTACCCCAGAAATCTTTAAATTTCACCTCCATTTTGCTTTCATTTCTGTGGGACACCTAAAGGGTTAACAATATGGAAAATGAAAAGTGGAATTGGTTTCTATAGGCAACTAGGCCAGTTTTCCTTTAGACCAGTTTTGATAACTCTCCCCTAATGTGTCACGAGAAAACATTCTCAGAATGTCCTAGATAAGTAAAAGCGTTTCAAAGTTATTACCAGTTAAAGTGACACATGTCAGATTTGAAAAATGAGGCTTCGACATTTAGAACAAACTGGCTTCTGACTGAAAGGATTAAGATTCTACACACGGCTGATAACATAGCTTATAACATCTACAGCTGTGTGTGCTGGAACAAAGTGAAAGTACAGAGAAGACGGAAAGGTGGGGCGTGTGGCTAATGAGCAGCAGCGCTTATGTGCACTCTGCTACATTACCACAGCCCCACAGGAGTCTTCAATATCTGATCGGTGGGGGACCGCCACCCAGGACCCCCATCTATCACCTGTTTGAGAAGGCTCTATGACCTTCTCCCTGCTCACCAAGCACAGTGCTATCCATTTGATAGCAGCTATTAGGGAAGAGCGAATCAATTTCGGATGCTCATCCGAAGTTGATTCACATTAAACTTTATTTGAATACTGTATGGAGCAAGCGCAAGACTTCGCCAAGTAATAACTGCGGCTCATTTGAGCCAATACATTCTAATACTGTATGAAGCGCTCTCTCCGTACAGTATTTAAACAAAGTTTTATGCGAATTAACTTCGGATGAAGCATCTAAAGTCGATTTGCTCATCCCTAGCGGCTATGCTTGGTATCACAACTCAGCCCTTTTCACTTCAATGGGGCTAAGCAGCGCCTAGGCCATGTGACTGATGAACGTAACATCACATGGCCTAGGGAAAGCTGAAAGAAGGCTGTGGCTCTACTGCGAGTGCTGGTGCCTTCCCAAACAGCTGATCATGGGGGTCCCGGGTGTTGGGCCCCCATCGATCAGATACTGATGACCTATCAGTCGTTTGGTCTCCGAATAACCCTATGATGTCCCCACTGTGGCTCACCTGCAATGTCCAATGCATCCTGCCCACTCAAGATATATGATATAATTAGGCAGGTTCCAGTCTTAGATTAATCCAACAGTTCAACTTAAATGGACTGACCACCTGAACATGGTCAGAGGTAACCCATAGCAGCCATGCCAAACATAAAGGATTCAGCTGTTCTTTGTAAGAGGAGCTAAGGCTATTTCCAACCCTTGTATGAGCATGTGCCAATTTATAGTCCATTGGTAGCGATCCGATACAGCTGGGAAGAACTGCACCCAATATATACTCTCCTTGCCATATAGATGCAAAGGAATATAGAAATTCAGAAGCCAGGCAAGCAGATGGACATATAGTACAAAGCATCATTATCGAGATTGGACTAAAATTCAGGTTTGTGTTTTCCTTCATGTACTTGAATTGAACGTGTTTGTTTTCTAGAAGGCTCATTAGTTTTTTACTTACCATAAGATGATACTTGTATATGTTTAGATAAGACAGACCTTATAGTTGGAATTGGTATTAGTGCAAACATCATTACGCCACGGGCTAAAAAAAAAAAAAAAAGATTAATTAGCTTTCAACTGGTTCAAAAATATAATATTGTGCCTCGAAACTGTATTTAGGTCACCATTCACTTGGGACAAAGATTTAATTTTTTCACTAGTCCTTTATTTAAACGCCAAGGCAGAGTGGCATATGGCTGCCCTTTTGGCGCTCAGCACTGAGGGCACATGCCCTGGCAGCCACCTTCAATCTACAACCCTGATGTGCCTCATTATTTTACTCTATTTTCCAAAAGTCTGCAAACTACACACTGGACGTATTAATTATTACTGATTTTTTTTATAAAAGACCCAGTTATCTGAAATTCAGTGTCACCCTTATTATTATTTGTTAACTCCTAATTTTTTGAAGCTTCAAGTTCAATAACATTATATAAGTCTCTGTTCATGCAGTCCCCTCATAAGAGAAATGAAGTGCCCCAAGGGTGGTGTTAAGTACAATAACATTTCTACCTACCTATAAAATATAAGAATGTCTTTCGCACAAATGCCATAATGAATACTCCAAACGAGAAGGATATTATGCCAATAAGAATCAGAGTGACATCCTTAAACCACCTGGATAAAATGAACACTGCTAAAAAGCTGGTGATAAATATCATATAGCCAGCTGCATTAGCATAACCAATGTATTTAGGGTTGAAGCTAAAAGGTGTGTCCAGCAAAAAGAAAGAAAGCACGTCAACAGATCCGTCAACAGCAATATTGTACAATATGGCACTAGTGAAAAAAAGTGCGATAAAGCCTTGTGGTAGTGTCCCAAAGAATGATGACTCTTCACCTCTTTCTCCCAGAAGATTTGAACTTTCAGTAGGCTCTGCAGAGGAGGTACGTCGAAGATTTCCTGTATTGACTCCTGGGTTTCCATGCTGGGGTACTTTTAATACAAAAATAGCATACACTAAACAGAAGACATAAAGCAGAAGGCTGCATATTACTAAGGTTGTACCTTGGTGGCTTGTCATTTCCCAGCTCACAAAAATATGTCCAGAGGATAAACTACCAATAAAGCCAGCTATTCCATACACCAGCTCAATGACGATGAACTTCAGAGAGCGTGTCTGTTCTGATGAACCTTCAGAAGCCAAGGCCATAACACCAACCCAGTAGGTTGTGAACCATCCTGTTATACCATTTATAGCAGCAGACCCAAACATTACTTCAACAGGCCACTCCAAAAGGATGACAGGCAGCAAAAGGCTCCGGGATAGCAGGTACCCAAATAGTGGCACACATATGGTGACCTTCCTTCTCTGCCGGTCACCAATTTTAGCCAAAATATAGGCAGAAAGCAAAGGTGCTAATCTCAAGATGAAGTTGTGGATGATGAAGAAGTTTGATAAGTAGATCTGTAGTTTGTTGCTATCAGAGGTATTTAGAGATGCAATAGATTGGTTATAGTAATTTTTTACTGCAAAAAGCAGTGCGGTGTCATAGAAAGAGCTGGCCAACTCAGCTGCAGCAACTACTGGCTCAATCCAGGTCCTCACCTGCAGCATGGTTTATGTACCAGTATCAGTCAGTCAGGCGATGAACGAGTATAGGCTTTGAATAAAGTAACTTCCTGGATGACAATCCAAATCCTGAATACAAGCTATGCCGCATCTGTATCTCTCAGACGATAAGTTTGTCATTGCACACACTGCGTAAAATCGACCAGATAACTGGCATACCCAAAGTAACTGGCACGTAATAAAAGGGACAAGCTAGCTGCAGATACTTCCTTATATCAGCTGAACTAATAAAATGTAGGCGGAACCAAGTTTTGTTTGCACTTTCCAGATCAGTTTAGGCAATGCAGGAACAGTGAGTTTCAAAATTGAGGAAACTGTTCAGAGATTAACCCTTAGTCTTTACTCATATAACATATGGAGTTACCACAATATATATATATATAGTTACATACACCATAATGTTGAAAATGTTATATGTTTTCAGTTATACTCAGATAATATAAATGATTTGGACCTGTATTTTGGAGTATATTATTGTACACTTACTGTATGTCCACTATGGTCACAGTGTGTAAAAGATCTCCCTGTACAGAGGTTAGCATATGGTAAACCGTAAAAAAAAAAAAAAAGTATAAAGGTCAATAAGGCAATGTTCATACCATATTTGGAAACTACATTGGATGTACAGTATGCATTGTCAAATTCTTCCAGTGATATGTCTAATTTGCCCATAATCTTAGATTAGCCAAATTAGAATGTGAATTTTTCAATACAGCTGTAAGCAAATAAAAACAAAAAAAAAACTGAAAACATTTACCGGATATATTATAAAATATATAGATGGTAGTCAATGTTATGAACAACTGCCTGGGTCTGTCTTCACTGTTCTCTGAGGGGTAACTTGAAAATAATTTTATAAATATTTTTTTTTATTGTTTTTTTCAATTACAAACGTGGAAAACATTGAATCCAGTAATATGGTGTAAAGGCATAAAGGCAATAACATAATGAATCAAGTAGTACAGTCGGCTATTCTTGGACTGAAAGGACCACAGGCGTCCGGAAGCAGAGGAGGACATCCACTGCTGAAGTCACACCATTCAACACTACTAGACTAACAAGAGGACACTCAGGAAGGGCAGCAGCTAGAATGTTGCAGGTTGTATGCGTCATGGGGTGAAATGTGTGTTTAACAACTATAGGGCCCATGTGCTATCTTTAATTACAGGGTTCACCATAGTTTCCAGTAGAATTTTCTCATATGTACAGAAAGTATTTAAGGCATGAATGACCTCCACCTTGAAAATAATTTTAAAGGGTGTCTGTCAGCAGCTTTGTACCTATGAAACTGGCTGACCTGTTGCATGTGTGCTTGACAGCTGAAGGCATCTGTGTTGGTCCCATGTTCATATGTATTGCTGAGAAAAATGTTTAGTTTTTTTTAAAAATGTTTTAATATATGCATATGAGCCACTAGGAGCAACGGGGGCATTGCAGTTACACCTAGAGGTTCTGCTCTCTCTGCAGCTGCCGCACCCTCTCCACTTTGATTGACAGGGCCATGTGTTATGTTGTTTTCACTGCCTTGCTGTGTTAATTAAAGTGCAGAGGGCTCAGCAGTTGACAGATACACTTTAATAATCTCAGTTGTATAACTATCCTAGCACTGGCACCATCCAGATACAACTCTATTTGGACCACAGTCATATAAAACACCTTGATCACATACAGATGACGATAGACTAATTTAGCATCTTCAAAGGTGGATGCACACAATACCATACCAAATGCCACGACTGTTCAAGGTACAATAGATGCGGAAGAGGTTTTAAAACCCTATCCACGTATAGTGCAAAATAATCTGCAATTAATTCAGTGTGTACTGCTGATTGTTACGGTCAGTGGGTGTGGACCCACTGTGCCAACTAACCAGTTCGGCTTTGGCCTAAACCTAAGGGGGTTGTTCTGGCGATTCCCTGGTATTAACCCTTTAACCCCTATACAGGGATCTGGACTTCACCGCAAAGAACCAACCAGGCCGCTACCTTCTGGAGTATTCCTGGTGTAGTTGGCTGCTGACCCATGGGGTCCACAGACTCCAGTGTGAAGCGCCAAAGACTCAGGCAAAAGAGTAGTCAGAACACAGTCCAATGGTCAGGGCAGGCTGAGTACTTGGGTATACCAAATAGCGATTCTAGGGTCAGGGCAGGCTGAGTACAAGGTTGGGAGAGGCAGCAAGGAGCAGAATCGGTAGACAGACAAGGTTTGGTACACGGATATTCAAATGAGAACACCTTCACTGGTTACTTGCGAATAGATAACATCGAAGCTCAGACGAGAAGGTGGATCCACAGCCCAGCTAAATAGGGAGGCTGATCAGCAACTTAACCAGCACTTGGACAGGGGAAGGAGAAAGGGATTAACTTTCCTAGTGCTGGAAGAAGTTCACTGAGCACTAGTCCCAGTACGCACAGGGAAAATGGAGCGATGCCTGTGCTTGCCTGGGACAACTGTGGACATGAGCCACAAGCCTAACAGTAAACAGTACCCCCTCTTCTTTAAGCCAGATCTTTTCAAAAACCTATCAGAAGAAGTGCCTCAATATTTTGCAGGGGCTTCCAAAACCTCTTCTCTGAACCAACACCTTTCCAGTCCACTAAATAGTAAGTTTGGACAGGGGCAGGAGGAAAGCATTAACTCTCTCATTGTTGAGGGAAATTTCACTGAGCACTAATCCCAATTTACACTGGTACAGAAGAGTGACGTCCGCGCCTGCCTGGTACAGCAAGTCAGCGCCGCACATGGACTGCCGGCATGACACACATGGAGAGCAGAGCAACGTCCGCACCTGCCTGGGACAGCAAGTCAGTGGCAGGCACGAACTGCCAACATGACCCTTAAGATCTGTTTGTGACAGGAATTTCTGCAGGATGACTGGAGCATTGATGTTCTCTGCAGGCTCTCACCTCTCCTCAGGGCCAATACCCTTCCAATCCACAAGATAAAAGGTCTCGCACTTCCCCTTCTTCCTATCAAAAATACTGCTTAAAATTCATCTTCAGCATCAACAGGGACAAGAGCAGCAACAGAAGACTTAGAGTACTGTTTTAATACCAGAGGTCTGAGAAGAGATACATGAAAGGAATTGATAATGTGGAGAAAAGGTGGCAGACGGACCTCGTAACAGACAGGGTTGACATAAGATATAGTCTCGAAAGGTCCCAAAAATCAAGTAGTAATATTTTTAGACGACAACCAGTCCTTTTCACCGGGTGAGAATTGTGGGGGATCTCTTCTTCTGTTATCCCTTTTTTCTTCATTGATATCGAGGGCCAAGAAAGAGAAACGTTGGTCTCCTGTCAGATCTGGAAAAGGTCCCTGGCTTTGGCATATGCAGCTGGGACATCAGTGGATAGCTGATAAGGTTTAGGCACCCCAGGATATTGACCATAAACAACAAAGAAAGGAGACTTGTCACAGGAGTGATTGTTATGGCAGAATTCAGCCCATGGGAGCCAGTGGCAGATCCAGATCCTGATCTCGGGAGGGGCACAGTCTGTCAGACTGTCACTGGCACCGCCGCAGTTGTCCGCAACCCATGAGGTCCCGTCCCTGTCCCGTCTCGTGCTCCTCTGTTCTGGACTTCCAGTTCCCGGGCCCGTAACTTGGTGGGCGGGCCTAATTAGAATGGCGCCGGCTTGTACCGGCTTGATTCTGGCTGGCTGGCAGGCAGCAAGATGCACGGGGGGTGGAGTGGAAGGGACAGGGTGGGCCACCAATTTCGCCAGCGCTGCCGCACCAGTGTATGTGAAGGGGCCTTGAAAAACGTATTAAAGAGGACCTTTCATGGGTCCAAACATTGTAAGATAACTATCTGTATATGTAGCGCAGCACCCAGGGATCTCACTGCACTTACTATTATCCCTGGGCGCCGCTCCGTTCGCCCGCTGTGGCCCCGTTACCTTCTCCTGCGCTGTATGGTAATTGCTACTATCGGAACACCAGGGAGGAATCTGCCCTGTTTCTCCCTGGGCGTTCCTTCTCCCTGGCTGTAGCGCTGTCCAATTGCAGCGCAGAGCTCACAGCCTGGGAGTTTTTTTTCTCCCTGGCTGTGTGCTCTAAGCTGTGATTGGACAGGGCAGACTCCTCCATGGTGTTCCGATAGCAGCAATTACCATACAGCGCGGGAGAAGGTAATGGGGCCACAGCGGGCGAATGGAGAGGTGCCCATTCTCTCACTATATTTTCACGGGGGGGGGGGGAAATTGACCCGTTGCCCCCCCCTGGATCCGCCAGTGATGGGAGCAGAGAGATAACCAAGTTGTGTTGCTTGGCAGAAATAAAGAAGTGTAGATAGTTTTCCCGAACCTGGCTAATTCTTTCTACCTGCCCGTTAGTCTGTGGATGATATGCAGAGGAGAAATCCAATTTTATTTGTTGCAACTTGCAGAGGGACTTCCAGAATTTAGAAGTGAACTGTACTCCTCTATCAGAAACAATGGGGAACATTTATCAAACTAGTGTAAAGGAAAACTAGCTTAGTTGCCCATAGCAACTAATCAAATTCCACCATTTATTTCTCAGAGCTCCTTTGGGAAATGAAAGGTGGAATCTAAATGGTTGCAGTGGGCAAAAAAGCTAGTTTTCCTTTACACCAGTTTGTTAATATCTCCCCCAATGTGTTTAGGAAGGCAATGCAGATGGAAAATGTGCTTAGTAAATAAGTGGGCCAGTTGTACAGCAGAGGGTAATCCAGGTAAAGGAACAAAACGTGTCATCTTAGAGAAGCGATCAACCACCACCCAGATCATGGGGCAGCTAGATGAGGAAGGAAGATCAGTAACAAAATAGATTCCAATATGTTGCCATGGGTACCTGCAAGGGAAGAAGTAGGCCAGCAGGCCTCTGTCTGGATGACTTACTCTGGGCAAAGTCTGGGCAGGCAGATACATAAACTCTAAATATCTTGGAGCAGGGATGGCCACCAGTAGTATCTAGAAATGAACCGCAATGCTTTCCGCACTGCAGGATGTCCTGCCAACCTGGACCCATGAATTTTCTTCCACCTAGCTAAGTGAACATAAGTCTTTCCTGGAGGAATATCTTTAATTTGTACTGGAGCAACGGAGATACAAGCCGTGTCTATATGTTGAGGAGGTTCCTTCTGATCTAAGGAGTCAAAGCATCTAGACAAGGCATCCACTTTCACGTTCTTGTATGCAGGGCAGAAATGCAACTGATAACTAAAACAAGCAAAAAACAAGGACCAACAAGCCTAACATCTGTCTCCGAGCTGATTGCAGATATATCAAGTTTTTATGATCTGTATATATAATGATGGGATGAAAGGCACCCTCCAGCAAATGACCCCGCTCTTCCAAGCCTAACTTGATGGTCAACAACTACCTGTCTCCAATGGAGTAGTTGCATTCAGCATTAGAGGAGGCCTTCAAGAAATAGCCACGGGTGACCATTTTGCCTGTGGAGTTTTTCTGTGCAAGAATAGCTCCAGCTCCAATTGAGGATGTGTCCACCTCCAGGAAGAACTATTTAGACATGTCAGGACGATAGAGTGCTGGAGCTTTTGTGAATGCCTGTTTTAGTGTTTGAAAAGCGATTTCAGCCTTAGAATTCATCCTTTCCTGGTCAGTGCAGAGATAGGTGCAAACCCTATAAAGTGCTGTATGGCCCGCAGGCCGGTGAGTTGAGGCCAGTTCAATACAGCAGATAGCTTCTCTGGGTCCATCTGTGCACCCTGGTCGGATATGATGTAGCCTAAAAACAGAAAGGAGGTCCTCTAATATACTTTTCTAGAATCTGGAATACAACCGATTCTGGACCGCCATGTGTATGTGCCTGCAATGGCTAGATAAGTTTGGAGAATAAATCAGGATGTCATCCAGATAAACAATTACACAGGTGTACAGGAGGTCTCGGAAGATATCATTCACAAATTCCTGGAAGACTGCTGGGGCATTGCTGAGCCCAAAGGGCATGACCAATTACTCGGGGAGAAGATTCCTCAACTTGCTGCAGGACCACTTTATGGGCCAGTTTGTAGAAGCTCCCACTAAGGGCAATACTCTGTTGGATCAGGTAATTTCTAATGATGTAGAGCTTGTTGGAAATGTTACTGTTCGAGAAACACTAGGTAATAGTGACCACAATATAATTATATTCCCCCTAAACTATAAGAAGCAAACTCTGTCAAGCAGAGTAAAGACACAGAACTTTAAAAGGGCTAATTTCCCTGGGTTGAGGGCAGCATTTCAGGGCATAGACTGGGAGCAACTACTGTCACATATTAATACTGAGGATAAATGGGAGAGCTTTAAATCTATATTGAGTAATTGCACAAAAAAAGTATTCCTTTAGGTAACAAGTATAAATGGCTAAAATTACCCCCCCCCCCTCACCCATGGATTACAGCTACTGTAAAAAGGGCAAAAAAAGACAAAAAAAGGGCATTTAAAGAATACAAATCTGAGGGGTCAGCTGTAGCGTTTGAAGTTTACAAAGGGCTTCATAAAATCTGTAAAAAGGAGATAAAATTAGCAAAAAATACAAAACATACAGCAGGTGGCAAAAGAGAGCAAAACAAATCCCCAAAAATTCTTTAAATATATAAATGCTAAAAAACCAAGGTCTGAGCAGGTAGGTCCCTAAATAATGGTAAAGGGGGGTTAGTCACTGAAGATAAGGAAAAGGCAGAGTTACTAGTTTTTTTTTAGCTCTGTATATACACTCACCTAAAGAATTATTAGGAACACCTGTTCTATTTCTCATTAATGCAATTATCTAGTCAACCAATCACATGGCAGTTGCTTCAATGCATTTAGGGGTGTTGTCCTGGTCAAGACAATCTCCTGAACTCCAAAATTATTTTTAGAATGGGAAAAAAAGGTGATTTAAGCAATTTTAAGCGTGGCATAGTTGTTGGTGCCAGACGGGCCGGTCTGAGTATTTCACAATCTGCTCAGTTACTGGGATTTTCACGCACAACCATTTCTAGGATTTACAAAGAATGGTGTGCAAAGGGAAAAACATCCAGTATGCGGCAGTCCTGTGGGCAAAAATGCCTTGTGGATGCTAGAGGTCAGAGGAGAATGGGCCGACTGATTCAAGCTGATAGAAGAGAAACGTTGACTAAAATAACCACTTGTTACAACCGAGGTATGCAGCAAAGCATTTGTGAAGCCACAACACGCACAACCTTGAGGCGGATGGGCTACAACAGCAGAAGACCCCACCGGGTACCACTCATCTCCACTACAAATTGGAAAAAGAGGCTACAATTTGCACGAGCTCACCAAAATTGGACTGTTGAAGACTGTAAAAATGTTGCCTGGTCAGATGAGTCTCGATTTCTGTTGAGACATTCAAATGGTAGAGTCCGAATTTGGCGTAAACAGAATGAGAACATGTATCCATCCTCTGATGGCTACTTCCAGCAGGATTATGCACCATGTCACAAAGCTCGAATAATTTCAAATTGGTTTCTTGAACATGACAATGAGTTCACTGTGCTAAAATGGCCCCCACATTCACCAGATCTCAACCCAATAGAGCATCTTTGGGATGTGGTGGAACGGGAGCTTCGTGCCCTGGATGTGCATCCCTCAAATCTCCATCAACTGCAAGATGCTATCCTATCAATATGGGCCAACATTTCTAAAAAATGCTATCAGCACCTTGTTGAATCAATGCCACGTAGAATTAAGGCAGTTCTGAAGGCAAAAGGGGGTCCAACACCGTATTAGTATGGTGTTCCCAATAATTCTTTAGGTGAGTGTACAAAAGAAGAGAAAGGAGCTGATATCTGTGGTGCTGGGCTCTTAGTACACCCAGTAATATACTCAATTGGCTAACTGTAAATATCCAAGCAAAGTTATAGAAACATAGAAACATAGAATGTGTTGGCAGATAAGAACCATTTGTCCCATCTAGTCTGCCCAATATATCTGAATCCTATGAATAGTCCCTGGCCCTATCTTATATGAAGGATAGCCTTATGCCTATCCCATGCATGCTTAAACCCCTTCACTGTATTTGCAGCTACCACTTCTGCAGGAAGGCTATTCCATGCATCCACTACTCTCTCAGTAAAGTAATACTTCCTTATATTACTTTTAAACCTTTGCCCCTCTAATTTAAAACTGTGTCCTCTTGTGGTAGTTTTTCTTCTTATAAATATGCTCTCCTCCTTTACCGAGTTGATTCCCTTTATGTATTTAAAAGTTTCTATCATATCCCCTCTGTCTCTTCTTTCTTCCAAGCTATACATATTAAGGTCCTTTAACCTTTCCTGGTAAGTTTTATCCTGCAATCCATGTACTAGTTTAGTAGCTCTTCTCTGAACTCTCTCTAGAGTATCTATATCCTTCTGGAGATATGGCCTCCAGTACTGCGCACAATACTCCAAGTGAGGTCTCACCAGTGTTCTGTACAGCGGCATAAGCACTTCACTCTTTCTACTGCTTATACCTCTCCCTATACATCCAAGCATTCTGCTGGCATTTTGTGCTGCTCTATTACATTGTCTTCCCACCTTTAAGTTTTCTGAAATAATTACTCCTAAATCCCTTTCCTCAGATACTGAGGTCAGGACTGTGTCAAATATTCTATATTCTGCCCTTGGGTTTTTACGCCCCAGGTGCATTATCTTGCACTTATCCACATTAAATTTCAGTTGCCAGAGTTCTGACCATTCTTCTAGTTTTCCTAAATCCTTTTCCATTTGGCGTTTCCCTCCAGGAACATCAACCCTGTTACCTATCTTTGTGTCATCAGCAAAAAGACAAACCTTACCATCGAGGCCTTTTGCAATATCACTTATGAAGATATTAAACAAAATTGGTCCCAGTACAGATCCCTGTGGAACCCCACTGGTAACATGACCTTGTTTTGAATGTTCTCCATTGACTACCACCCTCTGTTGTCTGTCACTCAGCCACTGCCTAATCCACTCAACAATATGGGAGTCCATGCTCAATGACTGCAGTTTATTGATAAGTCTTCTATGTGGGACAGTGTCAAAAGCCTTACTAAAATCTAGATATGCGATGTCTACTGCACCTCCACCGTCTATTATTTTATTCACCCAGTCAAAAAAATCTATAAGATTTGTTTGACATGATCTCCCTGAAGTAAACCCATGTTGTTTTTCATCTTGCAATCCATGGGATTTTAGATGTTCCACAATCCTATCCTTTAATAGGGTTTCCATTAATTTGCCTACTATTGATGTCAGACTCACTGGTCTATAGTTGCTCGATTCCTCCCTACTACCTTTCTTGTGAATGGGCACAACATTAGCCAATTTCCAATCTTCCGGGACGACTCCTGTTACTAATGATTGGTTAAATAAATCTGTTTAGCGGTTTTGCCAGCTCACCACTAAGCTCTTTTAATAATTTTGGGTGTATCTCAATAAGGGTGTATTTGGGTGTATTTAAATAAGGTAAATGTGAACAAGGCTCTGGGTCCAGATGGATTACACTCAAGAGACCTTAAAGAGCTCAGTTCAGTCATTGCTGTGCCCCTGTTTATAATTCTCTAGGTACTGGTACAGTGCCAAGTGATTGGCGCAAGGCAAATGTGGTGCCCATATTCAAAAAAGCATCTAGGTCCTCCACACGTAATTATAGACCAGTTAGTTTAACTTCTGTTGTGGGAAAAATGTTTGAAGGCATGTCCTACCTTTGCCACACATTTCTGAAGCCCCGTTTTGATACAGCAAATTATTGGCCGGAAGTGACTATTTTTGTAAAATCAGTGACGTACCGGGTCCCTTGCAGGTGAGTGAAGCCTCTTCTTCCGCTTCACAGGGAGCCCGATGATGTCACCAGCAGCCTAAGTCATTATGCAGAGCGCACGGAGGGGCGGTAACTAGGCTGGCAGACATTGCACTAAGCCATGCCCCTCCGGTCCGGTGACATCACCGGGCATAGAGATTTTTAATGAATGGAGGCAGATCACTATGATACTTAGCGTAGAAAACTCCTCCCATGTAAAATATTGGCTAATAGGCAGAAGGCTGGAGAAAGGAGGAATTACTTTCACCAAAGTAATATATGTGCGGCTGGAGGCAGGATATGTATGAGGGGGGCGGATAGATGGAGGAGTGGACGATGTGCGGCAGGAGGATGAATATGTATGAGGGGGGTGGATAGATAGAGGAGGGGACGATGTGCGGCAGGAGCCTGAATATGTATGAGGGGGGCAGGTGCAGGGACGAGTTGAAAGACAGTAGAAACCGGGAGATGCCGCGCTGCGCTGGGAACCACAGTGCAGTGCGGCAGGAAGTCATCCCGCACATAAACATCAATGTCAACAATCTGTTGGGGACTGTAGGAGCCTTGCAGTGTAAAAAAACACCTAAAAACATCGGGGGAACCTTGACTCGGCTAGTAATAGTGAGTAAACTATTATCTTTTTATTTTTTTTTTATCCCGGACAACCCCTTTAATATTATAAATAATATTAGAAGTGATAACCAACATGGGTTTACCAAGAACAGAAGTTGTCAGACTAACCTGATTTGTTTTTATGAGGAGGTGAGTAGAAGCCTGGTCAAAGGCTTTTGATACTGTCCCTCATAGACGTTTAATAGGTAAAGTAAGGTCTATAGGCTTGGAAAGTATAGTCTTTAATTGGATTGAAAACTGGTTGAAGGACCGTGTCCAGAGAGTTGAGGTCAATGATTCCTATTCAAAATGGTCCTGGGTTATAAGTGGTGTACCCCAAGATTCAGTGCTGGGTCCTCTATTATTGAATTTATTTATTAATGATATTAAGGACGAGACTAATAGCACCATTTCTAATTTTGCAGATGACACTAAGCTATGTAGTACTGTGCAGTCTATGGAAGGTGTCCATAAACTACAGACTTGAACACTCTGAGTGATTGGGCATCAACTTGGTAAATGAGGTTCAATGTTGAAAAATGTAAAGTTATGCATCTTGGTAGTAATAATCTCTGGGCATCATATGTCCTAGGTGATGTAACACAGGGAGATTCACTTATAGAGAAGGATTTGGGCGTCCTTGTAGATTGTAGATTAAATAACAGCATACAATGTCAATCAGCTGCTTCTAAGGCCACCAGGCTATTGTCATGCATTAAACGAGGCATGGACTCACGGGGCAGGGATGTAATATTACCACTTTACAAAGCGTTGGTGCGGCCTCATCTGGAATATGCAGTTCAATTCCGGGCACCAGTACCTAGAAAGGACACACTGCAGTTGGAAAAAGTACAGAGGAGACAGACTAAACTGATAAGGGGCATGAAGGGTCTTAATTATGAAGAAAGTTCAAAATAATTGAATTTATTTAGTCTTGAGAAGAGACGTCTAAGGGGGGGGGGGGGCCATGATTAACCTATACAAATATATAACTGGGCCATACAAGAAATACAGAGAAAAACTGTACCATGTAAAATGCCCTAAAAAGACAAAGGGGCACTGCCTCTGAATGGAGAAGAAAAAGTTCAGTATCCAGAAGCGTCAAAACTTCTTTACTGTAAGAACTGTGAATCTGTGGAATAGACTTCCTCAGGACGTGGTCACAAGAGGAACAGTGGACAGTTTTAACAAGGGTTTAGATGAATTCTCATAAGTAAACAACATTAATGCTTACGAAAACGTGTAGAAATCTGAGTCTCATTTTCTTTCTAGGATTTGCGTCCCCACTTATCCCTTGGTTGAACTTGATGGACTTATGTCTTTTTTCAACCGTATTAACTACCATATGTAACTATGTTTTAAAGGCGGTCTTCCACTCGTCGCCCTCCCGCATCCTTATCAAATTGTAGGCGCGTCACAAAGCAATACGTATCTGTCTGCGATGGCTAGATAACTTTGGAGTATAAATTAGGATGTCATCCAGATAAACAATTACACAGGTGTACAGGAGGTCTCGGAAGATGTCATTCACAAAGTCCTGGAAGACTGCTGGGGCATTGCTGAGCCCAACCAATTACTCGTGTTAAAGGCGGTCTTCCACTCATTGCACTCCCAGATCCATAAAAAATTGTAGGCGCCTCACAAATCCAGCTTGGAAAAAACTCTGGCACCCTGGAGCTGATCAAATAGTTCAGAGGTTAGAGGTATTATATCTATTTTTGACAGTGATCTTGTTCAATCCCCGATAATCAATACAGGGTCGGAGGGATCCATCTTTTTTTTTTATGAAGTAAAACCAGGCTCTAGCCGGAGATGAGGACTTTCAGATGAAACCTCACTCCAGGTTCTCTTTAATGAATTCAGACATGGCTTGGGTCTCAGGTACCAAGAATGGATATACACGACCTCTAGGGGGAGTAGTTCCTGGAAAGAGATCAATAGGGCAATTGTATGGACGGTTGGGTGGCAAGACCTCTGCCTCCTTCTTGTCAAATACATCAGAAAACTGATGGTAGGCAGCTTCCAAACCTTCCAAATTGCCCTTTGGTGAAGCCGAATATGCTTTACAGTCTCTCAAGCAACTCTTCTCCTGGGTGCATGCTCTTTTGGAATGGGAGCTGTCCTCTCTCAGAAGGGCATAAGTGGCTACTTCTTGAAGGCCCTCTCTGTGGCAGAATGAAATTATTCTATTGGTGACATGGAGTTGCTTGCTATCAAGTTGGCCCTTGAAGAGTGGCATCATCTGTTGGAGAGTGCCTGTCATCCTGCCATTATTTATACTGACCACAAGAACTTAAAGGGAGCCTGTCACCAACCTGACCGGTTTTAAACCGATCACATAGTTCAGTGGGACACAAAGACATGACACAGATGTTACCTTTGTTTCGTTTTTCAGATCATCCAAATCGCCCAAAAAGTTGTTTTTATGATATGCTAATGAGCCGTCGCAAGTGCCCAGGGGCGGAGAGTTTGCTGAAAGTGCCCAAGTTCCCCTGCCTCACTCGCGCCTAACTCCGCCCCTCAGTAAATTCCAGCCAGCCCTGTGGCTCTGTGACATCATATATCCGTATAGGCCGTTTGCGCATCGCTGCCGGGCCCGGGCATGCGCAGTGTTCTGCCCACAGTGGGAAGAGGCACAGAGATATGCAGTGCGCATGCGCCAGTTACTAGCGTAAAATCGGCGCATGCGCACTGCATATCTCTGTGCCTCTGCGATGCACGAACGGCCTATAGGGATATATGATGTCACAGAGCCACAGGGCTAGCCTGAGCTTACTGAGGGGCGGAGTTAGGCGCGAGTGAGGCGGGGGAACTTGGGCACTTTCAGCAAACTCTCTGCCCCTGGGCACTTGCGACGTCTCATTAGCATATCATAAAAACTACTTTTTGGGCGATTTGGATGATCTGAAAAACGAAACAAAGGTAACATCCTTGTCATGTCTTTGTGTCCCACTGAACTATGTGATCGGTTTAAAACCGGTCAGGTTGGTGACAGACTCTCTTTAACTTATCTGCAGTTAGATCAATGACTCAACCCTCACCAATCCAGTAGTCATTATTCTTTGCATGCCTCAATTTCATTCTACATTTTTGTCCGAGTGACAAAAATACCAAGGCAGATGTTCTTTTGATAGAAGAAAAGAGTTCCAGCAAATCATCAATACTGTCTCCATTATTTCTTTTGCTCCAGTTTATCTGAAAGACATCCCACCTGCTACTTTACTTCCCATGATATAATTTTCTTACAACCGTTCTAGCTAGTCTTCTAGTATGAGTCTTTTCTTCACTGTATTTGGTAATCACTTAAAGGAAATCTGTCACCCCGATTTTGGACTATTATCTACAGTAATTCATGAGTAATACTGCAAATGAGGAGTCCAGATCACTATTTTATACTGCCCCCAATTACCCCACTGTCAGCACTCAAAGCTGAAGTGAAATACACAGTCTGGGTTGCTATTCTAACATAACGGAGACAGAGGGGGAATGGGAGGCAGTAGGAAAATAAAAAATAGTGATCTGGAGTCTATATCTGCAGTATTACTCATGTATTACTGCAGATAATGGTCCAAAATTGTGACAGACTCCCTTTAAGGGTTCCTCTTCCTGTGACTGTCTCTGCTGGAGTCCCTGCAGCTGATTCTACTATCAATAACTTTACCTAGCTTTGGCAAGAAACCAAAATTTCTCTGCTTGCATGAAGAAGGCCGCTGATCACAAGTGTAGGATTCCACCTCAATTTTCTCCTGGAACATGGTCTAGCTTTCCACAAAAAACACCCTTGTACAAGTTTGCATCGTACTTCATTGACCCCTTTCTGGTGCTGAAACAGTTGAATCCAGTCTGTTACAAGCTGCGCTTTCCAGTCTCTTTATGTATGCCAAATTAATTCCATGTCTCCTTCCTCAACCTAGTGGTGTTCAAAAGGGATTTTCTCGGAATGATTTCAAATAGCCACAGGCAACCTGTCCTAGAATGTGAGCAGAATTGGTTGCCTCCACTTGCAGAACTGCATGGAGGGCCTCCCACTACGCACTGGCAATCGGATGTACTAGACATCGGTGAGCATACCTGTCAGGCTAACTGTTACAGCGCCATTGCTCCACTTATCTTGCCCGGCGGCCCAGACCCACCTCCTGCCGTCTTCTTTCCAGTGGGTCCAGCCACAAGGGTTCGCTCTATTACTCCCCCCAGGCTGCGGCCTGCTGGCCAGCTCATCATCTCCTTCTGTGCCTGTAGGGCACGCAACACTCCCTCCAGCTCTTAAAGGGACAGCGCACCCTAATCTTCACCAGCCAATGGCTGGCAGTCCTGGAGTACTTAAAGCAACTTTCCCCATGGGATGGTGCCTGACCAATCTTGCTTGCTAGTTCCTGCAAAGATGGTCTGTATCTGTTTACCTTTGTACCAACTTCTGCCTGATTCCTGAAATCTGACCTTTTGCTGTCCAAGTTGACTTGTGCCTGACCTCCATATTGACCATTTGCTTTCTGGCCTGATTTCCTACAGTTTTAACATACTACACCTACCTTGACCTTGGCTTGTCCTTGACTATGATTTTTCTGACCCCTTGGTGCTCTGCACCACTGGCTCTGACCCCCTTAGGTCAGCTGTCAACCACACAGGGACTACTCCAGGAGGTAGTGGCTTGGTAGCTCCCCTGCAGCGAAGTCCAGATCCCTGTTTAGGAGTTAAAAGATGAATACCAGTGAACTACCAGAATAATGCCTTTAGGATTATCCCAAAGTCAAATCTGTTAGTTAACACAGTGGTTCCATACCCACTGCAGTAAGGCCCCTTTCACACGGGCGAGATTTCCGCGCGGGTGCAATGCATGAGGTGAACGCATTGAACCCGCACTGAATCTGGACCCATTCATTTCTATGGGGCTGTGCACATGAGCGTTTTTTTTCACTCATCACTTGTGCGTTACGTGAAAATCGCAGCATGTTCTATATTGTGTGTTTTTTTTACGCAACGCAGGCCCCTTAGAAGTGAATGGGGCTGCATGAAAATCGCATGCATCCGCAAGCAAGTGCGGATGCGGTGCGATTTTCACGCACGGTTGCTAGGAGACGATCGGGATGGAGACCCGATTATTATTATTTTCCCTTATAACATGGTTATAAGGGAAAATAATAGCATTCTTATTACAGAATGCATAGTACAATAGGGCTGGAGGGGTTAAAAAAATAAATAAATAATTAAACTCACCTTAATCCACTTGTTCGCGCAGCCCGTCTTCTCTTCTGTCTTCATCTTTGCTGTGCACAGGAAAAGGACCTGTGGTGACGTCACTACGCTCATCACATGGTCCGTCACATGATCCATCACCATGGTAAAAGAGCATGTGATGGACCATGTGATAAGCGCAGTGACGTCATCAAAGGTCCTATTCCTCAAAGAAGAAGACAGAAGAGAAGCCGGGCTGCGCAAACAAGTGGATTAAGGTGAGTAAAAATGTTGGTTTTTTTTTTAACCCCTCCAGCCCTATTGTACTATGCATTCTGTATTAAGAATGCTATTATTTTCCCTTATAACCATTTTATAAGGGAAAATAATACAATCTACAGAACACCGAACCCAAACCTAAACTTCTGTGAAGAGAGTGCAAAACGCGTGCGTGCAAAACGCAATAAAATGTTTTGCACTCGCGCGGAAAAATCGTGCATTTTCCCGCGACGCATCCGCATCTTATCCGGGCTAAAAACATGACACCCGTGTGAAAGAGGCATAGCAAGGTCATTTTGAGGGGTTCACTTGAATTGATTCACAAAAGCTTCTGATTTGCTAGGAAGTCTAATTTTTGGGGGGAAATTCTAAATGAACACAGTATTCGGACACTTGAAATTCACTGCATTCACCACACAGGGGAAATACGGTACTTTGAGTAAATGGACTTCACTCTTGTAAAACAGAGTTTGTGCATGAGAATAGTATTTTCAAATATCATGTAAAAGTGAATTTCCAGGATGTTAAACAAACAGTAGATTTTTTTTTATTTATTTATAATACTAGTGGGTAAGGTGTTGCTGGGACATATACTTTATGTGATGTTGCTTAGTTTTATTTTTTTATAGATTTTCATTTACCCAAGTTCTAAAACAATTTTATTCCCCCAAGTAAGTTATCATTTGTTGTTTATACCGTTGCAATATCCTGATTGTTTTTCAGTACGCTGTCCATTATGTCACACCACAAAAATGCTGCCAACAATCGTTATTGATTTTGTCTCTGCACTTGTTTGAATTGACGACAGGGGATGTTTCTGGATACATTAAAGGGGTTTTCCAGGATTTTTTTTAACTGGTGACTTATCTTCTGCATGGGTTATCAGTTCCTGATGAAAACCCCTTAAATTTCCAAATTACATTCCATGCATAACTTTAGAATATGCTGCTCTGCATCCTGACTGGCTAGAAAGGCTCACTAACTACAAAAGCTTATAGGGAACATCACCCGCTGTACGAGCTGCTGAGCATGGCAGTATACAGGCTAGACCAGTGATTCTCAACATCCAGTGCATAGACCCCAGGGGGTACATGTTGCAGGGTCAGGGGCACGCAACATTTTATTGCTGATGGCTAGAGCACTGACATGGGGCCATTCAACATTTGTTCTCAGGACAGTGATACAGTTGAATACTGTGGTGGGGCATGGAAACCAATAGCTCTCTGCCACTGCCATTCCCCTTGATAAGCTATAGGCTACTAGGCCTGAAGCCCATAAGAGAATAGCACAGGCGGCATGCAGATGTCAACGTCACAGCAACTCTCTGAGCTGGGAACAAAGCATCTCAAGACACAGGCCAGCCGTGTCCTGCATTGCATTTAGGACAGCGCCATGGAATGGGAGTGAGATGAGCATTTGATTTTGTTATTTGCCTACTATTAGGCCACTATAGCGGGTCATTATTATTATTGGGGTCATTATTGGGGCTTTATTACTTATGGGGAACACTATAGGAGGGCATTAGTACTACTAAAGGCACCATAGAAGGGCATTTTGACTACTGGGGCACTATGTGGTATTTTTTACTATTGGGGACACTATAGGGGGACATTCATACTACTGGCGGCACAATAGAAGGCATTACTTCTACTGGGAACTGTAGGTGACCATTATTACTACAGGAGGGCATTATAGTGTGTAGAAGTCATGATGGCAGTCTGAGCCAAATGGAGAAAAGGAAATAGAAAGTAAGCCTCCCCCCCAGATCACAATAGCTTGGGGGACCCAAGGTCGCACAGCCCCTATGATTAGGGTGACATATTTGTCCCACTGTTGGTTATTCATAATTGCTGCTCCCCTCTCTTTTCCCACTTGTCCTTGCCCCGTCTTTCCCCCCTGTGTGTGTTCAAAATGGTGCTTACCTTGCGTGTGGTTGATGTCTTATCTTTGGGCAGACTGTGGCATTCATTTACAGAATTGGCTTGCTGTGTCCAATGGCGGGAAGATTGGGCCTTTATGTTGCAGCGTTCTCCGTGGTCAAGCCGCAGAAAACAGAATATACAAGAAGGAAACTGATCTGCGCTGGCCCTCCAACCCCTTTTACTACTCTAATTGTTGCAGTGTTTATCAGTGGAGCTTTGGTCACCCTCCTTATGCTGGGTGGACTAGTTTAAACCTTAATTCACTGGATCTGTAATGTTCTATTTTACATAGATTATTATTGATTACAGTTCAGTTTATGATTGATTGATCTATTTATGATCTTGAGTTGATCATTTGTGTACTATATATTGGTTACCTTTAATATACTACACAGCCTTATTCATCCAACCTGTTTTTCACGTATATTATTTATGTTATTTTGGGAATGGGGCTTGTGCTACCATAGAGGAGACGTCACTGGACGGGATGTAATAGGTATGTAGTGCTGTATTCTCCTGTATGTTTGGTAGCGCTGAATGTAATTTAAAAAGTAATAGCCATTAATCATGAGTCCAAATGTGGTGTAGTAATGTATGCTGTGCTATTCTTTCTGTCAAATCTGAGGAAAATGCTGGCAGAAGCTTGAAACAGAGCACCCAAGCTATCCTCATTGCCTTACTATAAGTTTCCTTTAAAGAGGATAAATCTGAAAAATTATTTATTCTTGTATTCATTGTTTCAATTGGTCTTCCAGACATTTCAGAAGTGATGTATAGGAAACACCATGACTCCAGTTTGCGTTTTAATGAGAAAATAATTATATACTTATATGCTTCACAAACACTATAAACAAAAGCAGAATAGCATGTAAGTGGTTAACACACACATATATATATATATAAAGCTAAATACAATATGAATGTCTGCCATTAAAACACAGCCACCATTACATTTATATATCACACTATAAAAACAGAGAGCCACAAGGAGTTTTTAGCAGCTTTCTGTAAATTGCTCTGTGACAGATCTCATTTACAATCTAAAGGAACTTTTTCAAACGATGTGCTCATTTTTTTGCTAAAATATAATGCTTTAAACCAAAATGTGTGAAGATGTATTAATTCTGCAGCAGTGGTCCATTTTATATTTAAAAGATATATCCATAGTGTAAAATGTGTCTTATTTATAACATAGGAAATACACTGTGGTGGTTTTTACTTGTGTAACGAGTTACTGTTGCTGAAAACCAGAGAACTTTCTAAGGGGGTTCATCATTGTAAACCATACAATCCCATACAAATACATCTGGTTCCTGTGGGTTATTGGCCGTTGTGCTTAACTTTTCTAGGGAGCTTATTAAAAAATGTAACTTCAACTCAATAACGTATATGACCGTTACTACCAAGCATACAATGTTAGCAGTCTAGTGCTGTGATGGCTAACCTCAGGAACTCCAGCTGTGGAAAAACTACGAATCCCAAGATGGTTAGCAATCACTGTAAAATTCAGGCTAACAAAAAGACCAATTTATACCTGTTAAATAAGGCATTGGGATCATCATGATAGCCGCTTTTTCAAATTGATACATTATCAAGTCAGTCCAGCCAGAGGATCATCCCCTCTTTATTAGAACCTTTCTGCAATGGCTACCAGATTGGCTAATACTGCCAATGTATATGGCATCTATATATCCTAATAGGTCATATGGACATGGTTTGTCTTCATTAGATGGCCCTTTTAAGGCCTTCCAGGTAGTACCTCTTCTAAACATTGTTGATTTGTATAAAGTCTGTTGAAACAATAGTGACCACTGAAGGAACAGACTTATGTCCAAATATCTCAAAGACAATTAATTGGGAAATGAAATCCCCAAATTCACCTTGTGAAATTTGAGAATTCGCAGCAACCTATTCCTAGTATTTCCCTATGCCAATGTGTTGATTCCAACAAGAGTCACCAGGAGATGTCACATTAAGATGAATAAGATTATGGCCTCTTGCACACGGCCGTTTTGCTCCCGTGGCCTTATTGCAGGCCGCATACAGCGGTTCAACAATACACGGGGCACCGGCCTGTGCATTCCGCATCACGGATGTGGACCCATTCACCCGAATGGGTCCGCAAATCCAGAGATGTGGTGCTGTGCGGAACTGAGGCATGGAGCAGAATTATGAGTGCAGATCTGTTATATAAGGACCATACAAGATAATACTATTTTTAAAGTAAATAATGTCTATATACTCTAAAAACGAAGGGGGACAATTTCTAAGACTGATCTTAGTCCCTATCCGCTGCAGCTTGATATGCCTAGGTTATGTAGAGGCGCCGGCCTGTACATAACTTTAGCGCATGATCTGGACGGCATTCAACAAGATTAAATCTACGCCAGCTCCCTTGATGGAGTAGATTTAAGTCATTTTCTATGTCAAAAACAGGTGTAAAAAATTATGAATGAGATGGGCCTGCTGGCCTGCCCTGTTCCCCAACCACACCATGCCCCCTTTTCTCTTAACTTGAGAAAAGAGGCGTAAGTGGCATACATAGGGAAAAAGGCGCCGATTTTGCCGCAAAAAACGCCCTTACAACAAAATCAGCGCCTTTAATATGCCAAAAAGTGGCGTATATTTTTTTCGTAAATGACCCCCTAAGAGTCTTTAAAAATGAACATTGTCTTTCATTTTTACAAATATAACTATTAAGTGAAAGGGGAACAGATTTTTACCTTTTCCTTGGACTAATACATCAATATAGTACTGCTATAGATGTGTGTTTATGCAGCAGCTGAACACCTTACATTCTGTCTAGGGCCACTGAATACACCCACGTTACATTGCACTACAAACACTCCCATATGTTCTTTATATAGCATATAAAAGAACATGTGTTGCAGGAAGATAAAATAAACGGAAAGCACTACTTTGGCCTTAAAGAGTAACAGTTGTTTCTTTTTTTTTTCTTAAATGTGTAGGGCAAGTGATACTAATAATTTTTGAAATATACTTTATTGATTTTGTACTTTTTCATAATAAAATGTATTTGAAGCTTTACCTAATCCAGTGGCATAGCTATAGGGGAAGCAGGGGAAGCAGTTGCTTCGGGCGCCCCTCAGGAGGAAGACTAAAATATTTTATTGTTAGGGCCCCCTCAAAAGTATTATACAATGGCATTATATACAGTGACACTGTAGGAAATGGACGGAGTAGCTACCGGTCCTTGGCTGAGAGCTCAATCTTGACTAGCCACAGGAGTGGGGTTTGAATGTGAGTTGGGGGTTGCAAAGTAGTTGCTGGCGGGGGAAGGTTCAAAAATTTGATGTGTGGTCCAGTCAATTGTGTTACGCCACTGACCTAATCCATCTTCACAGCGAAATGAAGACGCTCCTGCCTCACTGCTACTGCCCTCACTTCCTCCCTACTGCCCTCACTTCCTCCCTACTGCCCTCACTTCCTCCCTAATATATCGCTACAACTGGCCATAAATACTAACTAGCTGCTGGGAGATGCAACTCCCTGCATTTCTTGGTGGCTCTTTAGTCAGCATGCCGGGCATACAGATTACACTAACAGTGTACTGATATCAGCAAGAGAGGGCAGTATATATATATATATATATATATATACAGTACAGACCAAAAGTTTGGACACACCTTCTCATTAAAGAGTTTTCTTTATTTTCATGACTATGAAAATTGTAGATTCACACTGAAGGCATCAAAACTATGAATTAACACATGTGGAATTATATACATAACAAACAAGTGTGAAACAACTGGAAATATGTCATATTCTAGGTTCTTCAAAGTAGCCACCTTTTGCTTTGATTACTGCTTTGCACACTCTTGGCATTCTCTTGATGAGCTTCAAGAGGTAGTCCCCTGAAATGGTTTTCACTTCACAGGTGTGCCCTGTCAGGTTTAATAAGTGGGATTTCTTGCCTTATAAATGGGGTTGGGACCATCAGTTGCGTTGAGGAGACGTCAGGTGGATACACAGCTGATAGTCCTACTGAATAGACTGTTAGAATTTGTATTATGGCAAGAAAAAAGCAGCTAAGTAAAGAAAAACAAGTGGCCATCATTACTTTAAGAAATGAAGGTCAGTCAGTCGGCCGAAAAATTGGAAAAACTTTGAAAGTAAGGGCTTTTTGACCATGAAGGAGAGTGATGGGGTGCTGCGCCAGATGACCTGGCCTCCACAGTCACCGGACCTGAACCCAATCGAGATGGTTTGGGGTGAGCTGGACCGCAGAGTGAAGGCAAAAGGGCCAACAAGTGCTAAGCATCTCTGGGAACTCCTTCAAGACTGTTGGAAGACCATTTCAGGGGACTACCTCTTGAAGCTCATCAAGAGAATGCCAAGAGTGTGCAAAGCAGTAATCAAAGCAAAAGGTGGCTACTTTGAAGAACCTAGAATATGACATATTTTCAGTTGTTTCACACTTGTTTGTTATGTATATAATTCCACATGTGTTAATTCATAGTTTTGATGCCTTCATAGTCATGAAAATAAAGAAAACTCTTTGAATGAGAAGGTGTGTCCAAACTTTTGGTCTGTACTGTATGTTAGGGAGGCAGTAAAGGCAGCAGCAGTGAGCAAGGACGTCTTTACTCTTCAGTACTGAGCTGCGCTGAACACTGAAGAGAGGATCTCTATGGCAACTTACTCCCAAAAAGATTACTTCTGGGTCAGTTTTGTCATGAAAAAACAAAATCAATAAATTATATTGCAAAAATTAGAATCACTTGCCTTACGCATAAAAAAAAATAAAAGTAAATGAAACGACAGTTAAACTTTAAACATTCAGCACATAGAACCTAAATGGCAGATTAAGGGGCTGTTCACATCTCGTTTTTGCTGTACGTCAGGCAGATACGTTTAGACATACAGTAAAAAAAAACGTACACAAACACATGCAATGTTGTGGTTATCTATCCTTTTTTTAACCTATATGTTTGACAGATGCGCATATGTTTCCATACATTTGCAGGGGCAGTCTGGGAACTTAAAGTGGCCCTGGAAAAAACTAAAAGTAGCCCAAGATACCAGAGTGAAGAAGAAAATACTGCCTAAATTAATTAAAAGCATCAGGTCTTTATGTACCTGGCTTTTGGCCAAGAGGAGGGTTTAGGTGGCCCTCTGGGTATCGGCCCACCGGGAAATTTCCCTGTAGGGTCTATGGCCAGTCCGCCCCTGTACATTTGTGTCTGTTTTTTGTAAGAAAAACCTTTCTTTTTTAAACGAAAGATTTAAAGGCATTACCTGAAAATTTTTTTTATAGGTTTAATGGATGGAAATGTATTATATTATGTTTCCATCCGTCTCCCATTCATTGCAATGTAAAAAAAACGCATATGTTTCTATCCGTTTTTTTTTCCAGGATAGAAAAGTGTGGCATGTTATGCTAATCTGCCCGGAAAAAAAACAAACGTAAAAAACGTAAAAAATTACAAACCAAGACAAAAGTATGTACTATGTTTGCCCAATTATAGTCTATGGGTATATCAAGCCATACGTTTCTTTACGTTTTTTTCGGATAAAAAAACATCCGCTTGACATACAGCAAAAACAAAATGTGAAAAGTCTCTTATTAGGGTTTATGCCTACTTAGACGAAGGTCAAAAAAATTGTAATCAAGTTCTCCTTACTCAGACAGGCATTACTTTTTTACATAGTAATGGATTCACTGTGAAGCCTTATTTGTACAAAAAAAAAATTAAGTATAAATATGCATATGATAGATGCATAAGAAACACCTTTACACAAAAAAAATCTTATAGTAACCACCATATTGATTTAAGAGACAGGTATAACAATCTGATTATATAGCACAAGATAAATAAAAATCATTGCTAAATGTGCGGCTTGTGCAAATATGGAAACATTTGTCAGGTAACCCCCAAGTACTGAGCTACAGGAGAACATTTCAAGTGTATATTTCCTGCGCACAGAAAAGGCAGACGTCTCAGATATACACAATAGCCCATCCTATCACTGAACACTTCAGTCATGTCACTGGTTCCTAAATAAATGATTGGCAGCATATGATAAACACTGAACCATCTCCTAAAATAAGCTGAAGCCACCGACACTTTGTACAGATCACAGATGCCTTTGAAGAATTTATGGCACTTAGTACAATACCCACTGACCACTAGTGACCACTACCAAAAAAATCCAACGAAGCAGGAATGTTGCGCAACCACTCACATTGTACCACTCATCCTAAAGCTTCCCATACACTTTAGATAGACGTTTGGCCTACAGATATTCCTCTAATGCACATGCAGGCTCAGCTTGGCCAACCGAGCAAGTCTGCGGAGCAAGCTGCTGCCAGAAACCTCTAGTGGCTTAGCACGCTTGATAAAATAATGAATAGGCATGTCTAAATCCAACAGCCTGATCCTTATTCCCCTGACATCCACTGTTTGGGAAATGTTGAGAAACTGCCATATACATTAGATTTTTGGTCAGTCCCACCAAATGTCAGGCTGACATTGATCTAATGTGTATAACCAGCTTAACAGTGACATCATATGGGATAATTTCATGAGACCATTTATGCCCAATAGATCGATAGGTTTACTATAATTATTAAGCATGCAGTCTTTCATGAGGGAGATGTTTAAGAAAAGTCTGTTTGGCATACCCAATCCCATAGGGATTCTTTGGAATAGTAGATGCTTATGGTAAGAGTGGCAATTTAGGAAGGTCTCACAGTATCTTGGGGCCTCAGTCACACCAGTCTATAGATATGTCACTTTGGGCTCCCATCCACTAGTGATCCAATAGTCATTAGATAGTACTAAAATATATGCAATTGCCTCTCACCCCTATACACTCATATATCTTATAACATAAAGTGTGCCTCTGGTTTGAGGCACCTAGACTTCAAAGGGCATTAGAATGCTGGCCAGAAACAGCATCACTCGTCCCATGTGCTGTGTCTGGTATTGCAGCTCAGCCCCGTCGGCTCGTATGGGAATGAGCTGCAATATCAGACACAGCCCATAGACAATAGTGGTGATGTTTCTGGAAAAAGCTGATTTCTCTAATCCTGGAAGACTACCTAAAATACCCATGCAGTGTATATCTAAAAAAGTGACCATAAGCTTTACATTTGACATCTTATGCAATTCCCAATATACGTTCTTAAGATAAAGAATTCCAGCTGTAAGCAGAAGCCCCCTGAATACACAAATGGGATGAAGACTATAGATGAGGGATGCCCAACCTGCGGCCCTCCAGCTGTTGCAAAACTACAACTCCCAGCATGTCTGGACAGGCTACAGCTATCAGCCTACAGCAGGGCATGGGGGGAGTTGTAGTTTTGCAACAGCTGGAGAGACGCAGGTTGGGCATCACTGCTATAGATAGTCTACAACCTATTAATGGAAATTTCCCTACAGTCTTCCAGTTTCTTATAGCTAGTGGACATATTTCAGAAGATAATACCATTACCTAATATTTAGGCTAATTCTTGCTGCCAACCATGTATTGTGTCTATAAAATAAATTTTGCTTTATCCATCCCATTAACACTGCATAATAAAGGATATCACAACTGTATAATACAAAAATCTAAAATCAAACACAGAAATTATATTCATTATATCTCTCCTGGAAACTGCAAAAAACAACATGAACATGTCTTGGGGGTTTTTCTACACGTATGTACAATACATACCACAGTGGCAGACCATGCTATTGGGTCCTTGGAGAAATAGGGCCCAGCCCTGGTTGGTCCTGTGCCCCTTGCTACTAGGTCTGAAGAACATGTGCAGGATGCCCTCCTCCACAGCAACCACATTCACAAGGAGTGAAAAATTGTCCCAAAGGTCATACAGGAATCTGCTTGTTTGGATTCTAAGTTTGAATATTATTTCTCAGACCTCAAACTTAAAGGGGTATTTCAGATTTACTAAGTAAATATTATTCAATGGGTATCTAACTTCCCAATTTCCTTCCTGTATCAAGTTCTCATGGAGCACCACCTTTACAAGCCTCCTTTCAGCTGCATCTGCCTGAAGATGGGTGACAACACACCCTGAAACATTGCTCAAGTGCTGTGAATATTGTACATTCAGTAATCAAAATACCACAAATTGCATCAAAATCCTTTGAGTGCTGTCTATGTTTCTCCACTAGAGGGCTCCTATGAGATATGTATGAATAGATCAGTGAGCTGTGAGTGTTGGACATATCATGGCAAGGACAGATTTATGTCCACAGGAAAGCATCTGTTGTATGTTAGCACAAATAGATCTTAATAGTCATTGGGAATTAACAGAAAGTATATTGGAAGGTGTTATAACGTCATTACACAATGAATAACCTATATTCGCTGAAACGGATGTACAGAACTTTTTTCAAACTTTTTTAAGTTCCTTAAAAACTATGGTCATTGCGCAGTAATTGAACTGTTACTTTTCTTGCCAAATGCAAAATTAAGCAACTTTATAAATAAAATGTATTCATTAAAGGGGTTGTCCAGCCTTTTATATGCGATGTCCTATTCTCAGGGATGGTTAATGGAGCTGTGTAGTTCCAGCGCTGAATTCTGGCATCTGAGCTACATCTAAATAGCTGATCAGTGGTGGTGTGGGATGTTGCCAAGGATCAGCTAATGATGGCCTATCCTGTGGACAGGCTGGACAGCCTTTTACTTTAGCAGAGCTAGTGTCCTTCACCTACCTGGTTGTACTTCTGAATCTGACATAAATCCCCCAGAAACCAGCTCCTGTTCCTGACAGCTGAATCTGTGTACCCCTCTATTCTCTCAGTGCTAGAGATAGCAGCAGGGAGGAGGAGGAGGTTGAACAGAGAAGATCAGTGCAGAGATGGGCAGCAAACACAATAGTCACATAAGCTGTGTAATATAAACCACATTTATTACTGGGAAAAGTCTGAAACTAGGAGCAGGTTGTAAACTGAATATCGGGGGATCACAAAATGAATGAAGATTGCAGCCTAAAACTTAGTGCAACTTTTTTTTTTTTAATCATGGTATCCACTAACATGTAAAAATACTTTTTTACATGTCAAAGGTGTCCATAGCTTTTAAAAGTGAAAACTTTCTACAAAGATCTGTTAATAAAACACACTAGTGAAGCGGGTGATGTCATAGGTCTTACATGTACACTAGAATGGGAAGACCACCTCTAGCTATGTTAATCATTACCCTGATAGCAGAAAAACTCACCCTCAAGCAGCTGGTTGTTTGGTTTTATTCATAGATACATGAAAAGAATATTATAGCTTATGAAATGTGCCTGTAACCATTCCGTAGTATTTCAATAAAACACATTTATCACAAATCACATCCTCAATTTCATCCGGTCAAGTGGCAAAGCTTTACAAAGAGTTTTAAAAAAAAAAAAAAAAGCTTTGCCAACAATAACTTGCGGTGTAACTCAATGAAAAGCTTTGCTCAAGAAGTGGCGCTGTCACTAATTATCCAATGAAAATGTGCAACTGCATGTGTTAGGTGTGTGTGTGTATATATATATATAGAGAGAGAGAATAGATAGATAAATAGATGGATATCAGATAGATAGATAGATAAATAGATAGATAATGTGAAGGGGCCAGGGTGATGATGTGCGTCTTTGCGTAAAGCTATATTCATTAAAAAAACAAAAAACTTTCCTCCCTGAGAGCCACAAATGTGAACATGCCCACAGTTTGTGATAAATGTTGTGCTTTAAATATGAACCTCCCAATGTTGCACTTTAGTATTTTCCTGTGAGGGCTGTTCTCCGCCCATATATCTACAGGTTAACTTGGCCATCTTCATGGAATAATTGGATTATTTAGCAGAAATATATATCTTAATATGGTTCAAGGTTATTTTTCTTTCATTTCGCCGTCTTCTCATAGCCATGTAGTGCAGGAAGCCACAGACCAATAATACAGTGCGACTGAGCTGAAGAGTTTTCTAATGGTTGGTTGTACCCTGTATGTACATGACTTTGCAGAGTAGACCCACAAAAGAGGAGGTGCTCCTTCATTAGGGCAGTGGTGCTCCCAACATGCTATGGTAAGAGGAGGGTATATGGTGTCAAAAAGTAATTCAAAGCTGCATTTATGAAGAAAGCAATTGCATGCCATTTTTGGCTTGGCATGTCATCCTAGTTGCGTGGGATCACCTTTCTTTCCTTGTCTTACATGGCTGCCAGTGCCCATCAGTTCAAGCATGTCTATTAGTCTGTCTCATAAATGCGGTCTTCATTGTCTCTATATGGATTGCAGAGGCTGCTTATTTCTCAATAAATATATGGTTAAATGATTCATTTTTTGGTTTGTATATTTTCCATGAAAGTGTTCTTATTCATCCTCGTCACGGTTGGCATATATCCCTGCTTCCCAACGCAGTGCCAGTGCGCTCTTCCTGCGACCCACTCTTACCGCCTCAAGGACCTGGGATGAGAAGAATCAAAGTTATTTTGTGGTTCTGTACTACTTTATCAGGGGATGGCTATTTACTGAAAACGGTTCACTATGGTCCTTTACATTTTACTCTTCACAAAAGACATTCACTTACATTTCCAATCAACGGTTATTCATAAAGTGAGAACTGAGCAATATATATCTATAACTGCATAGGAGACCAGTGATATTATTACCATAAACCATGTCCTAACCCTGCAATAATGACATTAATATTTCTGATAAAACCTGACAAAATATACAGGGTTAATAAATGGACCCTGTCATCAGTACGGGACCTTTTATTTTAGGACTTTATCCAGATACCTTAACTACATGGCACCTACTACCCAGACGCTGAAAGATCACGTCACATACAGTGATGATGGTCAGTTCGCAGTGTTCGCCAGCAGTGATTGCCAGTTCGCCGTGTTCGCCAGCGAACACATGCGAGCTGCCATCTTAACTCACAAGTCCGGCGATACACAGGTAAGCCCTTACCTGTGCCGGGAGCCGGTCTGAAATCAAATGCGGTCACCGGGAGCAGGCAGTTCCGAGAACAGCCGCCGGGGGCCTTCATCGGGCTGTTCTCAGAACTGCCTGCTCCCGGTGACTGCATTGGATTTCAGACTGGCACAGGCACAGGTAAGGGCTTACCTGTGCATCGCCGGACGGGTGAGTCTACCTTACTAAAGATGGCAGCCCGCATGTGTTCGTTGGCGAACACTGCGAACTGACCATCACTGGTCACATATAACTGCACATGAAGCACAGGAAGACCTCTGTTTCTAACTACTTACTGCTCGCACCTTGGTTCATAGGAATATATAGCCGGTGAAATTGCACCTGCTAGTTCAGTTTTGTCACACCATTGCATACATATGCTAATCTAAAGAGAACATGTACAGGTGAAGAGTTGCCTTTAAGGGTACAGTGCCATGTAATGGTGGCTGCATATGGCTGAAATGCCACGGCTATATTCGGTGGGCACAGATCCCATACTAATAGTTAATGGATCCATTATATTTCTCATTATGCCATAGTTTTAACTGCAAAACAGCATGCACATTAACAAGATTGCTAAAACGCAAGCCTACGTACTATTTGAAAAGCCTGTCCATTGGGGCTTTCACCCACATGCCGCAGTCACTATGTGGAATCATACTCTAAGGCCTCATGCACACGACCGTTGTTGTGTTTCGTTCCGCAAAATGGGGTTCCGTTGTTCCGTGATCCGTTTCCGTTTTTGATTCCGTGTGTCTTCCTTTATTTTTGGAGGACCACCAATCATAAAGGAATGTAAAAAAAAGTCTAAGACAATGATAGGAATAAAACGGGCGCAGACGCACGGACGTGGATGACAATCTTGTGTGCCTCCACGTTTTTTAGCGTTCCCATTGACTTCAATGGGTCCGTGAACCGTTTTCCGCGTAAATAATAGGACAGGTTATATTTTTTTGACGGACTGGAACCACGGATCACGGACGCGGACGGCAAACGGTGCACTATCCGCATATTCAACGGCTCCATAGAAATGAATGGGTCCACACCTGAAACGCTAAAATCGGCAGTACGGACGCGGAAGCAAACAACGGTCGTGTGCATGAGGCCTAAGGGCACGGCCACATGGCTAGGTTTTGGAAGCCAGAATCAGGAGTGGATCATAAAAGGAGAGAAAGTATAAGGTCTGTTTCACACGGTAAGGGCTCATTCAGACAGCCGTATGCTGTCCACAAAAAAGTGGATCAGTTTTTTCGCAGATTAGATGCAGACCTATTCATGAATGAGCCCTAAGTATTTTGCATCAGTATTTGGTCAGTATTTGTAAGCCAAAACCAGAAGTGAAAGAGGCCTAAATGACTTCCTCTTTCTTGAATTCACTCCTTTGTTTGGCTTCCAAAACTGCATCAGGGAAGTTGACAGTGTGGCTGTATCCCTTAGGGTCCATTCACACGTCCGCAAAAGGGTCCACACCCGTTCCGCAATTTTGCAGAACGGGTGCGGACCCATTCATTCTCTATAGGCCCGGACGTGAAGCGGAGAGCACACTATGTGCTCTCCGCTTCCGCATTTGCTGAGCGCGGCCCCGAAGTTCCGGGTTTTGGCCCCGAACCTCCGGTCCGCAGCTCCGCAAAAGTGTGAATGGACCCTTAGGGTGGGTCCACATAGAGCGTAATTCCTGCAGATTTCTGCATGGCAAATCCGCACCGTTTTACAGAACCAGCAGTGTGGATGACATTTTAAGAAATTTAAAAAATATGCATTGTAAATTGACCTGCGGAGCAGATGTTAGATCTGCAGCATGCGGATTTCATATTTTGCAATGTATAGAGTGAAATCCATGGCAAATCTGCATATAAACCAGATTTTGCAGTGTAAATTATTGATAAATAATAATATTATTAATAAATTAGCATCATAAGTAATTTAGGGAGTGATTTTGTCGGTGGAGTAGGAGCTTGTGCCAAATTTATTACGCATTTGCACCGTATTTAGGGTGGTTTGTGCCATGCCTGATGGCTTGCATTTACTAACGTGACCATGCTTTGTGAGCAGAGCTTTAGCCAAATTCAGCCAAATGTATGGTTATCATTGAGACTTTTTGCAAGAAATCTCAAAAAAGTCACAAATGTACTCCAGCCCCCTGGTGGCCTACAAACTAATGGAGCCGTTGTTATAAAGACTAGACTTTAGGGCTCATGCACACGAACGTATTTTCTTTCCGTATTGTTCTGTTATTTTCTTTTGTGGACCGTATGCAAAACCATTCATTTCAATGGGTCCGCAAAAAAAAACGGAAGCTACTGCATATTCCATTTCCATATGTTCGTTTCACAAAAAAATAGAACATGTCCTATTATTGTCTGCATTACGGTCAAGGATAGGGACCAGCTGTTCTGTTCCACAAGATACGGGATGCACACAGACGTCATCCGTTTTATTTGCAGATCCATTTTTTGTGGACTGCAAAATACATGCAGTCGTGTGCATGAGCCCTTAGACTCAAATATTGATTATTTCCAGTATGCGACAAATTTAAAATAATGATGTGCAATGTTTTGTAAACCTGTCAGGCAGACACTGTATAAAAACAGAACAATATTGATATATTAGCAACTTAGGGGGACATTTTCATATCAGGTACGTCAGGTTTTGGTGTAAAAATGTTACACAACATGCGAATTGCAACATTTTTGCCACATTTCTGTGACATGTTGGACATTTTCTTTTTATGGCGTTCCCAAGGCGGTAAAACTGACCTGTTACTTTTATTCTCCAGGTTAGTACGATTAGAGCGATACCACATATGTATAGTTTTAATACTGAAAAAAAATTAAAACCTTGAAAAATGTATTTTTGTCTTTTTGCTGCCATATTCTGACCCCTATGACTTTTTTGTAGTTATGTGTATGGAGCTGTGTGGGGTTAGTTTTTTGTGGGGTGAGCTGTATTTTTCATTGATACCAATTTGGGGCTTGTACGACTTTTTTGCAAATTTTTTATTACATTTTTTTGGTAAAGCAACCTAAAAATGGTGAATTGACTATTTTGATGTCTTTTTACATTTCACCGTTTTGGGATAAATATTTTGATATTTTAATAGTATGGGCATTTTTGCACGCAGTGATGCCTATGATGTGTATTTTTTTTATTGTTTATGTTTTTTTTTTTCATTTTGGAGAAAGGGGGGTGATTTAAATTTTTATATTTTGTAATTTTTTTTATATTTTTTAAAACATTTATTTATTTTGTAATCATTTTTTTATAGTTCCCATAGGGAACTATAACAAGCAATCATCAGATTACTTCTCACATAGACTCCAATGCATTAGCATTGGAGTCTATGGCCCCTTTCACACGAGCGAGTTTTCCGCGCGGATGCGTTGCGGGAGGTGAACGCATTGCATCCGCACGGAATCCTGACCCATTCATTTCTATGGGGCTGTTCACATGAGCGGTGATTTTCACGCATCACTTGTGCGTTGCGTGAAAATTGCAGCATGCTCCTCTTTGTGCGTTTTTCACGTAACGCAAGCTCCATAGAAATGAATGGGGTTGCGTGAAAATCGCAAGCATCCGCAAGCAAGTGCGGATGTGGTGCGATTTTCACGCATGGTTGCTAGGAGACGATCGGGATGGAGACCCGATCATTATTATTTTCCCTTATAACATGGTTATAAGGGAAAATAATAGCATTCTGAATACAGAATGCAAAGTAAAACAGCGCTGGAGGGGTTAAAAAAAATAAAAAATCATTTAACTCACCTTAATCCACTTGATCGCGATGTCGGCATCTCCTTCTGTCCGCTTTACTGAATAGGACCTGTGGTGAGCATTAATTATAGTTCAAGGACCTTTAATGACGTCACTCCGGTCATCACATGGTACGTCACATGATCTTTTACCATGGTGAATCACTATGGTAAAAGATCATGTGACGTACCATGTGATGACCGGAATGACGTCACCACAGGTCCTGTTGCTGCACAGAGATCAGATGAAGCCAGAAGGAGATGCCGGGCCGCGAACAAGTGGACTAAGGTGAGTTAAAAAATGTTTGTTTTTTTTTTTAACCCCTCCAGCGATGTTTTACTATGCATTCTGTATTCAGAATGCTATTATTTTCCCTTATAACCATGTTATAAAGGAAAATAATACTATTTACAGAACACCGATCCCAAGCCCGAACTTCTGTGAAGAAGTTCGGGTTTGGGTACCAAACACGCGCGATTTTTCTCACGCGAGTGCAAAACGCATTACAATGTTTTGCACTCGCGCGGAAAAATCGCGGGTGTTCCCGTAACGCACCCGCACCTTTTCCCGCAACGCCCGTGTGAAAGAGGCCTATAAGAAATACACTGGGGCACATTTATCATGCTTGCCCGTTTTTGGCCATAAAATTAGACAGGTGTATTTAATTCAGCTGTCTTTCTTTTGCTGAGTATTTATTAAAAGTCATACTGCCGTTGATGAATTAGACTAGGCTTATTTCTCAGTTACACAGGTTATATTCACATACACTGGTCTAATTTAATTGCGCATGAAAAAAGTTGCATGTTTGCACCAAAAAGTTGCATGTCTCCGGGACACAAAAAAAAGTTGGACTTCACCACTCAAAACAGGCGAAGAAAAGTACGCCAGCCCTGGGGTGGCTTTGAAATTAGAGTGTTTTTATGACAAATTCAGGCGCAAAAAAGGCGCACCTACATAAATAGGTCGGGAAAAAGCCTCAAAAATTCTGAATGGGTCTAAAAAAATCGAAATAGTCAAACAACCTCCAAAACAGGTGCAATTTCAGTAGTAAATGCATCTTATAAATACGACTGTCTAAACCAGCATTTTTTAGACTAAAAACAGACCCAAAAACTTTAGTAAATGTGCCCCACTAAGTTCCTATGGAGCCCTGTCACAGGCAGGGGCTCCCCAGGAATTAATACACCGCAGCCTCGTATCACTGAGGAATAAAGAGGCTGCTGCACACACACTCCAGCTCCCTTGATCCTCGCCAGGAGGAGCCAGAACACACCTGGAAGTGCGCATTTCCAGGGTTTTGCACCTCCAGATGCTGTGGTCATGTTTGACCACATCATCTGAGGGCTTAAAAGTCATTAGGCCCAGGTGTCTGCTATTTAAAACAGCAGGCACCCGGCGGCTATGGCGCCCAGGGTTAAAGGAAATCTGTCACCAGGATAATCGCTATTGAAGTAAAGCCATAGCCTAATAGCACTTAGTACCTTATTTCCAGATGTGCCTTTGTTCCAGCAAAAGATGTTTTCTATCTTCTTAAAATCCAGTTTATTTGGTATACAAATGAGCCAGTAAAGTGCCCAGAGGGGCGTCACTCTTGTAGGAAGGAACCCAGGCACGCCTCCTGCCACAATGTGTCCACCCACCCCTCCTACATCACATTCAAGCCATAACTCTGCCCCCCTTTTCCCTGCTTTCAGCATGAGGGTGAGCTTGGGCACGAGCAGGAGGCGTGCCTGGGCTCCTTCCTGCAAGAGTGACGCCCCTCTGGGCACCTTACTGGCTCATTTGCATACCAAATAAACTGGATTTTTAGAAGATAGAAAACATCTATTGCTGAAACAAAGGCACATCTGAAAATAAGGTACTAGGTACTATTAGGCTAAGGCCTCATGCACACGAACGTATTTTCATTCCGTGTCAGTTCCGTTTTTTCTGCGGACCGTATACGGAACCATTCACTTCAATGGGTCAGCAAAAAATGGAAGGTACTCCGTGTGCATTCCGTTTCCATATGTCCTTATTTCCGTTACGCAAAAAAATAGAACATGTCCTATTATTGTCCGCATTACGGACAAGGATAGGACTGTTCTATTAGGGGCCAGCTGTTCCGTTCCGCAAAATACGGAATGCAAAATACATACGGTCGTGTGCATGAGGCCTTAGACTGTCTAGTCAAAGGGGTAATGTATCAATATGCAATTGTTTTGCCTTTCTTGGAGCGTCTGCTTGGTTTCAAGTTATTTTTAGCGTTAAAATTTACAAAATGTTGAATTGCATTTGTTAAATTATTTGCATGAAATACCTCTGTATTCGTCTAAGGCCACTTTCACACGTCAGTGTTTGATCAGTGATTTCCATCAGTGATTGTGAGCTAAAACCAGGTGTGGAGCCTCCCCAGACATAGGGCTCATGCAATTTGCGGTCCCCAATGCACGGGCAACATCCGTGCGGCGGCCGGGACGGATCGAGACCTATTCAACTTGAATGGGTCCGTGATCCGTCCGCACCGCAAAAAAAATAAATAACATGTTCTATTTTTTTGTGGTGCGAGGCATGGCCAGAGACACCACGAAGCACTCCGTAATGATTCCATGGGGTTCCGATCCGTGCGCCATAAGGTATAAGGGAAAGATCTGTACCTGTTCTATGTTTTTGACCCACACCTGGTTTTGTCTCACAATAACTGATGAAAATCATTGATCAAACACTGAACAAATACTGTACAAGCAGCCTAAAACCTAATCATATTTATTACAAAACTTCTGTCTGCTTTTACTTCACTAGGGGACTGATGTATACTTGAAACTTTTTTTTGGATTTAAAAAAAAAAATGTCCCAATGATAAATGTAGCTAAAAGCTACGTATAAGAAGTTGGAGAGGGGAGGACTTAATCTCCCTTGCTTCAAGGGCTATTTTTTAGCTGCACAGTTTTGTTTTTTCCGGGAGTGGAATGATAGCCCACTCTGTAAGTATTTAGTGAATAGATCTCCATATGATAATTTTTTTACGTTATTGGAGTCTGATCAATTGACCGACTCCGATAAGGAATTTAAATCCGCAAGGAATCTTTTTATGAGGTCATGGTACTCTATTAGACTTTGGTGTGGAGTGAATGGTTCAATGGGATGTACTCCTTTGTGGTATAATAAGCACTTGCAAACTTTAGTTGAATTAGGCAGAGATCCATATTGGCAAAAAGGTAATATTTTGTATGTGACACAGGTAGTAGGTAATGGAGATATTGTTCCATTCACGGTATTATCACAAAGAGAAAAGTCACAGAAACTATTATGGTTTCAGTACTTAGTTAAGATCGGCACTTTTAAGTATTAAAAAAAAAATAGACTTGAAATACACATTTGTATACAATTTAATGATTTGATAGGGAACTTGGGGCAAAGGATGAAGATTTCCCAACTTTCTAAAAATTTACTTATACCACGATTTGGAGATACCTGCTCCCCTGGACAGAGGGCTTGGCAAAATGAATGTTCAACGATTAAGGCCTCATGCACACGACCGTTGTGTGCATCCGTGTCCGTTGTTCCATTTTCCGTGATTTTCTGCGGACCCATTGACTTTCAATGGGTCCGTTGAAAACTCGGAAAATGCACCGTTGTTCATCCGCGTCCGTGATCCGTGTTTCCTGTCCGTCAAAAAAATAGGACCTGTCCTATTTTTTAGACGGACAACGGTTCACGGCCCCATTCAAGTCAATGGGTCAGTGAAAAAACACGGATGCACACAAGATTGTCATCCGTGTCCGTGATCCGTGTCCGTGGCTACTTTCACACAGACGGATCCGCAGATCCGTCTGCATAAAAGCTTTTTCAGATCCTAACACAGAGGCGTTCCCATAGTGATGGGGACGCTTCAAGTTAGAATATACTACGAACTGTGTACATGACTGCCCCCTGCTGCCTGGCTGCACCTGATCTCTTACAGGGGGCTGTGATCCGCACAATTAACCCCTCAGGTGCCGCACCTGAGGGGTTAATTGTGCATACCATAGCCCCCTGCTAATATTCAGCGTGGCTTTTATACAGCCTTTCAAGCAGAAAATTGCGAACCGCCTGAACCCTGGCTGTTTCTCATTGTCCTATTCAGTTCTGAGAATTCGGCTGCTCCAAACCCCCTCGTTGTATGTCCACCCCCCAGGTGGGGTGCAGCCCCTCAATAACGCATCAGTGCAGAACGGCTGCCACCAATGATGGGGGGGGGGATTTTAATTAGGAGGGGGGAGAGGGGAGGCCGCACTGGCCACCAATGAATTAAATATAGGGGAGGGAGGGGGGCCGCACTGGCCACCAATGAATTAAATACAGGGGAGGGAGGGAGGGGGGCCGCACTGGCCACCAATGAATTAAATACAGGGGAGAGAGGGAGGGGGGGCCGCACTGGCCACCAATGAATTTAAAACTGGGGAGGGAGTGGGGTCTGCCCCCTCCTGCCTGGCAGCACCTGATCTCTTACAGGGGGCTATGATATGCACAATTAACCCCTGAGGTGCCGCACCTGAGGGGTTAATTGTGCGGATCACAGCCCCCTGTAAGAGATCAGGTGCTGCCAGGCAGCAGGGGGCAGTCATGTACACAGTTCTTAGTATATTCTAACTTGAAGCGTCCCCATCACTATGGGAACGCCTCTTTGTTAGAATATACTGTCGGATCTGAGTTTTCACGATATAACTCAAATCCGATGGTATATTTTAACATAGAGGCGTTCCCATGGTGATGGGGACGCTTTAAGTTAAAATATACCATCGGATTGGAGAAAACTCAGATCCGATGGTATAATAGGGACTTCTGACTTTACATTGAAAGTCAATGGGGGACGGATCCGTTTGCAATTGCACCATATTGTGTCAAGGTCAAACGGATCCGTCCCCATTGACTTGCATTGTAAGTCAGGACGGATCCGTTTGGCTCCGCATGGCCAGGCGGACACCAAAACGACTTTTTTTTTTACTTTCCTTCATGCCCGTGGATCCTCCTAAAATCATGGAAGACCCCCGGAAGAAAAACCGGACATGGATCACGGAACTACGGAACCTGTTTTTGCGGACCGCAAAAAAAACCGGTCGTGTGCATGAGGCCTTACTTGGATGACCAGGAGAAGGAACTTCAGGATTTAAAATTGGTTTCACACAATTTTAATCACGTTGTGGTGCAGTTTAATATTCTACATAGACTTTACGTTACACCTTTTTGGCTTAAGAGATGTGGTATTAGGAGCGACTCCAATTGCCCTAGGTGTGATGTTCCTGATGCAGATTATTTGCATATGTTCTGGTTCTGTGTAGAGCTGAAATAATACTGGGGGGCTATTCATAATTACATAGAGGGAAAACTGAATGTGCGGATACCTTTTACTGCTGAATGTTTGGTATTGGGTGATCTTACCAAGGTGGGCTGTCAGCAATATAAAAAAAATCTTTTGTTTAAGATAATAGCACGTTCTTGGTTTGCGCGAGATGCTCCCAGTATGAATACATGGCTAAATTTGGTAAATACTAATAACAGATAGTAACATAGTAACATAGTAACATAGTAACATAGTAACATAGTAACATAGTAACATAGTACATAAGGCCGAAAAAAGACATTTGTCCATCCAGTTCGGCCTGTCATCCTACAAGTTGATCCAGAGGAAGGCAAAAAAAACCCTGTGAGGTAGAAGCCAATTTTCCTCACTTTAGGGGAATAAAAAATTCCTTCCCGACTCCAATCAGGCAATCAGAATAACTCCCTGGATCAACGACCCCTCTCTAGTAGCTATAGCCTGTAATATTATTACACTCCAGAAATACATCCAGGCCCCTCTTGAATTCCTTTATTGTACTCACCATCACCACCTCCTCAGGCAGAGAGTTCCATAGTCTCACTGCTCTTACCGTAAAGAACCCTTTTCTATGTTTGTGTACAAACCTTCTTTCCTCCAAACGCAGAGGATGTCCCCTCGTCACAGTCACAGTCCTGGGGATAAATAGATGATGGGATAGATCTCTGTACTGCCCCCTGATATATTTATACATAGTAATTAGATCTCCCCTCAGTCGTCTTTTTTCTAACGTGAATAACCCTAATTTTGATAATCTTTCAGGGTACTGTAGTTGCCCCATTCCAGTTATTACTTTAGTTGCCCTCCTCTGGACCCTCTCCAGCTCTGCTATGTCTGCCTTGTTTACAGGAGCCCAGAACTGTACACAGTACTCCATGTGTGGTCTGACCAGTGATTTGTAAAGTAGTAGGAATATGTTCTCATCACGGGCATCTATGCCCCTTTTGATGCAACCCATTATCTTATTGGCCTTGGCAGCCGCTGCCTGACACTGTTTTTTGCAGCTTAGTTTGCTGTTTATTAAAATTCCTAGATCCTTTTCCATGTCAGTGTTACCGAGTGTTTTACCATTTAGTATGTACGGGTGACTTGCATTATTCCTTCCCATGTGCATAACTTTACATTTCTCAGTGTTAAACCTCATCTGCCACTTATCTGCCCAAGCCTCCAATCTATCCAGATCCCTCTGTAGTAGTATACTGTCCTCTTCAGTGTTAATTACTTTACACAGTTTAGTGTCATCTGCGAAAATTGATATTTTACTATGCAAGCCTTCTACAAGATCATTAATAAATATATTGAAGAGAATAGGGCCCAATACTGACCCCTGAGGTACTCCACTAGTGACAGTGACCCAATCTGAGTATGTACCGTTAATAACCACCCTCTGTTTTCTATCATTGAGCCAGTTACTTACCCACTTACAGACGTTTTCTCCGAGTCCGAGCATTCTCATTTTATATACTAACCTTTTATGAGGTACAGTGTCAAATGCTTTGGAGAAGTCCAGATACACGACATCCATTGATTTGCCGCTGTCAAGTCTAGTACTTACCTCCTCATAGAAACTGATTAAATTAGTTTGACATGACCGATCCCTCACGAAGCCATGCTGATATGGCGTTATTTGCTTATTTCCCATAAGATGCTCTAACATAGCATCTCTCAGAAAACCTTCAAACAGTTTACCCACAACAGATGTTAAACTTACCGGCCTATAGTTTCCAGGCTCTGTTTTTGGACCCTTTTTGAATATTGGCACCACATTTGCCATGCGCCAATCCTGTGGGACATTCCCTGTTAGTACAGAGTCCGCAAATATCAGAAATAAGGGTCTGGCTATGACATTACTTAATTCCCTTAGGATACGGGGGTGTATGCCATCCGGTCCTGGCGATTTGTCTATTTTGATTTTTTTAAGTCGCTGTTGTACTTCTTCCTGGGTCAGACAGGACACTTTTAATGGCGAATTTATTTCAGCATTCAGCATTTCATCTGACAGTTTATTTTCCTCAGTGAATACATTGGAGAAAAAAATATTTAACAGCTTTGCTTTCTCCTCGTCGCTCTCTGCGACTCCCCCCTCATTACTCTTTAAAGGGCCGACACCTTCAGATTTATACTTTTTAACATTTATATAATTGAAGAACATTTTAGGGTTAGTTTTACTCTGTTTGGCAATTAATCTCTCGGTCTCTAGTTTGGCCGCTTTTATTTGTTTTTTACATGTTCTGTTTTTTTCCTTATAGTTTTTCAGTGCTTCCGTGCTACCCTTCTGTTTTAGGGTTTTATATGCTTTCTTTTTGTCATTTATTGCTTTCTTTACAGTTCTGTTTATCCACATTGGTTTCTTTTTGTTCCTTAACCTTTTATTCCCATACGGTATGTACCTCTCACAATGAGATTTTAGGATGTTTTTAAAGATATCCCATTTTTTGGCTGTATTTTTATTTTTGAGGACTTTGTCCCAGTTAGTTAGGCCTATGGCCTCTCTTAGTTGGCTAAATTTAGCTTTTTTGAAGTTTGGTATTTTTGTTTCTCCCTGTAGAAACGCTCTTTTGAATGATAATTGGAAGGTTATTACTTTATGGTCACTATTTCCCAGGTGTCCCCCAACCTGCACGTCTGTTGTTCTGTCAGGTCTATTGGTTAATATTAAGTCCAGTATGGCCGTCCCTCTAGTCGGGTCCTGAACCAGTTGGGAGAGATAATGGTCTTTGGTTATTGCCAAGAATCTGTTTCCTTTATGAGATATACAAGTTTCAGTTTCCCAGTCTATATCTGGGTAGTTGAAGTCCCCCATAATAACCACCTCATTATGATTTGCCGCCTTGTCTATCTCGTTTAGTAGTAGATTTTCTGTGGACTCTGGTATATTAGGTGGTTTATAGTAGACTCCTATTAGTAATTTATTGTTGTTTTTAGCTCCATGTATCTCTACCCACAGTGACTCCACATGTTCATGTCCCTCACTTATATCTTCACGGAGTGTGGGCTTTAGACAAGATTTTACATAAAGGCAGACCCCTCCCCCTCTCCGGTTTTGACGATCCTTTCTGAACAGACTGTAACCTTGTACATTAACTGCCCAGTCATAGCTATCATCCAGCCATGTCTCAGTTATTCCCACTATGTCATAGTCCTCCTCACACATCACTAATTCCAGTTCACCAGTTTTATTAGTCAGACTTCTGGCATTAGTATACATACATATGAGAGGTTTATGTATATTTTTTACCCTACACCTTTCCTTCTGAACTGTTCTTGTCCCTCCTTCCATTTCTCCCCCAGTCCCACTACCTTGCCCCCGGTCTCTATCTGCACTATCTTCCCCTTCTATAGTGTAATTACCCTCCCCCCCAGTCCCTAGTTTAAACACTCCTCCAATATATTTTGTATAATAGAAATATTGAGTTAAAATGGCTTAGAATCTGGGGAGATTTGAATCCCTAGAGCAGGCATGGCCAACCTGTGGCTCTCCAGCTGTTGTAAAACTACAACTCCCACCATGCCCTGCTGTAGGCCTATAGCTGTAGGCAGTCTGAGCATGCTGGGAGTTGTAGTTTTGCAACAGCTGGAGAGCCTCAGGCTGGCCATCCCTGCCCTAGAGCTTCCTCCGTTTTTTCCATCCTTCTCCATCTCTCCTCGGTCTGGTTACGGAGGGGTGGTGGTGGAGGGAGGACACATCATAGGAGGGAAGGGGGAGGGACTGGGGGGGGGGGTATTTTGGTTGAAAAAAAGATGTTAATATTTATATGTTTTTATAAAACTGATTGTTGAAATTGGAACTTTAATAAAGAAAGTTTAAAAAAATAAAAATAAAATGTAGCTAAAAATGTAGCTCAGCATAAAACCATCTGGCCGCCTCTTGAACCTTACCATATCCATTTTGTGGTCCACAGACCGAGGATCTGAAAAATACGAATGCAGTCTGTGTGCCATCCGCATTTTTTAAAATTTGATTTCAATGGGTCCTTGGGCTGCATTCAGCCGATATATTCTATCCTTTTGTGGAACGGACATATGGATGCCGAAAGCACACGGATAATCTACTTGGCTGCAAAATGTGGACCATGGTCCCATTGAGGTCAATGGGTACGCGGAAAATGTGGGGGCGGGCAAACTGGGCAACTGCCCAGGGCCCCCATTGTCTAAGGGGCCCCCTGCTTCAGTGCTGCTGTTCAGCTGAATGTCCGAGGAAGCAAACGGGTGGACAGCTGAACAGCTGCACTTTACAATGCAGTGTAAGGTGCCCTCCCTCAAATATAAGAGAAATCAGTGCTGACAGGACCTGCGATAATGTCAGATGCAGGAGGTGGAGCTCAGCAGAGAAGAGGGGATGAAGGACCTGCAATGACCTCACCATCATGTGACCAGAACAGGAGGCGGAGCTCAGCAGTGCAGTAATGTAATGAAGAAGAAGACAGGCATGCATGTGAAGAAGTATGGATTCAATGTAAGTGCAAGGGAAATGCTGGGAGTTGTAGTTCTCTCCTCTTATACCTCCTGTTATGTAATATCAGAGTACATTAGAAGTGGAGGTATGAGGAGAGAACTATAACTCCCAGCATGTCCAGCTTGTTATGTAATATCAGAGTACATTACAAGAGGAGGTATAAGAGGAGAGGACTACAACTCTCAGCATGTTCAGGCCATTATTATATAATATCAGGGTACATTACAACATCCTGGATATGCTGGGAGTTGTATACCTCCTCTTACAATGTACTCTGATATTACATAATAACTGCTTGGGCATGCTGGGAGTTGTAGTCTTCTCTTATACCTCCCCCAGTAATGTGCTCTGATATTAAATAATAATGGCTTAGACATACTGGGAGTTATAGTCCTCTCCTGTTATACCTTCTGCAGTAATGTGCTCTGAATTAGGACTAGGACGATGGATAGGGGGGGCGCACTCATGGCCGTCCAACTTCACAAGCCTGAGGCCACTAGGCCTCAAGCCTGTGAGGCATTAGAACAGAGCAAGAAGCCACAATGACATCACTGCAACCTCCTGCTCTGTCTCACATTATGACGTCATCACGTGGACCCGGAGCAGGAGTGGTGATGTCATTGGGACCGCATGCATCAGGACGCAGCAACACAAGCCACAGATAAAACTGGGGGCGTGAGGAAGGCTTTTTTTTTTTTATACTAAATGTCCACACTGCTGGGGGCACCAGGAAAGGGGGAAGGAGATCATTATATATACCTGGCACTACTGGGGAGGAATGGAGAAGCATTAGTCTACTTTCACACTCGCGTTTTGGCTTTCCGTTTGTGAAATCCGTTCAGGGCTCTCACAAGCGGTCCAAAACGGATCAGTTTGTATTCTAATGCATTCTGAATGGAAAAGAATCCGCTCAGAATGCATCAGTTTGCATCAGTTCAGTCTTCATTCCGCTTTGGAGGCGGACACCAAAACGCTGTTTGCAGCGTTTTGGTGTCTGTCTGATGAAACTGAGCAAAACGGATCCGTCCTGGCACACAATGTAAGTCAATGGGGACGGATCCGTTTTCACTGACACATTCTAGCACAATAGTAAACGGATCCGTCCTCCATTGACTTTCAATGGTGTTCATGACGGATCCGTCTTGGCTATGTTAAAGATAATACAAACTGATCCGTTCTGAACAGATGCAGACGGTTGTATTATCTGAACGGATGCGTACATGACGGATCCGCACAAAACGCGAGTGTGAAAGTAGCCTATACTGGCACTACGGTGGAACATTATATATATATATTGGCACTACGGGGGGAAGCATTATATATTGGGCGGCACTACAGTGGGACATTAGAGCCACTGGGAGCATTATGTTTATATTATTACTTCTAGAGTACTGTAGGGGCGCTATTATTATTTGATGCAAAATGGAGGGCATTGCTACTAATGGGGGCTATCTTTCTTGGGGAGTATTATCACTATTGGGGGCATCATTACTAATGAGGGCAGTCTGGGTGTATAGTATAGTATAGTGTTTGTGGACATGGGGGGGAGCACAACAGGCACAGTACTGGGGGTAGCTTCAAGAGGTTCTCCGGGTTTTTTCATATTGATAACCTATCCTTAGGATAGGTCAACAATATTAGATCGGCGGGGGTCTGACACTCCTCCCTCCCGACGATCAGCTGTTTGAGGAGACGCGGGGCGCTGTGCACATGTGCCGTCTCCCTTCTCTCTTCCTGCTCTGCTGCTGTATGTTTGTGGGACAGCAGCAGTGAACAGCACGCGCCATCTCCTCAAACAGCTGATCGGCGGGGGTTTTGGATGTCGGACTCTGTTTTTAGCACATTATTACAAGATGTGGGCCCCCTCTTTTGATTTTGCCCAGGGCCACATTTTGTCTAAAACCGGCCCTGCGGACGGTATCCGTATTTAGCAGATTCACCTTTTGCATACTGCAAAATACATACTGTCGTGTGCATGAGGCCTAAATGTAAACTGCTGGCTATGGCACAAACCACCCTAAAAATGCCCTCTCCAGTGGCCCAGCACACTTAAAAACATTACCTCCTAATTTTATGCTACCTATTAAACTGGCTTAGTGTATGCTACATTTTTGAACCAAAATTCTGGTGCAGTTTTGGCACATCTTAAGCCATGCCCCCTTTTCCGATAAGCTGTGTCCCATTGTTGCAATAGGCGGAAAAAGAACAAGAACATAAAGATATGATGGCTTCACAAACCACAAAATATCTAGTAATAATGCGGTGCAGGTTTACCTTTAAACAGCTTATCCTGGTCTGCACCAATATTTAATATACAGTAAGTGTGCGTGCATGTGTATATACTGTGTATATATATATATATATATATATATATATATATATATATATACTCACCTAAAGAATTATTAGGAACACCATACTAATACGGTGTTGGACCCCCTTTTGCCTTCAGAACTGCCTTAATTCTACGTGGCATTGATTCAACAAGGTGCTGATAGCATTCTTTAGAAATGTCGGCCCATATTGATAGGATAGCATCTTGCAGTTGATGGAGATTTGAGGGATGCACATCCAGGGCACGAAGCTCCCGTTCCACCACATCCCAAAGATGCTCTATTGGGTTGAGATCTGGTGACTGTGGGGGCCATTTTAGTACAGTGAACTCATTGTCATGTTCAAGAAACCAATTTGAAATGATTCGAGCTTTGTGACATGGTGCATTATCCTGCTGGAAGTAGCCATCAGATGATGGATACATGTTCTCATTCTGTTTACGCCAAATTCGGACTCTACCATTTGAATGTCTTAACAGAAATCGAGACTCATCAGACCAGGCAACATTTTTCCAGTCTTCAACAGTCCAATTTTGGTGAGCTCGTGCAAATTGTAGCCTCTTTTTCCTATTTGTAGTGGAGATGAGTGGTACCTGGTGGGGTCTTCTGCTGTTGTAGCCCATCCGCCTCAAGGTTGTGCGTGTTGTGGCTTCACAAATGCTTTGCTGCATACCTCAGTTGTAACGAGTGGTTATTTCAGTCAACGTTGCTCTTCTATCAGCTTGAATCAGTCGGCCCATTCTCCTCTAACCTCTAGCATCCACAAGGCATTTTTGCCCACAGGACTGCCGCATACTGGATGTTTTTTCCTTTTCACACCATTCTTTGTAAACCCTAGAAATGGTTGTACGTGAAAATCCCAGTAACTGAGCAGATTGTGAAATACTCAGCCCGGCCCGTCTGGCACCAACAACCATGCCATGCTCAAAATTGCTTAAATCACCTTTCTTTCCCATTCTGACATTCAGTTTGGAGTTCAGGAGATTGTCTTGACCAGGACCACACCCCTAAATGCATTGAAGCAACTGCCATGTGATTGGTTGACTAGATAATTGCATTAATGAGAAATAGAACAGGTGTTCTTAATAATTCTTTAGGTGAGTGTATATATATATATATATATATATATATATATATATATATATATATATAATAGTTGCCAACTGACCCAAATTTACAGGAACTGTCTCTGATTTTCAAAGACAGTCCCGCCAAATGTGGGCTTCCCCAGGCCAAAAATGGACAGGACTAACGATAACCGCACCCTCGAATGGGCGTTACCATGCAGAATTTGGCCGTTCTCAGGGGAAGGCTCCCTATTTTACCAACCAAAACATTGGTAAGTATGATATATATATATATATATATATATATATATATAGAGAGAGAGAGAGAGAGAGGTTGTAGAAGAGTTTTCACTGTATGTACGTACAGACCATATACAGACAAATCACAAACATAATGACAAGGAAACCATGCAGTGAAGAATATCCATGCAACCATGGGAATACAGTCAGATCACAGGTACCTCAGTAGTCACTCTGTAAGACAGTAATTTACAGGTGTACTGGTGAGAGAGAAGGAAAAGAAGAGTATTAGTACACTAGACACTGACAGACATGAGACACAGTAAAAGCAGCATGTGGATGGTATTTCAGATGTAAGGCAGCAGGGTCATACAGAACATTGTAAGATAACATCTCTCTCTATTGTGTTTGGTAAGTGTTCTACTGTCTTATTACCACTGTATCAAAGAGCATGAAGTGTCTACTCAAAAGAGTACAGCCACCCACAGAATCTCCACTATAACTCATGGTGTTTAAAATCCTTGCCAAGGCATCATGGCAGCCGAATGCTTCTCAAAACATGAAGTACGGTATGCTTCTGAGAACGTGAAATGTTGTGGCCTCTTCAAACAGCTAATCGGAAGGAGTGCCGGGAGTTGGGCCCCGACTCCTCTTATATTGATGACCTATCCTGAGAATAGGCCATCAATATTGTACTCCTAGAAAACCACTGTAATGGAATGCTATGTTAAACCAGATGAATAAAAATGAAGACATTTGTATTAGAGATGAGCGAATCAATTCTACCTATTCAATAATTCGTCCGGAATTTCCTAACAAAATTTGGATTCTATCGAACCCAAATTTCTTGTGATTTGTTTGGGGCGAATCAAATATGCTCCAATCGCCCTGAAAATTGGTATACAGCATTCTATGAAAGAAAGAGAGGCTAGTATGCTACTTTGGGTTTCTAGGCAATATATATGCTGTTGGGGGGGGGGGGGGCTCTTTCTCATTAGGGAGAGCACCCAGTATGTGTGGGGAGTATTGTAGGCCAGGCAACTCTCCACTTGATTTCTTGGAAATATATTCAAGTTAGCTGTCAAATAAGCTAAGCCTATTTAATGCCAACAGAAGTACTATGTGCTAATTTTTATATATTTTTAGAGAAACCCAGCAAGCATTGACCGTCTTACAATACTCCTCATGTGTACTCTGTGCTCTCCATAAGGAGAAATAGTACCCCAACCAAGGTCTCTAAGGCAGCCAAGCAAATTTCCGTAGCTCAATTCTGTTAAAGGGTAGTTACCCAGAAAGAGCTAGGTTCCTGGTATGAGACACTCTGTTTCCCTTTTCTAGCTTGCATGTCCTTTTTCCAGAGAAGCATTATGTGGGGATAGATAAAAAATCTTATGAAAAAGCACTAATTGAACAGTTTGAGGCTACCAACACAAACTTAGGGGATCAAAAGATAAGGGAAAATTGATCTAGGAAGCACAAGAAGGTGTGTATAAATATACATACTAGAGATGAGCAAATCGAGCGAATTTTTTTTTCTTTTCAAATCGCAGCTTCTAATGAACCCAATTTTTTTTACAATCCATTTAGAGCAATATAAGAGAGAGAGAGAGATCTGCACATGAAAACACATGTAATTCACCCAAACAGCTGATCCGTGGGGGAGCGGGGTGTCAGCCCCCCATCGATCAGCTAGGCCATGAATTAACTATACAATCTGCGTGTATATTGACATTTTACTGAGAACCAGGAAGGTTCACTTTTTAATACAGAAAAGGAGTGAAATGTAGGAAGATGAAGCTCGAGCAATGAAGAAAAAAAATGTTTAGGCAGAATAGTAATAGCAGGTGCTGGGCCTCTACTTTAATTTTCCTGAAAGTAATATTAGCATGCACAACACATTAGCATCAGGTTAATGAATGGGGCAGTAAGCTCTGTGAATCTATGGAGAAGCAGTGGACTGCAAAAAAATAGAAACACTGATAATAGAGGAGGGGTGGAATTAACAGTGACCCGAGGCTCGAGCCCATGAAATTAAAATTACAAGGCCTATAATAACCAATATAACCATAATGGGATTATAACTACCAATGGGGTTGCTGTGGAGAGGGTGAGTAGCACCAAGTTTTTGGGAGTGTATGTTTATGAGGATTTGTCCTGGGTTAACAATACAATGGCATTAGCAAACAAGACCCATTAAACGTCTTATTTCCTTCTAGAGTCCCACCTCCAATTATGTGTACGTTTTACAGAGGTGCTACTGAAAACATTCTAAGTGGCATTATAGTGTGGTATGGAGCCCGTACTGTGTCTTGTCGTAATACTCTACAGCATATTGTAAAAACAGCTGCGAAGATTGTTGGTACCCCTTTGCCCTCTCTTTAGGAGATATATAATACCCATCCAACTCGCAGGGCCATTGGCATGGCCAGGTGCACTACTGATCAGCTATATGACTTTTTTAGTATGTTTTCATCCAGGGAGAAGATTAAGGAGTCTTTGAGCTAGAACTAGCATTAAGAGATAGTTCTGTCTACCAGACTGTTAAAAATGCTAAACTCATTAAAGGGGTATGCCCATCACATACAATAGGGGCATATCGCTAGGATATGCCCCCATTGTCTGAGGGACCCACACCTACAAAGAGAATGGAGCAGGGAGAGCTGTGGCTGGAGGACCCCAGGTTTTCCAGGGACTGTCCACCACCTAGTGCTGCTCCCATACAAGTGAACAGGAGCGCACCGCGCACATGCGGCCCCTGCTCCCATTCATTTCTATGGGGCAGACAGAAATAGCCGAGCCAGCACTCGGCTATTTTCGGCTGACCCGTTAAAATGAATGGGGGGCGGCTGCGCATGCGCAGTGTGCCCTCCATTAATTTCCCAGCTCCGTTCTCGTTGTGGGTGCGGGTCCCAGAAGTGGGACCCACAACTATCAGACAATGGAGGCATATCTTAGTGATATGCCCCCATTGTATGTGATGACAAAACCCCTTTAAGTGCTTTGCCATCTTTTAACTAATTTCGAATCTGTATTCTTTTATATATTTATATAGGATTAAATTTTTTTATTGGATTGCATTATTATATTGCATATGGATTGCATATGTTGTGTTCTTGTCAATTGTATGGGTTACATCATGGGTTGAGAGAGATATGAAATTTCGATCCTCTGTATGTCTTGTACATACTGCAGTATTGACAATAAGGGCTCATGCACACAACCGCATGTATTTTGACATCCGTGCGCATTCCGTATTTTTCAGAACGAAACAGCTGGCCTCAACTATCCTCATCCGTAATGCGGATAATAATAGGACATGTTCTATTTTTTGCAGAACGGAAATACGGACATACGGAAATGGAATGCACACGGAGTAACTTTCGTTTTTTTTTTGCAGGACCCATTGAAATGAATGGTTCCGTATACGTTCCACAAAAAAAACGGAACGGACACGTAAAGAGAATACGTTTGTGTGCATAAGCCCTAAAGCAGACTTTGACTTGATAATACACTTGATCTGGGTTAATACTAGAATTTTTTACGTAGTACTTGCAATTTTTATTCAATCCTAAGCTTTAACTTTAAAGGGACACTGACAGGCCCAATAAGCATATTTAGGTAGATATGACAGTACAGGTCTTATAAAGTGTATTAGAATCATCTAAGTATCCCCCCTGTCCACCTTATAACTACAGTAAAATGAAGTTTTATAACCTGCTTGAATCGTGTTCAATCTGCCCAAGGGGCGGCGTTTCATCTCAACTTGCGCCCAGCCAGCCTTGCCCCAACTGCCGTTTGAAGCGCCATCAATATTCACTTCGCTGGGCGGCTACTAGTGTCCCCGGTCATCTTCAGCGCATGCGCCCGACACCCTCACTGGCCGGGATCGCATCGCGCCTGCGCACAGTCTGATTCTCAGAGGCCGATGCAACCTCTGCTTTATGCGCATGCGCCGGGCACAGTTCAGAGCAGCGCTTCAGAGTAGCCGCCCAGCGAAGTGAATATTGATGAGCTGGGCGGCGCTTCAAACGGCAGTTGTGGCGAGGCTGGCTGGGCGCAAGTTGAGATGAAACACCGCCCCTTGGGCAGATTGAACACGATTCAAGCAGGTTATAAAACTTCATTTTACTGTATTTATAAGGTCGACAGGGGGGATACTTAGATGATTCTCATACACTTTATAAGACCTGTACTGTCATATATATACCTAAATATTCTTTTTGGGCCTGTCAGTGTCCCTTTAAGGCTGGTTTCACACGGGCGTTGCGGAAAAAGATGCTGGTGCGTTGCGGGAACATGCGCAATATTTCCGCGCTAGCAAAACATTTTAATGCGTTTTGCACGCGTGTGAGAAAAATCGGCATGTTTGGTACCCAAACAGGGTTTGGGTTAGGTGTTGTGTAGATTGTATTATTTTCCCTTATAACATGGTAATAAGGGAAAATAATAGCATTCTTAATACAGAATGCATAGTACAATAGGGCTGGAGGGGTTAAAAAAATAAAAAATAATTAAACTCACCTTAATCCACTTGTTTGCGCAGCCCGTCTTCTTCTTTGAGGAATAGGATCTTTGATGACGTCACTACGCTCATCACAGGTCCTTTTCCTGTGCACAGCAAAGATGAAGACAGAAGAGAAGCCGGGCTGCGCGAACAAGTGGATTAAGGTGAGTTAAAAATTTTTTTTTTTTTTTTTTTAACCCCTCCAGCCCTATTGTACTATGCCTTCTGTATTAAGAATGATATTATTTTCCCTTATAACCATGTTATAAGGGAAAATAATAATGATCAGGTCTCCATCTCGATCGTCTCCTAGCAACCGTGCGTGAAAATCGCACCGCATCCGCACTTGCTTGCGGATGCTTGCGATTTTCACGCAGCCCCATTCACTTCTAAGGGGCCTGCGTTGCGTGGAAAACGCAGAATATAGAACATGCTGCAATTTTCACGCAACGCACAAGTGATGCGTGAAAATCACTGCTCATCTGCACAGCCCCATAGAAATGAATGGGTCCGGATTTAATGCGGGTGCAATGCGTTCACCTCACGCATTGCACCCGCGCGGAAATCTCGCCCGTGTGAAACCAGCCTAATGGGTTCTGATTAATGGACTACCGGTTCTCTCTTACAATGTCACTCCACCCCTGCAGAAGATGAAGGATGAAATACTGTAGTACATAAATGCCTATGGGTTACTGCGTTATTTGGTTGATTTCTTTTTCAGGTTGATGTAAGATTATGCAAACATTAGTATGTGTTACGTAGATCTGCAGAAAAGTTACATGAAAGCATGAAGAAAAGGAAAACTTACACTAGAATCATCCACTCGGTCACGTCTCTTACTTTTATGGCTCTCATAATCGTCCATGAGTGTTTGCATGAGAGTTTTAGGACGTTGGGATCCTGTGGCATCTTCGAGCTGTGGATCACTTTGTTCAGGGAAGCTTTCTACTTTCAGCGAAGGTGACGATTTGACTTTCTCTATTTTACCTGAAAAGATTAAAGCAACAACAGTATTAACAGCAGTGTCACATAGCAGTGTCAGATATTCTCGCTTATACATAGTGCACACTACTTTGTATGAAACCTCTAATCCCAGGAGGTCAAAGTGTTGGTTTTCATCTTATGGTAGACCCCAACTCTCCTGCCTCTTGGCTACTAATTATGCACGGTCCAATTCCCGAGCTCCTAGAACAGCCAAAGAGTTAAACCAGCACTGGTTACAATTCTTGATGATTCTTTATTTGATATTACAGCATTGCACAAACAGGAAAAGACGGCACCCCAACTGTAGAGGTGTTTCGGACAAGTTCCATGTCCTTAGTCATTACATGTCCTTAGTCATTAATGACTAAGGACATGGAACTTGTCCGAAACACTTCTACAGTTGGGGTGCCGTGTTTTCCTGTTTGTGCAATGCTGTAATATCAAATAAAGAATCATCAAGAATTGTAACCAGTGCTGGTTTAACTCTTTGGCTGTTTTCTAACCTTGTAAACCCTTTTAATCATCATCACAAATGAAAACACAAGTAACCTATAATATTTTTCACTTTTATTGGCTATATGGACAGTGACTTTCTGATACCACAGCTTTGGAGTACAGAGCCTGATCATCCTCCCCCATGTGCTTAAATGACAGAACTTTTTTCTTGCACAAAATAATAAATGACCACAAGGTGTCACCCAACTAACATAGAAAAAAAACTATGCTTGTACCCTCTACACAAGGGTGCACATGTCCGGGTCCTAGGACTGCAAAACTTCCCAACTCTCATGGGGCTGCAATAAACTTTAAAGGGGTACGGAAGCTGCAGACCTGCTGACTGCTGCCTCCCCTAGCAATGTCAGCTTTTCAATTTAAAGGACCACTTTAAGGAACAGATATCAGTAACTCACAGCTACCTGGCATTACTGTACTCACTATGAATGGAGACGCACAGGATGCCTCACCCCTTAGTAGTCCTATGAAGCTATAGCCCCATTACTATCTCCAGTACTCCAGTCTAGCAGGTGAATCTCTCTTTGGGACCTAACACAGGGTGGGGCCCTAGTTCATCACCCTTTGCAAACATGGCACAGTATACTGATTGCAATACATACAGACAACATGCAGCATCTCAACCAGCCTATGCATCTGTATAAAAAAACTGGGTGGATTAAAGGGAATTTTTGGGGCTTAGATATTAATGAGCTATCCTGAGGATAGGCCATCAATATCAGATTGGCCAGAGCCCTGCACCCTGCACCACACTGATCAGCTGTTACAGTGAATGGAGCTGGATGTAGAAGGTTCTGTCCACTGTGTAGTTGCCATGCGGGGGTACTGCCTAATATCCAGCACTGGTGGCTGTCTAAAACAGCTGGTTGATGGCAGTGCTGGGTGTCACCCCCCCCCCCCCCCCATAGATCTAATATTGATGACCTATCCTGGGAAGCCCGAGTTTATTATGTATCAGGTGGCTTAGAGAACCCTTAGACACAGAAGCGGTCCAGCCATTATTTTCTTTGACTAGTTACCCGCCTTCTCGAAGTCTCAGGACAAGCCCCCATCATCAGTCATCTTGTTGCTCCTGCCAATGTGTGACAATGTGTTCCTGGCTTACCTAAGAGGGTCTTATGGCTGTATTACACATCCTGATTTAACAGGTGATTGTTGGAAAGGAAGCATTCCTTGCCGGCAATCACCCACTCACTAGTGAAGGAGACTGATGCTCTTACATACAGCGATCTCCTCCTCAGTATAGTGAGGAGCCATCGTTATACCATCGCTCTTCCCATACTGAATTATTGATTGCCGACAGCAGATTGTTATGATGATTTTTTTTAACCTGTCAAAAGATTTGGATTGCCCAATGAACGAGCGTTTGCTCGTTCATCGGCAATCGGCGGCAGTATTAGACTGCCAAATGGTCGCTAATGAGCATTACTCTGAACGCTCGTTAGCGATCATCCTCCAAAAAATCTGCAGGTGTAATACAGGCTTTAGGCTACTTTCACACTGGCGTTTCTGGGTCCGCCTGTGAGATCCGTTTCAGGGCTCTCACAAGCGGCCCAAAACGGATCAGTTTAGCCCCAATGCATTCTGAATGGTTAAGGATCCGTTCAGAATACATCAGTTTGCCTCCGTTCAGCCTCCATTCCGCTCTTGAGGAGGACACCAAAACGCTGCTTGCAGCGTTTTGATGTCCGCCTGACAATGCGGAGCCAAACGGATCCGTCCTGACTTACAATGGGGATGGATCCGTTTTTACTGACACAATATGGTGCAATTGAAAACAAATCTGCCTCCCATTGACTTTCAGTGTAAGTCGAAACGGATCCGTTTGCATTATCATGAAAAAAAATATATATATTTCATTTTTTTTCTTTTTTTTCATGGCAATGCAAACGGATCCGTTCTGAATGGATACAAGCGTTTGCATTATAGGTGCGGATCCGTCTGTGCAGATACAAGACGGATCCGCACCTAACGCAGGTGTGAAAGTAGCCTTAGGCCTCATGCACACGACCGTATGGCTTTTTCAGTGTTTTGCGGTCCGTTTTTCACGGATCCGTTGTTCCGTTTTTTGTTTCCGTTGTGTTTCCGTTTCTGTTCCGTTTTTCCGTTCCGTTTTTCCGTATGGCATATACAGTATACAGTAATTACATAGATGAAATTGGGCTGGGCATAACATTTTCAATAGATGGTTCAGCAAAAAACGGAACGGAAACGGAAGACATACGGATGCATTTCCGTATGTGTTCCGTTTTTTTGCGGACCCATTGACTTGAATGGAGCCAAGCACCGTGATTTGCGGACAAGAATAGGACATGTTCTATCTTTTCACGGTACGGAAATACTGAAATACTGAAACGGAATGCACACGGAGACACTTCAGTATTTTTTGCTGAACCATTGAAATGAATGGTTCAGTATATGTTCCGCATACTGAACTACAAAAACGGCCAGTATACTGAACGCAAAATACTGTCGTGTGCATGAGCCCTTAGTCCAAGGCAAGAGCAAGTCAGCAGAATACTGACTACCACTGAAAAACAATGTATGTAGGAATATATAAAGGAAGGGGGGGGGGGACAGGTAATTTTTCTGTAGCTGCACTACATAGAGCCTAGGAACGAAAGAAAGAAGAGATATACTCTCCATGGCAATACAAATAATCAAGATGCCACAAAAGCTATTCGTAAACCTTTGCAGTATAGGTGAGTACTCAGTGCCTAATAGTAGTACCAGTCAACAGTCCAGATTGTGGCATATTGTAACTTATTGTGCCCCTTTGCTGAGATTCATAGTATTTTGTCTATACACTGCTAGATTTTCACACCAGGTCTGTCAAAGCTCTCATGGCTCCATTTACATGAAATATATAGCTTTAGAGTATATGAAAATGATCACATCATTAAACATGGTTCCAATGAGGGACTGAAATGTTGCCAGTACATTGAGTGAATAAGTGTCAAATGAGTACTTGTGTATTGCTGCTTCTTTTTGATTTGATGATGTGTTGTATTCTGTTGACATTTTTAATAAAATAAGAAAAATGTATGCTGACGCTTTATAGGAAATACAAGAAAATTGGAATGAAAACCAATAAATCAAGTTTTCCCGTAAAGGGGTTATCCAGGAAATAATATTGATGACCTATCCACATGATAGGTCATCATTATCACATCGGCTGGCGGTTTGAAGAGCGGCACCCTCGCCGATCAGCTGCTCTGGAAAGATGAGGAGCTCAGTGGTGCTTTGGTGAGCACAGCGGCTTCCCGGGCACTTACCAAGCACAGTCCATATATGATGTACGGAACTTTGCTTGTTACTGCAGCTAAGCCCCACTGACTTGAATGGTACTGAGCTACAATTAGGCCATGTGGCCGATGTATGGTGACACCACATGGAAGAGTCCATGATCGGCAGGGGTCCCAGGTGTTGGCCCGATGCTGATCTGATATTGATGACTTATCCAGAGGATAGGTCATCAATATTAATTTACCGGATAACCCCTTTAAATTAGGATTTTTTGTTAGATCCTAGTGAAAAATGTCATTTAGAGAAAGAACATAAATGTGCAAAAGTTAGAGTGCTTTCATACAGTCGGTGCTTGGTCAGTGTTTGATCAGTGATTTCCATCAGTTATTGTGAGCTAAAACTAGGTGCGGGTGAAAAGTCCAGAACAGGTGCAAATCTTTCCATTATCCCTTATCTCTGTGTATTCTCCACTCCTGGTTTTGGTTCTGGATCACTGATGGAAATAATTGATCAAACACTGACTAAACACGGTGTGAAAGCGGCCTAAGGCCTCTTGCACATGAACGTTTTTTTTTTCCCATTTAAGTTCCTTTTTTTGCGTTCTGTATACAGACCGTATACGGAACCATTCATTTCAATGGATCCGCAAAAAGAACGGAAGGTACTCCGTATGCCTTCCGTTTCTGTATTTCCGTTCCAACATAGAACATGTCCTATTATTGTCCGTATAACGGACAAGGATAGTACTGTTCTATCAGGGGCCATCTGTTCTGTTCCGCAAAAAAACTGAATGCACACGAACGTCATCCGTACTTTTTGCGGATCCGTTTTTTTGCGGACTGCAAAATACTGAAAAAGCCATATGGTCATGTGCAAGGGGCCTTACTCTGTATAAAGCACATGTTGGACTGACAGTACATATTCTCCGGGATATAGGGTCTTACCCTTCACAAAAAGCAAGGTTTTCCAAATGCTTCTTGTAAAATGATTAACCATTCATAGGAAAGCCTATCATTATTTATTGCGGACAAGGTATTCCTTGCAATTGTGAAGTTGCCAGTATTAATGAACAATAATCCCAGATTACGCGCTCTCAGAGAGAACATACTTGGCACTAGAAGACTGGCTTCACATTTTGTTGATGACTGTTTTTCCCCCTTCATATTAGTTCAATGTGAGCTTATCCACTGGAGCTTTGTAGAAAAGCCTCTATTGAGAGGAGATTTAGCTGACAATACTTATGTACATAAAGTGCATTTGTTTTGTGCACGCTTTCCCAGTGAGCTAATTGGTTTGAAATTTCCAACAGATGGCAGGGACCCAGTAAGAGAATGACATAATATGCAGGACATTCAGCCCTTTCATGGGAAACATCAGCTTACAATATAGTAAATGTAGGTTTACATTATGAATGCCTATGACTCACCTTAAAGGGGTTGTCCGACATTGCAGCCGAGAACCCCTATGCTTTAGACTTTTGCCCTTGAACTTAAAAAAGAAGACTCAACTGCACGTGGTCCCACCGCTGATCTATTCCCAGCTGCTTGCAGGTCCCATGGAACGATACGTCACACTAGTAAAGCACCGTTCAAACGTCTGCTGAGGCCTTTGATTGGCCGCAGCGGTCACAGCACCCAGTCGCTTCCTGGTCCCACCATAAACAGCACAGAGGCGGGTCCGTGGAAGGTGAGTCTTTTTTATATTCGGGGCACAGGTCCGTAGCTTAAAAGGGTCATGAAAGGTCATCAATATCAGATCGGCTTCTTGTAATTATGATTCTGACGTTGGGATGTTGAAGGGAAGGCTTCACTGGGACAGCCCGTGACCTTCTCTTCAACCAGCTGATTGGCAGGAGTCCTGGGTGTCGGACCCCGCCTATCTGATATCAATGACCTATCCTGAGGACAACCCCTTTAAAGGCAGCAGTATTGCTGAAAGCACTGTATAGGTGATGGGGAAAGCAAAGTGAACATACATTGTGTGATAGATTTTTCTGTCATTTAACCTGCATGGCTCCGTTTTAATCCCCCTGGCACCATGACCACAAGACCCATTAGTTGGTCCCTTAATGTTCAGTGCCCTGGGCTTTGTGCGCTGAATACTTCCAGGCCTTTCCCTCTGCTCTTGTGGTCTCCTGACAGCCATCACTCAATGCTTAAGGGAGCGGTTTGGAAACAGTCAGTGGAGAGAGCCCCAGGCACTAAACATGAAGAGACCACCTAGTATAATCTTGCTGTCATGGTGCCAGGGGGATTAAAACCTCGATTTCTCTGTCACAAAATCAACATGACCATTAGACAACGTATGTTTATACTGCTCTCACAATCACCTATACAATGCTGTCAGTAGTTTTGAGGGGTCAAAACCATTGACAGACTCCCTTTAATATACTATAGGGGAGACGTATCAAGCCTCCTGCAACAGTATAGTGACGCTAAAAAGTTGTCAATTTTGCGCAAAGCCAATTGGGGGGGTTTTGGCAAACCGGCCAAGGGAAACATACTTACCTGCTACACACCACTGGGTCCTAATTCCTTCAGTCCCCAGCCTTGGCTGCCTAGCCCTGGTCCCCTCTCCTCAACATCCACTTTTTCGCCACTGCTGTCAATCCCTGGCTGTAGCAGTGCCCTGTCCTTGCATCATGTGACCAATTGATATGATGCAAGGGGAGCAGGTCACTGCTGTGGCCAGCAATTGGCTGCCGCAGCTTTAAGGAGGACCTTGACAGCAGGGGACTCGAACAAGGCAGCTGAGGCTGGAGATCAGGTAAGTATTCTTCACTTTGCAGGTCTCCTCAGGAGAGGAGTCTGCCAAAATCCTCCCCCAAAATGTGTCCAACCCCTTTAAGATTATACATGATTGAAATTAAACACAAGTCACCATTTCTAACTCCATCAGTGCCTCCAAGTAGTGACTGCTTTTATTCTTGCTCTATCATGTATTAGAACGAGGTTCAAATCTATATCCAGTTGGGTGGAGTAATAATGCACCCCTTCAAACAGCAAAAAATATTCCATTTTAGAAAGGAAGTTGTTTTGCTATTATAGGAAAATCCATTTGCTAGCAACAACTGACATACAATCCATAACAGATTGTGAAAACCTGCACTGCTCCTCTTCAAAAAGCTGATTGGAGGACCCTCACCCAGTGGCGTACCTCCAATACAGGCAGACCACGCAGCTGTTATTGTCCCATGGGAAAAAGGGGCCCACAGTGAACCAAAGCCCCCCCCCAATTACACTCATTGCTGTCCAGCTCTAGTATAGTATCCCTATCATCAGTAGAGAAGGTTAAAGGACCCGTGATGATGTCATCTAGTTAAGGAACTGCACAGAGCATGGTGTAGTTCCAAGGTTAGATAGAAGCATCTGCCAGGACCTGTGGTGACATCATCATCACAGGTCCTGTACAGCTATTAAAGGAACTGCACAGAGTATCATCACAGGTCCTTAAACCCCCAACAACAGGGAAATGAACTGCAGGATGAGCTCTCCACTAAGGGTGCTTTCACACTTGCGTTGTGAAGATCCGGCAGGCAGTTCAGTCGCCGGAACTGCCTGCCGAATCCGGAAATCCGTGTGCAAACGGATAGCATTTGTAGACAGATCCGGATGCGGATCCGTCTAACAAATGCATTGAAACACCGGATCTGTCTCTCTGGTGTCATCCGGAAAAACGAATCCGGTATTTATTTTTTTGCATTTTTAAAGGTCTTCGCATGCGTAGACCGGAAAACCGGATCCGTTTTGCCAGATCCGTCATGAATGCATTTCAAAGGAAAATAATGCCGGATCCGGCAAGTGTTCCGGAATTTTGGACTGAGAAAATACCACAGCACGCTGCAGTGTTTTCTCCGGCCAAATACCGTAAGAGTGACTGAACTGAAGACATCCTGATGCATCCTGAACGGATTGCTCTCCATTCAGAATGCATTAGGATAAAACTGATACGTTTTTTTCCGGTATTGAGCCCCTGTAACGTAACTCAATACCGGAAAACTTACGTACCCTAAGACTAGAATGGAATGGTAAGAGGAGGTCTTCCTCCTTTCTCTTCATTTGCACCCCATTCCCTATTTTTACTTATATCTCACTCATATATACAGTACTGACGGTTACAACCACTATTACATCATGTACCTCACACAATAACCATAATATATATACCATAACTGACCACATATATCTGTACACACTGCACTATTATACCTTCTATGTGTCACATCAGTACACTGCTATACATACATACATACACACACCGCATCTATTATACAGTATACTAGATATAGTGGACACAGGTATGTAGTATACCCAGCAGTGAACTGATATGTTAGGTATAAGGTATAATAGATGCAGTGTGTACAGATACATATTATATACAACAGTGTACTGATTAACGAGTTACAAGGTACAATAGATTAAGTTAGTTAAGATATATAGTATATACAGCAGTGTACTGACATGAGGTACGAGGCATAATAGATACAGTGTGTTAATATGTAGGATATACAGCAGTGTACTGATATGTGAGGTATGAGCTGTAATTTATACCTCATACCTCACATATCAGTACACTGCTGTATATACTGGCCAGCAACGGGTAGTGGGAGGGACTATAAATGGGGCATGGGGACTGATTTAAAAAAAGAAATACTATAGTGTATTGGGTCTGTAATATACAGTGCATTTAGAAACTCTTTAGACCCTTTCACTTTTTTCACATGTTATGTTGTAGTCTTGTACTAAAATCAAGTTTTTCCCCACCATTCTGCACTCAGGGTACTTTCACACTAGCGTTTTTGTTTTCCGGTATTGAGTTCCGTCCTAGAGGATCAGTTTTATCCTAATGTATTCTGAATAGAGAGCATTCCGTTCAGGATGCATCGGTTCAGTCCCTCTTACGTTTTTTGGATGGAGAAAATACCGCAGCATGCTGCAGTTTTCTCTCCGCCCAAAAATACTGATCAATTGCCGGAATGCCGGATCCGGCATTAGTTTACATTGAAGTGCATTAGTGCCGGATCCGGCATTAAGTGTTCCGGCAAAACGGATCCGGCTTGCGCAGACCTTTAAAAATGCAAAAAAAAATTATACCGGATACGGATCTGGTATTTCAATGCATTTGTCAGATCAGTCTGATAAATGCCATCAGTTTGCGTCCGGATTGCCGGATCCGGCAGGCAGTTCCAGCGACGGAACTGCCCGCCAGAATCCTCTGCAGCAAGTGTGAAAGTACCCTTAATACCCTATAATGAGAAAATGAAATCTTTGCTAACAGTGTCGGATTGAAGTCCCTTGAGCCCACCAGATGAAATGATTCTGAGGTCCCACATTCTGTGTATATAGAACCTTAAGGGCTCTGTTTTATTAAGGGTCTATTATTGTCAGAGATTGGGCCCACCGGAGGATCCTCTGGTACTCTGGTGGGCCAATCTGATCCTGTTTGCTAATTTTTTGAAAATAATAAACTAAAATTAATTATTTAGACCCTTTACTCATTACGGAGTTGAAGCACCTTTTGCAGTGTTTACAGTCTCCATTCTTCTTAGGTATCATTCCACAAGGTTTGCATACCTGGATTTGGGGATTTTCTGCTTTTCTGCTCTGCAGATCCTCTCAAGCTCTATCAGGTTGAATGGGAACAATCAGTAGACAGCCATTTTCACTCTCTTGGCTGTGTTCCTATGGTCATTGTCTTTTTGGAAGGTGAGCTTTCAGCCCAGTCTGAGGTCCAGAGCATTCTGAATCAGGTTTTTATTAAGAATATCTTTGTACTTTGCTCCATTCAGCTTTCCCACACCCTGACCAGTCTCCCTGTCCCAGCTACTAAAAACACCCCCACAGCATGATGCTGCCACCAACATGCTTCACTGTAGGGATGGTAATGGGCAGGTGATGAGCAGTGCCTGGTTTCCTCCAGACATGACACTTAGAATTGAGTCAATTCAATATTGGTTTAATCAGACCAGAGAATCTTGTTCCTGATAGTCAGAGTCATTTAGGTGTATGTGTCTTTTACTGAGGAGAGGCTTCTTTCTGGCCACTCTGCCATAAAGCCCAGATTGGTGGAGTGCTTCTGTGATGATTGACCTTCTAAAAGTTTCTCCCATCAGAACAAAGTATGCTTGGAGCTCGGCTAGAGTGACCATTGGGTTCTTGGTCACCTCTGTTACCAAGGCCCTTGATCCCCAATTACTTAGTTTGATGGGGCAGCCAGCCCTAATTAGATTCCTGGTTGTTCTAAATCTCTTCCATTTATGAATTATAGACGCCACTGGGCCTTTAGGAATTTTCAGTGCAGAAAAATAGTTTTTTGTATCCTTCTCCAGATCTGTGCCTCCACACAACCCTGTCTCTGGGCTCTACGGGCAGTTCTTTCCTCCTCATGGCTTAGTCTTTGCTCTGATATGGTCAGCTGTAAGACCTCATACAGACATGGGTATATCTTTTCAAATCATGTCCAAACAAACTGAATATACCACAGGAGGATTCAAATTAAGGTGCAGAAACATCTCAAAGATGATCAAGAGAAATGGAAGGCCCCCAGAGCGACATTTCAAGTGTCATAGCAAAGGGTCTAAATACTTATGCCCGTGCAATATTAAATTTTTCTTTTTTTAATAAATTTACAAAAAGTTCTAAAATTCTCTATGCACTTTGTCATTATGCAGTATTGAGTGCAGAATGATGGGGAAAACTAGATTTTTTTATTTTATTTTAGCACATGACCATAATCACAAAATGTGAGGAAAGTGTCTGAAGACTTTCTGATTGCATTGAAATCTTTTCCAAGTCATCAAGTTATAAAATAACATAATGTACATTTAACAACTTTCTGCTTCAGGGGTCTCCAAACATATGAGGCTCACCTTCATGGATTGGATGACAGGGCACATACTTTGTGGCTACAGTTCAATAGCCACTGACAATACAGCAAATGTATCCCCCCCAAAAATGTCCAAACCCCTTATATCTATTTTATTTTGTATACACTGCTTGAAACATGAAGACTTACTTGTACTACTTTTGACATTTCTGCCAGTGTGACTGAAGAGATCACGACTGAAAGCCTCAGTGCAGATTCTAAATTTCTAATCTGGCTCTCAACCAACACACTGGGTTGACTGTGAATTAAAACATACAAAAGGTTGGGAACTTCTAATTTATGGCATAATGGGGGCCAGAGACTACTACTCTAAACTATAATCTTAAGCATGACCTATTCTACCCAGTATAATGTATATTCCATACATCCAACAGACTCCCCTTATGGCCGGACTTGCTAATGGAAGCATATATATCTGCTACCCATCACTTGGTCTTCATTCCCCAGCCGCTGTTGCAGTACCAGTGACTGGCTGCAGTGGATCACAGCAATTGGTCATAGTCATGTGACATAAGTATGCTTCCCTCTACAGGTCCGGTGACTGGAGGGGGGCGGGGGGGGGGGGGGGGTAATTGTCTACCAAAAGACTCCTGCAAGTGAACAACTCTTTTAAGTTTTAAAGAGAGAGGGATTAGAAACACCAATAATAACTGAGGATAGAGATTTTGGCAAGGTTTTCATGCATGCTTACCTGGTGCAGTTTTGTAGGATGCGGTTCTTGTTGACACTACAGGGGCATTTTGGCTTGATGGACTTGGTGGACCTTGCAAGCTTTGTCTCTGTCTCTGCTTTTTCAATTCCTGTTCTCTTTCTTGTGCAGCTCGTATCTCCTCTTCAATCATTGACAGTGTTCTCTGCTTCTTTGATCTCAATTTAAAAGGTCCTACTGTTATCTCAGGTTCTTGTGTTGCCAAGATGGAAGCAGTGCTTCTTAGATCAGCAGCTTGGGAGTACTTGCTGAAGTAACTTTCATGCTTGTTTTCTTCAATAGGATCTTCATCCATTACAGGTGGAATAGGTAAAGGTTCTAAAGCTTTAACTTGATGGGTTTTAAGTTGCTCTGGAATCTTTGGTGTCACTGTAACTCCTGTGTCTTGCACTGGTGAAGAAACCTGAGGTGGCTCAAATAAATTGCCATCCTTCCTCTCCGGGCTTAGTGGTCTTGTAGTATCACTTACTATCACTTTTTGTCCTTCTGGCATCTCTTTGGTTTCATCCATCTTCTCTATCAAGCAATCTTGTTTTCCACAGTCTGCCAAGCCTACTTTTTCAGCAAGAGCTTGCTGGATTACATTATGTACAAATATACCAGCTTGGTATTCCAATTGATCATCTGAAACAACAGAGTCATTCAGCATGGATGATGGAGAATAAAAACCTTGATCACTAAATGATTTGGAGACCCCTTCTATTGAGTAATCAGATAGGGTGTCCTTAAGGGGTGTTTGGGGTTGTGAAAATTCTCCTAGTGAATGGTCATGGAGGGTATTAATAGTTTCATTTGATGCCCCACTGTCACTGATATTGTCCATACTAAAATCATTTGAAAGTGTTTCCATGACTGTAGTGTCCTGAGATTTAATGGACAAATCATCTAAACCGGAGTCCAGCTCCTCTGGCAGAGAAGATACAGTCACTGACTTTACAAAATGGTCTGAAATATCAATGTCATCATCTTTTACTATTGTAAATGTTGTTGTGGCATTTTCAAAATCAGGGTCTTCTGCTGATGTTTTCCTAGATTGCTCTGCTGATGATTGGTCCTCAGGAGTGCAGTCCACTTTTTCCACTTTCACCAATGAAATCTCATCAGGTCTGACCATTTCAACAGATGAACTTGATGCGCTAGTCACAATGACAGATGACTGAGGTTTATTGGTTTGGTTCACTTTATAGAATGGCTTCACTGAAAAAAGATTTGATGCAACAGATCTTTTTGGTGGTCCTTTTATATTAGTCTGGCTTGCATTTTCTATGTTCAAAAACTGTTTCCTTGCAGCTGAGAAGTCTATTTGCTCAGTAACAATGTCTTCCTTGTTGACAGAAATTGTGTCTGTATGTACAAATGTTGGAGGGTTACTTTTAAAAGCTGGTGGAGATGTTCCTTGTTGCTGTTTTTGTTTCCTCTCTTTATATCTCAGATGTGATTCCAGATGCTCAGAATCTAGTTGTTCCTCTATAGTTTTTTCCTGTGGTGGGTTCCACCACTTGGTTGCAATGCTGGGATTCTTTTTCACAGCTTGACTTTTGATCAGTTCAATTCTTTCCTTTTCTAGTTCAATAACTTCTTCTGAAGGCCTTACTTTCTTAACTCTGTAGTGTTCCTTCTCATTTAGATCTTCAAATAATTTTGATGGCTTTTTTTCCTCATGGAATGCTCGAAGCTCAAACTTTGCTTCCTTTTTAATAACCTTTGGTAGATTGTCACCATCCCTAGATGACCTCCGTGAACTGTTTGAAGAATTTGGGCTTGCTGGATATGTAAATACATCAGTGTGATCATCTTTCAATTCCCCTTTGGAGTAACCATTAATTTTAATTGGTTCCATGTTCTCCATAGATTCACTTAATTCCACAACTGGCAGGGGTCTACGGTCCACTGCTATTATATCCATTTCAGGAGTGGTACATTCATTTGTAACACTGACACAAGGACCTGAGCCATCCACAATTATCGTAGAAGCATAAACTGCTGATTCAGAAGAAAGGGATCCATTAAAAGAGTTATCTGTTGCAGTATCACAACAGCTGGCTTCCAGAACTTCATCTAAATATCTTATCTCTTTTGCAACGTCGCTATCTAATGATTCATGTCTGCCTTTAAGTCCATTCTGGTTTGTTGGTGTAGACAGTAGAACATTTTGATTGTCTGTTACAACATCTGGGGTAATTAACACAACTCCTTTACACTCTGTGGCCTGGACCTCCAACTCCATAGTTTCAGTATTGGTTAGAATGATATTTATAGGTTGTGAATAATTGGCACTGTTTTGATCTTTATCCTTCTTCAGCTTAAGTTCATCCTCTGGGATCTGTGGTCTCTAAAAAATAAGAAAATAATACATATAAGATATATAGGGAAATGCAGTAAAGGTCTAAAACAGATATTGGTATGTTATTGGTTGATGTAAAATTAATAATTTATTGCTAAGACAAAAACATGAATTCAGCAGTCATGTCAGTATTTTTGTTATACTAATGCCTTTAATCTCTGTTCGTAATTACATATTTTGCCTCTTTTACTAGTCTACAAAGCCTTCTGCAATGCATGACATAAAAAAACTGGGAATTTTGGGAGAGGGGGAGGAACGTTTAGACCCCACTGACTATAATGGAGTCCATAGTCTGTACAGTACTGAAGGATCTACAGGAGGGGACCAAAGAAGCTTGAAGGCAACAATTACAACAGGGATGAGGTGAGTATTGTATGATTGCTCAGAACACATGCACGCTTGGTCAAGCTGGGCGTGCATGTGTATGAGGCGGATTCAGGAGAGACAGTTGACAGCTTTCTAAAATGTATTGCATTGGCTGGACCAAACGTGTATGTGTATGCGACAGATTCGAGAGGGATAGCCAACACTTTCTAAAATGCATGGCAATGGCTGGGCCAAGTGTGCATGGGTAAGCGGAGGGGGGAGTGTTGGGTTGAGATAGCTGACAACTTTCTAATATGTATGGCTAGCTTAACGCTGAACATAGTCCTCCATATTCATATCGCTCTGGCTAAATATACCTATGCATGGGCATGTTTTTAAATAATGCAAATCTGACTCTTTAGCATTCAATGTATAATTTATATTTTCTTGCTGTCTTCTGTCTGGTGTTGTGCAGGCTTTGTTTAGTTATGGCTGAATATTCCTTCTTCCCAGAATAGAATATAGGTTCTGCTGACACATTGTTGGAGTGATGAGTGATCCTTCAATGGCGGCATATGCCTCCAGAAGATTTGGTGTCTGTTAATTGCTTTATAGAAAGACACAGCATCATAGGGATGCAGGAGAAGAAAACAGTCTGAGACATGTTTTTTACAACAAGAAATCTTAATGGATTTAGCTTTCAAAAAGGAGCTAAAAGTAGATGCATTTACTCAGCAGTCCACAAAAGGCACTGATAAGAGATCCCTATGTAGATTTTAAGCATTAATCTTAAGGGATTGTCCCATGAAGAACCCTGTGACCATTAGCTGGCATTATGAAGGGAAGCAGCTCTTGGTCATACATGGTATTTCCACTGCACCATGTAAGTGATTCTGATTTGTTTCGGGGGCCTGTTTTGCAAAACTGACAACAGGATATGAAGCCTTATTGGTTGCCACTATTAAATTACAGTGGTTTCAGAAACTGACAACAGTTCCCCATCAGATACTGGTGACAACCAATATGGCTGCACTTCCAGTTGGCACTTTAGCAAAAATGGCCTCCACAACAAAACAGAAAAATTTCAATATCTCTGTAAGCAAAAATAGATATAATTACTAAATGGTGGCTTTCTAATTTACTAAAATATGGCTATTTTCAGGATTAATAGTGATATATATCATGCAGTGCTACTTAGCCCTAATATAAAAGGTATTTTCCAGGACTAAGATATTGATGACCTGTCCATACCTTTGACAATAAGCTGTTTTGGAGCCAAAAAAAGGCAAGGCCACTACACAGTGTATGGAGCTGTGTAGTTCTGGCGCCAATACAGCCAGTGCCAGGAGTCGGACCCTTGCTCATCTGATATTGCTGACATATCCTAATGATAGACCATCAGTAAGTTAGTCCTGGTAAACCCCTTTAAACAAAATGAAGACTAACAGAGAGTAAAACGATTGTATTGTCCTTGGCAACCACAGGATGATGGAGAGTAGAGAATTTTACAAAAAAAATAGCTTTGTGACGAGTGCATTTTCTTGTAAGTAGCGGGTGCAATGATAGGGAGATGCGATAGCGCTGTTCCCCATGATTGTACTCCTAAGATGCTGTGTATGCTGAGACTGGTGCATACTAAGGCCTCTTTCACACGGCCGTTTTTTTTTTCCGTTTTTTGCGGTCCGTATACGGAACCATTGATTTCAATGGTTCCGCAAAAAAAACGGAATGTGTTCCGTATGCATTCCGTTTCCGTTTTTCCGTTCCGTTTAAATATAGAACATGTCCTATATTTGGCCGCAAATCACGTTCCGTTGCTCCATTAAAGTCTATGGGTCCGCAAAAAAACGGAATGCATACGGAAGTGCATCCGTATGTCTTCCGTATCCGTTCCGTTTTTTGCGGATCCATCTATTGAAAATGTTATGCCCAGCCCAATCTTTTCTATGAAATTACTGTATACTGTATTTGCCATACGGAAAAACGGAACGGACAAACGGAACGGAAACGGAAACACAACGGAAACAAAAAACGGAACAACGGATCTGTTTAAAACGGACCGCAAAACACTGAAAAAGACATACTGTCGTGTGAAAGAGGCCTAAGACTGGTGCATACTAAGGCCTCATGCACACGACCGTTTTTTTTTGCGGTCCGCAAAACGGATTTCCGTTGTTCCGTGATCCGTGACCGTTTTTTCTTCCATGGGTCTTCCTTGATTTTTGGAGGATCCACGGACATGAAAAGTGAAAAAATAAACTAAGTCAAGTTTGCATTGAAAATGATAGGAAAAACGGACACGGATCACGGACACGGATCACGGACGCGGATGACTATCTTGTGTGCATCCGTGATTTTTCACGGACCCATTGACTTGAATGGGTCCGTGAACCGTTGTCCGTGAAAAAAATAGGACAGGTCATATTTTTTTCACGGACTGGAAAAACGGATCACGGACGCGGAAGCCAAACGGTGTATTTTCCAATTTTTCCACGGACCCATTGAAAGTCAATGGGTCCGCGAAAAAAAACGGAAAACGGAACAACGGCCGCGGATGCACACAACGGTCGTGTGCATGAGGCCTAAGACTGGTGTATGCTACGACTGGTGTATGCTACGACTGGTGTATGCTACGACTGGTGTATGCTACGAATGGTGTATACTACGACTGGTGTATGCTGAGACTGGTGTATGCTGAGACTGGTGTATGCTGAGACTGGTGTATGCTGAGACTGGTGTATGCTGAGACTGGTGTATGCTGAGACTGGTGTATGCTAAGGCTGGTGTATGCTGAGACTGGTGTATGCTGAGACTGGTGTATGCTCATGCTGGTGTATGCTCATGCTGGTGTATGCTCATGCTGGTGTATGCTCATGCTGGTGTATGCTAAGGCTGGTGTATGCTGAGACTGGTGTATGCTAAGGCTGGTGTATGTCCCATTATTTTACACACTTTCAGGAAATTTTTACATCTTTCCTGGCCCCTATTCTCTCACAAACATATGCTGCAGCCGGGGTCATTTTCTTAGCAATGGCATAAGTCACACATAAGTCAATGTCCAGATGTCACTGTACCTCTGGGAATACAGAGAAATAAAGATCATTATTCAATTTCCCTTTATATCCTGGAGTTTCTCACAAATTCCAGACTCCAAACCCTAGTTAGGCACAGTTTAAATACTTATTGTATTATCAAAGTGTGCAATTCTGCTATGTTTTTTCTGAACTTTTCCAAGAAAATAAATATATTTATACCCTATGACTAAATATTGTACAAACACAACATTACAATTTTCCAAATGTACTGTATTTTGTACAACACCAGTTCCAAAAAAAGTTGGGCCTCTGGATAAGGCTACTTTCACACTAGCGTTTCAGGGCTCCAAAACGGATCAGTTTTGCCCTAATACATTCTGAATGGAAAAGGGTCCGCTCATAATGCATCAGTTTGCCTCCGTTCAGTCACCATTTCGCTCTGGAGGCGGACACCAAAACACTGCCTGCAGCGTTTTGGTGTCCGCCTGACGAAGCTGAGCCAAACGGATCCGTCCTGGCACACAATGTAAGTCAATGGAGACGAATCCGTTTTCTCTGACACGATCTGGCACAATAGAAAACGGATCTGTCTCCTATTGACTTTTAATGGTGTTAATGACAGATCCGTCATGGCTATAGAAGACATAATAGAACTGGATCCGTTCATGATGGATGCATGCGGTCGTATTATTGTAATGGAAGCGGAATCCATGACAGATCTGCAAAAAACGCTAGTGTGAAAGTAGCCTTAAATGTAAATAAAAACCAAATGCAAATCTCATAGACCCAGGGCCGGCGCTATAATAAGGCAGACCAAGCGGAAAAATGAAACAAATTTTTTTTTTTAAATACCCCGTATTTTTCGCCCCTGGGTCTTAGGGGGCGAATACTAATGAAGCGCTTCTGCCATGTGAACTGGCCCTAACAGTCATTTCTATGCCTACAGGCTGCACAGAAGATGATCCCAACTGGGCCCCCTCTTGCCCTGGGCTCCATAGCAGTCGCATGGTCTGCCGCTATGGTAGTCACTCCCCTGCCCAGAGAACACAAAGCTTGTTGCACACGTCTACCCAAACAAAAATGCAAGGATACTGTCACTATATTGTAACTTGTGTATATATAGATTAAGGGGATTGACCAGTTTGTAAAAATGTTTTGCAATAGCCCTTAATCTATTTTTGATGTGATATACAGCTGTATGTCACATGATAACATACCCCTTACCATGCAGCAGAAGGTCCCCTGGGTTACTTGTTTGCAATGAATATGATTACTTACTGTACAGCGCATGCACTGAAGAACATCTATCCAGGGACAGCACAGAAAGTGGTGATGTGGGTGAGGCACATCACCAATCTCATCTTGCGCCCTATGGATGCACTGCTGGAGGATTGTAGGTGTTTTCACAGGACACAGAGGGGGTCTTCTTTTGTATGATAGAGGTAAGTTAAACTATAAATCCGCCAAGGACAGTCCTCCAAGAATGACAGTCTTATGTGTAGGGACAACTCCTGACCCTTCCCGATAGATGATATCATGGGAGAGAAGGATGGGACAAAGTACATTTTTTTTACCCAATCCTTTTGTTCTCATACAAGATGAGTCTAGGTGTCTGGCAGCAGCTCTCTGCTCTCTCCTTATTGACAATAAATAAAAGCTTGGCCAACCCAAAGTCCAGAGAGATTGTCATCATTGTTATCATTTGGCTAACAGCTATCGACTGTGCATGGCCACTACAGAGCAGTAGCTAAAGAGGCACCTGCAGAAGACCCCAGTGCCATAATCTGATTACAGATAACCGCTCTCTAGATAAAGGTCTGCTCATTTCCTTAGGCTGGTTTCACATGTGGTGAGATCCGCAGGCTGTTCTGGCAGGGAACAGCCTGCCAGGTCTCTCTGGCTCCAGCATTGCCACAGCATTCACGTCCGTCCGCAACGCAGCAGAAAAAGAAGACCGCTGCTCAGGCATTTAGGTTTGTATCAGGGGCATACCTAGGGGAAAGATAGCAAGGAATAGACCCTGGATCCCAGGAAATGGGGGAGCCTACAAGCCACTATAAGTGTGTTTAGATACTGGGCTGGGACAACAATCTGAATCTAAAAACCTAGATCCTAAACTAGTTTGGGAAGATTGATTTCAAATCAATTTATTACAATTATATCACCCCAAAACTGTTTTTGCTATGATCTATTGAAAGCTGAAGTTTTCAGGTCATTTGATCAATGAAATGTGAATAAGGAAAGGTCACAACCAATATGAAGGTACTTTATTAATGAACATCTGGCTTCCCTGCTCCGCTCCCCATCTGATTGGTAGATTTCTCCCTGTACACTGTCAATCAGTTGCCAATAATCGTGCAGTCTAACAGGGCCTTTATTTCTACAGAAGGTTTTTATTTTAGCCTTTATATCATTTGATACTGCTTTGTAGGCATTTCTATGTATATGCTGCATATTATACATTCCAGTACACACAAGTCATTAAAGATCCATTAACATTCCCTGGCTTGGGACCTCACATCAGCCTAGTTTGTTCTTAATTGCTTTTTAATGAGCCAGACGACATGTAGAACAGGGACCTTGTCTTCAAATAAGGAGCAGTACAAGCCTCATGAAGAGGGCATCAACCATCTCTCGTTTAATGTGGCCACAGAAACATTTTCGGTATTACAGAAAACAAACTGTAAGAACAAGAAGAGCAATATACAAAAAATGAATCATATGTGAGATAACCAAGCACAAGCAATGATGTTGTGCTGGTGTGAAGTTCAGCTGTGGTGCCAAGTACCTGTTGTATTGTCCTGCCCATGAAGGTGTCACCTCCCAGTCACATGGCTCTAATCCTGGTGCCAAAATATCAGTAATGCTCGACCGACCGTCCCAGGTGTCATTCATGTAGCTGCTAGCCACATATGGGAGGTGTCTGAGAAACATCTGTATGTTCAGATCACCAGCAAAGTCCCACCTTTCATTATCATTGACTATATGGCCAGTGTCAGACTGAAGTCCTGGGCCCACCAGAAGAAATGATTCAGAGGGCCCACCTTCTGTGTGTAAAAGACCTTAAGGGCCTTGGTTTATTAGGGGTCCATTATTGGCAGAGCTTCGGCCCACCAGAAGATCCTCTTGTACTCTGGTGGACCAGTCTGACCCTGTACATAGCTACCAACTTACACCATATACAAAGCAAGAAAGCTTCTGTTCTTACATGAAAACCTCCAGTAAGCTGCAGTTACCGGACTTGTATCATAGATATAATAATACATCATAGTGGCTTGTGCTGAAGAAGGTGTGGGTTTCACAGGGTTATTATGGCCTTAATGCCCCAGTAGGCAGTCAGATAATTTGGCCATTCATATTTTAATAAGAGGGAGGTTAATCATGCGTTATATGACGCATCCAAAGACTGACCCTTATGACAAAGCCAATTTATATCCTCCAAAAATTCAGCGATGGGGATTTGCCCTAGGGGAGCACACACATCCTACAAACAGAGGTATTGGGTCGCCTTTCTTGATGGACAAGTCTAGTCCTACTGTCCATTACAGTTTAAGGGAGATACAGAAGAATTCAAACAAGATTTGGCGCCTCTCCTGGCCTAGCAGTGTGTTATCTACAGTAATGCTCTTTATACAGGGAAAGCAGCTGAATCTACTGCATTACATCACTGCCAGATGCTATAATGAATTACAAACGCTGCGGTCTCAAACCGTTCAATGACAAACTCAGCACTGCTACATGCGTAAACTGAGCCACACAGTTACCTAAGGCATTTGAATTCACAATATGTGGTAAAAAGAATTAGATGTCTAACTACAGAGTCCATGATCACACGCATCACAGTCCGTTAAAGGCTTTACCCAAGTAGATCACTGTATGGGTCAGCAACCTCTGGCACTCCAGCGATTGTGAAACTACAACTCCCAGCATGCTCCGTTCATTTCTGTGGAAGTTCAGAGAACAGCCAAGCAAGTGTGCCTGCTGGGAAATGTAGTTTCACGACAGCTGGAGTGCACTGACCCCGGCATGGACGGATTACGAGCCCTTGTATTTAAGGTGGCGTCACTTTCCATCTCTTTTTATAGTCTTGGCCGCTTCGGAGATACGTCTATAAGTGTCCCCCAGTGATATCACTCAGCTGATGTTTCACTGTTAGTGTGACTAAGCCTCAGACTGATGTCTACCCAGAGCACAGAGGATAGAACGCCATAGATGCTCATTTTCACTTTCTGTATCTGGAAATTGAACTAAATCTTGCAGTACATCAGTATCTGCTTGGTAGTCTGTGCTAAAAAGAGCGGATTTCCTATAGATTCCAGTGAAAATGGACTAAGCAGTGAGGAGTGACTGTCGACCATCTGATCAAAGCCGCATAATAAAGATAATAAAGTATACCAATACCACAAGGACACTCATGATAAGACATCTATACACAAGTCTTCTTTGACATCCTGCATAAGCCAATGCAAGGACCCACGCCCTCAGCTACTGTACAGTTACTAAGAACTCATCGTCTCATCTGAAGACACATGGGGAGAAGCCCTTACTCCTCACATTAAGCAAAGAGTGAAAGAAGATCATGTAAGAAAAGTCAAACTTACCCCAGATCTTGGAATATATCCACTTTCCAGGCAGCCCCAGCCCTCGACTCCCACAAAAGCCTCTTCTCTAGACTTCCAAATCAAAATTCCATCCCTGCTTTCTTGCAAGGAATGATGTCACAGGAATGGGGGCTGGGATATGCGAAAGGAGGGCAGCCCTGCCTTCAAGTCAGTTTACACAATGAGACCCTTCTAAAACTTCTAAAAAAAGAGCAGTGTGTGTGAGGGGCGGGGAGGGCAAAGGAAACCCAGGCCTCTGCTTCACATACACAAGGCGGAGTGTTAGCCCCTGGCTGAATTCTATACCCTCTCGCGTCCCAGAGAGGAACCGAGATTTCTCTGCAATGTGGAAATGACCAAGGCGCAGTCTAAAATATATATCCCAGAGCCAGGAGGGTGGAGGAAAGGAAGTTCAGCAGAAAATGCTATTGTGATCGGGGGCTTAGGAAGGATATAGACTGGGCTAACTCTACTGCCATATCTATCTCTGATCTATCTCTGATCTATATCTATCTCTGATCTATCTCTGATCTATATCTATCTCTGATCTATCTCTGATCTATATCTATCTCTCTATAAGGCAAGAAACTGAAAGCACTAAATCAAACTTGAACAAAAAAAGGGGTGCACGCGTGAGGGGACTAGACTATTGCCCAGTATACAAAGTAGCAAAAAGGCAGCACTTCAAAATCAGTAAACATAAAGAAAATACTTTATTCACCCATGTGGATACGTGGCGTTTAGGCTCAACCCTAGAGCTTGAGAAAGGCTCTAGAAACGTCGCGTATCCACATGGGTGAATAAAATGTTTTCTTTATTTTTACTGATTTTGGAGTGCTGCCTTTTTGTTACTTTATCTTCTATCTATGATCTATCTATCTATGATCTATCTATCTTCTATGATCTATCTATCTATCTATCTATCTATCTATCTCCTATCTATCTATCCATCTATCTCCTATCTATCTATGATCCATCTATCTCCTATCTATCTATCTATCTATCTATCTAATATCCATCTATCTCCTATCTATCTATCCATCTATCTCCTATCTATCTATGATCCATCCATCTCATATCTATCTATCTATCTATCTATCTATCTATCAATCCCATATCTATCTATCTATCTATCTATCTATCTCCTATCTATCTATCCATCTATCTCCTATCTATCTATGATCCATCTATCTCCTATCTATCTATCTATCTATCTATCTATCTCCTATCTATCTGTCCATCTATCTCCTATCTATCTATGATCCATCCATCTCATATCTATCTATCTATCTATCTATCTATCTATCTATCTATCTATCAATCCCATATCTATCTATCTCATATCTATCTCATATCTATCTATCTATCTATCTATCTCATATCTATCTATCTATCTATCTATCTATCCCATATCTATCTATCTCCTATCTATCTATCTATCTATCTATCTATCTATCTATCTATCTCATATCTATCTATCTACATTATCTCATATCTATCTATCTATCTATCTATCTATCTATCTATCTCCTATCTATCTATCTATCTATCTATCTATCTATCTATCTATCTATCTATGATCTATCTATCTATCTATCAATTTCAAATCAGCTTCATTGGCAGGACTAAATAAATATTAGCATTGCCAAAACAAGTGGGACGTAAATTGGTAGGGGTGGGGGATGGGGACAGGGACACATTCAGGGTGGGGATATAAGAGTCCGTGACATATCAGACTCCTTTCAGTCTATGGCACACACTGACATATTGGGCTGCTATAGGCCCTGTGTTCTCCTCCTCCCCCAGCAATATGGAGAGTCTCTCTTCCTCCTCCATGGAGGTAAAGTCTGGGAGGAGATCAGTCTCCCAAAGTGAGCATCCCTCACTGCTGAGTATTTTGGGCAATGCAGCAGGAAGTGGGCCTCATCCTCCACAGCCTCCTGGTCGCAATTCTGGCACAGTCTGCTCTCCCTGGTCTTGTAGTTCTGTCTGTGCCACCCGGATTCGATGAGCAGGTTGTAGGTGCTCAGTCTGTAGTGGTTCAGGATCTGTTAATCTCTGGGGTTTGGGAGTTTCTCCAGATATGGGGCCAGTTTGTATTCCCTCTGTAGGCTCTGGTCAGCTTCTGTGATTTCATATGTCATTCCTCCAGATGCTGATATACTCCTCTCCGCTCTTGTGTATTGTCTCCTGGATTTCCCTCTTTGTCAGAAACATAGAAACATAGAATGTGTCGGCAGATAAGAACCATTTGGCCCATCTAGTCTGCCCAATATATCTGAATCCTATTAATAGTCCCTGGCCCTATCTTATATGAAGGATAGCCTTATGCATATCCCATGCATGCTTAAACCCCTTCACTGTATTTGCAGCTACCACTTCTGCAGGAAGGCTATTACATGCATCCACTACTCTCTCAGTAAAGTAATACTTCCTTATATTACTTTAAAACCTTTGCCCCTCTAATTTAAAACTGTGTCCTCTTGTGGTAGTTTTTCTTCTTTTAAATATGCTCTCCTCCTTTACCGAGTTGATTCCCTTTATGTATTTAAAAGTTTCTATCATATCCCCTCTGTCTCTTCTTTCTTCCAAGCTGTACATGTTAAGGTCCTTTAACCTTTCCTGGTAAGTTTTATCCTGCAATCCATGTACTAGTTTAGTAGCTCTTCTCTGAACTCTCTCTAGAGTATCTATATCCTTCTGGAGATATGGCCTCCAGTACTGCGCACAATACTCCAAGTGAGGTCTCACCAGTGTTCTGTACAGCGGCATAAGCACTTCACTCTTTCTACTGCTTATACCTCTCCCTATACATCCAAGCATTCTGCTGGCATTTCGTGCTGCTCTATTACATTGTCTTCCCACCTTTAAGTCTTCTGAAATAATTACTCCTAAATCCCTTTCCTCAGATACTGAGGTCAGGACTGTGTCAAATATTCTATATCCTGCCCTTGGGTTTTTACGCCCCAGGTGCATTATCTTGCACTTATCCACATTAAATTTCAGTTGCCAGAGTTCTGACCATTCTTCTAGTTTTCCTAAATCCTTTTCCATTTGGCGTTTCCCTCCAGGAACATCAACCCTGTTACATATCTTTGTGTCATCAGCAAAAAGACAAACCTTACCATCGAGGCCTTTTGCAATATCACTTATGAAGATATTAAACAAAATTGGTCCCAGTACAGATCCCTGTGGAACCCCACTGGTAACATGACCTTGTTTTGAATGTTCTCCATTGACTACAACCCTCTGCTGTCTGTCACTCAGCCACTGCCTAATCCACTCAACAATATGGGAGTCCATGCTCAATGACTGCAGTTTATTGATAAGTCTTCTATGTGGGACAGTGTCAAAAGCCTTACTAAAATCTAGATATGTGATGTCTACTGCACCTCCACCGTCTATTATTTTAGTCACCCAGTCAAAAAAATCTATAAGATTTGTTTGACATGATCTCCCTGAAGTAAACCCATGTTGTTTTTCATCTTGCAATCCATGGGATTTTAGATGTTCCACAATCCTATCCTTTAATAGGGTTTCCATTAATTTGCCTACTATTGATGTCAGACTCACTGGTCTATAGTTGCTCGATTCCTCCCTACTACCTTTCTTGTGAATGGGCACGACATTTGCCAATTTCCAATCTTCCGGGACGACTCCTGTTACTAATGATTGGTTAAATAAATCTGTTAGCGGTTTTGCCAGCTCACCACTAAGCTCTTTTAATAATTTTGGGTGTATCTCATCAGGCCCCTGTGACTTATTTGTCTTCACCTTAGACAGCAAACTTAGAACATCTTCCTCTGTAAAGATACATGCATCAAATGATTTATTAGTCATCCTTTCTAGTGGAGGTCCTTCTCCTTTTTCTTTTGTAAAAACTGAACAGAAGTATTCATTAAGGCAGTCGGCTAGCCCTTTATTCTCTTCTACATACCTTCCGTCCTTTGTTTTTAATTTAGTTATTCCCTGTTTTAATTTCCTTTTTTCATTTATATATCTGAAGAATGTCTTATCCCCTTTTTTCATAGACTGAGCTAGTTTTTCTTCTGCCTGCGCTTTAGAAGTTCTTATAACTTGCTTGGCCTCTCTCTGCCTAATCTTGTAGATTTCCTTATCTTCATTGCTCTGGTTTTTTTTATAATTACAAAATGCTAGCTTTTTATTTTTAATGATTTGGGCCACTTCTGCTGAGTACCACAGTGGTCTCTTCCTTTTTTTGCTTTTACTGACAAGTCTAATGCAATTTTCTGTTGCCTTCAATAATGCACCTTTTAAGTAGTCCCATTTCTCCTGGACTCCATGTAATCCGTTCCAGTCTGATAAGGACTCATTTATGACTAATTTCATTTTTGAAAAGTCTGTTTTTCTAAAATCTAAAACTTTTGTTTTTGTGTGGTGAGACTCTTTCACAGTTCTTATATTAAACCACACTGACTGGTGATCACTAGATCCCAAGGTTTCGCCTACAATGACATCATATACCGAATCCCCATTTGTGAATACCAAATCCAAAATGGCCTCCCTCCGGGTTGGCTCCTCAACCACTTGTTGTAGAGATAACCCCAGTAGGGAATATAGAATATCTGTACTCCTGGTAGAACTTGTATTTTGGTTTTCCAGTTTATATCTGGAAGATTGAAATCTCCCATAATGATAACTTCTCATTTCATTGTCATTTTAGCTATTTCTTCAACTAGTAGATCATCTAGTTCTTTAACTTGACCAGGTGGTCTACATATCACACCTACACGAGTTACTGCATGGTTAGCAAACTGCAACGTAACCCAAACTGACTCTATGTTGGCCTCACCAACTTGTATTAGGTTAGATTTAATGCTATCTTTCACATACAGGGCCACTCCTCCTCCTTTCTTGCCTTCTCTGTCTCTTCTGTATAAAGAGTACCCTGGTATGGTTATGTCCCAGTCATTTCTTTCATTAAACCATGTCTCCGTAACAGCCACTAAATCTACATTCTCAGATGCCATTATTGACCCAAGTTCATTGATTTTTTTACCTAAACTGCGAGCATTTGTAGACAGGACTCTGAGCTTATCATTTCTTAACCTCTGTGCTTCTGACCTGTTCTGGCATTGTTTCGGGGGGCAATTGGACTCTTTTATTTTCACTCTTTTGCCCCCCCTTCCTAGTTTAAATACTCTTTCGCAAATTCTTGGAGTTGTTCACTGAGTACATTTGTTCCTTTGAGAGAAAGATGCAAACCATCTTTTTTGTACAGTTCCTTTCTATTCCAAGTAGAGCTATCATGAGAAACAAAGCCAAATCCTTGCTCTTGACACCATTTACCAAGCCATATGTTGAACTCCTTTATGCGCCTCTGCCTATCATTCTGAACATTATGCACAGGCAGAACTTCAGAAAATGAAATGGTGGATGCAAAATCCTGTACGTCATTACCAAGTGTGATAAAAGATTTTTTCACCTCTGACACTTCATCCCTAGATGGACAAGAACATCCACGTCCCCTTCCTGCTTTGCTTGCTTAACAATATTAATAATACGTCTTCTATCTCTTCTAGCAGTAGCCCCAGGGAGACATCTCACAAAACCATTTTCTTTAAGCTCCACACTTCTTATGATTGAATCACCCAGCAACAGCTGCTTCCTTTGAGACTTCACTTTATCTTTTTTGTTGCATACATTAGACATAGGAGTCGATGGTTTCTCACCCTCTGTGCTTGAGTCCATATCCATGTTGCCCTTACATTCTGAGAGTGCTGCAAATGAATTATGGAGAACCACCGACTGTGGGACATGTCTTCTATCCACCACTCTAAGTCTTCCAGAACCTACATTAACCCATCTGCCATTTCTGGGGGTCCTCTGTGGCAGTGGCATTGCAGCAGTCCTAGCTGGAGTTTGTTTAACAGATAATTTAAATATTTCAGATTTCAAAAATGAAATTTCCTGCTGCAGTAAGGAGAACTGTCTACAGATCTGACAGCATCCGAATCTCCAAAGAGTGGAACATGAAATAAATGCACAACAATTCCTGCACTGAACCAAGTCTGCCATTTTAAAGAGGAAAAAAAAAAATTGTAAGTTTAAATCAAACAAATCTTACCTTTTTTCTTTTTTTGTATTGTTTCCACCTTCCAGCCTACCTCCTGACTATCTCCTGCAATATCTCTTTACTATACTTAATGTAGTACTTGAAGGTAGTACTTGCAGCTAATGCCAGCCTGACCAAGTTGGTGGCTTGGTCAGGCTGGGTTTGGGAGATTTGTTCCGTGGTGCTTCGTTTTACGGGGGGCTTCTTGGTGCAGCAAGGCTTTGTGATGGTAGGAGCTGGGACTGCTGCTATGGAGGTGGTCTATCTATCTTCTATCTCATATCTATCTATCTCATATCTATCTATCTAATATCTATCTCATATCTATCTATGAATCCATCTATCCATAATATTGCTATAATCTATCTAATCTATCTAGCTATTCATCTCATATGTATCTGTCTATATCATATCTATCTATCTATCTATCTATCTACTATTTATCATCTATCTATCATCTATCTCATATCTATCTATCTTATATTTTATATATATATATATATATATATATATATATATGTCTATCTATCTATCTATCTATCATCTAGCTATTCAATTCAAATAAGCTATATTAGCAGGACTAAGTACCTATTAGCATTTCTAAAGCAAGTTTGAAATAATTGGTTAGGGATGGGAATAGGGACACATCCAGGGTCAGGGTATAGAAGGGGGTGGGGGGATCTATCCCCTATCTACTTATTTCATATCTATCTATCTATCTATCTATCTATCTATCTATCTATATATCTATCATCTCTCTGACATTGGTAGTACACATTGAGTTGTGTCTCGATAATATACAGCACATAAGGCTACTTTCACACCTGCGTTCAGGTGTCCGCTCGTGAGCTCCGTTTGAAGGAGCTCACGAGCGGTCCTGAACGCAGCCGCCCGGCCGCAATGCATTCTCAATGGAGGCGGATCCACTGAGAATGCATCCGCCTGCCAGCGCTCAGCCTCCGCTCCGCTCAGTGAGCGGACACCTGAACGCTGCTTGCAGCGTTCGGGTGTCCGCCTGGCCGTGCGGAGGCGAGCGGATCCGTCCAGACTTACAATGTAAGTCAATGGGGACGGATCCGCTTGAAGATGACACCAAATGGCTCAATCTTCAAGCGGATCCGTTCCCCATTGACTTACAATGTAAAGTCTGAACGGATCCGCTCAGGCTACTTTCATACTTAGAAAATTTTCTAAGTTTTAATGCAGACGGATCCGTTCTGAACGGATGCGAACGTCTGCATTATCGGAGCGGATCCGTCTGATGAAACATCAGACGGATCTGCTCCGAACGCTAGTGTGAAAGTAGCCTAATTCTGATTATATTTTAAAACTTTGAAACAATACTGGCTTCCCGATCATTACTTAAAACTAAACAAATCACACATTATTCTCTCACGCTGATACAGATGCATCCTGTATGTTCGCATTGTAATAAATTTGGAGACACAGCCTGTACCTGAATTTGCTCTTATGTAGAAGTGTGTTATTTCTTGAAATGAGAGGAGATGAGTGGCTGCCAGACACATTTGGCACCATTTATCTTTAAGAAAATAATCAAATTGTGATAGGAATAGTCAAACCTGTCTGACCTACCCAGGGGTGAACAATGGTTTGCCAGCCTTATAGAGATGATTGATTGCTAGCCTCTAATGTATACAGGCAGCTTTAAACTAGGCAGACCTCTCGTATCTACGTCTATTTCCTTACAGATTGTGAGCTTGTATGGGCAGGGCTCCTACCGAATGCATCTTGTAGGTGGCGACCACATTGTAGATTACTTTAGTATTTGTTACAATGTGCTACCCCAGTAATGTGCTATTTGAAGCTCTACAGGAGGTGATGGCACTATATAAGTAAATAATAATAAATAGATTTTATAGCATGCATTTATCAATTAATTATTTAGAACTACATTTCTGGCATTTCTTCTTAAGTAAATCAGAAAAACAGGGCTTTTTTGTTGTCTCAAGTGGTCTTTATGAAACACAAAAGTCTTGATGGACAATGCTAGGTTGGTATTTTCAGTTGTGTGCGTTATATCCCCCAAAGTTATATTTACCTAATCCCCACCATTCAAGAGGTCTAGGGAGGTCCTTATACCGTGACTCCTTCATGTTCAAGTCCTGAACAGCAGTTATGATGCACTACTAGAGAACATGTAAGAGGTAACTCGGAGTGTGTGCAAACTGAATTTGCAGACGTGATGAAGGAGTCACCCTTATGAGGACCCTGAATAGTCTTGGAAATGGCAGGAACCAGGTAAATATAACTTTGGGGCAAAAGTAGAACTATATCAGCTGTTACTTGGAGAATCACTTTAACCGCTTGCCATCCGCCCACTGACTATATACATCACTTATCACTTATCGCTGCATGGACATTTCGCAGCTGGGTCTTATCTAACCCAGATCATCTCTGCAGTGAGGTTGTGCCCCCCTGTACAACCCCTTTGATGGCTGTATTCCCCCTGAAACTTGAGCTACAATATCAGTCCGAGTTACAGGACAAATCAGCAATAATACAAAAAAGGCACAAAGCATAAAACAAAGGGAAATTAACAAAAATGTGAAAAACAGGCCATTTTCACAATTTTTTTTACATTTTCTGGGTGTAAAGAAAAAAAACAACAAAAAATACTAAAAATGCTAAAAATAAGAATAACATATAATAAAAATCCCATGTATCACCGGAGAATGATGTAAAATTATTTACATAACCAAACTGAAAAAAGTTATGGCTCTAAAAGACCATGTATTAAAAACTTAAAATGTGACTGGTCAGAAAGGGGGGTAAATGGCCTGGTTAAGAAGAGCTATTGTAACTAAACTGCAGACTTATACTGGCTATAGAAATGCATTTTTTGCCTCCAGAACCTGACCATTTTGATGGGATTCACCACCAATCCATACCTCCAAACTCATACCTCGGGGCAGATTGTGGAGGAAATAAAAGCCTATCAGGATGGATTTTTTCCTGTCCAATTCTCCTGGTGATAAAGGTCATTAGAGGTGCTGACAGGGTCGGACTGGCCCATCAGAGTACCAGAGGATCTTCAGGTGGGCCCAGTCTATGAAGCTATAATGAGCCCCAAAGGTCCAAGAGAAAATATACATTTGGAGCTGTCTTTGGAGCCAATCACTGGCCACTAGTGTCTATGTCTTTGAATCAGTTAGCCTTTATTGATGATATGAGGGTTGGGCTCAGAAAATAATTTTCTCTGGTGGGCCCATAGTCTGACGCTGGGTGCCGACCAGTTATCTGTTATCTATGGGCAAATTGAAGATTCTCTGGTAGGATGCTTGCAAAAGGTGAAAACGCATATTAAATAAATAGAGTGCTCAGGTTTGTATTCCTCCCTGAGAAACCAAGTAGAGTGAAACTTCACAATGTGTGCCCACGTCTCCTACAGAGATACACAATGACGCTTTCAGAAAACAATTATACCACACCTCTGTTTACTTGGAACTTGCCATTGTCAAATACAATAACATTTGTCAATCCAGATACTGGATTAACATACCCGAATTTCTAGCACATCTTGGTCATTGTGGTATACAGGCAATGTGAGCCTAGTTAACCCATTACCAAACACCCAGTTCAATATTTTTATGTGCATAGGCCACGGAAATGAGGATTGGCTACAGTGACAGACAATATGGAAGTGTTCTTTTTGTCACTTCTGATCTCTCAGTTTCTATCAGCATGATACAGTATCATTACATCTTGTTTTCACACCTTAACAGTCAACTGATCAAAGGAGTCCATGCTACTGAGTCATATAATGTCATAAAGATATCAGTCAATCCCAGCTACAGATAAACAGTACAAAAATACCATTAAAAAGATTTATGTAACAGTTATATAAGAAAAGAATATGCTGAACCAGCCTAAGATAGTAATAAACACATTTTAGAAGTCTTCTAGTAGGAATGATTTTCATGATTGAAAATTAAGCCTCATTCACAAGAATTTATATTCGTTCTGTATTTTTAACAAAAAGGAAACATAACCCAACGGAAGTAAGAAGGAAACCCTTCAGTTTAAGGAATATTTTCATTCTACTCCATGATCTAATTACATTTTCATGGGAAAAAAACATCATGTTAATAAATATTAAGTTGATTGTGCGAATTAGCCCTTACAGGTTACAATTGTTTAAAGAAAATAGAAAATGCCCTATTGCTTTAACCCAGTTTTTCTGTTAAACATATTTTTCAGAATTTTTTTATTCTTACATGTCTTACAATATTTATTTTATTTGTAAAGGGGTTGTTCATCTTGGGGAGGGGGCAGGTTAAATGGGTTGTTCATCTTGGCAGAACCCCCCTGCCCCCATAACTGGAGTTGTGTAAGAAAGCATAATTAGCTGCTCCCTGCCACTGGGTTCCTACTCTCCTCCTCCACCACCGTTGCAGCGATCAGGTCGTCTACTGTCAACATCCATTTGATGCTACTGCAGCTAATGACTGGCCTGCAGCGGTTATCTTCCTCCATTGCGTCACACGACCAACTGGAGTGACGCAATGGAGGGCTGAAATATGTCAAAACATCCTGATTTTGTGATATCACATATTGTGAATTGCAAATCCTGTGTTATCTATATACAGAGGTATTACTTGTCATATTAATTCTACGTGTGGTGATAACGAAATGGCTACTGAAAAGTTACCTGTACAGAACAGGAAAACATAACTTATTATGAGGCCTAGTGGCCAGTGTGAAATCTAAAAAAAATATATATAGATGGAGACATGGAAAATTTAAAAAGCACCTCACCAAAAATTCTACGTAAATATATTTTACATAAAACGTGATTTAACCTCTTGCTGCAACTGTAACGCCGAAAGGCGTCATCGCGGCGGCTCCCTCAGGCTACGCTAACGCCGATTGGCGTCATCTCGCGTGAGCCGAGATTTCCTGTGAACGCGCGCACACAGGCGCGCGCGCTCACAGGAACGGAAGGTAAGAGAGTGGATCTCCAGCCTGCCAGCGGCGATCGTTCGCTGGCAGGCTGGAGATGTGATTTTTTGAACCCCTAACAGGTATATTAGACGCTGTTTTGATAACAGCGTCTAATATACCTGTTACCTGGTCCTCTGGTGGTCCCCTTTGTTTGGATCGACCACCAGAGGACACAGGTAGCTCAGTAAAGTAGCACCAAACACCACTACGCTACACTACACCCCCCCGTCACTTATTAACCCCTTATTAGCCCCTGATCACCCCATATAGACTCCCTGATCACCCCCTGTAGACTCCGTGATCACCCCCTGTCATTGATTACCCCCCTGTCATTGATCACCCCCCTATAAAGCTCCATTCAGACGTCCGCATGATTTTTACGGATCCACTGATACATGGATCGGATTCGCAAAACGCATACGGACGTCTGAATGGAGCCTTACAGGGGCGTGATCAATGACTGTGGTGATCACCCCATATAGACTCCCTGATCACCCCCCTGTCATTGATTACCCCCCTGTCATTGATCACCTCCCTGTAAAGCTCCATTCAGACGTACGCATGATTTTTACGGATCCACTGAAGGATCGGATCCGCAAAACGCATACGGACGTCTGAATGGAGCCTTACAGGGGCGTGATCAATGACTGTGGTGATCACCCCATATAGACTCCCTGATCACCCCCCTGTCATTGATTACCCCCCTGTCATTGATCACACCCCTGTAAAGCTCCATTCAGACGTCCGCATGATTTTTACGGATCCACTGATAGATGGATCGGATCCGCAAAACGCATACGGACGTCTGAATGGAGCCTTACAGGGGCGTGATCAATGACTGTGGTGATCACCCCATATAGACTCCCTGATCACCCCCCTGTCATTGATTACCCCCCTGTCATTGATCACCCCCCTGTAAAGCTCCATTCAGACATCCGCATGATTTTTACGGATCCACTGATAGATGGATCGGATCCGCAAAACACATACAGGCGTCTTCCTGGAGCCTTCCAGGGGGGGTGATCACCCCATATAGACTCCCTGATCACCCCCCTGTCATTGATCACCCCCCTGTCATTGATTACCCCCCCTGTCATTGATCACCCCCCCCTGTCAGGCTGCATTCAGATGTCCGTATGATTTTTACGGATCCACGGATACATGGATCGGATCCGCAAAACACATACGGACATCTGAATGGAGCCTTATAGGGGGGTGATCAATGACAGGGGGATGATCACCCCATATAGACTCCCTGATCACCCCCCTGTCATTGATCACCCCCCTGTCATTGATCACCCCCCTGTAAGGCTCCATTCAGACATTTTTTTGGCCCAAGGTAGCGGAAATTATTTTTTTTTTCTTACAAAGTCTCATATTCCACTAACTTGTGTCAAAAAATTAAATCTCACATGAACTCACCATACCCCTCACGGAATCCAAATGCGTAAAAATTTTTAGACATTTATATTCCAGACTTCTTCTCACGCTTTAGGGCCCCTAGAATGCCAGGGCAGTATAAATACCCCACATGTGACCCCATTTCGGAAAGAAGACACCCCCAGGTATTCCGTGAGGGGCATATTGAGTCCATGAAAGATTAAAATTTTTGTCCCAAGTTAGCGGAACGGGAGACTTTGTGAGAAAAAAATAAATAAAATCAATTTCCGCTAACTTGTGCCAAAAAAAAAAAATTCTATGAACTCGCCATGCCCCTCATTGAATACCTTGGGGTGTCTTCTTTCCAAAATAGGGTCACATGTGGGGTATTTATACTGCCCTGGCATTTTAGGGGCCCTAAAGCGTGAGAAGAAGTCTGGGATCCAAATGTCTAAAAATGCCCTCATAAAAGGAATGTGGGCCCCTTTGCACATCTAGGCTGCAAAAAAGTGTCACACATCTGGTATCGCCGTACTCAGGAGAAGTTGGGCAATGTGTTTTGGGGTGTCATTTTACATATACCCATGCTGGGTGAGATAAATATCTTGGTCAAATGCCAACTTTGTATAAAAAAATGGGAAAAGTTGTCTTTTGCCGAGATATTTCTCTCACCCAGCATGAGCATATGTAAAAAGACACCCCAAAACACATTGCCCAACTTCTCCTGAATACGGCGATACCACATGTGTGACACTTTTTTGCAGCCTAGGTGGGCAAAGGGGCCCACATTCCAAAGAGCACCTTTAGGATTTCACAGGTCATTTACCTACTTACCACACATTAGGGCCCCTGTAAAATGCCAGGGCAGTATAACTACCCCACAAGTGACCCCATTTTGGAAAGAAGACACCCCAAGGTATTTCGTGAGGGGCATGGCGAGTTCCTAGAATTTTATATTTTTTGTCACAAGTTAGCGGAAAATGATGATTTTTTTATTTTTTATTTTTTTTTTCCTTACAAAGTCTCATATTCCACTAACTTGTGACAAAAAATAAAAACTTCCATGAACTCACTATGCCCATCACGAAATACCTGGGGGTGTCTTCTTTCCAAAATGGGGTCACTTGTGGGGTAGTTATACTGCCCTGGCATTCTAGGGGCCCAAATGTGTGGTAAGAAGTTTGAAATCAAAATGTGTAAAAAATGACCGGTGAAATCCGAAAGGTGCTCTTTGGAATATGGGCCCCTTTGCCCACCTAGGCTGCAAAAAAGTGTCACACATGTGGTATCTCCGTACTTTTCCCATTTTTTTATACAAAGTTGGCATTTGACCAAGATATTTATCTCACCCAGCATGGGTATATGTAAAATGACACCCCAAAACACATTCCCCAACTTCTCCTGAGTACGGCGATACCACATGTGTGACACTTTTTTGCAGCCTAGTTAGTGGAATATGAGACTTTGTAAGAAAAAAAAAAAATCATCATTTTCCACTAACTTGTGACAAAAAATAAAAAGTTCTATGAACTCACTATGCCCATCAGCGAATACCTTAGGGTGTCTACTTTCCGAAATGGGGTCATTTGTGGGGTGTTTGTACTGTCTGGCCATTGTAGAACCTCAGGAAACATGACAGGTGCTCAGAAAGTCAGAGCTGCTTCAAAAAGCGGAAATTCACATTTTTGTACCATAGTTTGTAAACGCTATAACTTTTACCCAAACCATTTTTTTTTTTTACCCAAACATTTTTTTTTATCAAAGACATGTAGAACAATAAATTTAGAGAAAAATTTATATATGGATGTCGTTTTTTTTTGCAAAATTTTGCAACTGAAAGTGAAAAATGTCATTTTTTTGCAAAAAAATCGTTAAATTTCGATTAATAACAAAAAAAGTAAAAATGTCAGCAGCAATGAAATACCACCAAATGAAAGCTCTATTAGTGAGAAGAAAAGGAGGTAAAATTCATTTGGGTGGTAAGTTGCATGACCGAGCAATAAACCGCTAAAGTTGTGAAGTGCCGATTTGTAAAAAAGGGCCTGGTCACTAGGGGGGGTATAAACCTGTGGTCCTTAAGTGGTTAAACAATAGATAATTTTCTGATGACACATTCTCTTTAAAGAATACTCATTTTATACACATTAAGAAGTAGACAATTTACAAAGAATGCAAACAACGAATGCTCTATCTGATAAGCACATGTTTCCTGTCTTGGGTGTTGGCAAATGCAGTGAACTAAATGTCCAATATCTGTAAAGAATAAATCAAGGCAACTGGACTTACTATAGATTTCTTGAAAACGTTTCACTCGTTCTTCCAACGAGCTTTCTCAATTCTGAGTGACTGTACAAGATTCTCTGGGAATAAATATGTAACTGAATCAACATCTGGTAATTATACCCAGCAGGGGGTCAGAGGTCATTATACCCAGCATGGGGTCAAAGGTGTTGATTCCATTATCCTAATTGGAGTCAGTAGGTGACAATGAACTCCAAGAAAAAAGGTGTCAAGACAGCATTGTATGTGGCAGACAATAGATGTCTAACCCCCCCGCCTCTATTTAAGCTTGGCTTCTCCATTTTTACGTAGATGGCCTCCTTCACACCTCGTTTGTACCAATCGGCCTCCTTATCCAAAACACGCACTTGACTGTCTTCAAAGGTGTGACCTGTTTCTTTTAGATGTAAGTACACGGGTGAATCTTGACCAGAGGTTTTGGCTCTTCTATGCTGAGCCATACGCTGATGTAGTTGTTGTTTTGTTTCGCCGATATACAGTTCTGAGCATTCCTCATTGCACTGGACTGCGTACACAATGTTGTACATCTTGTGTTTAGGCGTTGGGTCTTTTGGGTGAACCAGTTGTTGTCTCAGTGTGTTGCTGGATTTAAAGCAGACAGGGATGTGATGTTTATTAAAAATCCTTTTGAGTTTCTCAGACACTCCAGCTACATATGGGATAGCCATATTCTTGCGTTTGTCATGCTTCTCGCCCTCACTGGTAGTCTTGGTGCTCTTTCTTCTCCTTCCTTCTGTTTTGACAAAGGCCCAATCTGGATACCCACAAGTTTTAAGTGCCCCTCTGAGGTATTTGAATTCCTTCGCCTTGGCCTCTGTGCTGGTGGGGATTTTCCCTGCCCGGTGGTGAAGAGTCTGGATGACTCCCAGTTTGTAGTCTAGAGGATGGTGGAAATCAAATAGTAGGTACTGGTCTGTGTGTGTTGGTTTTCGATAGACCTCTATTCCCAGCTTTCTTTCCTCTTCCACTGTTATAAGACAGTCCAGAAACGCCAGTTTGTTGTTCTGCCACATACAATGCTGTCTTGACACTTTTTTCTGGGAGGTCATTGTCACCTACTGACTCCGATTAGGATAATGGAATCAACACCTTTGACCCCATGCTGGGTATAATGACCTCTGACCCCATGCTGGGTATAATTACCAGATGTTGATTCAGTTACATATTTATTCCCACAGAATCTTGTACAGTCACTCAGAATTGAGACAGGACGAGTGAAACGTTTTTAAGAAATCTACAGTAAGTCCAGTTGCCTTGATTTATTCTTTACAGATATACCATGACCTGGATAAATGAGAACCTTCACAGACATAAATGTCCAATAATCTTATATGGGCACTGTCTGGCACTATAATGTAAGAACTATACTGCTGTGGCATAAGGGTGCTGAATAGAGCTGATGTCACTGTTAAAGGGGCGGGCACTGTGGAGGTCACTGTTAAGGGGGCAGGGGCCACTATTAAAGGGGCAACTGCTGTGGAGGTCACTGTTAAGGCAGCAGGGTACTGTGAGGTCACTGTTAAGGCAGCGGGGACTGTGGAGGTCACTGTTAAGAGAATGGGGTACTGTGGAGGTCACTGTTAAGAGAACGGGGTACTGTGGAGGTCACTGTTAAGGGAACGGGGTACCGTGGCAGTCACTGTTAAAGTGACGGGTGCTGTGGAGGTCTCTGTTAAGGGGGCAGGGAACAGTGGAGGTCACAGATAAGGGGACAGTCCCCTATGGAGGTCAGTGTTAAGGGGTGGCGTGCTGTATAGGTCACTGTTAAGGGGGAGGGCCCCTAAGGAGGTCAATGTCAAGGGAGTGGGGTGCTGTGAAACTCACTGTTAAAGGGGCGGGCTGCTCTGAAGGTCAAAGTTAAGGGGATGGACTGCTGTGGCGGTCCTATTTTAAGGAGGCGCGGCACTGTGGGGGGGGGGTCAGTGTTAAGGGGTGAGGAGCTATGGAGTTCACTGTTAAGGGGGCAGGGTACTGTAAAGATCACTGTTATGGGGGATACTGTCAATATCTTTTAACAACACATACAAACATGAAATGAAATAGATGAAATATACTCGTGCGAAGCCGGGTCCTTCTGCTAGCTTCATTATATTACTGACACAGGAGTGGTTTGGGTTGTGTAGCCTCAGGGGTTGAAGTCTGAAAACATTGGTGTTGTACCAATTAAGAGAGCACTGTATGGTGATTATTTGGGTACTATGACCATCATTATTAGAACACTGCATGTCGCTATGTAATTTGTCTGTCTATTTATCTAAAGAGGTTGTGCTTAAAGTGTGGCTTAGTTGGTTCATTTACTAAAGTCTGACATTTCACACGTCAGTCTTAGGGCTCATGCACACGAACGTGTGCAGCCCGTGTTGGGGCTTACGAACAGCAGGTCCGCAATGTACAGGTATCACAGATGCGGACCCATTCACCTGAATGGGTCCACAATCTGCAAGATAGGGAGCGGTGCGAAGTGGAGGCTTCGAGCGGAAGCCCATAGAAGCATCTATTTTTTTGCGCTGCAGACTGAATCTTGGGTATCGGGGACCCATTCAAGTGAATGGGTCCACATCCACAATGGGCGGCCACACGGCTGGTGCCTGCCCATTGCAGACTGCTATTTGCCATTAAAAGGCTGGAGAAAGATGTGGCCAAGAGGTTTAAGCCTTTTAATTCATTTTAATTCATTTTTTAATTCGTATCTTTCCTGTTTGTTTACCAGAAGCTGAAATCTAGGCCTGCTATAAGCTGGTGTAGATATTAGTTATAATTGATGCCATTTTTCTAGTGTAAATAATAGTAAATGTCTGGAGCTGCAGTTACCGCATCACATTTCTTTAAGCTTTGTACACTTTTTTGAATGCCATTTGCACAAAATATTGCAACTTTATTACACCAAAACCTGGTATAAAGCTTTTGTAAATGACTCCCTATGAACTTAGGAGCAATGGCAATGATGGACCAACATTCTGCTGTATTTTTTGAACACTGTACTTGTACTTTGGTCACATGAGAACATGGGTATTCCTGGATATAGTTTGTGAATGCTGACAATGTACAAACATTATATGTATAGCACTAAAATGTACCCAGTATTAAATAGATTATCTAAATTATCCAAAATGTCTTGTCTTAACAGCACACCTCCTTTTTAATGGACGCCACCGAGGCAATCACCTGATATCTCTGGAACTCAACCACACATCCTTCCTCCATGGGAAATACAGCATTACAGGTTAAAAATTTTAATGATCAACCTCGTAATATATATAGCCAGTCCAAGTCTGCCAACATTTCCCAATGTAGTAGACATGCCCAACAATCAGCCATCAAATGGCTGATTGATGATAATCACATCTTTTATATGGGCATAGAAATCATCATTTATGGGCAGCATATTCCCTCTTGTAAACAACAGATGTGATGCTGACAAACAATATAATATACAAGAATATGCAAAATATATAACGACAAGAAACATGGTTGGACTGGCCCACAAGAGTCCCAGAGGATCATTCGGTGGGCGCAGTTTTTATAGCCATTGAGGCCCCCCAAGGGTCCAAGAGAACAATCCCATTTGTCGCTGCCTTTGAAGCTAAACATTTCTCACTAAGGTCTATGTCTTTGATTAAAAACCTGTTAGATTTTATTGATTTTATAGGGGTTGTGCCCTGAGAATAATTTTCCCTGGTGGACCCAAGGAACCCTAATCCAACACTGACAAGAACAGTCAGTCATTTAAATCCCTTCCAATGATTGTCTTGTAAAAAAGAAAGCAAATGTACATTTGACGACTTTCTATATGGTCAATTGGCACTCAGTATGGGCAATGCATCTGAGAGTGTTAAAAAAACCTTTATTTGCTGTCTGCTTTGACTAATCGAGGGAGGTCTGAAAATATCCATATTTGCTAATAGTTTATGTTGACAGAAGTTGACTTTTTGAGACAATCCCTTTAAGGCCCCAAATCACAATGAAATATGGAAGGGATAGATCATGGACATTAAAGTACTTATGTACAGAAATATTCAGCTACAAGGTTTTCAAACAAGGGGACTGAACTGTATGAATTTTCTGACATCGAGTAGTTTTTTGGCTAATTAAAAAACATGAAACGTGTTTCACTGTATGGACAGGCATGTGACTAACTAGTATTTTACTGGTTTCCATGCCTAACATACTTACCATATAAATGAAGCAGAAAGGTGCCTAGGTCAGCGTATATAAATGAGCACCAGTCACCAGTTTACTTTTAAAAGAATGATAGAAACATGGAGAGTAACAGCTCATGGTCAAGTCTAAAATATATGAATAGTTAGTATGTATTGAATTAATAGGGGTAGCATAGCATCCCATCTTCTGCTGTTCTTCCCAGGTAAAATACTGAAGCCCTAGTCCTTACAGTGGTTTTACATAGTCCTCTGTGAAGCACAGAATAGAAAACTGATGGACAAAACATATCAGCCATTCCAGTTTGGTAAAGCTATATGTCTTATTTCAGGAGTGGGACAAAATGGTTTCATAATGTCCCGCCTACCCTTGCACCCTGAATTTTCGATGGATCTCTTGGACATGGAGTTCTTTATACAGGGAATCAGATTGATACTCTGATGTTGCAACTGGATGTGCTCCTCTTTCTTCCTATACAGCAGTATAATGAGGATGTACAGTAAATGAACTGGAAGAAGGAGGAACATATCTGTTCCCGATTTGAGAGGAGAACCTGCTATCACATGATCCCAGCCAGGATCGTGGTATCAGGGAGAGACTGAAGAATAAGCACTGCTCAATGTGTTTTCTTTCCATAGGTTTGCTGAAAGAGAATGTTTAGGTTCCCGCCCAGAGAACCCTGGTAAGTTCCTACCTCTGTTACTCTCAGCACGTAGGGCTGAGGCCTAAAAGAGGTAACCACGCTCTGAGATTGTTGTTGGCGTAGGGAATTTTCCAAATACTGAATAGATTGGTTTATTAATATAATGCCAACACTACCACAGTGATATACAAACCGGATTCCAAAAAAGTTGGGACACTATACAAATCGTGAATAAAAACTGAATGCAATAATGTGGAGGTGCCAACTTCTAATATTTTATTCAGAATAGAACATAAATCACGGAACAAAAGTTTAAACTGAGAAAATGTACCATTTTAAAGGGAAAAATATGTTGAATCAGAATTTCATGGTGTCAACAAATCCCCAGAAAGTTGGGACAAGGCCATTTTCACCACTGTGTGGCATCACCTTCTTCTTACAACACTCAACAGACGTCTGGGGACCGAGGAGACCAGTTTCTCAAGTTTAGAAATAGGAATGCTCTCCCATTCTTGTCTAATACAGGCCTCTAACTGTTCAATCGTCTTGGGCCTTCTTTGTTGCACCTTCCTCTTTATGATGCGCCAAATGTTCTCTATAGGTGAAAGATCTGGACTGCAGACTGGCCATTTCAGTACCCGGATCCTTCTCCTACGCAGCCATGATGTTCTGATTGATGCAGAATGTGGTCTGGCATTATCTTGTTGAAAAATGCAGGGTCTTCCCTGAAAGAGATGACGTCTGGATGGGAGCATATGTTGTTCTAGAACCTGAATATATTTTTCTGCATTGATGGTGCCTTTCCAGACATGCAAGCTGCCCATGCCACACGCACTCATGCAACCCCATACCATCAGAGATGCAGGCTTCTGAACTGAGCGTTGATAACAACTTGGGTTGTCCTTGTCCTCTTTGGTCCGGATGACATGGCGTCCCAGATTTCCAAAAAGAACTTCAAATCGTGACTCGTCTGACCACAGAACAGTCTTCCATTTTGCCACACTCCATTTTAAATGATCCCTGGCCCAGTGAAAACGCCTGAGCTTGTGGATCTTGCTTAGAAATGACTTCTTCTTTGCACTGTAGAGTTTCAGCTGGCAACGGCGGATGGCACGGTGGATTGTGTTTACTGACAATGGTTTCTGGAAGTATTCCTGAGCCCATTCTGTGATTTCCTTTACAGTAGCATTCCTGTTTGTGGTGCAGTGTCGTTTAAGGGCCCGGAGATCACGGGCATCCAGTATGGTTTTACGGCCTTGACCCTTACGCACAGAGATTTTTCCAGATTCTCTGAATCTTAGGATGATGTTATGCACAGTTGATGATGATAGATACAAAGTCTTTGCAATTTTTCGCTGGGTAACACCTTTCTGATATTGCTCCACTATCTTTCTGCGCAACATTGTGGGAATTGGTGATCCTCTACCCATCTTGGCTTCTGAGAGACACTGCCACTCTGAGAAGCTCTTTTTATACCCAATCATGTTGCCAATTGACCTAATTAGTGTTAATTGGTCTTCCAGCTCTTCGTTATGCTCAAATTTACTTTTTCCAGCCTCTTATTGCTACTTGTCCCAACTTTTTGGGGATTTGTTGACACCGTGAAAATTGGAATCAACGTATTTTTCCTTTAAAATGATACATTTACTCGGATTAAACGTTTGATCTGTCATCTACGTTCTATTAGAAATAAAATATTGACATTTGCCATCTCCACATCATTGCATTCAGTTTTTATTCACAATTTGTTTAGCGTCCCAACTTTTTTGGAATCCGGTTTGTAATTCCTAGGGCATGAGCCTTACAAGAGGAGAAAAGGGGTGGATGGATAATGTAACTGCACCTTGAAGATACAGGATATATAAGCCATGAGCAGTCTTGGGTGACATGTTTATTATGAACCTTATAACGGCTGCCTTTAGTGACTTCCTCAATAGAGGAGACCAAGATAATGGCACATCTGAATAAAATATTGCAGACTACATCACAGACTTACAATACAATACATCCACCAAGCACTATTTCCAGTGTTGTCATCATGTCTTGTTTCCTCTTTAGTTAAAACTTTACATAAAAATAGATGTTCTGCAAAAATAAAAAATAATTAAAAAGTCCTATTCATTTCCCGCTATTATAAGAAAATCATGGGTCCTGGTGCCCTGACAGCCTCTGTGTTAGTGGAATTGTGAGTACATTCTCAAAGCAAATTGACAAATGTCATCTGAATTCTCAAGGTCACAAGCAAACTTAGGATAGTAATGGGTCCCTATGTTTTAACCAGAAGGCAGTCTAATAAAGTACAACCAACTCCTACTTTGTTAAATATTACTATGGTTTATATCTTGACTGGTGGGTAAGTGTTTCAGGGTGCAGAGTTAATTGCCTCAATTTCCTTTTAAAGGGGCAGTTCCGTCTGAAAGAGCCATTCTTTTAAACTCAATATCCATAGAAAGCAAAGTGTTTTAGAATATTGGGCTGTTTTTGTTTTCCATTTTGACAGTATTTTACTATTGAAAATGACATACAACATACGTATTTTTCTTCTGTAGAAGTCAACATAAATGATAAGAACCCTTAAATTCTATGGTAGAGGCACCTGTTACAGCAGCAATTCGCAGCTGCTGCTCTTCTGGTTACCTCTCCTGGCGGTCCGGACCCGCTTCCCGTTATCTTCTTCCCGGGGGAGTCGAGCATGCAGGATGCAACCTTTCCTTTCTGCCCATAGAGTGCAGCAGTCACTCTCTCTAGCTCTTAAAGGGCCAGCATGTACACACCCTCATCTTCACCCGCCACCCCCAGGGAAAGGCAATTCAATAGATTATTTGAGTCACAGAATCTACACCAGGGTTATCGCCAGGGTGCACCAGTACTTGCCACTGGAAATCAATTACTGGTGCTGCTTCGCAATTAGCAGTAATCAGGCTACAGTACCCATGGAAGGGCCACACCCTAACATAGTCTTGCAATAAACATCAGTAATAAAGGGTGTGTAAAATCATGGCAAAACCTCTGATAAAACAGTCTTGCATACATATACACTGAGTGCTGCCACATGTTCAGATTTTTTTATGCAGTTTTTGAAGCCAAGTGGATTAAAAAAAGAGAAGTATTATACATCCTTTATCCTTCTAAATTCTAATCCTAATCAGGCTTGTAGGGGACACAGACATTTTGTACTTGCGCATCATTGGCATGTGCACAGATGGTATATGCACTACTTGGGAAGCAGTAACTGATCCACTGCACATGCGTCAAGAAAGAGAGCTACGGCACAGGCACAAAACAATAGGGCTAGACATCTAGGGGAAGGGCTAGAGGAATAGGGTGTATTTACAAACTGGGCTCTAGCCAGCCCCTGGGTGCTCCAGATTGGTGGTGGTCTGACCCCCGAAGATCAGCTGTTTGAAGAGAAGGCCATGCTCGTGCGAACGCTACCTTCCCTTCATTGTTTACCTGCTCGCCGTCGAGATCACAGTGGTGAGCAGTGTAATTACACCTAACCCATTCCATTCACTTCTTATTCAAGTGTATAGGAAGGAGCCGTCCCATTGAAGTGGTGCTCACCACTGTGGTTGCAACGGCGAGCAGGGAAGGCAGTGCTCGCATGAACGCGGCCTTCTCTACAAACAGTTGATTGGCAGGGGGTGTCGGCAGGAGTGCCCTCTAATGACTCACTGAATTTCACTGAGGGTACAGCCACATGGTCAGGTTTCCTGATGCATTTTTGGAAGCCAAAATCAGGAGTGGATCATAAAACGAAAGATATTATAAAGGACAGGTACTACAAATTTTTTAATTCACTCCTGGTTTTGGCTTCCAAAAACGCATCAGGAAACCTGACATGTGGCCGTACAGTAAAAGTCCATCTGCGGTGTGGTAGGCTGCTTTATAATGTTCACTATGTTTGATTCCAGCTGAGAAGGCTAAAATTAACTTGAAGCATAACCACTTTTGGCTCTAACTATAAAATCTTTCTAAAGTCTGACCCTGAGGTTATCTTTTTCCAACCAAGCAAAATAATGAATAATAATTCATCATGCGGGAACAAAAAGGACTACGACTACCAATAGAAGTTCTCACAATTGTCTCTTATTAGTCTCAATCTATGTTCTTCAACAGAAATCCAGGCCATTAGGAAATGTGCACACAAGTGCAATTATTGTGGGTTTGAATGGCTGAGAGCTAATGTGTCTGCAACTATCTTGAGCCCAGAGGCCCTAAAGAATAGAATGACATATGCTGGGTACTTATGATTAGTAAACCGTCCGTCAGCCAAGTGGTTTAAAAACAGTTCTAGTAAAAGTCTGAATAAAATTTATTACTACAGTCCAGAAGCACATTTGTCCTTTTTTTTTTTTTTCTTTTTTAGCTAATGTATATAGAGGAGTATTGCATGGTCTACAAAACTCCTTATTCCCAGTAGATGCACTCCACAATAGGAAATGGTACCCTTTGGATCTCCGACAAATGCCCCTCACCCAGCTACTGTAGTTCAGTTGTCTCTGCTCTGTTCTGGAGACAGGCAATCACCCCAACATAGCTGTAGATGAGGTTCTGAATTGGCTGTAATCCTAAATTATATCTTAAGGCCAGTTTACAAGGCCGAACATTGACTTGTAGGATAACTGCCTTCCAACTGGTAGTTCCAGAGAGACATGCTTTCTTTTCTCTTTTTGGAAACAGAGCTAATTTGCATACATTGTATTCCTTCTGGAACACCACTCAATTGCCTGAACACCCAGACCTCCAGCAATGACATCCTGATATGAAGATGTGACTACTGCAGCTAACCAGCAGTCGATCAGTAGGGCAAATATCATTTTATTGCAGTGTAAGCTTTTGGTAATTTTTTTCCACCTTTGGTTGATCCACTTAGTTACTTTGTGTGTACCATTCAGATGAAAGCCTTCCTATATATTGATTTCTAATAATATGTTGCCCTTAGAGATGGACATTAACTGGACTTACAAAGAGTCAGTTGTCTTTTTCAAATGCCAAGGGATAAACTGTATGAACATATATCCCTCTCCTCTAGACTGCATCACCTTCATATGCAAACTGCATGTGTCTTTACTTATAAGGGCTTTATGTTTGGCTGATTGCTCTACTTTAAAGACCACCTGCCCTGAATAATGTTTCTGAAGAGTGGGAGAAAACTCTACCAAGCACTCGAAGACTAATGTTACAATAGAAGGTTCTGTTGGTTTAATTAATGAGGTTCTGTTATTGTAGTATTACGTGGGATTCATAGGAACAGCATGATGGCTGTCTGAATAAAGCCTCCTACACCTATGAGATCAATGTAGGAAGAAATCAGCATAGCAGCTGTCTTTCCCTCTGTTCCATTACAACAGAGAATCTAATATAGTTGACAGTTGCTCCTTGCTGATGGAACATGACGTGTCACCTTAGACAAGGAAAACTGTCATGTCCTCAAGACTGGTAGATTTTCCAGATTACTGGATGTGAACATGCTTTTAAAATACAGAAACCTCAGAGGGATTTTCATGAAACGTATCTAATGGTATGTCACGGTGCAGTGTGGGAGGTAAACTCCACACCGAACGCAGGAGGAAAGGGAAAAGGTACTAGGCCTGGAAACTAGGGAAAGGTTACCACCTAGTGAATCCCTAAACCGAGCCCTGACTACTATCAGTATGAGCAGACCTCGAGGGTAGGAATGCTCATACGCCGGAACCTAGAGCCCTATCTGACCCTAAAGGGCCCTGGAAATAGTGTCAGGACAAAAGATGACCTGTTCCTTCCCAGCTGAAGGAACAGGAGACTCCCTCAGGCCTAATACCAAAAGATAGGGGAATACAACAAGCTAAAAATAGGGAAAAGACACTTAACTTCGAAGTACGCAGACGAGCAGGAACTCAGAGGAGAACCAAACAGCAGCACTTCCACAACCAGAAAGGAGCTATCAACCGCATAGCATGATGGGTGAGACCAGACTAAATAGAGGAGTTGGAATGACCAGTTAAGCTATACGTAAGACAAGAGGTGTGGTCATAACCAACAACAACACAGAAACAAGTAAAACCAAAGAGGCTGTCAGATCACATCACGTGCAGCCAGTGTCTTAGATCTTCTGACCCCTGTCACGGGAGAGACCGTGACATGGTAATAATGCTTTTATGGTGCTGAGCCACGCTGAGATTCGTTGCCAGGGGCAGTTTTTTCTGTTAGTTTTAATGAATCTCCCCCATGGTGTTTTGGGTTGGCAATTTCTTAGGAAGACTTCCATATGTCAGATTTTCAGAATCATTACTAATGCCTGTTATCATGCACATCTGAAACTCAGAGGAGAACCAAACAGCAGCACTTCCACAACCAGAAAGGAGCTATCAACCGCATAGCATGATGGGTGAGACCAGACTAAATAGAGGAGTTGGAATGACCAGTTAAGCTATACGTAAGACAAGAGGTGTGGTCATAACCAGCAACAACACAGAAACAAGTAAAACCAAAGAGGCTGTCAGATCACATCACGTGCAGCCAGTGTCTTAGATCTTCTGACCCCTGTCACGGGAGAGACCGTGACATGGTAATAATGCTTTTATGGTGCTGAGCCACGCTGAGATTCGTTGCCAGGGGCAGTTTTTTCTGTTAGTTTTAATGAATCTCCCCCATGGTGTTTTGGGTTGGCAATTTCTTAGGAAGACTTCCATATGTCAGATTTTCAGAATCATTACTAATGCCTGTTATCATGCACATCTGAAACTCAAGGAATTCCAGATGAAGTAGAATGACTTGTGGTAAACCTAACCTATTGTTTTTTCCCTACCTGCTGCATTCTCTATGACTCATAAAGGGAAATGGTTACTTAATTGGTTAATTTTAGATTTAAAATAGAGCACAAAATACAAACACATATGCTATCACTAAGGATGCAGCGAGTGTCTGAAACGTGTGTGTATGTATGTATGTTTTTATTATGGCTTTATTTTATTCATTAATATTGTATGACGCTCACATATTCTGTAGCGCTGCACAAAGATTGTTGTCATCATTATTTCTACAAATAAAGCCTTGATAAAGTGACTCTTCTTGGAGCTGGACAATATCTTTTGTTCTTAACACTGGATTAAATTTCTGTTAAGGTCCCTTTACACTGGATGATATTACAGCGCTCCTTTTCGACAATCTGCTGATCCCTGGTGGAGGAGACCTGTGCATTTAAATGCAGCGATCTTCTCCAGAGTATGGGGAGGAGTGATCACTAATGCCATTGCTTTTCCCCATGCTGACTCATTGTTTGCCGACAGATATCGTGTTTACATGACCCGATCTGCTGCAAGTAAACAATCATTTTTGCGTGTGTGCAAATAATTGGATTACCCGATGAACGAGTGTTACACCGCCCTATCATTGCTAACGAACGTTCCTATGAACACTCGTTAGAGATAATCTGTGCGATTCTTTAGACGTGGCTAAATAGGCTGATTTACATATATATACTGATTAAATATAAATTGCCATTTTCATAAGCTGTAATTCACATGACTGACCATGCGACAACGTTGCAGCATTTTAATGATGCATCTGACTATGCATAGTGTGTGTCTGGTGATAACTAAGTTAATGTCTGGTTACAGAGGAATTCAATCTGTCTTCGTGACAGAGGTTCCTGGTTTATTTTCATTCCTTCCTCTTCATATCTGGGAACAGAGCTGTCTCTGTATCTATTCCACTATATGAGCTTGTAGCCACAGAGCTACAAGAACATACATTCATGTAGTATGCAGTCAAAGAATGCTGCAGCGGTACAGCTTATTTTCTCACTACTTGCCACTAGGTCGTCCCTACCTAACTATGAGTGACATCTCTGACTGGGGCGACCGATTTCAAAGTAACAACATATTTAAAGTGACACCTCTGTCAAATCCAGAGGAAAAAAAGCAGGTTGGTTTGAGAGCTGCATTTATACAAGCAAGCAAATAACGTGAGTTTGTGAGCATTCGCATGTTTGAGTTCAAGTGTGTGTTTGTATTAAGTGTGTGACTTTAGATTACGTGACTTGAGATTCAGGGCCTTTAGGAGGGGACTACAGTAAGTTAGATTCTTATCACTGCACTATATTGTATTTTTCTCTTTTCTTGCATAATCCCCACTTAGTATGTGTTCCATTATTGACAGCGCAGTCCAGTGCACATCTTGTCTAATGTATACAGTCCTCGAACAGCCATTTGAGGGTGCATATCTTTGTTAAAAATGTGAGCAAATTGCCCGTTTGGAATCGCACATCGAGTATCTAAACGGGCGAATTTCAACACTGAGAAGCGTTTACAATTTGGAAAAGAGTTTGCTGCTCAGCTGAGCAAGCACTCTTTGGGGTAGATGTGGGGGAGGGTGGTAGCGAGGAGGCTCAGGAAAGTGAGGTAGCTAGCTGGGTAACAGTTAGAAAGCGGGGTAGAGGGGAGAATGCCAGGGAGGCTAGCCCTGATCTGACACACCCCAACAAGTTTGCAAGGTTGGCAGATGAGGGGGATGTCCGTTCAGGGAGAGCAATTCTGTAGCCAGACACTTCCTCTGCCAGTCAGGGGAATGTCAGCTCCAGTAAGCAGGGGACCAGGAGTGCAGGGCAGGCTATACAGGTGCTGGTAGTGGGAGACTCAATTATTAGGGGAACAGATAGGGCAATCTGTCACAAAGACTGGGATCGTCCAACGGTGTGTTGTCTTCCTGGCGCTCGAGTTCGAAACATCGCGGATCGAGTTGACAGATTACTGGGAGGGGCTGGAGAAGATCCATCGGTCATGGTCCATATAGGAACCAATGACAAAGTTAGAGGTAGGTGGAGTGCCCTTTAAAATTATTTTAGGGATTTAGGTCAAAAGCTTAGGGCAAGGAACTCAAAGGTAGTATTTTCCGAAATACTACCCGTACCACGAGCCACACAAGAAAGGCAGCGGGAGATTAGGGAGGTTAACAAGTGGCTCAAGAACTGGTGTAGGAAGGAGGGGTTTGGGTTCCTGGAGAACTGGGCCGACTTCTCTGTTGGCTACAGGCTCTATCGTAGGGATGGGCTGCACCTCAATGGGGAGGGGGCAGCTGTGTTGGGGGAGAAGATGGCTAGAAGGTTGGAGAAGTGTTTAAACTAAGGACTGGGGGAGGGTAATCACGTTAAAGGATGGGACGATAGTGCAGATAGAGACCTGGGACAAGGTAATGGGACTAGGGGATAAATGGAAGGAGGGACTAGAACAGTTCAAAAGGAAAAGTGTAGGATACAAAAAATATATATAAACCTCTTAAATGTATGTATACTAAAGCCAGAAGCCTGACTAATAAAACTGGGGAGCTGGAATTAGTGATGCGTGAGGAGGACTATGACATAGTGGGAATAACGGAGACATGGCTGGATGATAGCTATGACTGGGCGGTTAATGTACAGAGTTAGTCTGTTTAGAAAGGATCACCAAAACCAAGACTGGTGGGAGTGGACTGGTGGTGCCTGGATGGTTTGAGGTCAAATTTGTGGTCAGTATACATTGCAATATGCTCTCACTGGTTTTTCTTTTCTCTATATGTCACTGATTACTGGTGACTCATATCAGTCTCACTTAGCTTGTGCTTTTTTCACACTGTATGACCATATACCCTCTGTGTGCCATATTGTGGCGCCAGTGGTATACACTGTTTTGGTGTATATATTTTCTTCTTTGCTTTTTATTGACCAAATAAATGACTACATCATTGTTGATGAATATACGGATCCTTTTCATCAACTTCTGCTGCTGACTGCACTTGCACTTTATATCCATTGTAATTTATGACCGTTGCAGGAGCATCCAAACGTTTCACATCCCCAGTAAACTGCAATGGAGAGAGACATCTTTTTCTCTCTGAAATACTGAACAGAGGGGGATTTACATACATAGGGGTGTTAGAGATGGTTAAGGGCCACACAGAATGGCATACCGGATGACATGTGGGTCCTGGGCTGTAGGTTGTGCATCCCTGCTATACATAAATCTGCTAAGCCCCTTCTGTTCTACAACATGTTACCTGCAGATTGCACTGCATTTTCATGGTGACGGGTTGGCTTTAGGATGCAGGGTCCCAACTCTGGCTTCAACCAACCTCTTTTCTAAAGGCGGCCATACTCATTAGCAAAACGTTGTTCAGAACAAACTATTTCAAGTAACATGGACTATCGTCAGGTAAGCAACCCAATATTTTAGAAACAAGTTACGCATTATTATTATTTTATGTGATAGATGGTTGAATGTGTATGGTGCAACTGAGTGAAATTTCATTGAACGTTTGGTAGATGCCACCCAAAAAAGGAGGGTCAAGACCAGTTCATTACTCATTACTATAATTGTTCATGCATGGACTACTCAAATTAGTATAATAGGCAATAGGGACTAAAGTGTGTACGAGGAAATCGGTTGTGTAACAACTGTTTGTATCATGAATGTTCAACTGACAACCTACACAGTGTAGCGTGTATTACCACTACCATTCCCTATAGAGAAGGTGTAGACAAAATGCCCGAAAAAAACTCCAAGAGCTTAGCATGCTGCATTTTTTTTAAAAAGCCAGAAAGAAAAAAATGCCAGTACCAAATAAACAATTTTGTGTACTGCGTTGCATATTTCCCATAGACCTTCAGCTAACATCTCGAGCAGGAGTTTTTACAGCAAAAAAATGCTGCAAAAACCTACATGTCAAGGCAGTCTCATATCTCATGTCAGTGCTGCCAGCAAAGAAAATAAGTTGAATATCTGAAAATGAAAGGCCTTAAAAAATCTAAGTCTGCCACCCTGCTTAATGTCATGAACTACAGGCTGAACATCTGGTCTAAGAGACTCAAAACATTTCCTGTAAAAATATCTTGTATGATTTGTGCTAATGTTGAATGGATTACATAAAATGTAAGTCCCATAAATAATACCATAAAATCACACAATTCTCACGCGAGACGAAGGACACTCAGAATTCAACAGTTCACTGTATTACAATGCTCCATGGATATTCCAGTACATGTGACATAGTGGGGGAGGTTTCTCAATGTTTCTACTCTACAACAGAGGTGTAAAAAAGTAGTAGATTATGGTGCAATGAGCCATAATTGGGTAAATTTTTAGCTCTTAACCATTTTTGAAAAGTTGTGGAAAAATGGGTGGTGCTTAACAAGAGGGGGCATAGCAACCCACTGCCTGACACTTTTATTGTAATTTACTCCAGAAACTGGCGTAAATTGTAACAGAAATTTCAATTTCTGAAAATTCAAGTTTTAATGTTAAACATATTTTTGGAATTTTTATAAAAATTTTCCATCTATATATTTTTTTTAAATCTCAAAATCTGTCAGTTTTCGCACTGGACACTAAGTCTACCAATATGTTGAGACTCTGTTCTGTACAGATCACTTTTCAGCAGTCATCTCATTATCATCACAGGCAGGGCTACAAACACAGGTAACACCTGTATATACATAATACAGGATCCACCATTCACAATAAGTGATATCACAGCTTAGCTACCCCACTCCCTGCACAGTGACTAGAAATAGGATATAGCATGCTTTTTTGTTTAAAGGCAGAAGAAACTATTTGCTTATCTGACGTATGTTAATGTATAAGTGCACTAGACATGTGTACAGGGGTGTAGCTATAGGGGAATCGGGGGAAGCGGCTGCTTTGGGGCCCAAAATCAGAAGGGGCCCACCCAGGAGGAGGACTAAAAGATTTTATTGTCAGGGCCCCATCAGGAGGAGGACTAAAAGATTTTATTGTCAGGGCCCCATCAGGAGGAGGACTAAAAGATTTTATTGTCAGGGCCCCATCAGGAGGAGGACTAAAAGATTTTATTGTCAGGACACCCTCATCAGTATTATACAATGACATAATATACAGTGGCACTGTAGGAAATGGACAGAGCAGCTACTGGGCCTGGTCTGAGAGAGCAATCTTGACTAGCCACAGGATTGGGTGTTGCACAGGAGGAGGAGGTTGCAGAGAAGTATTTTTTGGGGGGTGGGCACATTCAAAAAGTTGCTATGGGTCCAGTCATTTCTAGTTACGCCACTGCATGTGTGCTTGCCTTCTACACATACCATACAACTATGAGTGATATAAGGAGACTACAGGGTTAATAGTATGGTACGGTATGTATAACAGAATGCTCTATGATTTTGGATATGATCCTGGTTATGAAACAAAATGTACCAATATTGCCTCTGTGTGGGAACCAGTATGAGGCTCAGATTTTTCCCATCAAGTGCACTTCCATGTAATAAATTGTAGGGTTTTGTAGACTATTTACCCAAAGAGATATACTGCAGTAATAAAAATAATCTCTGCTGCTCCCTACAAAGGGGTTACCCCCAGATCACCTTTCACAGCACATTTTTATGCCTATAAGGCTGATTTCACACATTGGCCCAGATCCTATATATGGCATAAACTTAAAGGGATTCTGTCACCTCTTTTTACCCTATAGAGATGGGGACATGCACGGCTAGATCGCCGCTAGCATGTCCGCAATTTACCTGTCTCATATCTCTGTGTAGTTTTATTTAGGGGAAAAAATGATTTTAGATATATGTAAATCAGCCTGGTAAGGAGCCCAAGGGGCTGTACTAACCGTTCTGGGGCCCAGCCACGCCCCTTGTGAAGGAGCCCAGCACCGCCTGTAACCAGCAATCTCCCCCTAGCTCACAAAGTCAGATCGCCGTAATCTCGCGATGCGCGAGCTCGCACATGCGCAGTGGCGGCATAGTGTTCCTTCACTGTGCTGGGCTCCCTACCAGGCGGATTTACATGTATATAAAATCATTTTTTACACTCAATAAAACCACTCGGAGATATGGGACAGGTATATTGCGGACATGCTAGCGGCGATCTAGCCGTGCATGTCCGCATCTCTATAGGGTAAAAAGAGGTGATAGAATCCCTTTAAGCCTATATTAGACGGAGAGAATATCGTACCAAATGTCGTTAATGCAAACAAAATTGAACGAGACTTGCGAGATGTAATAAGCATAAGCGATTAAATGGGGAGAATCGCTCGTTTCTCACCAATCCAGATCTTTCATGCTGCTAAACAATTATCGTTCCTTGGTCACAGATCCGTTTGTATAATATGGAGTCGTCTACTCGCTTACAAACCACATAGAGGCATGGTACTTTTTAGCGAACGATTAACGAGCAAAAGTATGAACGAACATCGCTCTATGTAATAAGTACATTACTGGTCGCTAACGAGTCGCAAAATCTTTGATCTACAATCGTTATCTGTAAGACATCTACTGGTCTAATACAAGCCTTAGACTGGCGGTCTAGACCTGCACCTGATTTCTCACAATGGCTGGATGATACATGTATCAGCAGGGAAAGACACGTTTATCTAGCTCCATACCAACAATTGGTTGGCTTACTTTGAGACAGAATTTTAAGCCAGAACTCTAGGTGCAGACATATTAGTAAATCTGGGCCCCAGCATTTTTTGCAATAAGGGCAATGCAATTTTTGATGCAGTAAATTTAACAGGAAGGGGAAATATAAAGAAAAAACACCATTAAATTAATGCATATTTTGTTTAAGGGGGCCTTTCTTAGTTACATGGTTTTGTGGTGTAGTTTTTTTAATTTATTTTTCCCATAGAGAAGTATTTGGGGGGAAAAAAAATGTCCTCCTGTTGAAGCTGATGTGAAACGCGTGTTGAGGTGTGTCTTCGACCCTCTGCTTCACTCTCCTTCAAACATGACTACAGGTTTGTTATATCTTTATATGTTTTGTGTGATATACAGTACAGACCAAAAGTTTGGACACACCTTCTCATTCAAAGAGTTTTCTTTATTTTCATGACTATGAAAATTGTAGATTCACACTGAAGGCATCAAAACTATGAATTAACACATGTGGAATTATATACATAACAAACAAGTGTGAAACAACTGAAAATATGTCATATTCTAGGTTCTTCAAAGTAGCCACCTTTTGCTTTGATTACTGCTTTGCACACTCTTGGCATTCTCTTGATGAGCTTCAAGAGGTAGTCCCCTGAAAAGGTTTTCACTTCACAGGTGTGCCCTGTCAGGTTTAATAAGTGGGATTTCTTGCCTTATAAATGGGGTTGGGACCATCAGTTGCGTTGAGGAGAAGTCAGGTGGATACACAGCTGATAGGCCTACTGAATAGACTGTTAGAATTTGTATTATGGCAAGAAAAAAGCAGCTAAGTAAAGAAAAACGAGTGGCCATCATTACTTTAAGAAATGAAGGTCAGTCAGTCAGCCGAAAAATTGGGAAAACTTTGAAAGTAAGGGCTATTTGACCATGAAGGAGAGTGATGGGGTGCTGCGCCAGATGACCTGGCCTCCACAGTCACCGGACCTGAACCCAATCGAGATGGTTTGGGGTGAGCTGGACCGCAGAGTGAAGGCAAAAGGGCCAACAAGTGCTAAGCATCTCTGGGAACTCCTTCAAGACTGTTGGAAGACCATTTCAGGGGACTACCTCTTGAAGCTCATCAAGAGAATGCCAAGAGTGTGCAAAGCAGTAATCAAAGCAAAAGGTGGCTACTTTGAAGAACCTAGAATATGACATGTTTTCAGTTGTTTCACACTTGTTTGTTATGTATATAATTCCACATGTGTTAATTCATAGTTTTGATGCCTTTATAGTCATGAAAATAAAGAAAACTCTTTGAATGAGGTGTGTCCAAACTTTTGGTCTGTACTGTATATGGGGATTTTCTCCTTCCCTTCCTCTGTGTCCAACAGTGACTAAAGAGTGAAGGGCTTTTTTTATATGGGGATCTAACCCCATCCCCACTGCAGTGTTGGGTCCACTGCATTGGATCTTTTTACCCCAGCCACTGGATTATTGCACGGATTGTTACCAAATTGGTAACCCCTATATTAGTTACATGTATTTTCATCTTTTGTGGGAGTGGGTGTATGTGGAGGGTTCCATACTCAGTGCAGTATTTGTGGAGAATATTTCACAATCTGATGAAATGCCAGGGGGGCTACAGGAAGTAAACAAAGTCGGAAGAGGCCAGAATAAGAAAGTGGTTGAGAAACAATATACTAAGTTATGAAAAGGAAATTAATGAAAGGCCTCATGCACACGACCGTATTTTTTCACGGTCTGCAAAACGGGGTTCCGTTGGTCCGTGATCCGTGACCGTTTTTTCGTCCGTGGGTCTTCCTTGATTTTTGGAGGATCCACGGACATGAAAAAAAAGTCGTTTTGGTGTCCGCCTGGCCGTGCGGAGCCAAACGGATCCGTCCTGAATTACAATGCAAGTCAATGGGGACGGATCCGTTTGACGTTGACACAATATGGTGCAATTTCAAACGGATTTGAAATTGACTTTCAATGTAAAGTCAGGAGTTAATATACCATAGGATCGGAGTTTTCTCCAATCCGATGGTATATTTTAACTTGAAGCGTCCCCATCACCATGGGAACGCCTCTATGTTAGAATATACCATCGGATTTGAGTTACATCGTGAAACTCAGATCCGACAGTATATTCTAACACAGAGGTGTTCCCATAGTGATGGGGACGCTTCTAGTTAGAATATACTACGAACTGTGTACATGACTGCCCCCTGCTGCCTGGCAGCACCCGATCTTTTACAGGGGGCTGTGATCAGCACAATTAACCCTTCAGGTGCCGCACCTGAAGGGGTTAATTGTGGGTATCATAGCCCCCTGTAAGAGATCAGGGGCTGCCAGGCAGCAGGGGGCAGACCCCCTTCCCTCCCCAGTTTGAATATCATTGGTGGCCAGTGTGCGCCCCCCCGGCCCCCCCTCTATTGTAATATCATTGGTGGCCAGTGTGCGGCCTCCGTCGTCCCCCCTCCCTCCCTTTATTGTAATATCATTGGTGGCCAGCGTGCACCCCCCCTTTATTGTAATATCATTGGTGGCCAGTGTGCGGCCTCCTCCGGCCCCCCTCCCTCCCTTTATTGTAATATCATTGGTGGCCAGCGTGCGGCACCCCCTCCCTCTATTGTAATATCATTGGTGGCCAGTGTGCGCCCCCCCCGGCCTCCCCTCTATTGTATTAATATCATTGGTGGCCAGTGTGCGGCCTCCCCTCTCCCCCCCGATCATTGGTGGCAGCGGAGAGTTCCGATCGGAGTCCCAGTTTAATCGCTTGGGCTCCGATCGGTAACCATGGCAACCAGGACGCTACTGCAGGCCTGGTTGCCATGGTTACTTAGCAATATTACAATATTAGAAGCATCATACTTACCTGCTGCGCTGTCTGTGACCGGCCGGGAGCTCCTCCTACTGGTAAGTGACAGGTCTGTGCGGCGCATTGCTTAATGATCTGTCACTTACCAGTAGGAGGAGCTCCCGGCCGGTCACAGACAGTGCAGCAGGTAAGTATGATGCTTCTAATATTGTAATATTGCTAAGTAACCATGGCAACCAGGCCTGCAATAGCGTCCTGGTTGCCATGGTTACCGATCGGAGCCCCAGGCCAGCAATTAAACTGGGACTCCGATCGGAACTCTCCGCTGCCACCAATGATCGGGGGGGGGGGGAGAGGGGAGGCCGCACACTGGCCACCAATGATATTAATACAATAGAGGGGGGGCCGGGGGGGCCGCACACTGGCCACCAATGATATTGCAATAAAGGGAGGGAGGGGGGGCCGACGGAGGCCGCACACTGGCCACTAATGATATTACAATAGAGGGAGGGAGGGGGGGCCGGGGGGAGGCCGCACACTGGCCACCAATGATATTACAATAGAGGGAGGGGGGGCAGGGGGGGCGCACACTGGCCACCAATGATATTTAAACTGGGGAGGGAGGGGGGTCTGCCCCTGCTGCCTGGCAGCCCCTGATCTCTTATAGGGGGCTATGATATGCACAATTAACCCCTCAGGCGCAGCACCTGAGGGGTTAATTGTGCGGATCACAGCCCCCTGTAAGAGATCGGGTGCTGCCAGGCAGCAGGGGGCAGTCATGTACACAGTTCGTAGTATATTCTAACTAGAAGCGTCCCCATCACTATGGGAACGCCTCTGTGTTAGAATATACTGTCGGATATGAGTTTTCACAAAGTGAAAACTCATCTCTGAAAAATCTTTTATGCGGACGGATCTTCAGATCCGTCTGTATGAAAGTAACCTACGGCCACGGATCACGGATGCCAATCTTGTGTGCATCCGTGTTCTTCCACGGACCCATTGACTTGAATGGGTCCGTGAACCGTTGTCCGTCAAAAAAATAGGACAGGTCCTATTTTTTTGACGGACAGGAAACACGGATCATGGATGCGGCTGCAAAACGGTGCATTTTACGATTTTTCCATGGACCCATTGAAAGTCAATGGGTCCGCGAAAAAAGACTGAAAACGGCACAACGGCCACGGATGCACACAACGGTCGTGTGCATGAGGCCAAACAGTGATTTCCATTACTCTGGTTCATTAGGGAATCCTTCCATATAATAGTAAATGCAGCTGAACAGGAATAGAAGGGCACACATCCTGTCAGGGCCCGAGCTGAAAAGCCCATAGCCTGTGTGGGTACAATGGAGATGGTGGCATCAACAAAGCAACAGAGGAATAAGTACTAACTAAACTGTCTTTTATCCAGAAGTCAGAAGGAAGCATGGGTTTTTTAAAACCCTCGGAGAACCCATTTAAGTTTGTGGTTACCACAGTGTTTTTTCTTAGTTCCATGATTAGTGTCATGATGAACTGCTGACTTAGAAGTTCTATTTTGAGGTCTTTTTCTGTCTACTAAATGTTTATCTAGGCTTATGAAAAGACTAAAATAGCAGTCATCATTCCGTCAGTCATTACAATCCTCCACCTACTATTCTAATGAGACTACCTTGGAGATAATCTCTTCCACTGTACAGCAGTGTCATAAACTGAGATTGCTCCTGTCCCTTTCAGGACTGTCATCCTCATTAGTTCTAGAGAAGGACAATGTTTTGCACTGAGTTTTTAATGGCATAGTACTGCCAAAATTGAAAAAGAAAAAAAAAAAATATATATATATATATATATATATATATATATTCTTTGAATACTCAGTTTATAATAATACTCCTTTAGTATACCTTATAAAGTATAAGCTGTAGGTGGCCACAGAGCCGTCTGCACATACCACAAGAGTACATCATGCTTCCCGATTAATGATATGGCAAGTCAATCAGCGCTTGTTCACTTTCCTCCTCACTGGGCATCTATTGGTAGAGGTTTGAATGAACGATTGCTCTTGTGATTGTTCGCTCAATGCCCCCCCCCCCCCTTGTAGTTACATTGCTTGTCAGCAGCGAATCTCCCATTTACGAAGTTGAAATATATGGTCGACAAACTGTTGTACAAACAATTGACCAATCAATGCCCTGTTTAAATGAGCCTTTATGTATAGCCTGCCTCTAACTGGTACCAGATAACTGTTGAAAATATCTGGGGGGGAACAAACACCCAATGTATACTGATAATGTTACAGCTGAAATTAACCCATACAGGTACGTGGCTGCCCAGTCATAGTGGTTTGGCTGCAAAACCGTTTCAAATGAATACAACCTCAGTATCAGGCTGGAGTTATTATTAAAAATACATCATGAATGCAAAACCAGTACTCATTTGAAACTATTCTAGTGCCTATTGGGTAAAACCTCCTAAAGTCCAAAAATAAATGAAAAATCTATGTGCAAAATGACTATGTAATGTAATTTTAGCTAGAAAATCCTACAGCGACTGAAGACACATATGTTTTATCCACTTGTAGGAAATGCGTTAAAGGGCTGGACATTAGTGAAGACAGATTTAGGTTGACAGAGCCTAATGGTCACCCTGAGCTGGCTTTAGACAGTCTGATGACATAGACAGTTACTGGGATTATCACCTTTCACTTTGTCGCATGACTGGCAAAGATTACAAAGGGATACCATACAGCATCTAACCTACAGCACCACACAGAACATGAATGAGGTATCTTACCCGCACACCTTGATCCATATTGAAGCATAGCACTTGCCAAGGAGCTGTGTACCTGAACATTGCTTGCAATATTCAAATATACTGGAAGACACTGTAGATGGATCCAAGTGCTTATCAGGACTATCTGTTGTAGATGCACATTGCCTTGGATACAGCTCCCTCTGCACAATCGGCTGCAAAAAGTGATGCCTTCCAGTACATTTACCGAGAATTTTACAGCCTACGGGAACAAAACTTCTGTATGCACTGAAGCAAGAGAGAGACTGTGAAAGTAATGCAAGATAAGGAGCTTTCTCTCAGGAGGAGCTTAGATCAAACTCAATTACCATAACCCCTTGAACCTGCTCGCCTCTCACACAAGCTCTAATTCTCACAATGGCAGGTGATGCTAATGCCCAGGCCTTTGTTTCCTGGTGTTCAGCTAATTATTCAATTTTCCACCATCAGTGCAATAAAAAGAACTAGAGATAGATAGATAGATAGATAGATAGATAGATATGAGATAGATAGATATGAGATAGATAGATAGGAGATAGATAGATATACAGTATTTTTTGCCCCATAAGACGCACTTCCCCCCCTGCGTCTTATGGGGCGAATACTAATGAGTGCTTCCATTATGGAAGCGCTCATTAGTACCGTAGGACCAGGAAGCGGTAGAGGTTCTGTACTCACCGCTTCTTGATCCTCGGCTGTTGGCTGTGGGTGTCAGTTCACAGCACAGCCGACAGCAGGAGGAAGAGGATCGTGCCGGAGGAGAGGAGCAGAGGCGTCCAGGAGCAGGAGAGGTAAGTGGTTTATTAATTTTGTGATCTGAAGCTGGGGGCTGCTGATATATATGGCTGGGGGCTGCTGATATATATGGCTGGGGGCTGCTGATATATATGGCTGGGGGCTGCTGATATATATGGCTGGGGGCTGATGATATATATAGCTGGGGCCTGATGATATATATGGCTGGGGGATGATTAAAGGTATGGAGGACTGATATGAGGCATAGGGGTCTGATCTGAGGTCTTATTGGGGTCTTATTAACATTGGGGGTCTGATTGGTGGTCTGACCTGAGGTGTAATGAAAAATATGAGAGATAGATAGATAGATAGGAGATAGATAGATAGATAGATAGATAGATAGAAACCTGCAGGTTACAGTGTTGCCATATGTTTAATTGTCCAAGTAAACTTCTAGTAAAATGACGTCTGCATTCCAGTGCAGGTCCATTAAGACAAGAATGCCATCACTATGGCAGCATCACAGGCTTCACATTTGTGTACCGTTTCAAGCCTCACTTATTAATATGCTCATTCCTCCCAGAATTCCAGAATGGACACTGAAGGGTATAGAAGGTTGCCCCTGGTTATCTTCCTTATACATGGGTAACGTCAAATGGTCAGCATTTTATCTGTTATATTCTTCCTGCTAAAAAACATTAGACATTTGCTCATGCTTGTCCTCAGTTTTGAACTTCAGCACGTGGGCTATTGCACCAAGTGACATAGACATAACATTACTCAGGGATAATCAAATCAAGCTGAAATACAGGACAGGACTGCTTTACTGTTGAATCGACAACCGCGACAATGCTGTTTTGTGTATACAGCTCCTGTACAGATCTATGTGACTCTCTGGTATAGACAACTAATACTATTCTTTGTAGACTGATCCTGCAGTCATGTGTGCAGTCAGAAAAGTGGCAAAAGTGATCCCGCAGTCAGAAAAGTGGCAAAAATCTCAAAAAGTTGCAAATTACAACAAATATTTGTAATGCACTGTTCCAACAAGTACTCAAAGTGCAGAGATACTGTAGTTGTGTGACTGTGGTGACTCCCTGGGAAGTCAGTGGCTCCCATATATAGGCGCTTGACCCCAACAGGCACTAGAGTCAGTTTTTTAGGAAGCCAATTAGCCTATTTTTTTTAAGTATGGGAGGAAACCCACGCAAACACGGGTAGAACATACAAACTCCACGTAGATCTTGTCTCTGGTTGAATTCGAACCCAGCAATACAAGGCGTCTGTGCTAAGTCCTGATCCAGCATGCTATGGCACAAATATGGCATGCACCATAATATGTGACTTGTTACACCAAAAAAGTGGTGTAAATAGCTTGGCAAATGCCCCTTAATATTTATGGCAGGGGTGGGCGATATAGACGATATGCGATATAAACAATATAAATTTGGCCAACGATAGAGATTTTGCCAGGTCCTGAGGGGTTAATTGCGGCGGATCACGGTGCGCAGTAATAGAGGCCAGGTATGGGATATGGCCGGCACATGCAGGCTACGTTTGTATTCAGACATATTTACTATATTCATTGGTGGCGCAGTGGCCACAGCCCCTCCCTTCTACTCCCCCTCTTGTAAGTATTAGATTAATTGCAGCCCCCCCCCCTCCACATGATTAAATCATTGGTAGCAGTGGCCCCAGGGTGGCAGCTTCTGATCGTAGCCCCAGCAGTGTAATCGCAGGGCTCCGACCGGTTACCATGGCAGCCAGGATGCTACTCAAGCCCTGGCTGCCATAGTCAGCTCCCTGCTGCTGTGTGTACTATGCACAGGGCAACAGGGAGAGTGTGAAGTCCTATTCACCCTAAGGCCCCTTTCACACGGGCGAGATTTCCGCGCGGGTGCAATGCATGATGTGAACGCATTGCACCCGCACTGAATCCGGACCCATTCATTTCTATGGGGCTGTGCACATGAGCGGTGATTTTCACGCATCACTTCTGCGTTGCGTGTAAATCGCAGCATGTTCTATATTGTGCGATTTCCACGCAATGCAGACCCCATAGAAGTGAACGGGGCTGAGTGAAAATCGCAAGCATCCCCAAGCAAGTGCGGATGCGGTGCGATTTTCACGCACGGTTGCTAGGAGACGATCGGGATGGGGACCCAATCATTTTATTACCGTCTTTCCCCGAAAATAAGACATCCCCCGAAAATAAGACCTACCTCTAGTTTTGCCTCTTGCTGAAATATAAGGCATCCCCCCGAAAATAAGGCCTCCCCGATAATAAGGTCCCCCGGAATATAAGGTCCCAGAAGTTACTGCAAGGCATCTGACTCCTCCCGATCGTAGCGGCGGGCGCCGCCGCGCAGCTCACTGATTGGCCGCAGCACAGCCAGAGCTGTTCAGGCGGTGCGAGGTCTCTTTAAATCAGAGAGCCCGCGCCACTGCCAGGACAAGCTGCCGCCTGCTGCTCGCTCTGCCCTGACGGAGTCTGGCTGACTCACTGTCTAAATGTGAGTGAGTTGCGCAGGGCAGGAATCGGGCACATTGTGTGGAATCTGGCCGGCACGGACATACAGGGGTGACTGAGGTATGGGAAGGGGGGGGGAAATGTCTGATAAAGTGGTGGGGGATGTCTGGTGAAGGTGGGAGGGGGGAGAGACTAAATAATCCACTGTCCGCTGGCACAGGGGAGGGGGATCACTTAAAATGACACAGGGGGATCAGAGGGGGGAATCAAAATGACACAGGAGGATAAGAAAGGGTACTAAAATTGTAATCTTCCCTCAGATTCTCCTGTGTCATTTTGATTCTCCCCTCTGATCCCCCTGTGTCATGGAAAAATAAGACATCCCCTGAAAATAAGACCTAGCGCATCTTTTGGAGCAAAAATTAATATAAGACACTGTCTTATTTTCGGGGAAACAGGGTATTTTCCCTTAAACCATGGTTATAAGGGAAAATAATAGCATTCTGAATACAGAATGCATAGTACAATAGTGCTGGAGGGGTTAAAAATTTTTTTTTTTTCAATTTAACTCACCTTAATCCACTTGCTCGCGCAGCCCGGCTTCTCTTCTGTCTCCTTCTTTGCTGATTGCAGGAAAAGGACCTGTGGTGACGTCACTCAGGTCATCACATGGTCCATCACCATGGTAAAAGATCATGTGATAGACCATGTGATGACCGGAGTGACGTCACCACAGGTCCTTTTCCTGCAATCAGCAAAGGAGACAGAAGAGAAGCCGAGCTGCGCGAGCAAGTGTATTAAGGTGAGTTAAATTATTATTTATTTATTTTTTAACCCCTCCAGCACTATTGTACTATGCATTCTGTATTCAGAATGCTATTATTTTCCCTTATAACCATGTTATAAGGGAAAATAATACAATCTACACAACCCCGATCCCAAACCCGAACTTCTGTGAAGAAGTTCGTGTTTGGGTACCAAACATGCCGATTTTTCTCACGCGCGTGCAAAACGCATTACAATGCTTTGCACTCGCGCGGAAAAATTGTGCATGTTCCCGCAACGCACCCGCACCTTTTCCCGCAACGCCCGTGTGAAACCAGCCTAATAGAGCTCTATTATGGTGAATAGGACAAGGGTTCTAAGGAGGCTAATAGTTATTAAATGAAAAGTAAAAAAAAAGTTTAACCCCCCCGAAATATAGAATATATTGCATATCGCACATGCTTAAAATTATATTGCAATATCGATTTTAGGCCATATCGCCCACCCCTAGGTGCAAAGTATATACATGTGGATCCAAAAGAGTGGCACCAGACTAGAGACACCCTCTAATAGAAAAGAATATTTTTGTGGATATTGACATGGAAAATTAAAAATAACCATCATAAAAATGTGTTTAACATAAAAACGTGATTTAAACAATAGGTCATTTTCTGATAAGAAATTCCCTTTAACTAATGAGGTTTGGGGAATACAGTATAAGGCTGGCTTTACAGTTGAGGCCAAAGGCAGGACCATATAGGTAGGACTGAGTTATCTTCTATTTCTAAATGTGCTGGCTTTGGCTTCAAAACTGCATTAAAAAACCTGAATGAGGAAACCCAACCTTACATGATTTCCTAAGTGTTATTGATTACGTCATTCATTCCTACACCATCAGGGAGAACAAAGACCACTGTGTCGGTGAGACAGTACATATTAGTAATTCTGATGGTGCCATATGGAGTAGGCTGCTGTCTAAATAATAATCCTTATTTCTGTTCTCAAGGTAATACTTTTAGTTTATGTGGCCATATAGTGGTTGTGTACAGTTTTAAGTCTTTTTTTTTAAAGGGGTTTTCCAAGAGTTTGATATCGATGGCATATCCTCAGGATAGATCATCAATATCAGATTGTGGGGGTCCGACTCCAGGCTTTTTGAGGAGCTTACCAAGCACAGCGCCGACCATTGGATAATGGTTGTGCAGGGTATTGCATCTCAGCTCTGTTCACTTGAATGGGAGCTGAGCCTATGCCACGTAATCGATAAACACACTCACTGGAGTGCCACAGTTTCTTCAAACAACTTCAAACAGAAATCTGATCCTTGCCAATCGGATATGGATGATTTAGGGTGGGAGGCAATCAATATTAAAATCTCAGAAATCCCTTTAAAGATCTAATTATAGAGTATATGAGCATCTATTCTATTTTGTTGTGGATGAGTGAATGTAATAGATTAAACAGTTAAGACAAGGTCACGATGAGCTTGGTTCAATTAAACATTATTCAAATATACTCTATTACAGCCACCAAAACCATACTAATGAGTGAAAACCATGCAAGTAAGGGTTCTTAAAGTACCCATGCAATGTGAACAACTGTTCTGAAACTAGGTTCAAAGTACATTAGCAAAACCCGTATCTCCCAATTCAATATAAAGGAAGCAGACACGAATTCCACCATTGTTTGTATTGTTTACTGACAAGTTTCTGTTGACAGTGCTAACAAGTGCTAATAAAGTCCAAGAGGGCCATCAGTGTAAGAAAGGCGGCTCTGAACAAGTCACCATGTTTCTGGCTTGCAGAAAACAAAGTATTGCTATTTGATGACATATATGTTTATCTCAGAATAATTTCTAGCTTAGCAGTTATGTATTTCTATGTATGTCTCTCTCATTTGTGATCGCTAGTCCCCATACAGAGGAGATGATTGCTGCATATAAATGCAGCTCTTACCTCCTACGATGAGCAGGAAATTATTGGGAACAAACATTCACGATAATTGCCTGCTGTGTCAGCCTGTGTTAAGGCGTATTTACACATGCCGACTGAGCAGGCAATTATCGGGAAAGAACTGTTCCTTCCCGATAACTGCTTGGTCGTCAGTGGAGATAAAGAGCTACACTTACATGCAGCGATCACCTCCACTAGATGGGGATAAGAGATGACGATTGTAATCGCTTATCCCCATACAGATCCATTATTTTTTGGCAGCAGATCACTGTTCACACAGCATGATCCGATGGTCCTAAAATAAGTTTTAGGTGTCTGCATAAACTATGAACATTTAGGGGGAGATTTATCAAACTGGTGTAAAGCAGAACTGACTTAGTTGCCCATAGCAACCAATCAGATTTCACCTTTCATTTTTCAGAGACCCTTTGCTATAAGAAACTAAGCCAGTTCTACTTTACACCCGTTTGATAAATCTCCCCCTTATTCCTGATAATTGGCTGCATAGCAGTCCTGTGTAAATGTGCCTTTAGTCTTTAAGCCAGCCATTGTTCATCTAGAATTGCATCACAAGATAACCGCTGTTAGAAGCAGAATGGTATACTGCGTATGCAAGCAATCTTGGTCTCTTTTGCTGAATGACACAGTTCTATCTTTAGATTGCAGAAAGGCCATGGATGGATTTTTAAACATTGTCT